>NC_137852.1:17765000-18417500 GCF_948465745.1 Chenopodium album | reverse complement strand
TCTAATTAATTTATGAGGGGTTTTAAAATAGTATATATTGCTGGAAATTTGTTTAGAGTGGGTTTTAATACTCTATTATAATTTTAATGTGTAGGAGACTTTGAAGTGAGCAATTTTTACTAGTCGTGGCAATTTTAAGATCATATTCAAGGTACGTTCGCGTACTTAGCATATTTTGGTGATGTAGAATCATGCTAGGCTTAATTTCAATCAATTACAAATAGTATCATGCTGAGATTTATGTATTGAATTGTGAATTATTGGTGTTGGTGATTGAGCATGAATTATTTGTGATAGTTTATGGATTGGAAAATTATATTTTGGCATGATTATATGGACTACATATTTATTTATGGCATGATTGAGAGCATGTTTAATTAAACTAATTGTTTAATTATGTTCGGAATATTGAAAAGGAATTTTATTATGGTCCATATAATTTTCATTGATGCTTTAAGCATGAGGAAGGAGCTATATAAGTGTCTATGTACACAAGGAATAAATAGTATGTTGGTGCCTTTGTGCACTTAAGGTGTTTTTAACACCGAGGGATAGGACTTTTGGCGCTTTATGCGTTTAAGGTGTCTTTGACACTGAGGTAGAATTAAAAAGGGTTCAACATTAAATTATATGTGGTCACTAAGTATTCAATAATTAAGTTGATATGTTTGTTGATTGAATAATTATTGATGATTGAATTGTTATGCTTTGAGAGTCATCACCAAGTATAATAATATGTAAATAACGTAAAGTGAAAGAGATTATGCACCAAAACTCTTGGAACGTATATACCTTGAGTATGAACATATGGGGGGAGTTATGTGACTTTATATTTGATCATAACTTCTAATGGAGTACAGGACGATGTATATTCCTTTTTATTATTATTATTATGCGCTGGAATTCCGCCTCCTATGTGTGGCACAGGTTTGTTGCTGGCACGGTTAGCTCCCGTGTCAGTTAACCTCAATTTATTGAGGGAGGTATAGTTAGAAACCCGTTCGATGCGTAATCAACGCTAAATGAATTATATAGTGACTAGTTAAAGTGTCTCGTTGATTGTTGTGTGTGCTTGTAAACAGGTGCAATGAGGTAAGCGTGTGTGATGATAGGAGATTGCATGTTAGTGTGTTTAATTACGCTTATGTACTCAGCTTTGCTGATTGTGTGTGTTGTTTGTGTCTGACTATGTCTTTATCTTGGCCCTACGATGATCCATTCTAATGGAGAGTAGTGGGGGCAAGTAGAGATACTCTTTTCAGGTATTGAGGCATGTTCATGATGGGGCATGAGTGAAGAGAGAATCGTGCTAGTTTCCATTAGGATGTGTAGTATTTTATGCATTGGATGTTTTATTTTATTTCTTGATGGACTAACACAAATATTTGGTTGATCCGTTTTGAATAAGGGCCCTAAGTGGTTCTAAGTTGTAGTGGATTTTATTTGACTTTGGTTTTGTTGATTTTCAACTTTACTTTCGTTAGTTTGGTTTTTAAATTGTGTTATTTAAATAAGTTTTGGCTTTCAAGTCTTCCGCTGTGTATCTTTGATAGTTGCCTTAGCCGTTTTCACGGTGGCGGTAATGTCTTAGATATTCCTAAAACGTATTTTAAAAGGGTAAAGTGTATTATTAAAGGAAAGGAATTTCTAGGGTGTTACAAAGTGGTATCTGGAAGCTTTGGTTGAGATTTTAAATTACCACTAACACGAAAATGTTTTTATTATGATTTAAACTTGGCCAAGTGCTAATTTAATTTTACTATGTCAATTTCATTCCGATTTAATTTAATTTAATTTTATTTTATTTTATTTTATAAATAAGAGGGCGGAAATTTTTTTTTTTTTATTTATTTGGTCTGAAATTTTTTTTTTTTCTTAAAGACACTCGAAATTTTTTTCAAGTGTCCGAATTTTTTTTTTTATGAGGGCCGAAAATTTTGGCCCCTCCCTATAATTTCGAAATTTTTTTTTTTGCAGGGTAAAATATTTTTAGTTTGTTAATTTTGCAGGGAGCAAGGATTGAGGTAAGAATTATGTGTTAAAAGCTTTTATTAATATGTTGGTGAGCTTGGGTAGGAAAAGAAAGGGCATATAGGTTAATGTTTCTTGTCAAAAAAAAAAAGAAAGGGCATATAGGCTAGAATTTAATTTCTTCCCTGTGTGCATAAATTTTATTTTAGGGTGTTCAAGCATGTTGTATGACTAAATGTTTGTTGATTAAAGCATGCAATATATGTAGTGTTTTATGTGATTCTTCAAATTGTATGATTGAACACCAAACTTAAATTTTTGCAAGAACTGTAATATTTATTTTATTTCTTTGGGAAGGGAATTCTTTTCTAAGCCTTTTTCCTCTACAGGATGCCTAACCTTCCTAGCAAATACACACAAATGGGATCACTAGTAAAGAAAAATGATGAGCACCCCTATGACTTTGTAGAAAAGATCAGATACTATTGTTCTTATAGGAGTAATGTCTTACGAGATAAAATATTTGACACCCCTGGTCGTATTTCAGCTATGATGGTTCACTGTCTGCCAGAAGAGCCTCCTTACATTGCTATCAAAGAAAGATTTTCTGACTTTTACCTTCCAGGAGACGTTCCAAATTATTACAAGTACAAAAACTATTATGGCCAGTGGTATCCTGATTATGTTTATTTGACTAATTACATTGTAAGAGTGGAAAGAGCTCATTATCAGCGCTTAAATCTTCCCTACCCTGACTACTACTACGACAACCTAGTTGGGAACAACCCACCTTTAAATCAACAACCAGAAAGTTCCTCTTCTGCGTCATCAGGGGGTAATCAAGCAGAGAATGGAGAACAACAAGAGGGAGATAGTTCAATGATGGAGATTTCTGATCCTAACCCACCTCCAACTCCAATTATAATTGACATATCATCAGATGAAGAAGAAGAAGGGGAGTTCATCCAAGTAGAACCTGAACCTGAGTCACCTGAACCAATGGAGGATTCTAATGACGATGATTTCGATCTTTCAAGTTATAAGCAATCTACTGACCAAAAGGACAATGTTCGAAAGGATTAGATTATTATAATTTCTTTCATTAGGAACTCTTAGTTCATTTTCAGCATTTTTATTATTTGCAGTTTAAGTAATAAGTGGTATTACCACAAACATTCAGTGAACTTATGAAAACTCATAGGTGATTATACTCATTATTATTTCAAGTACTCATTCTATATACATATCAATAAAATTCCACTTTCTTCCTTACTACTTCCTATTAATTTATTTATTTCAATTACAACAAACCACTCCATCTCCAATTAGTTTTAACTTGTATTGCCATCTCAATTCTACAAAACCTTATTCCAGTTAAATTTAATTCTAGTCTCAAGCCTCGAGGGTTCATGGGAACTATTTTATTTATTTATGTGATGCTTTATTAAATGCTTGGTTGGTTAGCAATCAATAATTAATTGATAAAGCTATGAATTTTGAATTTGGTGAATCCAATTCAAAATTTATTAGCTTCAAAGGAATTGTGCAAGCTTTAATGGTATTGAACTTAGACGAGTGAATGCCTTGGGAGCTAACCTAAACCATATTTAATTTAGAACCTGATTCTTTTAATTCAGGAGAAGAAAGATGGCAGGAGGAAGCAGCACCAACACTGGTGGGAATGAACTTAGTGAAGTAGTAAGACAATTAGCAGCAGTTGCCCAGCAACTGGCTAGAAACTCGTCTGGTAATGGGGATGCTCAGGGGAAGCTCTTTAAGAAAGTGGCACAGAGTAAGCCACCAACTTATCAAGGGGAGCCTGACCCTACCTGTAATACCCGAATATTTTATAGTTTTATATTATATATTTTTTTAAAAAAATAGTTATTTTTATTTATTATATCACTTTCTAATCTTATACTTTTATTTTAGAGTTCGAAAAGTTTTAAAACTCTATTTTGTTTAAATAGCACTGTACAATTTAAAGCGTATATAAACTATTTTGAACCCTAAAAATATTAAAAATACTTATTTTATTAAAAAAAAAAAACGGGCAACATCCGTTTTCCTTTTTGCCCATGCGTAATACATGTAAATGAAAGTGGAATTTGTTGCTTCTGGTGAGATCTTATTTCATCCTCCAATATCTAGTGATAGATTGATTTATATGATCTAATAGTTATATTGTGTACTTTATCGATAGGAAAGCTGCAAATTTATACGTAGTATATTGTTATAAGGAAGGCCGCAGCGTAGTGCAGTCTTTCTTTCTCTTGCTTTTGAATTGAATGTCGGATGCGATTGTAATTTGTTAAAAGGTAATCACACTTACTTTGGTGTTGTTTGTATAATTATTTTATATTATTATTGTATGATTTGCTATTCATATGTATGATTTATGTATATAATTTTATGATTTGATCAGATTTAATTGTCGTATTAATTGAGTATTTCTAGGGTTTTAATGTTGTTGCTATAGGGAGTATTGCTTTATCGAGGTTCAGGGTTATTAGTGCAGAGTATTATTTTGGGTTGAGATTTGATTATATTTGGGATATTAGTATTATTTCCCTAAGAGTTGAGATATTTATGAATCGAATATGTCGTCATATATAATTTGGGAACATGTGCCATTATTGAGATATTATCTATTAGTTGTGAATGATTATTTGATCGATGTATGAGATCAAAGGTTGAGAATTATATTTTGTTCATGGTTTGAGGCTCGGAGTTATGTACCTTAGTCCTTGGCATGTTGGTAAGAGGATGATGATCATGAGTTAAGAATGAGGTACAATCTTTATTTTATTTATTTTTTTAATGGTCCCCTACAGTGGGAATTGGCCCGTACGTGGTCTAGTTTATGGTGTTTTTCTGGTTATTGAGGGTATTCAAGTTTTTATACTTGTTGGTTTGTTATTCGAATTGCCCATGTCCAAGGCTAGGTATAGAACAACGAGCATGGCACAATTATTGGTTAGAGGAATTAATTGAGTAAAAGTTAGTATTAATATTTGAGGTTGAGTTTGATAAAGGTTATTTTTAGAGTAGGGAGTTATTTCACTCTTGAGGTGTATATGTGTAATGTAGTTTTGAACTACATTGTTTAATTGAGTTGATTATATTAATTATTCTATTACTCTTTGTATTTTGATTGGTGGTGATTACTCAGCTTTTTGCTGACGTGTGTGTGCTATTTTGTTGTGCTACTTGTGTTTGCGGCCATGTCTTTTTTTTATGGTGGCCCTGCGACGATCTATTTTGGAATTTGTCCTTAATGGTGAGCAGTCAATTCAAGTTTGTCTAAGCAGGTTAATCAAGTGATCGGAGCTAAAGGAGCTCAAGTGTTTCGATTAGTCTGTTATAACAAGTTTGTAAAGCTGTATAAATAGCTCACTTAGATTTATTGAGTTGTAATTATTAGGATTATGTAAGCCTTAACACTTGACAGGATGTCGAGTGTGGCGGTAATACCTCCGATTTAGGTGTATGCTTCCGCATTTTTATTCAAAGGTTGTCTATTTTTCTTTTATTTATTGTTTATTATTAGCTAGTAAATCGGGGGTGTTACACTACCATTTTAGAAAACTGGTTGAGGGAGTTCGAAAAACTGTTTGGGGCGGTAGGATGCCCTGAAAACTCGAAAGTGAACTGTGCTACCTACTACCTGAGGGGTGAAGCTGACCTTTGGTGGAAGCAAAATGAAGCTACCATTAGGGCTCTACCTAGATTCAATTGGACCAAGTTCCAAGAGAAAATGAGGGACAAGTTTTACTCTAGCTTTTTGCAAAAGCAGAAAGCTGAGGAGTTCTCGAACCTCAAAATGGAAAAGATGTCGGTTACGGAGTACTACACCAAGTTTATAGAGCTGTCCTGTTTTGCTGAGGAGACTGTTGTTACTGAAAAGCAAAGGCTAGGAAGTTTGAGAGTGGTTTAACTACGGATCTGCAGTTAAAGTTGTGCGGGCAAGTATTCGAGACTCTGGATGAGGTGTATGGAAGAGCCGCACACCTTTAATTAGAGGAGAAGAAGAAGAAGGAGCTAACTGAGATAGAAGGAAGAGAGAAGAGGAAGGAGGTGGTGCAAGTTTCTGGTAACCAGCAGGGAAACCAGAATGGTTTTAAGTAGCAGAAGTACCACCATAACAATAATTTCCCCAGTAATAATAATTTTCAGAATAATAACCGTCAAGGTGGACGTAGCAACAATGGAGGGGCTAGAAACAATAACTAGGGAAATAACAAAAATGGAAGGATTTATTACTGCAAGAGGTGTAGGAACAATCACCCTGGGAGGGATTGCGAAGGCAATTTGGTTGCTTGTCGCGCTTGTAACAAACTGGGGCATAGGGAGTATGAGTGTTACTCTAAAAATGCTAATGGGAATAAGCAGAGCAACTATAACTCAGGAGGAAACCAGAAGAATTTCCAAGGGAACAAGAACAACTTTACTGGGAGCAAGGGAGTACAACAGAATGGGGTGAAGAATAGTAACACCAATAATAACAATAACCAACATAAGGGTGGTGCTGCTGGGAAACTGAATGTGTTGAGTAGGCATGAGGCGGAGGCCACGAAAGATGTTATTACCGGTACTTTTTCTATTAACTCTATTCCTGTTAAAGTATTGTTTGATTATGGTGCAACTTTTTCTTTTGTTTCTAAAGGTATTGTTTCAAAACTTAAGGACTGCTTAACAGCAGTAGAAGCAGTAGATTTACCTATAACCATTCAAATAGGTGGGGTAGTGAAATGTACCAAAACCTTTAGAAATGTGCCTTTAGAAATAGAAGGGAAGATATTTCTTTCTGACTTTATTGAGTTTTGGCTGAGTGACTTTGATCTTATTCTGGGTATGGACTGGATGAGTAGGTATAATGCTGAGATTAGTTGTAGATCACAAAAAGTGAAGATGGTCACAAGTAGTAATGAATCGGTGACATACTGGATGAAAGGTAAAACTAAGTGCCCAAGATTAATTTCCGTGTTAAAGTTAGCAAAATACATGAAGAAGGTGCATCCAGTATATTTTTGCAGTGTCAGGAATATGGACCATGAACAAGGGACGAACCCAGAGGACATAACAGTAGTAAATGAATACCTGGACGTATTTCCAGAGGAAATTCCAGGGATGCCACCTAAGAGAGCAATCGACTTTACCATAGATTTAGTTCCCGGAACAACCCCTATATCCAAGGCACCATATCGAATGGCACCTGCAGAAATGAGTGAGTTGAAGGAGCAGTTGCAGGACTTACTGGAAAAGGGATACATTAGACCAAGTGCCTCTCCTTGGGGAGCTCCAGTTCTATTTGTGAAGAAAAAGGATGGAAGCATGCGATTGTGCATTGATTACAGGGAATTAAATAAGGTGACAATAAAGAATAAGTATCCTTTACCAAGAATAGATGACTAGTTTGACCAATTGAAGGGTGCCACAGTGTTCTCGAAAATTGACTTGAGGTCTGGGTATCACCAATTGAGAATTGCCGAAGAGGACATCCCTAAAACGACATTTAGGACAAGATATGGACACTACGAGTTCACAGTTATGCCTTTTGGATTGACAAATGCTCCAGCAATCTTTATGGATTTGATGAATAGAGTGTTTCATCAATTTATGGATAAGTTTGTAGTGGTGTTCATAGCTGACATTTTGGTATACTCCAAGAACAAGGAAAAGCATGCAGAACACCTAAGGGCAATTCTACAAACATTGAGAGAAAACCACCTTTATGCAAAGTTCTCCAAGTGTGAGTTTTGGTTGGAAAAGGTAGCCTTCCTAGGACACTTTGTGTCTAAGGACGGAGTAGAGATAGACCCAGCCAAAATAGAGGCTGTTAAGAGTTGGCCTACACCCAAAACAGTATCTGATGTGAGAAGTTTCTTAGGTTTAGCAGGGTATTATAGGCGTTTTGTTAAAGATTTTTCCAAGATTGCTAAACCTATGACTACTCTAATGAAGAAGGACAAGAAGTTTGAATGGGATGAGAAGTGTGAAGAGGCGTTCCAACTCTAAAACATAAACTAGTTACAGCACCAGTGCTTACACTTCCTGATGATAGCGGGCTGTATGATGTATATAGTGATGCATCAAAGAATGGTTTGGGGTGTGTGCTTATACAAAATGGGAAAGTAATAGCATACGCATCAAGGCAGCTAAAAACACACGAGGTAAACTATCCAAGCCATGACTTGGAATTAGCTGCCATCATTTTTGCACTGAAAATTTGGCGTCATTATTTGTATGGAGTGAAATGTAGAATTTACACAGACCATAAGAGCTTAAAGTACATTTTCACTCAAAAGGACTTGAACTCTCGTCAAAGGAGATAGCTAGAGTATACGACGGATTACGATCTAGACATACAATACCACGAAGGGAAAGCGAATGTAGTTGCGGATGCTCTAAGTCATAAAACTAGTCATGGATTAAACTCGTTAGTAATAGCTAATGAGTTATGTAGAGAAATGGCAAAATTGAACTTAGAAGTCGTGGAATGGGGAGTACCAGCAGGTATTCTTGCGAATCTGAGTGTCCAACCAACAATATTCGACGAGATTCGAGAGAACCAAGAGGGAGATGTGAAGTTGGATAGGATTCGTGAGAAAATTAAACAAGGAAAAGCTACAGACTTCAATGTTCACGAAGATGGGAGCTTGAGGTATAAAGGTCGATGGTGTGTACCAAAGAAATGTGAGGAAGTGAAGAGAAAGTTGATGGAAGAAGGCCACAATACACCTTACTCAGTACACCCGGGAGGAGACAAGTTATATAAGGATTTGAAGAAAAAGTTTTGGTGGCCTGGAATGAAAAATGAGGTGGCCGAATTTGTGGCAAAGTGCTTGACTTGTCAGAAAGTGAAAATAGAACACAAGAGGCCTCAAGGGACTGTACAGTCATTAGAAATCCCAGGATGGAAGTGGGATTGCATTTCAATAGACTTTGTGACCTGCCTTCCTAAATCCAAGAGCGGCAATGACACCATATGGGTAGTGGTGGATAGACTAACAAAATCAGCAGTGTTTATACCAATGAAAGAAACTTGGAAAATGGAACAACTTGCGAAAGCTTACATCAAACATGTTGTGAGATTACATGGGGTTCCAAAAGATATCGTATCTGACAGAGACTCCAGGTTTCTCTCAAAATTTTGGAAAAGTGTGCAAGAAAACTTTGGTACAACACTCAAAATGAGTACAACATTTCACCCTGCCACAGATGGGCAAACTGAAAGAACCATTCAAACCTTGGAAGATATGTTGAGAGCTTGCGTTATAGACTTCCAGGGAGGATGGGAGGATAGCTTGGATTTAATTGAATTCTCTTATAATAATAGTTATCATGCGAGTATTGGAATGGCTCCATTTGAGGCCTTGTATGGGAGAAAGTGTCGTAGCCCAATTTGTTGGAACGACATTAGTGAAACTATGATTCTTGGGCCTCAAATGATTGAAGACACAGTCAAGCAAGTAAAGGAAATTCAAGCTAAAATCCAAGCAGCTCAAGATCGCCAAAAGAGTTATGCAGACTTAAAGCGGAGAGAAGAAGAATTTGAAATCGGCGATAAAGTATTACTAAAGGTGTCACCAATGAAAGGAGTGATGAGATTTGGGAAGAAAGGAAAGCTCAGTCCAAAATACATCGGTCCATATGAAATATTGCAAAGAGTAGGCAAAGTAGCTTATATGTTAGCCTTACCTATGGAGCTTAGTAAAGTACATGACGTATTCCATGTGTCCCAATTGAGAAGGTACATCCCTGATAAATCCCATGTGCTACAACCCGAAACCATCGAGATAGATCAAAGTTTAACCTATGAAGAGAGACTTGTTAAAATTCTTGACAGCAAAGTGCGTAGTACACGCAACAAGAATGAAAAATCAAACATACATACGATACTGAAAATCAAAGGATAAAGAACAATCTACTATAAATTGATCAAATTAACGGTAAAAGACATGTAGGAATTACCAAGAAAATGTTGAAGCTTGAAAGAACTCTTTGACTTGATGATCAAATTTATAAACTCAACCGCTACAAATTCTGTCAATCAAACGAAAATAGAAGAATTAGGGTTTTCAAATATTTCTAAATTACTCAACAAACCTCTAATTGAATACCTTAAAGATCCCCTAATCGAGTAACTCGAGTAACCCATGACCGAGTAATCCTTGATTAAGAACCCTTCGAGTAATCCTTGACCGAGTAACTTGAGTAACCCCTCAAGTAACCAACCCCTGGCCGAATAACCCCTCAAGTAACCCTTAATCGAGTATACCCCTCGAGTAACCCCTTCGAACCCCTCGAGTAACCCCTTCGAACCCCTCGAGTAACCCTTGATTGAGTGAATCCCTCGAGTAGCCCTTGTCCCAACCCCTCAAATAACCCCTAACCGAGTAATTCAAGTAACCCATGATTGAATAACTCGTGTAACCCTAACAAAGTAATTGCAAAGCATTGCGTGCTTACTATACTTTTTCTTTTTTTTTTGGACAAATTGTGCTTACGATACTTGTATATAACAAATTTAGTGAATTGATTACATTAAATAAAACGCAACTCTTTGAAATTAGACAAATTTATTGTATGTTGAATGTTTTTCCACATTCCATCTAATCACATATTAAAAAATTCAATAAAAATGAAAATCTTAAGAAAAAAAAAATACAAAAAAACTATACATTGAAAATTATCTAATTAATTGACAATAAAGTAACCAATCAATCAATCAACCTGCAAATCAATTAATTGGCTAAATTATTGTAAGGAACAATTTTTATTGCTTAATTATTGTATAAATTGAGCCAATTTTAGTTAGTCAAGTCGGGAAAGCTGGTCTTATTTCAACAATTTATTAGACAATTATTTCATGAATTGTTAGGAGAATTATTGTGGGTTTTACTATTTTAGATAACATTTATATTAGTTGATGATTTGTGGGTTTGACATTTAATCGAAATTTTGGTGACCAAACCAACAAAGCATCGATGATGAAGTCGGGGTCTCAGGCTTTGAGCTATTGAGTTTTTTGTGTTCATTATGAGCTAACTAATTAAAGTACTTATTATTATTGTGAATAGTGCTCTTAAATTGCTTTTTAGTTTGAATTATATTTTCTTAGTTTTATTACTAATAATTTTTGGGATTTTTAATTTGTTCATTTGCTCTCTTTGTCTCCCCAATCTGGTTCAGATCGGTGGCAGCAGTTTGTGCTAGAATTGTTCTTTATTCATTTCATGAAAGTATTAATGTAGACATCAACGTGTTACAATGGTTGGTTTGATTTAGGTATGGAATATGGGATGGAACTCAATGCAAAAAGGTAAGAACTTTGAGTGGTCATCAAACAAGAGGTTGGTGTTTTGGCATGGAGTTCCCGTATACTTGCCTCCGGTAGTAGAGACAGGAACATACTTCAACACGACCTTTGGATCTCGAATGACTATGTTAGCAAGCTTGTTGGACATAAATCTGAGGTAAAGGCAATGTTTTGTCTTTCTTACTGGAATGCAGAGTACTAATCTTTTATTGTTGCTGCTTAATTTGATCAATTTTTTGGTTTGTGATCATTAAGAATATTGTTATATGTCATTCTTTAGGTGTGTGGGTTAAAATGGTCTCATGACGATAGGGAGCTTGCATCAGGAGGCAATGACAATCAGGTAATTAGATAGTATTCAATTATAGTAAGTGGTTTAACGATCAAAGATATTCTGAAAGGTGATTTATTTGCAAATTTCATGAAAAAAATATCAGCTATTGGTATGGAACCAGCATTCTCAGCAGCCAGTTCTGCAACTGACTGAGCATATAGCTGCCGTGAAGACCATAGCTTGCATTTCGTGGATGTTGCTATGTTTTTGATGGAAAATCTTAGCCGTCTCAACATCCACGAATATCAGGTATACCGCTTTGTTCGTTCGTCAATCTTTTGTAATTTTTCTTTGGATTTGTAATGATTTTAATTAATGTTATTATGATGATTTTAATTTAGTTTTTGTGCATTAGTATTGTTAACAGTAAACAATTTATTTTTCTACTTTTTTTAAAAAAAATATTTTTCCTAATTGGTTGAACATAAAATTTAAATTGACAGATTCCTGAAGCAAATGTATCCAAGGAAACAAAGCAATTCACATACAAAGATGGAACTATGTATGTCTTCATGGATAATGTATGTTTCTTCACCTCCTGTAATTTATGAAATTTGCAGTGTACTTTACATGGCTGTAGGTCACCATACTTCTTGATTAGCTACCTTAGTAGATAAAATGCTTGATTTCTATGCATGCTATGTTTAATTGGAACTTTGTGATTTTGCAGAATGGAATATGAAGGAAGCCCATCAATGATGTCATCTGCAATAATTTTGTTACTCTATTGCCAATTAATTGATTTGTAGGTTGATTGATTGATTGGTTAATCTGTTGTCAATTAATTAGATAATTTTCAATGTATAGTTTTTCTGTATTAGTTAAAGTGTCTCGTTGATTGTTGTGTGTGCTTGTAAACAGGTGCAATGAGGTAAGCATGTGTAATGATAGGAGATTGCATGTTGGTGTACGTGTTTAATTACGCTTATGTACTCAGCTTTGCTGATTGTGTGTATTGTTTTTGTCTGGCTATGTCTTTATCTTGGCCCTACGATGATCCATTTTAATGGAGAGTAGTGGGGGCAAGTAGAGATACTCTTTTCAGGTATTGAGGCATGTTCATGATGGGGCATGAGTAAAGAGAGAATCGGGCTAGTTTCCATTAGGATGTGCAGTATTTTATGCATTGGATGTTTTATTTTATTTCCTGATGGACTAACACAAATATTTGGTTGATCGGTTTTGAATAAGGGCCCTAAGTGGTTCCAAGTTGTAGTGGATTTTATTTGACTTTGGTTTTGTTGATTTTCAACTTTACTTTCGTTAGTTTGGTTTTTAAATTGTGTTATTTAAATAAGTTTTGGCTTTCAAGTCTTCCGCTGTGTATCTTTTATAGTTTCCTTAGCCGTTTTCAAGGTGGCGGTAATGTCTTAGATATTCCTAAAACGTATTTTAAAAGGGTAAAGTGAATTATTAAAGGAAAGGAATTTCTAGGGTGTTACATCTGAAATTTGAGGAAATTAAGTCGTTGAAATTCTACGAAATGAAGGCGTTCAAAATTTTGAGTAAATGACGGCGCTCGAAATTTGAGGAAAATGATGAAAACGAAAAAATTCAGACATTTTATAAAATGGCGCACGGGCTTTGGTCGGGTTTATCAGGCCCGCGCCTTATTGATTATGAGCCCGGTCTCACGTCAGCCCAGTCTCACACAAAACATTTTGTAATCATATATTTGAGAACAAGAAGCTAGTATGCACACAGAGAGGGCAAGAGAGAAAAACAAAGAGAGATAATCATCATTATATCAACGACAAGCATTCACTCAGGGGAATATGAGCACATATCGTTTGCAACTTCTACTCACAGTTGAAAAATAAACATTTCTTTTGGCTTATTTGCCTCATGCATTTCCCATCATCAGCATATTTCCCTAGAGCTTAAAGAAACAAGCAAAAAGTAAAATGACAACCAAAAGTATCATAATAACTTTTTAGAATAGTCAGAGCACTAAACATATAATAACAAGCTGCCTTCAACTTTGCTGCAAGTAAGATTAGACCACAGAGAAGAAATCGGACACTGATGTGTTCATTTTATATATATATTTATCCCCGTCCCTTGTTCGTAATTAGTAGTGTTTTTGGCTCCTATGAGCCACTTTTATTACTAATTTGTGTTTTCTAGTGCTTTGGTAGTTTTGCTTGAGTTTTGTAGGAATTTGCGTACTTGGAGCATTTTCCCGGGTTTTTGAGGAGCATCTACAAGTGTTAGAAGACCGCGACCACGTTCGATAGCCCAAGACCGATCGGAGGTATCGACCGGTGACTAAGGGCTCAGTTTGATGGCACTTGGGCCAAGTTCGGAGGCCCAAAGGTAGGAGTTCAGAGGCCCAAAAGCCTTGCCCAAGCCACAAGGCTTCGCCCGGAGGCGCGCCCGGCCAGGCGGGGCGGATCAGTGTTTGAGGAAGCCCGCGCCCGGAGACGTGCCTGGCCGGGCGCGAGAAGACATTTGAGGGAAAAGAGGCGGGCCCGGTCGGGCGAGCCACTGCCCGACCGGGCGCGAGTAGGCTTAAGGACTTGTTTAATTTCCGATCAGTTTTTGTTTAGCGAAGAAGCTTGCTTAGTATTAATGTGTTATTATTAGGCAAGAATAGATACTTCTTTTTCACTTCTCTTACTCTAGATTTTAATTCTTTGTCTCACTACTTAGACTTTCTCTCTCTAGACTTATTCTCTCTTGTTCCTTAACTCTATTGTAATTCCGCCGTCTTGGTACGATTTCTTTCTTAATTAATCTCAGTATTTTATTCATTCAATTTCTTCATGTCTTGTTTAATTATTATGTTTTGTTTAGTTTTAATTATGTCTGAGTAGTTTAATTCTAGGGTTTATGGGGATCCATAATTATGAAGGGATAATTTGTTATTATTGATTATTGATATTGCATGATAATTTCTTATTGAATTGTTTTAATTCTTTGCAATTGGGTTATGAATCGAGCAGATGTAATTTGATTGTGAATGTTTAGCAATATTGAATTGATGAATCGATCATATGTTAATTTGATATTAAAGGTTATTTTCAATAGGAACTTAGATCTAGTAAATTGCGAGAGCCTGTTAGATCTATGTTGGTTAATAAATTGCGAGAGCCTGTTAATCATGTTATTTGTGCAATGTTAAATGTTGATTGTTATGTTTTATCCCGGAATATTAATTATTGGTGAACCTATGACCCTAGGCCTTCTTATTATCGACTTTCTCCCTAAACTTAATCTTTGTAGTATAATTTCACATTATAAACAACAAATTGGTTACTTTAATAATTTAGATTATATTAATTAATTAGGAGTAGAAAGACCAGTTTCCCTGTGGATTCGACCCTACTTCCCTATCTACTTTAGTTAGAGGATTTAGGTAATACTTTTGATTAGGTGATACGACTTTACCCTGTCAGTCACATAAGACTTATTATAATGCCACAAACACATACGAAGTATACTAATAAAACCATACAATTTTTACAACATTACATCGAAACAATAAAAAAGTAGATCACAAACAAGAAATTTAAAACTTAACACATATAATTAAAAATATATAGAAAAATAATTATCAATACCTCTTAAATCGATTATAATAATGCAATAAATCATCAATATACACCTAACCGATTAAATAACAAATAAAAATCAGCAATAACTCATAAAAACAACTACTTATTAAATCACTTATTACAACACATTAACACATAAAAACATAGAAAACAACAAAAATAGACAAAAAAGGTCACAAAATTCAAAAAATATACCTTCAATTTTTTCGATTGAACAAGTAGGAGGAGCAATTGTCTCATTTTTTGGAAGCTTAACATTTTCCATTATATATTTATAATCAAAATTAAAACTAAAAGGGAAATTCTCAATGGTAGCACTATACTATTGACTTTTCTCATTGGTAGCTGTAGGCGTCGTTTGAAGTGCGCTTACGTAAAAGCATGTTGTGAATATGCTTGGCACTCATAGGAAGTGGGAATTGACATATTCGATTAGGGACAAGGAAAGTAGGGAGCCGCCAACAAGTTTTTAAGGAACTTGTAAACCGTTCACGGATCATAAAAGGCAACCACGATTAAGGGACAACGAAGGCAACAACGATTGACCCGTGAAGGTTACACCCCATTCATAATCCATGAGATTACTAACTCCATATGGTTCAGAATCACGAAAGGAGGATCGGGGATGATGGTACGAAGTGAGTCATGGAGTCACATTCACCCGTATTGGCCTCTACTCGATTCTTATAGTGAAAAGTAATTCCTGCGATCTCAAAGGCATGCAAATAAAATATTCAATTTGCTCCAAACTATTATTATGCTAAATTGGTTTAATATTAATGCAACACATAATTCTAAAATATTGGTGATCACTTTGATTTAATAACAAGATTAAAAAGGAACCTAAACCGGTTGTCCAAATTATCTTATTAATCGTGATTTTCAATTACATATTCCCTTTAACATGCAATTTGGTGATCATAAATAATAATAGAATCAACATTAATATTGGAAGCAATTTCAACAATATTAGCGTCAGTCAAATCAAATAATAACCCTAATCATGATAATAGCAACAAGAATAAAAATAAGAGTAATTAAGTGATTAATTACTCACTTTCCACGTTTCCTTGAATTGCTACATCATGAATAAACTGTTAGTAACTTCAATAAAATAAATCAAATGGAAATTAAATTAACTAAAAAGTAGAGTTGATTTGGTCCAAACCTTCAGTTAATTCTACCTTTCACGCCTTGGTTTAAGTATAGAACTTTGGGTCAAGTATGAACTCCTTGGAGTGCTTAAGGGAAGAATAGGATTTAAGAATATAGGTTTGAGGCTTAGAATATAAGAGAAAGAGAAGAGAATGATTTTTTTTGGTGGAAAAGAGAGGAAGAGAGAATGATTAGGTGATCAAGCTTGTTGATGATTAAAAAAGGGGAGATATGACCTCTATTTATAGGGAAAAAAGAGGGGGTCGAATCAAGAAAAGATAAGAATTCGAGTCGGATAAAACTCTTGCGATAGACAACAGTTTTTGCGGTTTTTGTTTTTATCATATCTTTTGATCCAGAAATAGGAATAAGATGAATAAGATATCATTGGAAAGCTGTTGAAGTCTAATTTCTAATACAGTTGGAATCAGATTAAAATATTTTGTAGAATTAAAGATATGGCCGAAATAGTGGGACGGTGTCAGTTTTGGATAGAGTTTCGTATTTCTTTTATATCTTTTTTGTTATAGCTCGGAATTAATATTATAATATATCATTGGAAAGATAATTTCAAGAGCTATCTAACCATATAAGAATTAGATAAAAACTATGAAGTAAGAAAATAATATCTGACAATCTTTGAACGTCTTTCAATTCGAATCGAATTACTAAAGGAGTTTTATTCTATTTCAAACTCTTTAATCTTATCTTTTCAAAAAGGATAATTAGGATCTTTTAGAAGCTTATAGAAGCTTATAGAAGCTTCCAATTAATCCTAATTAGTTAAGGAATGGGATTTAAGCCTTTGGACCCTCCACATGATCATTGGGTCGTAGGTAAAGTGGACTTAGGTTCGATTTAGACTCAGTTTAGTATTTTGGCCATAACTTATTCGTTAGAACTCGGATTGGGCTTATAATATATCGTTGGAAAGCTCTTTTGAAGCCCCATCCAAATATAATCATTGGACCCAGATTATGGACCAAAATATACTGGTCTAAACGTTTTTATAAAAAGGACACGAAATGAATGATTTTAATGGACACGAAATGAATTATTTTGGGTTTAAAGACACGAAATGAGGAAAATAGATTATGGTTTGGTGAAATGGGTTAGGAATTGGGTTGGTTTATGAAATGTATTGAGATTGAACATGGAATTAAGCACTCTAAAGATTACATACTCAACCCGACCAATAATGGCGGTGAAAGGTTATTCATCATCGGGTTTGGTTTTGGGGAGACATTTTTAGGTGTCTACAGTAGCCAATTATTTTTTCAATTATCATTGGTAGCCCTTAATGATGATATTTGGTTAAAATTCTATTAAATCTAACCATACTTAACTATGGTTAACTATTCCTCTCTCTTACTTCCTCCTCTTTTCTCAAGGATAAACCTTTTCACCATTAACAAATTAAACCTTCATTTTCTCTGTCCGGCCTTCATTAAAACACCTCATTTCTATATATTTTTTCTTGAGAAATAATTTCATGAAATGAAAATTTCTGGAACATTTTGACAAAAAATGTTGGTTTTCACACCCAATTTGGTGAGGAGCTCTTTAATTCTTTACCCCAATTTTGAAAATTGAAAGCTAAATGTATTTAATAGGAAAATTTGTTAATTACTACCTCAAAAAAGGGGCCTTTGTGAATTACTACCCACAAAAAAAAAGTTGTTAATTACTACCCTAAAACTAATTAATTCTATAGATTGCTACCCTTTTCCGTAATCAGCCCCTAATTAGGTGATTTAATCTATTAATGATATCATTATCCGCCTAATTTGTAATTAGTTACTTTTAAGGCATGATTAATTAATTAAACCCTAGAACCACCTCCACACCACCATTGCACCACCTCCGGCCACCCTCCACCCACCACCGAGCCTACCTCCTCTAACTCTCCACCATGACAACACCCCTTTCTCGGTCCCCACCCTGAAATCACCATCTACCCAAAAATACCCCCCTCTCCACCCGCGGCAGCCCTGAACCCCTACCCCTAGCCGGAAAACCTTGCTCGACCATCCCCAATCTGCCTTTATCCCTTTTTCCCCTAATCACCACCCTAGGGTTTCAATTTTAGGGCTTTAGGATTTTAATTTAGGAACTTTAGGGTGGTGATTAAGGGGGGGAAAGGGGTGGAGGAGGCTTAGGGAGAGCCTAATAGGGTTCTCTGGCAAAGGGGACGGGGTTAGGGTCGCCGGCGGGTGGGGATGAGGGATATTTCGAGGGTGGGAGGGATTGTTGGGGGTTTAAAGGTGGTGCAATGGGTGGTTTAGAGGTGAGGTGGATGCCGGGGCGGGGGTAGGCTGCCGGAGATGGTGGAGATGGGGTAAGGGGGCTGCCGGAGATGGTTGGGATGGGGTAAGGGGGCTGTCGGAGGTTGTTTAGGGTAAAATACCCCAGGTACGTGGCCCAATCTCATAGTGACACGTGGCCCAATAAACAGGTGACACGTGGCCCTATGAGAATGTGACACGTGTCCACTTGTCATAGTGACACATGTCAGCCATCTCTAAATGCCCCAATGCTGAAATCAGAAAGAGAAAAGGGCCCTGATGACCTCAGGCCCAAATCCCGAGAAAACCTTGAAAGCCGTAAAACGGCGCCCCCTACGACACGTGGCGACTTTTGATTGCGCAGCCAATCATGTCACGAAATTCTAGGGTATAAACCCTAGAGGGGTACATGTTCTCACCCCTATAAATACCCCAATCATTTATGATGGGAGAGGAAATTTGCGACATAACATAAATATAGAGCATTAAAAAGCTCCAACTTCTCTCTACTTTCTCTCTCTAGCCTTTTCCGTTTCCGTTCACTAACTTGAGCGTCGGAGGCGAATATTCCGTACACCGGAATATTTGTTATTTTGCAGGTGTCCGAGTCTCATTGCCAGCAGAGCGTGACCAGTATCCGAGGGAATCACAAAAAACCCCGAAACATTTGGCGCCGTCTGTGGGGATACTCGTCCGTTATGGCAATAGATGGTCAGGCACTTAATCCTGGACCACGTCCAGGCGAGGATGGATATGTAGAGGACATATGTACTACCATACACTCAAGCAATCCTTTGACTGCCTCATTTGAAGAGGCCGAACAACCTTCCCCAGCTGCTTTAATGGCCGAGCTGGCTAAGCTCCGCAAGGAGTTAGCGGCTGTCCAGCAAAAAGGGGGAGGAAGCACCTCTAAGAAAGCCAACAACAAGACCAATGCAACCGATGCTGGTAATACCCCATTCCGTCGTCCGCACGGAAGGTCTCCCCGAGTCCCTCGGACCAATTTCTCTGACCTGCTGGCGAAAACATAGTCGGCTGGGGGGAAGGGCAGACAGCCAAAAAGAGTAGAGGCTGAACCGTCCTAGCGTTTTAAGGATGCAAGGGACTACATTCGGCACAAACAAAGGGAGAGGGCCGCATACTCTGACACGGCCTCTACCCCAACCATGCCGGAGGGAGTCTCCAACCAATCTTTCTCCCAATACACCAACACGGCTGCTTCTAGCAAGAGTCATACTATTACTCCCCGACCAATTCAGCCGTTGCCATATCAGCCCCCTCAGGTACTCAATGGGTGGATGCAACCAACTCCCCAAGTTTTTGGGCAAAATGGGCCGTATGGTCAGATGTTCGGCCAGACTCCCTACCTGGCTGGAACGTCCGTTCAGCCTCAGCCCATTGATTGGCAGATGCGTTTGTTGAATTTGGGAGATAAGCCGCCTCCGTTTTCGCAAGACATATTAGCGTCTCCTCAACCAGCAAAAGTGAAGAGTGTACTAGTGGGTGCCTATGATGGTACGGGCAACCCAGAAGAGCATGTTACCTCGTACAGGAATCTGATGTACTTGCAAAGTGTAGATGATGCTACATGGTGTAGATGCTTTCCGGCCACTCTCAAAGGGGTAGCTCAGGATTGGTTTAACAGCCTCCCAGCCGGATGCATCAATTGCTTTACCACCCTCAGTTTGTTGTTTGTGGGAAACTTCTCATACAACATCCCACCAAGAAAGACAAGTCTCAACTTGGCTACAATTGTCCAAGAAAAGAATGAAGGACTACGCTCGTACGTCCAAAGGTTTAACCAAGAAAAAGCCCAAATTCATAATCTTCCGGATGAAATGGCTTACTCAGAATTTCTCCGGGGATTAAGGCATAATGGTTTTAAGTTTGATTTGGTAAGGAAAAAGATTCGGTCATACGCAGGTGTATTGCGGGAAGCCGAAGCCTATATTGAGGCCGCGGATTTTTGTTCGCTCACCAAATCAGAACAGCCGGCCAAGGGGGCTGAGAAGAAACAATCTTCTCGGCAAGACTCGGCCGGCCGAAAGAAAGAAAGAAACAAAAGAAAAGAAATCTGGGTAGCTGATGACCAGCAACCCAAGCCAAAGAAAACCAAGACATACGAGCCTCAGCATGAGTTCAACAAGGATGGGTACTCTATTTTGATGGAGATAAAAGACAAGTTTGAGTTTGAGAAGCCTCAGCCTTTGAGAGGCTCAGCTCAGTACAGAAACAAAAACAAGTATTGTCATTACCACAAGGATGTGGGTCATGACACGAATGAGTGTATCAATTTGAAGAGACTGTTGGATAAGCTGGCCGACAAGGGTCTGCTGAAACCCTATGTGACCAAGTCCAAATTCACCTTCAAGCGGACAGACAACACGTCCGAGAAAAAGCAACAAAGCGAAAAGAAGAATGACAAGGAAGATGATGGGAATAGCACTGATTCAGGTTTTGTGGCCGTCATATCAGGAGGCTTTGCCTCAGGCGGCCCTACCATGAAAGGAATCAAGCAGGACGCTCGAAACCTGTCAAATGTGATGCAAATGGACGTTGTTAAAGCCGAGCCATTTCCTGAAGTGATCATAAGTGAAGCTGACCGTGGCGAGGTCAGAGCTTTGCACAATGATCCCATGGTCTTTGTAATGAAAATAGCAAATTTGAAGGTGGGACGGATATTGATTGATACGGGAAGTTCGGCCGATATCATAAGTCTCTCTGCCTTGAGGAATTTAAGCTTCCCAGAAGATGCTCTCCAAGATATAGCTCATCCCTTAGTAGGATTTGGGGGGAATATCATTCATCCCGTCGGACGGATTGACCTTCCCATCCGTTTCGGGCAGAAGGGGGAAGGAAGAGACATGGTCGTCCGTTTCCTTGTGGTAAAAGAGTTGACTGGGTACAATGTAATCCTTGGCCGCCCTACTCTCAATGCAGCCAAGGCGGTCATAGTGCCCCACTTGATGTTGCTAAAGTTTGAAAGGTCAGACGGAAAAATCGGAACAATTCAAGGAAGTCAGAAAATGGCCAAGGAATGTAATCAGCTGGCCGTGAAGCCAACCGCACGCGGCCCAAAGTTGTCCGAGGTAAAGGAGGAAGGAACCTCACTCCCAGCATACCAGGTCGGCCAGAAGCGTAAGGCGACCAGGACAGAGGAAGCCTAGCAACTAATGACTGTCGGCCGGCCAGATGAGTTGAGGCCCCAGCCGGCCGGCAGCCACCAGGATATAGTGCTTGACTCCAACCACCCAGAACGGACAGTTAGTGTCGGCACTATAGCCTTGGAATTGCTTGGGGATGAGTTAGTGCGGCTGTTAAGAGAATTCAAAGATGTGTTTGCATTTGAAGTTGGTGAAATGCCAGGAATAAGTCCTGACCTGGCCGTGCACAAGTTGGCCGTGAATCCTTTGATAAAGCCTGTCCGCCAGAAGAAGAGAAATCACGGGGAAGAGAGGAATCAGGCGGCCGCAGCAGAGGTAAAAAAGCTGCTGGACGCCGGTTTCATTCGGCAATGCTTTTACCCAGATTGGGTGGCCAATGTAGTTCTTGTGAAAAAGCCGAATGGGACTTGGAGGATGTGCGTGGATTACACGGACTTGAACAAGGCGTGTCCTAAGGATAGTTTCCCCTTGCCTAAGATCGACCGCTTGGTTGACTCTACAGCCGGACACGCCCTTATGAGCTTCATGGACGCATACTCCGGATTCCATCAAATTCCTTTGTGGGAAGAAGATCAAGAGAAAACAGCGTTTGTGACCGAGCAGGGGTTGTACTGTTACAAGGTTATGCCATTCGGCCTCAAGAATGCTCCTGCTACATTTCAGAGGCTTGTTAATACGGTCTTTAGAGATCAGCTCGGCCGGAACATGGAGGCATATATTGATGACATGATTGTCAAGTCAAAAGAGCCGGCCGACCATCTCAAGGATCTACGAGAGACGTTCGCCGAACTCAGGCGGCATAAGATGATGTTGAATCCAAAGAAGTGTGTATTTGGTGTTGAGTCCGGCAAGTTTCTCGGATTTTTGATTGATCAACGTGGAATCGAGGCCAACCCTGAAAAAATTCAAGCCGTCCTTGACATGAAGTCTCCAAGAACAATCAAGGAAGTACAAAGACTGACCGGCTGTTTAGCAGCCCTTGGAAGATTTTTGTCAAGATCAGGGGATAAGTGCCGTTACTTTTTTCAAACCATTAAGAAGAAAGCCCTGTTCGAGTGGACAGAGGAGGCCGAGGAAGCATTCGTACAGTTGAAAAATCACTTGCATACATTGCCTCGCCTCGTCAGTCCGCTCAAGAATGAAAAGTTATATATCTATCTTGCCATCTCCGAACACTCTCTGAGTGCCGTCCTTCTTGCTGAAAGGGACGGCCATCAGGTCCCGGTGTATTTTATCAGTCACGTACTTCACAATGCTGAGCTGAAGTACCCCCCAATTGAAAAATTTGGCCTGGCCTTGTACATGGCATCAAAGAAGCTGCGGCCATACTTTTTAGCACATTCAATTGTGGTCTACACGGACCAACCCTTGAAGAAGCCGTTCTCAACTTTGGAGGCAAGTGGCCGCATGCTCAAGTGGGCCTTAGAGCTCAGAGGTTTTGACCTTGTGTTTGAACCAAGGAAGGCAATCAAGGGGCAAGCCTTTGCGGATTTTTTGGCTGAAATGACACGGCCTGATCTTCAGCCGGCCGGGGACCAAGTTTGGAAAGTGTTTGTAGATGGTAGTGCAACAGCGACCGGGTGTGGCGCTGGTATTATATGTCAATCTCCTGAGGGAGACAAGTATGAGTACGCGTTGAGGTTTCAGTTCCAAGCGTCAAACAATGAAGCTGAGTACGAAGCATTGTTGGCCGGCCTAAGGATGTGTAAAGCGGCCGGGGCAACCAAAATTGAAGTATGCTCGGACTCCCGGCTAATAGTCCATCAGGTCAATGGTGGCTTTGAGGCCAGGGAGCCGGCCATGATGAAGTACATGCAGCTAGTTAAGAATGAGGCCGAAGGCCTAGAGCTTTTCTCCCTCAAGCAAGTTCCCCGTTCAGAGAATCATCAAGCGGACGCCCTCTCCAAATTGGCTTCCTCGGCATCATGTGATACTCCAAGATCAGTGTTTTGGGAAGTAAAGGAAAAAAGGAGCATTGATGCCGAGCCCGTTCATATAATAGATAGAAGTTCAACCTGGATGGACGGAGTTATTTCCTACTTAAGGGATGGAATACTTCCGGACAATCCGAAAGAGAGTTGGCTATTGAAGAGAAAGGCGGCCTGGTTTGAGATGAAGGACGGAGAGCTATTCAAAAGAGCCTTTGTGAAGCCTTACCTTAAATGTATAACTCCCGAAAGAGGGCATGATGTGTTGGATGACCTTCATCAGGGGCATTGTGGTTCGCATATTGGAGGCCGAGCCTTAGCTGAAAAGGCGACACAGTTGGGATATTACTGGCCGAGCCTAAAGTCGGACGCCATGAAAATGGTGAAAAAATGTGACAAGTGCCAGAGATTTTCAACCCTTATTCATCGTCCAGCAAATAGTCTATCAGCCATCAGTAGTCCACTTCCCTTTGCCAAATGGGGCATGGACATTTTGGGACCGTATACTCCTGCATCCGGCCAGAGACGGTATGTATTGGTGGCAGTAGACTACTTCACCAAATGGGTTGAAGCTGAGGCCGTCCGGGGCATTAAATGGACGGATGTGTCAGCCTTCATTTGGAAAAGCATAATCACTCGGTATGGGGTGCCTCAGTCAATGGTGTTCGACAATGGACCCCAGTTTGAGACGCGTCAACTCAAAGAATGGCTGGGAGACCAAGGCATTACCCATTGCTTTGCCTCGGTCGGCCGACCACAAGCCAATGGTCAAGTTGAGGCCTATAACAAGTTGATTGCAAATGGGATCAAGCGCAAGCTTGAAAAAGCAGGCGGCCTATGGGCAGACGAGCTGGTCAATGTGCTATGGTCCATACGGACAACAGCAAAGAGTTCTACAGGGGAGACTCCATTCTTTTTGGTCTATGGAGCTGAGGCCGTACTCCCAATTGAAATGTACGAGCCCACTTTGCGGGTAATGCTTTATGATGAATCGGCCAATTGGGAGGCCATGAAGACCGCCCTAGATTTCCTTCCGGAAGCTAGGGGCAATGCGGCGCTTAGGCATGAAATTTATCGCTTAAGGATGACAAGGGCATATAACCGCCGAGTGTCTAAGCGGCCGCTCAAGATGGGGGATCTAGTATTGAGAAAAATGGAAGTTGTTGGCCGTGCCAATGAGGACGGCAAGTTGACTCCAAACTGGGAGGGACCGTACAGAATCAGGGAAGAAGTCCGAGACGGCACATATCGCCTTGAGGCAATTGATGGCCGTCAGATCCCACGGACATGGAACACTGATAACTTGAAAAAGTATCATGTTTGAGCTTAATTTCTTTAAGTACTTAGCCAAAAAGCTGTTTATACAGCTAGGTCTACTGACCGAGCCTTGTAATTAAAGTCGTACGGCCACAACAATGTACTTTTGACAAAAATTAATGAAGTCAGGCATTGTTGAGTTATTTGTTGTTTTTATGATTAATGGCCGAATGAAATGTTTCACTGAGTTGCTTCCAATATAGTAACGCGGCCTATCATTCTTTTTGAATGGCCGAATCAAAAAGGAAGCAAGGTTGCTCCCAATATAGCAACTCGGCCACACACAAAAAAAAAAAAAACTGATTTAATTCAGAGATCGATGCGTCCGCCCAAATCTAGGCGGACGATTGAGGCAAGGTATCCCGAACTTGTGTAGAGAACAAGTGTCCTTTACAAATAGGGCAAGGGCATACCTAGGCGTCTAGCCCGGCCAATCAAGGAATCTCTAAGTTGAGATAATACTTAGGATTTCTAGGGTACGTCCGAGCGATAGATTCAACGGACTACTCGTACAATGATAGCCGAACGGCCAATTAAATTAATTCGGTGCTTCACCTAGCCCAAGGGCAATCATTACTATGATTTGATTAACCTGCTAGCCGTCATGCCCTTTTAAGGCATAAAAACTACCAAGTTAATCAAACCACTTAGAAAATGGACTAGGCGAACACCGAATAAAGGGGCATACCCCTAGGAACGTACGAAAAGGCATAATACTGAGACGTACGGAAAACTTGCAAAAAGCATAAAATTTGCAAAAAATTGCTAAGTATGAAACAGAAGTAAGAGCCGCCAAAAGGCGGACAAAACTTTCATTAATAAGACCGCACAAAGGCGGCCGAAATGTTTACATAACCGCTTATACAGGCGGCCTCAAAAAAAAAAAAAAAAAAAAAAATAGTACAAAATAAACTAAGTACATAGTAAGCTGAAAGGAAAAGGAAAGCTGAACAGACGGCTGCTGGAGGACCTGAGCTCTACTTAGCCGTATTATCTGTGGCAGGCTCCTCCGCTGTTTTCGCTGTTTTCGCGTCCTTGGCCGGGGCATCCTTTTCGGCCGCCTCCTCCTCCTCCTCATCCCCTTCCCCTCCAGACTCAGGGGAAGTAACTACTAGGTCTGGAGGAGGCATGCCGGCCTTCCTTGCCTCTTCTTTCAGGCAGACGTACTGAAGCCGCTTCTTGAAGCGTTCCTCGTAATAGGCGGCTTCACCTTCGTCCACCATCAAGTTGAAGGCATCATAGAAGTATGCCTTAAGCCTGTCTTCTGCATTTTGCTCGATGCGGATAACTTCTTCAACGCTGATCGGCCGAGGAGTTTTAAGTTGCTCCTCATAGTCCGCAAGGGACTTCTTTAGGGTTTCCACCTCGGCCTTCAGCGCGTCCGCCTCATCTAGCGCAGACTTAAGGTTGGCTTGTGCCATCTTCAGTTCGCTCTTCAGGGCCTCGGACGCCTCGAAGCCCAACCGCCATTTTTCCTTTTCCAGGACGGCCTCGTCCCTCTCAACCCTCATGGCCTCCCTGGCCAAGGACTCCTGTTCGAGTGCCTGGCCCAGTTTGACCAGGTCCTCTGTTTGCCGCGCCGCTTTGTCGGACAGCGCGGTTATTTGGGTCTCAAAGTGTACCCTCTGGACGGCGGCCGTCCCAGTTACAGCATCCTCGGCTTTCCTGATTTCAATCCAAGCGTTCTTCAACCGTTCGTTCTCCTTGTCCTTCCAATCTAGGAAGGCGTTCAAACGGAGGAAGAGCTGCGGACAGAAGGAAGAAACTTAGTCAAAAATATGGAAAAGTTGGCTAAGTGTTGGAAAGCAAAAACATAGGGAGATAGAAGTATACCTCGGCGCTGCAGTTCAGCATGGGGCCGAGGAAGCCTTCGTTGATCCCCCGCAGCTTATCACGCTGCGCTTGTGGGACCGCGCGAACCATGGCCTCGCGCATGGCCTTCCTGTCCGCGCCGGTCAGTGACTGGCCGGGTACCTTCAACTGCATCTCCTCTGATATATCTGCGGACGACCGTGTAAGAAAAGTTAGCTGAATTTTACAACAGACTTATAAAAAGTGAGAAAAAGATGGCTAACCAGTGGAGAAGGTTGGAGGAGAAAGATTGGCGGGAGGAGGCGGTAAAGGAGCTTCCTCCTCCTCCGGACGGCTCCCTTCAGCGTCGTTGGACGGCGGGTTGACCAGCACCGTCCCGATCCAGCGACCGGTCATTTGCTCCGGGGTTAACCTATCCCCACCGTCCGAAGGGACGGACTCCTCACGGACCTGACCATCAACAGGTTCCGTGGGATTGGAGGCCCCGCTTTGTGTCAGCCGGGGTTGTTCTCCTTTAGACTGCGTTGTAGCAGTCTGCGACTTTTCCATGGCCGCTGCTTGAGAAGACGTCTTGGAAGCAACCGTCTTTCTCCTCTTGGATGCGTTCGCATCAGGAGTGGACGTGGCCGGCTGCTTCCGCCTGGCCTTCGGGGTGGAAGAGGAGGTCTGCAAAAACACCAAGTTAGAACAATTTGATGGCGTCCGTGCGATTTGGGAAAGGAGCTCCTTGCCAGCATGCATGAACGGACATAAAGCGTCCGTGAAAACTCAGGAAGTAGGCTCCTTCCAATATAGCAGAACGGACGCATTAAGAAATGAGAAATTCAAAAAATAAGCTAAGTGTTTACCTCTTTGAGTTGCTCGTACATCTTGAAGCGAGCCTTGTATCTGGCCAAGTCCACCTCGGACATCTCAACCTCCGCTTTTTGGGCCGAGTCAAGCATAGCGTACGCCTCCGCTGCAAAAACAGAAAGCAAAAGTGTTAGAATATTTTTCTGAAGAATTCTATGTGCGTACAGAAAAGTTTATATATCTAGGTGCCCACCTTGGGGCATGTTCTGGTACAGGCCGTACGCAGACATGAAGATAGGGTCCCTAAGCCAATTGGCAAGTGGAACCCAATGGCTAGGAACCCGTTCAGTTTTGTTGCCCCGCCTGACTCGATTAACTTTGAAGTACTCGAGCTGGTGTTCGTGGCTTGGGTGGATGGGCGGCTTGTCAGGCTTGAGGTCTCCGCGTCCGAGTTGAATAGGCTCTGGACGACACCTGTTCATGCGGAGGTTGAACTCCGCGTCCTGAGTTTTGATACGGTAGAAACGGTGCTTCCAGTCCCTCCACTTACTGACACGGTCGACCACGACCATGTAATCCCTGGTTGCACTCAAGATAAGCCAACCATCCACCTCCTTTTCCAGCCGAGTGAGTGAGTGCATCTCACAAAAGACCGCAAAGTCTGGTGTAAATTTCTTAGCGATGCACGTCACTAAGTACCCAAAGATGTTCAACCAACTGTTTGGCGTCAGTTGGAAGAGGCCGATGTCATACTCGTCCAGGACAGTCCGGACGAATGGGTGAAGAGGGAAGCGGAGCCCCACATCAAAGGCGGCCCGGTAAACGCAAAACGCTCGTTTGCGCGGCTTCTCCTCATCCCAGATAGCCACAGCAATGGCCTTCCTGGGGACTTGAATTTCGAATCCCTCCCCCAAATGGAGGGACTCCTTATACTTCTCAAAATCCTTCTTTAAAAACTTTAGGGCTGTCTCCCCAACCGTACAGGCGTACGGGTCCCTAAAGTTATCAATGTTGGCGACGGTCTCTTCGGCCGCCTCCTCGCCCTTGGCCGTCTCACCCACGGCCTCTTTTTCCACTTCCTCCTCTTCCACTTGGTGAGAAGGGGCACTCCCAAACTCTGAAGACAGCACTCTGTCCAAATCTGCTGCCTCGGCCGAGCTTCGGCCCCTTGAGCTTGGAACGCCCATTGAAGAAGGAACGTCCTCCTCGACCATTGGACGCTTGCCTTTATCCTTGGCAGCGTCCGCCCCATTTCCCGAAGGAGGGGCGTTGCGAATAGGCAGAGCGGACGGTTCACGGATTGAGATTCCTGTTAAGGGTCTGTCCGCCCCACCCAGTTGAGGCCGAGGTTGAGAAGAAGGGACGGACGAACCAGAAGCGTCCGCCCCAGGATTGGAAGGGTTGTCCATACAGGCTACCAGTTCAGCCCCATCCATGACTGAATTGGCAAATTGAGGGAACCTAAGTTCCGGAGCGGGTGCGGACGAGGCGCCTTCAGCTCTAAGGCGTTCCTCGAAGGAAGAAGTGACCTCCACGGCCAAGTGATGAGAGCCAGTGGAGGCGGTCGTTGTTTGGGCGGTGGAGTCAGTCTCCACCATTGTACTTGGATCACTAGGGTCATAAGGGACCCTAGGATGAACCAGACTTCCGTCTGGGTTCCTGGCCGCGTTAAGCTCACGCGTACGCATGGTTCTCGCCATTGCCTGTTGGGACAGAGAAGAATAAGTGGGGGTGAGTATGTACGCATCAGACATAGACTCACTCCAGGGAGGAGACAACTCTTCTCCGTCCACTCTAGATTCCTCAGTCCCAGGCGAACGGCCGGCCTCATGAGAAGAGTCGGACGAAGCCGAGTATGGATCCAGAATTGAAGTAAAAGAAAAAGAAAACGAGTAAAAGAGAAAATGTAGACGGCCTACCTCTGTACGTTCTGAAAGTTCTGAAGGTGGTGGTGAAGTTCTTGAAGATTGACCGGAAAGCTCAAAAATGCCCGGAAAACTCAAACTCACGGCGGCGCTCTTGAAGATTAAGGGAAAAATAACTTTCTCTCACTAGAACGCTCTGACCTCTCTCTAGAATTCACAATTGGGTAAAGTGTGAAAATGAGAATTCACCTCCCATATTTATAGAGTGAATTCATGAGGGCAAAATGGTAAAACCGTCTTTCCCGCCTAAACACTCAAACGGTAATTTCTTGGGAAATTACTCGAAGAAAGGGCCAGGACGACGTTAGGGTTCTGTTAACTTGTGAAAGAGACCAGATGAACAATTAACACCTTCAGCACTTAGTCTCCAAAAATTGAGAAAATCTAAGAGGAAAAGCGTCCGCCCAGTTCTCAGACGTACAAAGCATGATTAGAAAGCCAGGAAGTACATCTGAAATCATGGAAGCCCAGATTACCCCAAAGAAGATATGTGGCCGTTCTGGGTGGTTAGGAGATAAGCTCCTCCCAGAGTACCAGAACGTCCAGTCCCATTAAAGTGGCCGTTCTGGGTGGTTAGGAGATAAGCTCCTCCCAGAGTACCAGAACGTCCAGTCCCATTAAAGTGGCCGTTCTGGTCAGTTAGGAGATAAGCTCCTCCCAGAATACCAGAACGTCCAGTCCCATTAAAGTGGCCGTTCTGGTCAGTTAGGAGATCAACTCCTCCCAGAGTACCAGAACGTCCAGTCCCATTAAAGTGGCCGTTCTGGTCAGTTAGGAGATCAACTCCTCCCAGAGTACCAGAACGTCCAGTCCCATTAAAGTGGCCGTTCTGGTCAGTTAGGAGATCAACTCCTCCCAGAGTACCAGAACGTCCAGTCCCATTAAAGTGGTCGTTCTGGTCAGTTAGGAGATCAACTCCTCCCAGAGTACCAGAACGTCCAGTCCCATTAAAGTGGCCGTTCTGGTCAGTTAGGAGATAAGCTCCTCCCATAGTACCAGAACGTCCAGTCCCATTAAAGTGGCCGTTCTGGTCAGTTAGGAGATAAGCTCCTCCCAGAGTACCAGAACGTCCAGTCCCACTAAAGTGGCCGTTCTGGTCAGTTAGGAGATCAACTCCTCCCAGAGTACCAGGACGTCCAGAGTGCAAGATCAGAGGAGGCGGCCAGTAAGTGTACGAGCCACCCCCTCTGAGGGGCAAATGTTTAGGGTAAAAATACCCAGGTACGTGGCCCAATCTCATAGTGACACGTGGCCCAATAAACAGGTGACACGTGGCCCTATGAGAATGTGACACGTGTCCACTTGTCATAGTGACACATGTCAGCTATCTCTAAATGCCCCAATGCTGAAATCAGAAAGAGAAAAGGGCCCTGATGACCTCAGGCCCAAATCCCGAGAAAACCTTGAAAGCCGTAAAACGGCGCCCCCTACGACACGTGGCGACTTTTGATTGCGCAGCCAATCATGTCACGAAATTCTAGGGTATAAACCCTAGAGGGGTACATGTTCTCACCCCTATAAATACCCCAATCATTTATGATGGGAGAGGAAATTTGCGACATAACATAAATATAGAGCATTAAAAAGCTCCAACTTCTCTCTACTTTCTCTCTCTAGCCTTTTCCGTTTCCGTTCACTAACTTGAGCGTCGGAGGCGAATATTCCGTACACCGGAATATTCGTTATTTTGCAGGTGTCCGAGTCTCATTGCCAGCAGAGCGTGACCAGTATCCGAGGGAATCACAAAAAACCCCGAAACAGAGGTGGTGCAGTGGTGGTTTATAGGTGGTATTAGGGTTTATTTAATTAATCATGCGTTAAATGCAAATAATTAGAAATTAGTCGGATAATGATGTCATTAAGAGATTAAATCACCTAATTAGGGAAAAGGGTAGCAATCTAAAGAATTAACCAGTTTTAAGGTAGTAATTAACAACTTTTTTTTTTTTGTGGGTAGTAATTTACAAAGACCCCTTTTTTAAGGTAGTAATTAACAAATTTTCCTATTTAATATGACTACAATGAAAACAAACAGTTGAATAAATTCACATAGATGACAAGGGGGTGAGATTTTGGTGGCGTATCCGGTGGAAATTTTATACTACATTATAATCGATGCTTTGCCCACTTCTTGCAGACAGGGACGCGATTATGCGATTCATCAAGGTCATGGCCCAAGACAATAGGACGATCTCTGAAGTAGTCAAAATTCAGCGAATAGTGGTGGTTTCAGGGGTCCAATATTTCGATTATAGATTAAGGGGCCAACCCATTTTCTTTTCTTTTTGGGAAAAATGTGGGTTTTCATGAGGAATGAAGATGGTTGGGAAACGGTTATAGATGAACATGACAAAGATTTGCCATGGATTAAGATTTTGAGGAATGAAAATGGTTGGGGAAATGCTTTTTGGCTTGCTGGGCTGACATTGTATCTTCTGCAAATGAAGTGGATGAGAGAGAAGAGGGGAGGGGAAGGGAAGAGAGAGAAAGGGATATAAAATAGGAAAGTGAATTGGTAAAAAAAACCAATAGTTAATAAAAGTTAAATTAACAGAACTTTGACGGAAAATTGTCATTAAGTCTACGTTTGAGAAATTTTATAAGTTTAGGGCTACCATTGATAATCGAAAAAAACTTTGGCTACCAATGAAAAAAGTCAAAAGTATGATGCTACCATTGAGAATTTCCCAAACTAAAATTAAAATAGAAATTAGATGAACATACCTTAAAATAACCAAAAATACAAAAATAGATAAACATACATACCTCGAAATTGGCTGTAGAAGATGAATTATTGATCAAAATAGGAAAATTATGTTAAAAATCAAGATTAAATCGAAAAGAGAACGACATTGAAGAATAAAGGAGAGAGAAAAGAGAGATAAAGAAGAGCAGAGGAGAGAGAAGAAGAGCAGAAAAAGAGGATAGAAACCCAGCTAGGAGGAGTGAAAAAGTAGAAAACTTAAAACTTTCGCACGTTTAGACTATGCCTCAACCATCACCAATCGCCATTAATAAATTATTGCCAACCCGCTTTTTTTAAACTTTGTGTTTTAGATAATCCAAAAATGATCAATCTGATTCAATCCGAAAACCTGCATTTATATATTAATTAGATTCGATCCGATTAATTTTTTTTTTGTTCAATTCTTCTTTCCTTCTTCACCAACCCTTGAACCCTTGTTCAAATGCAACCAAGCAAATGATTTATGCCAATATGACACAAGGAGGGTTGGTCGATCCGATTAATTTTTTGAATCTAATCTGAATTAATAACTCTATTTGGATTTAATTAAATTTAGATTTTAATTCGAATAATGGACATTCCTATACGAGTATTAATATCCGGTTACAAATAATTAGTAGAATACTAGGTTAAATCCCGTGCAATGCACGGTTGTTAAATATTTTTGACAATTTTATTATAAATTTTTTGATATAATGACTTGAGTATTAAAAATTATAAAGTATATTAAAAATAAAAGCATGTAAGAGAAAATATTTAAAATACATGTAATAATTATAAATTTATAATATGGATAGTTTAATCTTATAGGAAAAGATTTATATTTTATATAAAACAAATTATGTTATAATTTAGATATAATTTATTTTTTTCTTACATAACAATAATTTTTTTAGAAGGTACTTTTGGCGGGAAATTATTTAACAATATATTGACAAGTGTGTCTTTAGATTCGCTTTTAGCAGTATTTAATTGACGAGAAATACATAATTAAACGGTGTACAAGCTACTTTAATGGATAAATAAATACAAAAAAAAAAAAAAAAAAAAAAAAAGACTGTGGAACGTACCTGTCTTCCTCCATCTCTGTCTCTCTCTCTCTCCCTCAGTTTCCCATTGAAGCGCGCTCCACGCTCTCCATTGAAGCGCCTTCTAATACTTCTATCCTCCATTGAAGCAGCTTCTGCGGTAAGTAGTTGTTTCTTTATGTAATCACCATTTCAATTTCACAATTTAGGGTTAATCTTTGATCTAAACTAATTTAATTTAATTGTCATCATAGTAAATTCAGGGTTCGAATTCTTGAACTATTGCTTCTGATAATTAACGAGCGATTATGTTGTTAGAGAAGAGAATTATGAGCCTGATTTTGATAATTGAATCAAATATGCCATTTCTCCCTAAAATTAAGTGATTTTTCGAGCTTGATTTGATAATTGGATCAAATTTGGTTGCTAATGTGATTGCAGAACTCTTAAACGTTAGGGTTGAACTATGAACTTTGGCTGCATTAGCTTGGGTAGGGCTATTGATGTGGTTTTTATGAATTTATGATTACAGAACATGATGAAGCGCTATGTTTATATCAATGACGATGAATCTGTTCATGAACTTTACTGTGATAATCGTGTATCGAATCGCAAATACACATTGCTCAACTTCCTCCCAAAGAACTTATTGGAACAATTCAGGTGATGTGTTTTTTTCCTAATTTGTTGGGGTTTTGTATTTTGAAGCTTGTTGTGTTCTTGCATTCTCAATGATGTGCTTAAGTAGTTATTAAAGTTGACTTTATCATCAACTCTCTTTGCCTGATATTCTGTTGCCAATATTATTGACTGTAATTTTGCAAGTGCTTACATTTCGTTTTTTTATTTTAACATGCATTTCAATAGACTTCTCTCTTTCTTGGCCTCATTTGTTGTTGGTTATCTGATGCTATGTGCTATTAATATGATAATGTCACATTGCTATGTATACTATAATTAGATTTATTACAAGGAACTATTTTGATTGTAAGTAAAACTAGCAAATTCACGAGTCATAAAAAACTCTGCCACGCGTTAACAACAGTAGCATGAGTGTGTCCAGGCGTCCAGCACTACACTTCGAAGCAGAACTGAATTATATGTATAATATATACTAGACTTATGGATTAGGCGGTCTGGTTGTTGCACGAACATTTAAGAAATGACAAGTGAAAGTGTAAAATTGATTTAATGATCTTCTATTATGAAGTATTTGAGAGGAGAATTACAAAATTTTATTGTATTAATGGATAAGTTGTTTATTTTTATGCTTAGTTTGCAATATGCTTTGAATGACTACCTTTGTTTCCTTAGATGTATAAGGATAACATAAAGTGAAACCCAAAATGAGCATGCTCATATTGCCCAATACCAATATAGATGTGATCAACCATCAACCTTGCCGTCTCAGGACACTTTGTTTTCTATCTTTGAGAATAGTATATTGGCCCTATATGTCGTCTATGTTACTCGGACTCTTCATTTCACCTCACGTACCATGTCGGACTATGGACACTCGGACCGGACACTTCACTTTTATTTCAAATCATGGAACTTTTTCACAAAATAGCCGAGTTGGACGCTTGGACACTGGGACACATACCCGTGTCGGATATGGGTGCCCCAAGTCCAAATAACATAATATGTCGTATATAGCTTTTTTTTAAGCTTTAGGCTTTAATACTAAGGCTAAAATGGTTAGTATGAATGATTAGAGGTGTTGAATATATATTGGTTGCTATGGCTTTCATTTTGATGTCTATACTATATACTCCCTCCGTCCCCAAATGATAGTCCCTTATGACTTATTTTTAGTCCCAAATTGATAGTCCCATTTGCTTTTTTCAAGTACCATTAATATCAATTTTTTTTTATCAAAATTTCCTCCAATTACAACAATATTTGTGCAAATTTAACTTTCCCATGTAAATTTTGTTTTTCAATGTAATTTTATTACTTTATCTCTCTACTATTTTACATACCCAATGTAAATTTATCTTTTCAATGTAATTTTACTACTTTTATTTAAGTTTCTTAATTCCCGTGATTTTTGCCCATAAGGGACCATCATTTGGGGACGGAGGGAGTATTAAAAAGCGTTCCTTTTAAAGGAACGGTGTCACATGGCACTCTTCACAGTATGTATGCCATGTCACAATATGACTATATGCGCCACGTAAGCCACTTTATTTAGCAAAATAAAATATGCTCCGAACAAGATTCGAACCTATAACCTTTGATACATACAAGAGATACATTTACCATCTCAATCAACTTTTATTAACGTTTTAACTTTTCACATAATATTATGTATTCCTTTCATTTATCAAGTTAATTAGAGGTAATATAATTCATTTATTTTTCACAAGATTAGAATATAAATACGTATGACGTAATAAAAAAGTGACATCCGAGGCAACATCCGAACCACACTAACTATACAAATAGTTGAACATAATTATTAAATTAAAGAAGTACACAAACTAGCAACCCGCGCCCAGGGTACACACTAGTTTGAATCTATTAAAAATTGTCTGTACAAAATTTAATATTATTATTCTTGTAACACCTTGGATTTTGTTTTTGGAAAAGAATTTGCCCCAAAAGTAATACTCTTTCCATCATAGAATATTTCAAACACTTATTCTTTTTCATTCATTCTAGATAAGTTTGAGTATTTCCTAATTGGGAAAGACCACACTATTATTGTAATACATCTTTCTTTCCATTACCAAAAAGTTTAGGTCCTATTGTCTCTCACATTCATTAAAATATATACCCATATCTTCTACTTCCTTCGTTTCTTTATAGTTGCAAAACGCACTTTATCACGTATTCACGTTAGTTAAGAAAAGTGGACCTCACATATTATAATACACTTAAATAGGGTAAAAAGGTTGTTCGGAGTATAATCAACTGGCCTATGTGTTTTAATTAAAGGTAATAGTGCAATTTTTACCATAAATACCTTCCTTTTATGGTGTGTTGCAACTATGGTGACATTTCCATTTTAGGGAAGTGTTGCAACTATAAAGAAACAGAGGAAGTATCACTTTCACCTTTTTGATACCATTATTTCTACTCACATCAACTTTATATCAAATAACAATTTATAACATCACAATAACTTATTATTGAAATTCTTTGCAAGATAAATGTTTGATTTATCTCGCTTAGGGAACAAACTTGTTATAGAAATTCTCACGAGCACAATTGAAAACATATTTTTAACCCATGGAGTATGTGGTTACTGATATTAACTGGTAGTTCAAAATTTAAACTGGTGTGACTATTCTAACAAAAGGGGATAGTGTCGAAGAAAGTACCTGGCATGTGAAAAGTTAAAGGACATTCAAAGTGGCGTGATCCAAATTGATAATTCGGTTTGGATTAGATTGGATTTCAGTTTTAATTTGAATAATGACATTCCTATTACTTACAACTTTCCTACCATTTCACTTGAACTTGGAGTGCTATTATCATGCTGAGAAAATCAAGTTCTTTTGAAATAATCTACAACTGTGAGAAAGTATCTATAGGCATGGTGAGTCTGTATCTCAAATACACCTACCACTCTGCAAGAAAGTATTTGGAGCTCTATACTATCTACAACCATTATGATTGGCATCTGAGATCTATGTATTGCCACCATACATCAATATGAAACTTAGGCTTGAGAAATTTTGGAAAATTAGAAGGGATTTAGTGGAAGAATTACAGACAGTAGGGGAAATGCTCATTCTGCCAAGAAATGTTGTAAAGAGTTGGAGCACTTACAAACCCAAGCACGGTACCTATCTAATTTATTGGTAATGGTAGCAGATGGCTGTTATCTCTCTTTATTTATTATTATTTGTTTTTAATATGAACAAAGCACATGTCCCCATTATTTATTGAGCTAATTGGTGGGTCTCTGTGATTTTTAATGCATATGGATTTATTCCCATGAAAAAGTTTTGGGTTTAATACCCTTCACCTTCACAGCTTAGCTCAAGCATTTAACTTTCTTTGAATAATAAAATCTTAAAGAGTTTTGCGTATATCAGTATATGTGAGCTATGTCAAAACTGTGCACACAGATAGCTATCTTTTAGTAATTACCAAAATTTTAATAAATTCATTATAAAAATCCCTGCCTATGTGGACATCTTCTTATGTGCCTCAGTAAACAAAACATACATTACTATGAGTTGACATAATTTATTATTTTTAGCTCTTTTAATTATGCTTTAGCTCATTTAATCTGTTTAATTTCTCAGTTGTATACATTAATATGCACCTTTAAATCCATTGTGAATATAAGGTGTTCATATTTACTTAAACATGAAACTGGCCATCTTAGGTTTTGGTTGTTTGCTGACATGATTGTATCTTCTTTTTGTTGCAGCCGATTTATGAACCAGTACTTTCTGTTGATTGCTTGTCTACAGTTATGGCCACTCATTACCCCTGTTAATCCTGCCAGTACCTGGGGTCCACTTATATTTATATTTGCAGTATCAGCAACAAAAGAAGCATGGGATGATTACAATCGTTTTCTTTCTGACAAGAATGCAAATGAGAAAGAAGTGTGGGTTGTTAGGAATGGCATTAGAAAGCATGTATGAATTTCATCTCTACATATATTTGCATAGCTATTTTCCTCTCTAGAGATTTTCCAGTATATCTGGCTAAAAGCCACTAGCAGACAGAAAGTGGAATCAAGTAAATGTTTACCTATCATATTAATTGTTTTGCTGAAACTAGGTTGCAGGCATTTAGAATTATATAGCTAAAATTGACAATTGGGTTTAATTCAGGTTTCTAAGTCTTTATAATTGTAAAAGAATTTTATTAGATTTAGAGGATTGATTGTGCTGATGTTGCAGGCGTTCACTCTTCCGACTTTGGCCTTGAATTTTTGTATCTTTGATTACGTTTCTTTTTTTTTTTTTTTTTTAACTTTATTACAATTAAGGTGTGGAATTTTGGTCATAATTATTTTTGGGAACTGGGAATGTGCTTTGTGGGAGCTTCTTCTTTTTCTTCACTTGCATTATCTCTTTGAACCCATGGTTAAACACTCTTGCATCATCGCTTTTTCCTTGCTTTTGGGGAAGGGGATGTCAATATTATTCCTCTAAAATTTCTGAATATACAATTAATAAAAAATGACCTAGACTGAGATATGTTCTGTTTCACTATCAATATTTTCTAGGTAGGTGAGTATAGTAGATGCAACATAAAAATTTCTACGGAGAAGTCCTCATCCTCACCTTTCACCTGTAGGTTTTGGAAGCCTAATGTTCCGTAGCAAGTAAAGATAAATATTACCTTGGAGATTGATGTTAAAGAAATTTACTATGAATTTTATAGTGCTTTTTTAATGATCAAATGAAGTGTCGTTCATTAATTTATGTGCCTAAGGGCTACGATTAGTCCTTTATTTTACATTGCAAAAGCTACTTTCTAGTTGGAATTGACCTGAAATGTTGAAGTGTGGGTTGTTTCAGACTCCTAGCTACAGTCCGTGGAAACTTGTACTTCTCTATCTGTGTTTATATGACATCACGGGAGGCTTACTTATGGGCTGGGATTCCATTACTATGTTTTGGTTGTTGTGGCTAGTCAGGAATCAATCGGACCAGTCTTTTGTGGGATTAAGATTTTTTCTAGCCTCATTTACCCATGCTTTTGGAGCTTTGTCTAAAATATTTTGTTCAGATGTATGGAATTTTAGTATCATACTTAATTCTATCTCAATTGTATACTCTTTTACAAATACAGATTTTTTCTCTAGCTTTACAAGGGAAAAAAGGACAATGAGGCTGACAACTAGATCAACTAAGGAACATTTTTTGCAGCATGCTCTAATTATGCTAGGAGCCTAGTGGTTCTGGATTTAAAACCTATTAGAGTATTAGGTAATGCAACCTAAGCGCTAGAAGAAACTACATCCAACATTCTTACATGAATATAGACATAGTAATCATGTAACATTTCAAGTGTAAGAAGACTACTTGCTTTAGTGGGGGATATGCTTTAGTGGGGGTTTATATTGGATAACCCGGTTTACTCTTCAAGCGGTGTTTGGTATGTGGGAATGAGAATTTGGGGATTAGAGAGTGGGATGAGGATTAGATATTGATTATGGAGATAAATAACAAGATTGCATACCTTTTCCAACATTTCTCCCTCTTGCTGTTCTTGTATGACAATTCAATCATTTCAACTCCCCTCTCGATTCTCATTCAATATTACTAGTCCCCCTAGGTTTTATTTTCATGGGAACTAGGAGTTTCTGTTCCCAATCCCTCTCCCCTCCCTCTTATGTTTCCATTCCTGGATTTGTTACAAATGGGACCAAGCTTCCCAACCTCATCTCTAATTTCCACACACCAAACACTCCCTTAGTGCCAATCCCGTACATAATTAGCTCATGAAGTTTGGAAAACGCAAGGGGTAGTTCACTAGTTTGGCTGGAGAGAAATGATAGGATTTGCTGGGGTTGGGAGTTTCTTTAGTTACTTTAAGGGAGCATGTGTTGTATTAGCATTTCTATGCGCTCATACTCATGTGGCATTCCTATGAATCTTATAGGCTATAGCTAACTACCAATTTCATGTAGCATATTTAGCAAGTATTTCACCCGACATTTTTTCTTTTTAACTTTATGTATTATTTGGTAAGCATTTCTGTTCTGCTAGATTATAATTTCAGCTGACTTGCGATTTCAAGTCAGTTTCCCTCTTTTTAGCTGGATTCTCATTAAATGAGGTGGCTTTTCAACATCTGTTAACTTCACCCAATCTTTGCTGTTAGTGATTGTTTCAAATATATTTCAGCTTTTGGCTATTCTTTCCCAGTTCACCAAAAGTATTTGAGCTGTCACCTTTTTAATTTACAGCTACATTTTGAACTGGTCACCAATTTGAGCAGCTTAATGATTTCACAATTTCAGCTTGTTATACTAACAGACCTTAAGTTGAAGAAATCTTCTTTCTAGCAACCATTAGAGATGAAATATGAGACTATGAACTTTAAGCTGTTTTTGACTTGAGCCTTAGAAGAGTGCAAAACAGCTATAATTTTATGGAAAACAGGATGGATAGAAGGATAATTGGGTATGCGAAAAGGCATTTATGATTGATGAGAAACAACTTATAAGTTACTGTGACTAAGTCTACAAACATGTTAAGATTTCCTTTAATATATAGTTTGATATATTGCATTTAATGTTTGATTTTTTTTTTTTTTTTTTTTTTTTTTTTTTTTTTTTCAGATTCAATCTCAAGATATTCATGTGGGCAATCTCGTGTGGCTTCGTGAAAATGATGAAGTTCCATGTGATCTTGTTTTGCTTGGTTCTTCTGATCCGCAAGGAACATGTTACGTGGAGGTGATTTGTTGATCTATTCACACACTCAAGTTGTTTGTCTGAATTACATTATTAGTTTATTACAATTATTATTGTGACTATTTTATTTTATTTTATTTTTTTATTTTTTTATTTTTTTTTTGTTTTTAATGAATAAGAATAAATCAATGTGTGATGCTGATTATGAAAGAAGCTTGTCTTTGTAAAATGAACCGAGTTGTAACATTAAGCAAATCCAAATAGTGAATCAATTTTGCAATATATTGCACTAAAGATTGTCTTCAGAATAGTGATTGACATAATATAAATTCACTTTGTTTCAGACTTGTTACAGTCCAATTTTTTTACTCCCTTTGACAACTTAAAAACTATTCTGAAGGTCTACCTGAAACTAATAGTTCAGAGATTGAGTAAAAAGTAATGTGCATAAAACTACAAAAACATCCTTGGGTGTCAAAGGGATTGCACACATCAAATTTTATAATAAAAAAATGAATTAGTCTGATACATGTGGTAATCCTTAAGGGACTTCCAAAATTATCAATGACCTCTTGGGATCGCATACCTAAACATAAATAAAGTGAATTGAATCTGAAGCTGTTTCTTGTACTTACTGTCGTTGCCGATAAGTCGATAATTGTCAGTCAGCCCCATTTACTTTGAAATGCTATCTTTAAATTGTTGTATAAGGAGTGCCATCCATGTATAAGAGAAGTAATCATAGTGCTTGTGTTATATCATGTTCAGATCTATCAATAAGGTCAGGAATCAGGATAGCTTTGATATTGTAAGTTTGTAACTACATTGTCTTTTCCTTGACTCAACAAAATTACAGACTGCTGCATTGGATGGAGAAACTGATCTGAAGAGAAGAGTCATTCCCTCAGCATGCATGGGCATAGACTTTGAACTACTACAAAAAATAAAGGCATGATCTCCTATTTAGTGTAGCTATGCCTTTTAACTTTTAGATGGGAAATCACATCATGATTAATGTAATTCTTTTTCTACCATTGGCAGGGGGTCATTGAGTGCCCTAATCCGGATAAGGATATTATGAGATTTGATGCAAATCTCAGATTATTTCCTCCATTCATTGACAATGATTTATGCCCTTTAACAATTGATAACACAATTCTTCAGTCATGCTATCTGAGGAATACAGAATGGGCTTGTGGAGTTGCGGTCTACACTGGTCAGTCCTCAGTCCTATGTTATCTCAACAAACAGAAGATGATTTGATTATCTACACTTTCTTGCATAAAACTATTTGTGTATTCTTTGCCAACAAGCAATCCTTGTCTATGTTGATGCAAACTTATCTGGGCTGTTGGGTAAAACGAAGAATTTCTTTGTCTGATGTTGTGCTCTATAGTCTATACCACCTGGTACATGCACAAAAGCAGTTATTCTGTCTCATTGAGATTTATTTGTTTCTTAAAGTTTTGCTCTTCAGAACATAGAAAAATTATGTGTTTTGAGATATTCGCTTACGTCTTTTATTACCTTCTTTATCATTTGCCCCCTTTTCTTTCAATTGCTCTATCAATATGAAAAGGTGTTTTTGAGGAAAGCTTGTTTATCAGATGTGTTTCTTGATGCTGTTGTATATGTAGAGTCAAGTGCTTTATATGGAGCCGCACCTTGATTTGTGGACAAAAACTTTTATAATTGATTGTGTCTGTGTGTGATGGATTTAGCAATTGCCTATACTGCATGGGTGACATGGTAGGTTTGCTGATGGTATTTTCATATAATAGAAAAAAAGAGTTTCAAAAGCATGTCTAGGCTCAAGGGGGTCTACGGCACTTTGAGAGTCAGATGTGTTGCCCTTTTTCGCCTCAAGCCGCTCCCAGTACAGTGCATTCTTGCTGGCACAAGGCAGTACAGACTACAGAACTACAGATAGAATCAGGCATTATGCCAAGTAGTAGGTTTTTGACTTAATGAACACGATAAAATCTAGCTAGGAGAGAGGGGAAAAAATGTTATACTGTAGAACCACTAGTATCTCTAAGTTGACTAGGTGATTCTTAATCTTGAGTGGGGATGAGGAAGAAAGGGAGTTATATATTTGATAGTCAGAGGAGCCAAGAGTTCCCTTTATTTTATTTTATTTTATTTTATTTTTTTATAATTTTTATATGTACTTCCTCCGTTTCTTTATAGTTGCAATAGTTCCCTAAAATGGAATTGTCACAATAGTTGCAACTAAACATGGGCACGGGCCGTGCGGGGTGGGGGCCGTGCCGGCTCCGCGGCGGGCCGTGTCGTGCCGTGCCTGAAATTGGCACACCCCAGCCCACGGCACGGCACGGCCCACGTGCCTTGCGGGCCGTGCCGTGCCGGGCTGCGGGCCAAACCGTGCCACCCTTCTTTTTTTTTTTTTAATAAATGAAAAAAAAAAACGAATTAAACGATATATATTTTTTTTAGTACAACTTAATATATGTGATTAATTTATGTTTATGTTAATGGTAATATATTTTGTTTTCATTTTTTGAACAACTTTATTTTAATTTAGGTTATATAAATTATTTATCTAATTGATAATTATGTTTATGTTTATTTAAACAAATAAATACAATTTTATTAATTTAGCAAAAAAACAACAATGCATATAATAAAAAAAATACGAGTGTGATAATCCGAAAACACAAAAAATTGAAGAATAACTTATTTTATTATATGACGGTAGCCGGTACGAATGTACGATAATTCAATAATACAAAATAAGCGATGATAATTAAAAATCGTACAATAGTGTATGAATATTGAATAACTTCATTTATTATACGGAATATGAAGTTCGATAATACAAAAAGAATACAATAGTGTATAATGTAAATATGTAATCATGTAATTATTATTGGTCGTCTTCGTCTTCGCCTTCGTCTTCGTCTTCGTCTTCGTCTTCGTCTTCGTCTTCGTCTTCGTCTTCGTCTCCTAGAGGTTCAAGTTCATCCGCCAATTGAGTTGATTGAGAAGTATGAGAACTAAAAGAAGTCGACGTTCCTTCATCGTCGTCGTTTTGTGCATAAGTACGATCTTGAGAACGAGTTTCGGCATCCAACCAATCCTTGAAGCAAACACACATTTCAAGTGTTTCGGGTTTTAGTCTTGTTCTTCTATCGTCTAAAACTCGTCCCGACGCACTAAAAGCTCTTTCGGAGGCAACGGAGGAGACTTGGATAGCAAAAATATCACGAGCGATTGCCGACAAAATTGGATGTTTCACGGCTTGTGATTTCCACGACCAATCGAGGATGTCGAGGCCAAACTTCTCTTCATCGTCCATGCCTTTCATGAAGTCGTAACTTAAGTACATTTGCAACTCCGAAACATCGCTTTGTGTTCTCTTACTTGATGATGATTCCGTACCTGAAAACTTGGACATCATGTTAGCAGCTTGTGCAAATAAACCTTTGGCCCGTTTACTTACATTTTTGGATGTTTGAGAAGGGGCAAATCGAGACACGGTTCCATATTTACTTTCATAAACTCTATATAAAGAAAAAAAAACTCATCAGTCATCTTATTTTTAAAAGTTTCAACATCATCTTCAAAATTCATGTTACTATAATAAATATCAATTAATAAAAAGGTGCCATCATATTTTTGTCTAGGATCTAAAATATAAGCAAAAATATAAATCATAGGAATATCGGTGTAATATTTACGCCATTTTTCCTCCATGGATGGAAGATATCCACGATAAACATGTTGTGATCGGTGTTCTGCAAAAAGTTGTGCAAGTTGTGCCGTGCCGTGCCGGGCCTTGCCTGGGTCGTGCCATGCCGTGCCGGGCCGTGCCTGGCCGTGCCACGTGCCGTGCCGGCGGGTCGTGCCAGCGTGCCGGCCCACGTGCCGCCTGCCGTGCCCGTGCCAAAATCCAAAAAATTGTTCACGGCACGGCCCACGGCCCACAGGTGGGCCGCTGTGCCGTGTCGTGCCACCACCCGTGCCGGGCCGGGCCGTGTCGGAGTCGTGCCGGGCCCGTGCCGCCCGCGTGCCGGCACGGCCCGTGCCCATGTTTAGTTGCAACATACAATAAAAGGAAGGTTTTTATGGTGAAAATTGTACTATCACCTTTAATTAAAGCATATGGCCCACTTGATTATACTCCGAACAAACTTTTAACCCCATTATAAGTGTATTATAACATGTGAGGCCCACTTTTCTTAAATATCGTAATAAAATGTGTGTTGCAACTATAAAGAAACAGAGGAAGTATAAAATAAGGGATAACAGACTAGGGTAACTCTATATCTTGAGTGGGGATGAGGAAAAACGGTAGTGGTGATTTTGATAAGCAAGGACCTGAGTTTTTTTTTGTTTTGTTTTGTTTTGTTTTGTTTTGTTTTTTTTTTTTAATTTATTTTTTTTTTTTTAAAAAAAATTTTTGTTTTTTGTTAGACATAAGGGATAATTGCTCTTAACTTCTTCCCCGTTGTTACTATTTTGTACTCTTTATCCTTATCTCCTGGATATTGTACAATAAGAATTTAACTTATATTTCAAGTTTTCAACAATTGCTATACTAATACTCTTTATCATGTTTTACTTCTTTTCCTATTTGTATGTGTAATCTAGTAATACATATTCTTTTTGTAGGAACTTATTATCTTATGGCTGATTTTAGCACTTCATGATTTCTGTTTCTTGCTCTTTAGAGAAGAGGCGGTTTAATATCAAAAAAGCTAGTTGTGTAGAAGTACCAAAAAAAAAAAAACTTTTTTGTCCAAATTAAGTTCAATGTTTTTTGAAAAGTGCGTTTTCATATGTAGCATGTGTACTTAAACTTTTTTCCCATTCTTTGATTTAAGTGAAACTTTTTCCCCGAGGAACCTTATGCATTTTGATAGCTCTAAAAGAGACAAGCCATGTTACCTAGATTCTTTGTATTTCATTATGTACCCGTATTGACATGACATGACCTTGACATGGGTACGAAATCTGGGTCGGATCCGGCTTATATACCTCTGACTTGGTTACCTCAATTTTTGACTTTTGAGTTGCGGAAACTCTATAAATTTGACTCATCAATCGTTGGGGAAGAAACTGTAAAATGTTAGGGCTTTTGGTCGCTCTGGTGAGGGAATCCTAATGGCCTTGTTCACACACTTTTCTGATAACCTCAAGTGGTTGGAGATTGCAGGGTGGGTGGGCTGAGGAGAGAAGAGGACAGAGAGAATGAGTCTGCGCGCGCGGGATGGGGGGTTATGGTTATTACTTTAATAGAGTATACTCATATTTCTTCATTTTATTTTTCTTACTGAAATTATAATTAAGAAGACATTATTCACTTTCAAGTTCTCCATTAGTTAAAAGTTTCTAAAACAATAAATAAAACATATTATAAAGTATATATGTTAAATGCTGTGTACCGTACTTGTTTTCAATATGAGAGTCCCTATGTAGCTTATTTTTGGAATTATAGTATCTGGCTCTCAGATCTGTACCCATATCGAACTCTGCTTCCTGACTGCCATGTCTTCTTAAATGTTTTATGCATGATTATTACATCTTGGAAAAGCTCGTTAAACTTTTATTTGAACTTATTCTCAAACTTTGTCATGCTTTATCTTTTAAGTTTATATTATCATAAAACTCAACTTGATATACTACCTCCGGTCCAAATTACTCGCAATTTTGGAATATTTTATATCTCACAAATAATACTCCAAAGTTGCGAGTAATTTGGACCGGAGGTAGTAAAAAATTATAACTTATATTCTAAATCTTTCTCCGGGCTAACTTGTTGATCTTCCCACCAATATTATGTTACTTTTTACTAAAGGTTTCAGTTACATTTTATTGTATACTTTTTTCCGTTAGTTTTTACTTGACCTATTTTGACTTTTACACTATTCACACATGCACCTTTGACTTCCTTTTGTGATTAATACATAAGAAAAACAGTCATGTGAGATCTTGTTTGAATTATCTCAAAAAATCCTATCATATTATTTTGTTGTTTTAATTTTTACTTAGAATAAAGAATTGAAGATAAAAATGATTAAATTTATGCATTGGCAAGTCATCAAGTAAAAATAATGGAGGAAGTAAAGTTCAATATTAGATAAAAGTAAAGAAACATTTGAGCCTACTCACAAGGTTTTCAAGCCAAGCTTAGTTTTGCCCAACTCGTGAAAATTTCTAGGTGAGCTTTAATAGTTTTCGATCTTGTTAGTCTCATTTACACCCCTAGTGACAAGAACAAGAATTTTATAAGTTTGTGTATACAATTTAAAACCAATTTTGAGACTTGGGTGTCTTTTGTAAACTTCAACCATTATAGGGTAATTGATTATTATTCTAAAAGTCACATGAACAGTTGCTGCTTAATCTTTGGTTGATATCACATGAACAATATGTGAACTATAATAGATCAATATCAAGCATATGGCCATTTGGTAATGTTGATTATCTGGATTCTTTGCCACTTGAGTTCATGTGAAGAAATAGGAAAGTTGTTATTGGATTTCAAATATTTGGTTTAATGTTTCTAGTGACGGCTTGAGATTTTGAAAAGATTCGGTGAAGCTGTTGTATATTTTTACTTGACAATTTCCCTATTTTCAACATCCAGGCAATGAAACCAAGCTTGGAATGAGCCGGGGGATCCCTGAGCCCAAGTTAACTGCTGTTGATGCCATGATTGACAAGTTAACTGGGGCAATATTTGTTTTCCAGATAGTGGTTGTGACTGTTCTTGGTGTAGCTGGAAATGTCTGGAAGGATTCTGAAGCACGAAAGGTCTGCTTGCAAATGTTGTAGAAGTTAATTTGCTGTTTGTGTTTGTCTATATAAGTTAGAAACATGTTGTAAAAATTAATGCTTGACTAATAATTCTCCTTCCTTCTCCTTGCTCTGGCAGCAATGGTACGTTTTATATCCGAAGGAGAGCCCATGGTATGAACTGCTGATTATCCCTTTACGGTTTGAGCTGCTGTGTTCCATAATGATTCCCATTTCAATAAAGGTAGGCAGCTTATTTTACCTCCCATGTAAGTTTGAACGAACTTGCTTTTGTGAGTTAGCATGTTTCTTTAATACCCTTTTCAATTGTCTGCGTGCGTCTTTTTTTGTTTCACTTATCCTTTCAGGCGTTTTTTTCCTTATTTTTCCGACTTATCATCCCCTTCCTTTGGCTCTTTCCCGTGTCTCCTTTTATGGATCATGTTGGCGTGTTCTGTTCGGGGATTGCTTGGAGCTCTCTGCTCCTAATTGAGCTTTCCTCTTTGTTTCCTTCTATACTGCTTCTCCTTGTGATATTATAAACCATTTCATTCTTGTTGTTGTTTTTTGTCCTTCGCTGTTAGCATGTCATGGTTCCTTTTTTTAAAGTTTTGGTGTAGCTGTTGTCAAGTAGTATTAAGTTCTGAGTGACACTTGGCATTTTTTGCTTACGTAGATAAATATTTTCACGATAGGTTGATTGAATGAATTTTTCAATCTTTATCTTTCCTCTGTTTATGCTTGACAATGTGACATCCTGTTGGTATCTATCTAGTTTATTTTCTGTATCACTTTATAGGAATAAGCCTTTGCACAGATGCATTCAATGTACAAGTTTATTTTTAAGTGGCTGGGGTTATTGCCTGGTTCACATTTTAAAAACTGCCTGCCTTTTCAGTTGAAAGTGTTTTTTTTTTAATGGTTAGGTGGGTTTTTGATTATGTTTAAGTCCTAGACTATGCCATTCTCTTCCTATTTATTGTTACTTTTTAAGTGGGCATCGAGAAAAACTGGGCCATATAAAATGAGTATCTGGTACTGTTAACTGTCCTTGGTTTATTTTGAAGATTTAGATCTGTAACTGAAGTAGTGGTTAGGATCATATGAAGATACCATGAGAAACCTGCTTATTGACAGATATAACCATAAAAAATGGCATACTAATAACAGAAGTTTTGGTCATGTAGATATGTCTGTATCTGAAAACGTACAAAACTTTGATATGTACTCTAATTTGAGTTAGATGAGCATGTATTCTGCCTTTGAGTTAGGCGCACTGGTATACTGGCTTTGGACTGATGAACATGTATACTGGTGTTGAAAAAAATATAGTAATCATCTATGTATAATTATGTGCAGTGTGTCTTATATGTGAAGTTTGTATACTTTGATTTTGACAGGTATCTCTTGATCTAGTAAAGAGTTTATATGCAAAGTTTATTGACTGGGATCTTGAAATGTTTGACCAAGAAACAGGTGTCCCTTCTCATGCAGCAAAGTAAGATATGATTCTTTGCTTCTATAAGTCCAATACACGATGAATGTGGAAGGATATTATTGTATTTTTCTTTTGCAGTACAGCAATTAGTGAAGACTTGGGACAAGTTGAATATATTTTGACTGATAAAACTGGTACCTTAACCGAGAACAAAATGGTCTTCAAGAAGTGCTGCATTGGTGGAGTTTTTTATGGGAGTGAAAATGGGGATGCCTTGAAAGGTTTGTTTTTGGCAAGGATTTGTGATACTATCTGTAATTTGCTGTTTGAGTTTCATTTGTTTTGCATTAGGTCTTCAAATTTCGTAGTGGCATACACAGATATTATATAGGTGTTGTCAAAATATATCTGTTTAGAGTATTCCTTGTTAAAATCTGAAACTGGCTTTCCTGGGATAATCAATAAATAAATGATGAATGGTGTGTTTGAGATTTTTATTACTAATTTCTACAGTCACCAGGTCTGTTTACTTTCTTTAAGTCTTATAAATGAAAAAAAAATCTCTTCTGACAATTGCTTATCAACTTTTAAAAGGTTCGAAATTATGAAATAGGAATTGAACTTTTTAAAACCTACCTAAAATAGAAACATTTCAACCAAAAAGGAACTTCCCAAAAAGGAATACAGTCAACTAATTTGGAACAAAAGGGAGTATATAGGTTTCTTAAGATGAGTGACTCCAACTAAGAGAATATGTTTGTTTTTTAAGCAAGAGGCTTGTTGTGGGAAATGATGAAGCAATTTCATATCTTTGAAAAACCGTAAGTGGATGTAAGAGACTAACATAAGGAAGGGTAATATTGGTAGTCTAGTATTATTAGGTTGGAGTCTTTAGCTTTATTATATGAGGATCACTGGAGGGCTAATTAAGCTCTTTAGTACTTGGAGTTGAGTCTAGGCCGCAGAATCCACATTCTTAAGGTTGGTAGAGTAACATATACTGTGGTTAAACTGGTCACTGATTGCCTGATTGTCCTAGCAGTGTTTTAATTTTGTGCACGTAAAGGATAATGGATCTGGCCTAAGTTATAGCCGGCTCTTAATTTTTTACATATATTGTACAGATGCTGCACTTCTTGATGCTGTTTCCAGTGGCTCTTCAGATATCATCAGATCTCTAACTGTTATGGCAATATGTAATACAGTTATACCAACTAAGAGGTGACCTTTATATTTGAATTGAATTGCACTTTAATTAGGCTCTTTTCTTTTGTATGATTTGTACTGCTGAGGTTTGCGTTCAATCTTATGGTAAAGTTCTGTGTTGTCCATTTCTATCTATCTCAATCTTCAGTAAAAGGGGAGATGTTGTGTATAAGTCACAATCTCAGGATGAAGAGGCCCTAGTTCATGCTGCTGCTCAATTGCATATGGTTCTAATCAATAAGGCTGCAAATATTCTTGGTATCTTTTTGTTTCTGTCTTATCTATATAAGTACATGTCAGGTGTTTATATATCTGTCAGTTTTATAATTTAAATTCTTTTTCCAGAGATAAATTGCAATGGATCTTTGATACAATATGAACTACTGGACGTACTTGAGTTCACCTCTGATAGGAAGAGAATGTCAGTTGTCGTGAGAGATTATCAGAATGGGAAGATTATGCTATTGTCGAAAGGAGCTGATGAAGCAATTTTTCCTTGTGCAAATACTGGTAAAAGACCTTCCTTCGTTTTTTATTTTGAGTATTAGGGGTAAGGCTGCTCCCATTTGGACCATCCAAGATCCCGCCTCAGTGGGTTTAATATTAGGTCCTCTTCTTTTAATACATTTTATTTACTCTATATATTATTATATTTTTAGTGGCAAAAACAGAGAGGGGGGGGGGGGGGGGGGGTGGAGTTCTTGTTCTTTTTATTGGAGATCATCATGCTATAGAATATCATATCCTTTGAGAGGGACAATTAATATAGCGTGTCAAAGTTGTAGAGGTGGTTCACATAACGCTTTTTTTAAAGGTGCGATATTGAGTGATGTTTGGTGCGTTTATGAATGCAGTTATGCAGTGTTTTTTTCAATGGTGTTATTTTCTTTTCTTTTTTATTTTTATTTTTGAGATGGCTGACATGGAAAATTGTGTGGATTATGAAACAGTATAGTAGACATTTACTACAACGAGTTTGATGATCTAAAGTTTTGACCTAGTCTTAAATTAGATTAATTTGGTAACCAGACCAAGAAAGGGAGTTTATGTAAGGACAAATACATGGTTTCTTATCTCTCTCTCAATATTATTTTATAAATATTTGAACAATGTTTTTTCTTCTCAACTTCAGTATCTCTCATGCCTGTACACGAAATAATTGATAATAGCTTATAGTGTGGTGTAATTGCCACCTGTTAAAAACATCAAATTTCCCTGGTGTTGAAGTGAGTTATTTTGTCTCAAAAACTCTCAAAATTCTTCTTCATAGTGTCACCCAACTTAATGCCATTTTTTCTTTGACCTATTTTGATATGCAATATTTATTTCTGATCATGATGTGCATCATGCTTGCAAGTGTGGGCTTTGGTTCTGTAGTCAAGAGATCTGCCTTCACAGGATCAACACGGGATTTCTTTGCTGTTTTATTATAGACGTGATATTCTTTTTGCCACTTTATTGATTGTTAGCTTTCTGAAACTAGGTCAACATATACGGACATTTACCGAAGCAGTTGAACATTATGCTCAACTGGGATTACGGACTTTATGTTTGGCATGTCGTGAGCTCAAGGAGGATGAATATCGTGAATGGTCTTTGATGTATAAGGAGGCTAGTAGTACTTTAGTTGATAGGGAGGTAACACTACATCTCACCATTATCTAGCTACTATGGTTATATTACAATATCTTGGTTTACTTGAATATAATATACATTGATTTGCAGTGGCGGATAGCCGAAGTGTGTCAATTAATAGAACATGACCTTGAAATTCTTGCTGTGACTGCAATAGAAGACCGTTTACAAGTAAGTACCCTATTATGAAGACGTTAAATTGTTTTCTAATTTCGGCGTGGAAAAACTTAAATTTTGATTGCAAACTTATGGTGTGTTTATTGCTGTTGTTTTTACATTCATTACATTCATGTACTACCTTCGTTTCCTACTTCTTCTTCAAGTGTAATTAAGTGTAGGAGAGAGAAAGTGAGGAAGACTAATTTACCCAAGCTACATTTAACTAAACAACCACCTTCTCACCCACCCCACCACCGACGTACCACCACTGAAACCCACCCACACTGCCTGCCTCCACTGAGACCCACCTTCACTACCACTAAACCACTATATACACTCCTAAAACCACCATTACCACCCCAAAAAATCGTCCCAAACTCACGATATCACCCCACCCTCTGCGAGAAAAACACATTGACAACAACCCTAACAACCCAGAATCCGATCCTCACCACCAATGGTACCATTGTACAACACTTCGAAAAAATCCCCAACAAAAATGAAAGATCTAGCCAAAAATAACGGACCACGCACAAGCACTTTCTTCATTTTAGATCTAAATTCCTCGAAATTAACAGTACCATGTACTCGAGGTGAAATTAGTCGGAAGTGAAGTCATGACGGGTAGTCAATTGCGCCGGAGTAAGGTTATCGGAGTCGGCAGCGAAGTGGGTTTGATTTTTCGACAAGATGATGAAAGATCTAAAAGAGTGTGAGCAGATGTAATTGAGGAGAGAGAAAGATGGTGAAAGATGAAAATGATGAATGTTTTGATGGATTTGGTGAATGGATGGCAGAAGTTGACGAAGAGAATTGAATGAATTAGTTTGGGCGGAAATGCTTAGTTTAATTTAGTTTGATTACTAGATGAAGCCCGTACGATGCACGGGTCATTTGTATTTTTAAAAAAAATATTTTTCATATTTATGTGATTACATTTGTTATTGTATTAGTTGTACGTAGTATATCATTTTCTTCGTAATATTTTTGTTTAAAATATTAGATAAGATAATATTTTGTATTTAATTAATGCAACCTTTAAAATCTCATTTGTCAATTTTGCTTATGTGGCATTTGAATTATTTATTGGTTATAACTATAATTTATAATCCTACATGTCACGTTAACTAATCTTAGGTGGTATAATCCTATTGTAGCGTTTTAAAAATATTAATCCTACGTGGTGCTCTAAAATCTCGAGAAAAAACTCCCCCTTATATATATATACTAGATGAAAGCCCGTAGTTTTTCATATGTAAATCTCAAGAAAAGATATTTTTGTATTTGATTTATTTTACTATTTAATAATTTTAGACAAAATAGACACATAATTATTTAATAAAAGTGTTTTTGCCTATTACAAAAGTATAATTTTCTTGTAAGGTAATTCATAATGCGACTTTATTTATTGTTGTTTTGCATTTTGTTTGTGGTTGTTTGTTAAATGACAATTGAATTTAAAAATATGAATAAATTGTAAATATGATATCTTTTAAAAAAAATTGTAAATATGATAATTTATCGGTTACATATTAGGATAAAAGTTGAAAAGATTTTTTTTTTTTTTTTTTTTTTTTACATAATTAAATCCTTAATCATTATTCGTTAGTTTTTAAAAAATAGAAATATTAAAAAATAATAAAAAAATGGATTTGTTTGTTTAACACGAGGTGCATTCTTCGTCTCTTTGTGGATTTGAAAGTAAATGCTTAACACGAGGTGCATTCTTCGTCTCTTTGTGGATTTGTTTGTTTGAGAAAAAATAGACAACATTCACAAAACCTGCATTGGAACTTCTTTTTATTGGTATGCTTCTGTGTTGTGCAGAATGGGGTACCAGAAACCATTGAGACTCTCAGAAAAGCTGGAATAAACTTTTGGATGTTAACTGGAGACAAGCAGGGAACTGCTATTCAAATTGCTCTTTCTTGCAATTTTGTATCCCCAGGTACTTTAATTTGTGTTGATTGCTGTTTTCTTTTTATCTTGGTATATACACTGGGTAAAGCCCCAGAGATGAAAACCAATCTGGAAAAAACATAAAACCTCAAATCTCAGAAGTGTCACACATTTCAATGTCTAATATAGCAGATGCCTCCTCTGCTTTAATGTACTAGAACATCAGCAAATATATCTCATTTGTTTATTATACATTAATTCAAATGATTCATTGGATAGAGAGCCTACTCTTTTCCTGAATCTCTGTTTGTAATATCTTATTCTGGCAACAATAACTTTTATGAATGGTTCATGTTTAAAGGGCTTCATGCTAATAAGAATCTCATATGTGTGGTACAAAAACTGTAGGTTTTTACGAATGCATCCTTTCCCATGTGCTAGATACTTTCTACTCCTTGCGTGCCCATATAAACGCTCTATCTGCCTTATGCACACATGTATTGGATGGTGAATAAAAATATTAAAATAGTGGGGATTGGTTGAGTAAAAGTGAATAAAAAAGGAATATAAGAGAGGTTTGGTTAGTCATGTCCGCTTAGGGCTGTGACCAAATTTAAGAAAATGTCTCTTTTTGGATATGCCTTGGCTCGTAGCATATATGGCCGTTGTTTTTATTTAGAGAGAGCCGCAAAGGGTAATACAGTTCTTTGGTACCACTTCGCAATGATTTACTCTGTGTGATCCAAGGTAGTTGGAGATTTCAAATATTACTCAATCTGGTATAGAGAGGAATTGGGGTTATATGTAAATCCGTTTACTTTGTGAGGTTACTTTATCCTTATGCTTTATTCAATCTACTATTTCAATTTCCAAATATATATAAGCACTGTCAGGGCCATCAAAATCAAGGATGGTCAATAAGATAGTGAGTTCACCTAATCCCTCTCTTTAGGATCACTTGTAAATCGAAGATTTAGATGATTGCACACTATCCCTACCTTATAAAAAGTAGAAGATAACTCTTAGGAATAGATTGCTACCAACTATACCCTCAAAAATATGTACAAAAATGTGTATAAAAATGTGTATTTACTTTTTTACCCTTATTAATATGTTTACTCTCATTTATATATTTAATGTTTTTTTTCATTAAACATATCATCAATTAATTCAAAGTTTTTTTTAAAAAAAATAATTTTGTAATGCTTTTTTTTTTTAATTTTATTTTATTTTATTTTTATTAAAATATTCTAATGCTTTATACTTATGTTAATATTATTATTTTAAAAAAATTGTATTTACGAAGAGACTATTTATTTTTACTCCTTTATAGTTGCTCTTTTTATTTGCAATCTTGTCGTCTTTTAATAGCAACTATTGTTAAGGTTATTAGCTTTTGAAATGTACATTTTTTGATGACACATAAACAACTAACGTTATGGAATTTGAATAAAAATGTGTACAAAATTGTGTATTTACTTTTTTTACCCTCATTAATATGTTTACTCTCATCTATATATTTTATGTTTTTTTCATTAAACATATTATCAAATAATTCTAAGTTTTTTTTGACTAAAAACTTGTAATGCATTTTTTTTAATAAAAAAAATTCTGATGCTTTATACTTCATATGCCATTATTATTATTTAAAAATAAATAAATTTGTATGTACAGTTAACCTGTTTGTTACCAAGAGACGGGTTATTTTTACTCCTTCGTGGTTGCTCTTTTTATATACAATCTTATCGTTCTTTAATTGCACCTATTGTGTGATGGCACATAAACAACGTTATGGAATTTGAATGGGATTCATATTAAATAGTGAAATTTGAGCAGATGTTATCAAGAGGTATAAAGAACTTAAAAATCCTAAAATCAAGGGAAATCGATGATAGAAAAAAAAAACTGGTATTAATTATGGAGAGAATTTAAGAGGAAAATATAACTAAGTGGTTATTGCTTTAGTATTAGATATAAATATAGTTATTAAATGGTCGTAAAACACTAAAGAACTTACATTATTAAGATTTAAGAATTTAGCTGCAAAAAACATTACATATTATTACTTCGTATGACCAAAGCTCCCAAAAAAATCATTTGAAGAAAAACACACTAGGTATTATTGAAACATGCAAATCAATTAAGAGTTCTAAACTAACAATTATCACTTAAGTTATGAAGGGATGCAAATCAATTAAATATTATTTAATAGTAATTTTGAACTAACACTATTAAACTTTTGAGGTTTTAAAAATTAATTGTCATATAAGATTTTGGTAGCTTTCTTTTACTTCTACAAAGCCACCACATAGGCACATATACCAAATAGTACGTATCAAAACTACTAGGTCTACTACCCAAACTAAAGGTGTAAATACACGCCAAATATAACTTCTCTGCAAGAGCTAGCCCTTTGCGCTTCGCGCGCGTAGACTACCCTAGTACCTCAAAAAAGACAAAAGAGAAAAAAAGTAAGCAAGGTGATAACTAACTCCCACTCTTCCACATTATCCGAGTGCTCTGTTCTGATTTTATTCATCTGAAGTTTTGGATACTTAGCTCAGCATTTGTTGAATACATGACCTAATTTCCATGTAATATATGTGGAATTCACTTGCTTTGCTTTCTTTTCCTATCTAAAGATACTGAGGTAATTGTATTATGCGTTTATGTCTATCATCTCAATAATAAGGGTTATAACTTTTTCTGAACATTGGACAGAACCAAAAGGTCAGCTCCTGTTGATTGATGGGAAAACTGCAGATGAAGTTCGCAGAAACTTGGAAAGGGTCCTGCGTACAATGAGAATAACAACTGCTGAGCCAAAGGTACTGTTATATCAATTATTGTGGTTTTGGTCTGATGATAGGACTCTCCACTGTGTTTGTTGCTCTATATTCTGTTTGTGTGAACTGTTAATAATCCATTCATTTTTTAGAAGCTGGCTCCTCTGATCAATAACTCAAGTATATGATCTTCAAAGTGTGTATAGTAGCTGGTTTAAACGAATATACTTATTATGAATTGGTTATTTGAATAAATTCATCTACAATCTTTCACTTGTTTCTTAACCTACTTTGAAGTTCATGTAAAAAAAAATAGGTGACAGTGAAATAAGTTGATATATGGATGGGTTCGCTGACTTTGTGACACTCGACAATTATGACATGGATTTGTCGAATATAAAATTATCTATTGCAATTTTTTAGGATAATGGGAATTTCGTTGTTAATGACATGCTTTACTTCCTCCAAATTTTTAGATGAAACATCTCTTGTTTCATGCTTGTCAAATGCATATTCAAACGTTTATATTTTTAAATACCAAGAAGTGAAATTGTAAAAAAAAAAAAAAAAAAAAAAAAAAAAAAAAACAACTAGAAAAAATATATTTGGAAAGTATGAATGAAGACAAATCTAACAAAGAAATCACCAAGAATGTGATTGATATTGTGTGCGATGTAAAATTATAAGTGTTTCATCTTAAAGGGAAAAAAACTATAGGTGCTAATTGAAAATGCATATGCTTGTACTTTCACTTTGATATTGAAGCACTAGTTTTTATTCTATGTGGCTAAACATAGACTCACTTGTATTTGAAAGTGAAATTAGAAGCATGCTTTATTTGTGACGGGGAGAGCTTTTAGTTTATAAACTATATATGCAATGCAGCTGAAAGGCTGAAAATGCTTTGCATACAGTCATAGTTGCATATATCTAGCTTTTCCACCATTTGTCATCTGTTTATGATTTATTCGTAGAAAATATGGCGAGAAGGGGAGACGGAGAGCAATAGATGTCTTCTCATGGTTGTTTCATATCATTTTATGTTCTTCTATCAATATTTTTCTTTTCATTTTTTTTTTCCTTTAAATGCAGGATGTGGCCTTTGTAATAGATGGCTGGGCACTTGAAATTGCACTGAAGCATAGCAAAAAAGAGTTCTCTGAATTAGCAATACTGTCAAGAACTGCCATATGTTGCCGTGTGACTCCATCACAGAAAGCACAGGTGCAGTTTGTTGTGACTTTCTATTAATGGTCTCTACATGATAACATCATATTCTCTTACCCAATGCACTTTCATCCATTGTTTTTTTTTTAATCTAACCTAAGTATAGTTACAAAAGAAGTTGGATGGACTAGTCTATGTTTTATTGCCCATAAACAATTGAAAACATGGCTAGGCGCTTTTTGCAAATGGTGGATGGGTACCCCAAAACTGATAGAATTCTGTATCCCTGAAGCCCACAGAATTTTACCTATTTATGCTAACATACTTGTGCTGGAAGATTAATTGTTATCTAAAAAATGTTGTTACATGGACGTATGAGTGTTCGTGAATGCATCGTGACTATTTTTTTCGACCCTGGATTGCAGCTTGTACAGCTCTTAAAGTCATGTGACTATAAAACATTGGCTATTGGTGATGGTGGCAATGATGTAAGGATGATACAGCAAGCTGATATTGGTGTTGGAATCAGTGGAAGGGAAGGATTACAGGCTGCAAGGGCAGCTGATTATAGCATTGGGAGTACGTATTTTTTAGATTTTTTTTGTTAAATTTACTCCTCATCTCATATAGTTAATTGTGGTCCGGTTTTCAGTCAAGCACTTTCGTTGCTTTCTTGTTGCTGTGTCAATTTAATTATCTTATTACCAATCATTGAATTCTAAGTAAGAAAAGTTAACATTGATTAGAGAAACTAAAATCTTCTCAGACTTCTTTTTTTTTTTTTTTTTTTTTTCCCCCCATGTGTTTATTTTGTAAATCTTATGAAGGAAATCAAAATTATCAGTTAAAGCAACTGCTTCTGCTTGTTTAGTCTGAAAAAAATGCTTCCTCTCTTTTTAACATTTGCAACACACTTTTCACGGTATTTAAGAAAAGTGGGTCTCACATGATTTAATACACTTAAAATAAGGTTGGGCCATGAGCTTTAAATAAGGGTGATGGTACAACTTTCAGCATAAAAAACTTTCCAATTATATTGTGTTGCAAATATTGTGATATTTCCATTTAAGGGAAGCATAACAAGTATTAAAATACAAAGGAAGTATTTGTTTGCATGAAATGGAATTAAGATACCGCCAATATAAATTTAGTTGAGATATCTTAAATTATTTCTCTTGTTGAAGTAGGGAAGCCTATCTTTTCCTTTTAGAAATTATCTGTTAATGTGATCGGATAGAAGTTAGTAAGCTTATCTTCTTATTTCCTTTCCCTCAATCGTTAGCAATTTTCAAAGCAAACTTTCCTAGGACTCTTAGATCCCGATCTATGGCAGCTTAGTTGCATCAGGTGCCCAATTTAGCCTTTTGTTACACATAATGGATAGACATGCATCTTTAAGTGTGCTCGAGGTATTTATGAACTGCTGTGCGAGAAGTATCAAGTGATTCTTGGCATTAAATCAAATATTGTTTAGAATTCTCGATACTACCTCGGTTCCTCATGACACAGTTTGACTTTTTACACCATTCATATACTAACTTTGACTATAGCTTTTTATTAAATTATACTTAGTATATAATTAAAATAAAACAAAAAAAAAAAAATTACCATAAATTGTTGCTAAATGAGTATTAATTTAAAGTTTCATAATTTCACGTGAATAGTCAGTTATTCCAGAATGGAGGGAGTAGTACGTAAAGAAAATGGATTAGACAGAATGAGAAAAAACAAGGTATATAGACATGGTCTTGATCTATCGGTAGTTTCCTATAAATATATGAATGGTATAATTTTCTTTTTTTTGGTGGAAGTTTTAGAGTTGTGTCCGGATTTTGTCCATAAAAAAGTTTTCAGACTCAGATTTATCCGAAAGGCACCTCGTATATCTTTTTGTTTTTATATTTTATCAACTCAGTCGGTTGACCATATTTGGGTCTTGATTTTAGGCAACTACCATATTGCCACACGTTCAAAAATCCTGATTGTTGATTGTAAGTTGCAGGATCATTTCTCTAGCTGAAGATGATTGAACATCTTTTGACTTTATAGAATTTATAAATATTACATATGATAATTCATTTTCAAGCTAATATATGGAAGAGGAGCAACCTTTTGTACTCTGTAGTTTTCCTTTTTCATTTCCTTATTGAATATTGCATAAAATATTTCTTATTAAGAATATAAAACTGTTTATTAAATGTTCCTTAGAGAAATATTTTGACGTGGATCTTGGAAGCCTATTCAATACGTTAGAAGTGTTTTTGAGGCTTGTCTTTGGTCTAAATTATTATGTTAATGTGTCTCACAAGAATTTCTCAATTGCAGGATTCCAATTCTTGAAGAGATTGATTCTTGTGCATGGACGCTATTCATATAACCGCACTGCATTTCTTTCCCAATACTCCTTTTACAAGTCCCTAATTATCTGCTTCATACAAATATTGTACGGCACTTTTAAAGCTCTTAATCTTCGTACTTTTCTTTTATTTGGCTTCATTAATACAATATACCTAACTCTTCTGGGACATTCAGTTACTCTTTTGTTTCAGGCATATCTGGAACTAGCCTTTTCAATTCTGTCAGTTTAATGGCTTATAACGTTTTCTACACAAGTGTTCCTGTTCTAGTTAGTGTCCTTGACAAAGATCTAAATGAGAGGACAGTTATGCAGCATCCCCAGATCTTATATTACTGTCAAGCTGGAAGGTCTGTACTTTTCTCTTGGAGCTTGATATATATGATTCACTAAAGGGAAAAAAAAATTCAATTAATTTGTTGGTTTGCTGCCTTGTTAAATGCATGTTTAGTTTGATGTCTTCAGAGATGATGGAAAGAGTAGTTTAAAAACCTAGTGAAATCATGTAATTTTGCAGAATAATGGGTAGAAGACTGATCAAGATATGTTTGGTAAAAAACTTGTGATACATTCTCGTAGAATTTAGAATTTTTTATTTCAGACTGGGTGAGACAGATTAAATCTATATTTCTCAATAATTCCATGAATTTGCTCAGCATTGATATATATATATATATATATATATATATAGGGGGAGGCTCTTGTGAGAATTTATCTTATGTGAGAATTTTTCTTATGTGAGAACACTCTTTATGTTCTAAATTTTAACTCTTATGATCTAAATTTTAAATATGATGTTCTAAACTTTTCCTCAGGTGTTCTAAATTAAATCAAATGTTCTAATTTAGTACTCACATGTTCTAAACCATAAATTAGTTAAGTTTGATATTATAAATTTTAAAAACTTGTTCCAAAATTTTAACTTGTATGTTCTAAATTTTAAAACGTGTGTTCTAAGATTTTTAGTTATATGTTCCAGATTTAAAGCGTATGTTCTATTTTTTACTCGTATATTCTAAATTTTTTACTCACATGTTCTATATTCTATATCAATTTATTCTAAATTTTTATTCACATGTTCCTAATCTTAAATCAGATGATCTAAATTTTATTCATGTTTAAAATTTCATAAAGCAAATTTACTAAATATTTAGTCACTTGTTCTAATTCTTAAATAAGATGTTCTAAACATATTACTCACATTGATGTTCTAAATTATTACTCATATGTTCTAAATTTTAATTTGAGTCACATGTTCTAAATTTTTTCTCTTATGTTCTAAATTTGTACTCACATGTTCTAAATTTAAGATCAGTTCTCATATAAATACAAATTCTCACATATGGGTCTATTCTCACTGGATCCCACCCCTATATATATATATATATATATATATATATATATATATATATATATATATATATATATATATATATATATATATAACTTTAAGATGATTCTTTTGATTATAACTCTTATTGGGATAAATTGGATGAAAACAAAAATATTTCTGATTTAGCATTTAATATATAATCAGCTGAGTGTACTGTGTGTCTCATAGTTGCTCCTTTGTAACAGGGTTCTGAATCCAAGTACCTTTGCTGGGTGGTTTGGACGGTCTCTTTTCCATGTACGTATATTAATCCTCATTTGCGTCTGTAGTATTGTAATTTATTGAGAACAGTGACAAAATGAAAGTCCTTGGTTAGTGCACAAATTTTGAGCATAACAATTAATTTCTTCAGGCATTTCTACCCCCTTGAGACAATTTTCACTAGTTTGATCATCTCTATCTGCCACCTTAGGAAAGTCTCATCACACATTGTAAATTCCTGATTGCATTTGGTACTGGTTATCCATCAGGGACCAATGTATTTAAGTTGCATTAATCCATTGTGCTGATTTCCTATATATTCATCTTGTTGCTTGTCTTTAACTGGCCAAGTTGATGCAATATGCAGGCTATTGTTGTATTTATTATCAGTTTAAATGCATATGCTGGTGAAAAAAGTGAAACGGAGCAGGTAGCTATGGTTGCGCTGTCTGGATGCATTTGGCTGCAAGCTTTTGTTGTAGCACTGGAAACAAAGTAAGCCCTAAACAATACTTGTTTTCGATTGCTAGATTTAGAATATGCTGGTTGAAGAAAGTAATATGCTGGCGAGGAATTTCAATGAAAGATGTAGATTTTTCTTTCTCCCCAACCCCCTCCCTCCAGTTAAAGACAACTCTCTTGGGACCCAATGTGGGTCTCTAAAAACCTTTCATCATTAAATGCGGTTATTAAATTGCAACTCGGGAGCTAAATATTTCAAAAAGAGAGGTTGGGGTGGTTCACACTTTGGCCCAGTTATGTACCTTGATTGGTTTGATGTTTGATCTACAGTATTATTATTTCATGTTAGTTTATCCTGTCAAACTTATCTTCTTGTTTCCGTGGTTTAGTTCTTTTACGATATTACAGCACCTTGCAATATGGGGAAATTTGATTGCCTTCTACATCATCAATCTCATTGTCAGCACTATTCCATCTTCAGGAATGCACACAATCATGTTCCGGTTGTGTAAGCAACCATCGTACTGGATTACTATGTTTGTAAGTCTCTACTCGATGGATATCTGTTAGACTCCCTATAGATACCTTTCCTTGCCTGCTGCTTTCTTCTTCTTCTGGTTTTTTGTTTGACTGACAGAAAGCTGTGTGTTTGTTTCAGCTTATTGTTGTTGCAGGAATGGGTCCCATACTAGCTCTAAAATACTTCCGCTTCACATATAGACCAAGTAAGATCAACCTATTACAGCAAGCTGAGCGCTTGGGTGGCCCCATCTTATCTCTAGGTAATATTGAACCACAGCCTAGGCTAATTGAGAACGAAGCTATACCCATGTCTGTAGCTCACCCGAAGAGGACTCCAGTGTTTGAGCCTCTGTTGCCTGGCTCGCCAAATTCCACCAGAAGGTCATTTGGCCCGGGGACACCATTTGAGTTTTTCCAGACACAAGGCAGGTTATCTTCTAACTACTCGAGAAATTGTAAGACAAATTGATTCTGCAACATGATGAGAGTGTATAGCTTATCATACATAGCCCTTGTATTGTTTGTAATATCATCATTTAGGCTAAATATAGAATGTTAGTATATGTGTACAGAGGGGAAAAAAAGGGGTTTATGCACATTTTTTGGGGATGGGGTGACAATTTTGAGTTTAACCTTGTAATGACATTCTATTTTCAGAGTGACATTCGCAAGGATGCTTATCTCTACTACTTGCGGGGTGGTTTTCACTCATCGCATGGATTCTACGCTGTGGTGGTTATTGATCAAACTTTGCATTAATTGGGATAAAACAAAATCAAAATGTAATTACAATAAAAATTTGAATAAAAAATTCATAATGTGTAATACGTGCTCTGTTATTCTTGTGGACATGTAACTTTGTCATGCTTCTCATTGCATAAATTCAATCAGAAGAGAGCTTATCAACTTCTCCCAAAATCGACTTGAACTTTCTCTCTCTTAATAGAGAGCTTATCTCTCTAGGAAAAATAGAGCCTCTTCTCCAACCATCCTCCATCGTCATCAACCTACCCTAAATTCTACAAGCAAAAGCCAAGAAAAGAGTACAATTCATTAAAACTAATTTAACCTTCAAATTTCTTGTTCTCTTCGTGACCCTACTAAAGACGGCTCCTTTTCTACAAAGTCTGCTTATGCCGTCTTGCTCATCCTGACTTCTAGGCGTCTTATGGGGGGGTCTATTCCCTCTTCCTGGTGAGCGAAATTCTGAGAGCTCCCTCTCCTTTCTAAATGGAAGATCTTTGGCTGGAAAATTATTCAGTCTGGTCTTCCGGTGGTGGCAGCTCTGATTGTTCGTGGCCTATCTGTTGATCCTGTTTGCTTCTTTTGCCATAGGGAGCTGGAGACGGTGGACCATTTGTTCAGAGATTGCGACTTTGTTGTCTCTTTATGGGTTAGTAGTTCTTTTCGGTTTAATAGCCAGGGTCTTCTTCGCCTGCCTTTATCCTCAATGGTTTTCCTCGATCTTTTCACTGTTAAGGGTGGCTAAGGATTGGGAAAACTTGGTGCATTTTTCTGCTATTTTATGGGCTATTTGGCTTTTGCGTAATAATATCAGGTTTCGGCATCAGGCAGTCTCGCCGGATGATGTTCTACTTCTTGCTTCTTAGTGGTTTATGCGGGGTTAACAAGCTCAGAATTTCCATAACCATCCTTTCTCGAGGGATCTTCGGCCTAGGATGCCTAGTTCAGGTGTGGTGGCCACTCTTTGTGGAGAGATTGCTTCAGGTTTTGATATCTGTTTAATTTATGATGGGGCCTGGTCGTCCTTGGACAAGTCGGCTGGTGCAGGTTGGATTTTTCGAGATTGTGATTCGCCTGTAGTGCGAGGAGGGGGTGCCTGTGCTTCTTTCTCCTCCTCAGCTCTCCATTCCGAGGTACAGGCTTGTTACTGGGGGTTACGACATAACACAAGGGGTTTTTGTAGGATCCTTATTTTCTCTGATTGCGAACTTCTTTGTATGACGTTGGTCCGGAAACAACGTGACGACATTTCTCTTTGCTGGTTAATTCGGGATTTTCAGGCTCTTTTGGCTATTATTGAGGCCTACAGGATTCAAAAAGTTCCCAGGCAATGGGTATCTCCAGCGCATTGGTTGGCTGGGAAGGCTTGTGTTCGGGAGTTTCTTTTTTGGTCTTGCTTTTTAAGGGCTTGTTTGGCATCATTTTTGGTTTTCAGTTTCCTGTTTTTTTTTAAAACTAAAAACCAAAAACAGGAAACAAGAAAAAGGTGTTTTCAATTTTTTGCTGTCAGTTTTCAAAATTATTATGATTTTAATAAGTCTAAATATTTTTTGATCCATTGTGTAACATTTGTAATATACTTTTAAAAAAAAAAAAAAAAAAAACCAAAAAACAGAAAACCACAGCGATGCCAAACGGACCCTAAGTTGTTTGTTTTCTCTTTTCTTTGTTCTCAACTTCTCACTGCAAAAAAAAATTAAAAAAAAAAGTTGTTTTTAGATAATATCATTAATATAAGGATTATTTTAGAAATAACCCATCTACTATTGTTATTATTAACTTATTATATTAGTACCCGTAAAAAACTTATCTTATTAGTAATAACTAGGGGTGAGCACAAACGGCGGGTACCCGGTCAAAAACTAAAAAACAGAGGGAGATGACTGCCATTGCTAATGCTTACTTTGTTTAGCAATTTTGGGGGATAGCAAGGTGAAATCAACGTTTATTTTGGGACTTGGGTAATATCACACTTGGTAAAATATTGATTAGTATTTTCTTTGTACAAAATTAATTCTCAATATTGATAGTAATTAGGATTATTTTTATATTTAATAATGATTTGTAAGTTTGCATGATTTTGGGTTAAAATTTATGAGTGTAGAATTTGCAATTAAGAATTTAATTTGCAAATAATTAGTAAAGATCAATATTTTATAATCTCATTTTTTGTATAGTATAGTGATGTGGTGTCGCTTGTGTAGATGGAGATCATCACAAACTAGTTATACGAAGTAGGTTGTAGCTTAAAATGGGAGATGGACCGAGTAGAAGGAAACCAAGGCAGTGCTGGTGTTGATGGTTTATTTGAATGGTGGTCATGAGAGTTGTTGGGGCAATGAGATGGTGCTTGGTGCTTGTGAACTATTGTGGTCAGACGTGGGAGCAAGGGTAGTTGCTTGAGCATTGTTATTGGTGGTGTGTTGATTGGACAAATAAACAAAGGGTGTTGGAGAAGGCAGGCTACCTGTGGTACCTGGTTTTTAGTGGACAAAGAGTAGTCTATAAAGGTTCCACTTAGGTGTCTGATAAGACTTATAAACAAAAATTAGAGTCGCCACCTTATTTTTATCCGAATAAGGACGGATTTTAAAACAGTCAATTTTAAGAAATAAAATTAAATAAATAAATAAAATCAACTGCTAACTCCATAAAAAAAAGGCACAGGGTTCGGGGTTTAGGTTAAGAGAATCGAATGTCTGGAACTCGTCTTCTCTTCCGTTCAAAGGAACGGGCTCTTACTATTACGTTGTTAAAAAAAATCGAGTTTTAAGACATATCAACCACAAAAAAATAATAATTAATACAAGGTAGGTTTGAGCACCAAAGTTGAACTACGTACCGATCATAGTGAGGTTTTGAATTCACTCACAGATCAAAACCTTCATAGTTCGGACAGATGCCATGTTTTAAATAACCAATTCCATTGGGTTTTTAATATAGGTAGTTGACATAAACGTCATTTTTGTAAGTGGGATTTTAGTGATCTCTAACGGATTCACTCATAAAAGTAAAATGAACCACCTTGGTTGAGGAAAATCACTCCGATTAGTGATCACCAAAAATGTCTTTTGAACAAGACAATTCAACAAATGCGTCCCGATTGACGACTTTTTAGTGGGTCAAGGTATTTTTTGGAGCGAAACTGTAATAGTTCACTACATAATCTCACTTTGGGTTTAAATTCACTCAAGGTTAATTTTTGTAAGGTTTTAAGGGTTATGTGTTTAGGCTTAATGGAATTGACCAAGTAAAACACGACACCTGTCAATGCCTTACTTCCAAATAAAAGGGAACAATAAACTATTTAATCATATCCGATTGTCAATTAATCCATCGGGTAATTATAATGGGATGTAAGCTTATTTTCATGGAGATGGATAATTGTTACAACCTTATATGGCTAAATAATTAATCTTAACCTCATGTTTGGAAATGAGGCCATAACCCCATATTAACTATTAATACTTATTAAAAACAAACAATCAAAGCTATGATTCATTCTTGTTCACAAAAGGGTTTGAAATAAGAAGGTTCACAAAATTATAAAAGAAAAATAAAATTTGTTAAAACTTTTATTTCTAAAGTCTTAAAAGAAAATTAAAATCCTTAAGACATCATTTATTTCAAAAGTCATCTTATAGTAAGATTAAAGATTTTAAAACAACAACATTTAGAATTAAAGACTCTTATTTCTGAAGACATCTTTAAAATAAGATTAAAGTTTCTTAAAATAACACTTAAAATTAAGGCTTGTTAAAACTAAAATCATTTTTAAAATAAGATTAAATACATTTTCATTAAAACTTCATAAGTTAAGAAGTATATATATAATATAGTGTAATATAGGTTTCATACCACCATTAATAAAAATTTTAAAAAGCAATTAAGAGAAAAACGTGCATATTTCATCTTTTTGATAGTTTAAACTAAAAAAATCATTAAAAATCATAGAAAAATCGAAAAATTATTGTGAGATATGGTTGGAAAGCTCTTGAAAAGTTCTATCACTTGAGCTAAAGAACTGGAACTGATTCTGGTCGTAAAGGTTCTTTAATAGGCCATCTTTGGGACATGGTAAGTAACTCACTACTCTTGAACATCCTTTACATAAACTCTTAATTCATTAGGTATTTAAGCTCACTTTAAGAAATAAATCATTCTAAAAATATGCTTTAGGCAGACACATGAATGTATTAACCTTCCATATTTAAAAAAATGCATTAGAAAGAGATGCAATGCAAGATGCAATTACCCCCCTTTTTATAACCTATCACCTCACCAATAGGCTTGGCTTTCTAATGTAGAGTAATGAAAGATTTAGGGCTAATTTAGCACCTAATATCATCATTACCCCTATTGGTAACATCACATGAAACAAACATATTAGTTGGCATAATAATAATAATTAAGGAAATTAAGAGAAGATTGAAGATAATACCTTGAGTTAGATGTAGCAATTTTTGGATAACCTCTTTGGTTTAACAAGGATGAAAATATGATCACTCCTTAGTTAAAATGAAATTAAAGAGTCTAAGTAATTTTTTTGGAGTTTTGATATATTAAAGAAACTAAGGCAAAATGAAGCTAATGAACTCTTTTTTTTTTTAATTTTTGATTAGAGAAAATAAACTTGAAAATTAAAGCTAAACTTAAGAAATAAACTTTTTTTTTGGGGTTTTAAGATAGAATAGGAATACTTAAGCAATTAAACTAATATTTTTAACAAGGATAATAATAACAATACTTGAACTTGAAATATTTTTGTGTTTTTTTTTTATAGGAATTAAAGATAATAACAATACTTAAATAAAAATAGCAACTTAATTATAAGATGCTTTTTAATAAGCTAATAACTTAATAATAAAGCTAATTTAGAGAGATTTTAACTAAAACAAAGATTAGAGGAGAGTTTTTAGAGAGAAGAGTTGTAAGAATTTTTGGTGTGGTTAAAACTTGAGAATTAGGGGGGTATTTATAGGAAAATAAAGGGGTTAATTTGTAAATAAAAAAAGTAAATAAGTTAAAATTCAAGGATTACTTTGGTAAATATCAAGATCTTGGTAATAATGAGAATCTTGATATTAAATTCTCTTGTTTTACATGTAACAAACTTGCTAATCTGTTTTGCAACGCTTAAACTAATAAAATAAAGAAAACCGTAATAAAATCAAGGAAAATTTCACATTTGCTACCAGGGAAAGCACCTGTTTTCACATTTGCTACCCCTTTAATTTTTTATTTTATACTACTACCACACAAACACACTAACTGTTACAATCACTACCACTTAACGGAATCCGTTAGGATTTTCGTTAAGTTTATTAAAAAAAATAAAATAAATTAAAAAATTTAAAAAAATAATAAAAAAACAAAAAATAAAAACCAGCCACCCAAAAAACCCTTGCCCTCCCCGTCAGCCACCCTCCCCCCTCCCCCCTCCCCCTGCCAGCGGCCGGCATCGGAATCGAACCCCTCCCCTTCCCCACCCAAAACCGACAACCCTAAACCTTATTTCCCTGCCCGAAACCACCCTAAACGAGTTTTAGGGTTTCGCTTAGGGTGGTTTTAGGTGGCAGGGAATTGCGATTTGTGGCTGATAAAGCAACGTCGACGAGGCCGGAAAAGGGAACGGGGGACGAGGCCAGGGCTCGGATTGGGTTTTCGAGGGGAGGGGAGAGGGGCTGGGATCGAGGGGAGAGAGGGGGCTGAGATGGGGTTTTTGAGGGGGCTGGGAACGCGACGCCGGCGCTGACAGGGTGGGTGGGTGGTTGGAGTCGCGGGGTCGGGGCTGCTGCGAGAACGGGGAAAGGGAAGGGGGGTTCGTTGTGGTGGCTGGTCGGCAGCAAGAAAGGGGTTCGCTGGTGGCTGGTTTGGTCGGAGTCACGGGAAGGGAGTTACGGATGGTTGGCTGGACGGTGAGTGGTGGTTGCGGTGGTTTGATGTTGAACAACGGCGGTGGATTGACAGCTGGTGGGTGAGAAGAAGTGGTGGGTGGGAAGGAGTGGTGGCTGGACGGTGGTTGAGTGGTGGCTGGACGGTGGTTGGGTGGTGGCAACGGAAATAATAACGGTATATGTCAAGTGGTAGTGATTTTTAAAAAACTCTGATTTAGGTGGTAGTAATATAAAATAAAAAATTAAAGGGGTAGCAAATGTGAAATTTTCCTAAAATCAACTCTAATATTCACATAATAAAAAAAAAAAAAATAATACTCACATGGTATATAATAAAAGAGTGCCTAAATTTAACTAGTCACTATTATACTCACCAAGGTGTTAAAACAACACTTATAAAAAGTTAGCTCTGAGATGTCAGCTCTAAAAGATACACAAAGAAATTAGGTTACAATACTAAAAGGGTTGGACAAAATATCTCAGAGTTAGTAAAAAAGTAAAAGAGAAATAACCCCTACCCTTATTAGATAGTACATATAAATTTACCCAAGAACATATGAACATACGACAAAACCTTATACATACGAGCATTTCAAATAATAACCCTTACTAAAAAAAGTGGATCATATAAAACCATAAGATTGACATGGTCAACGTGAAAATACATCATACAATACTAAGTAATACAACATAAATTTAAGGTGGTCAAGAGTAAAATATATTCCCTCAACCGAATGACCTTTAAAAAAAAGTGAACTCCTATCTTACTTTACTCTACTAAACCACAAATTTATATTTATCATGGTCGTAAAAAACAAAGACAAAAGATACGAAACTAGATCAAAACAACAGGAAAACAAATAAAACGGAAGCCAAATATATGTCGGCAAAGTAAATTTCATAACAGAAATTACTATTTGGAATAGTGCCAAATAGTGTTTGCATAGTGTCAAATAGTGTTTCGAATAGTAAAATACAATACATGACGCGTATGAAATCTTGTTGTCCCAATTAGCGTCGGATAAATATTGATACAATTGATCCAAATTGAAATTTATTGGATACCACATTAACCGCGGGGGATAAAAAAAAAAGGTAACGTTAATTCACTATTGACGATTGTACATCAAAAATTGACAAAGGAACACACAAACTAGACTGAAATAAGCAAGTTATACAGAAATATAAAAGATAAAAAAAAAAACGACACTGAGCAATTAACGTACAAATGATGAATGATGAGTGATTGAAAAGGAAGAAAAAGACAAAATAAATAAGTTCCAAAATGCATGTCTCCACTCATATATATCACGTAGTGATTAAAACCATGCATTGGTATGGTGATCCGCAAAATGCGCTGCCAATACAGTAAATCCTAACTGAAATCAAGATAAATGCTCCACTGTATGTACTCACCGAAATACAAACCGTATTATTTCTATACGCGTAACATTCTAACCATCAAATTCCCACTGTCTCGCAAATCGCTCACGTCTATATATCTATCATGCTAGATAAATGTTGGTACAATTGGCCCGAATTGAAATTAATCGGATCCAATATAAATTGAGGGAAAATAAAAAATAAAAAGGTAGTATTATCTTAGCTCATACCTCATAATGGTAAAAAGTGTTCATTTAAGGAGGTCCCTTTGGGACTACAACATGTAGTACTCATTTAGATGTGGGAATGTTTGTCATTTCCCTATATTGGTTGGACATGAGTCTTTAGAGTAATGAACTTTATAGCTTAGGTAAATTGGTCATATAATAGGGTAGCGCGCAAATCACAAAAAAAAATACTAGATAAAATAAAAAGTACTCTAACGGTCTAAGTGAACATATTAATATACTTACCATACTCTAAAGGGTTAAACGATACTTGTTTATAAGGAAAATGACATATTCCCATAGCGAGACAAAAATATTGTACTTTATACTATACGATTATTATACATATACGTACAAAAATACGGTCTAAAATACTTACTTTTTACTATAAAAAGAAATTACCCTTATCCAAAATCTCCACTCACCACTTAATTCTTATCTTCTTCCATCTTCCTCCTTACCCGAAAAAATCAAACAAAAACCACCATTAAACTCAACCACCATGTTTCAAGAAAACCAAGAAGATCAGCCTGTCATTACATTTGAGGAAGACATGAGGATGATAAGGGTGTATTTCATGTACATTGTGGGGCTAGTGGTCCTCCTAATTTAATGGCCATATTAATTTACTTGTTAATCCACAAGTAAAAACCCGAAAATCACTTCGGTGGAGCAGGGTAATAATGCATGTGGTGTGAGCTGTACTTCAATATTTTGTAATTTAGTAATTTAGAAGTACAAATTGTAACATGTATTTTGGAAATTATTAATAAAAAAATCATTATTATTACTCGTTTCCTTCGTTTTATGTAATAAAACAAACGTCATTAAGTTTATAAAAATAATTAGCAAAATAATAATTATGATTTGCAAAAAACAATAATTATAGTAATAAAAAATAATTATTAGTGATAATTAAAAAGGTAGGATCAAAATTTGGTGTCTACACTACCAAGGAAGAGGAAGGGGAAGGTGAAGGGGAGTGGAAGGGTGTCACGGTCCGAGTGTTTTGACACTGGATCGTGCGGCGCGCGCTTGTCTATTGACGACAAGGACGCAAGCCTATCTTAAGGGAGGTTCGTGAGCACACATCAACACGAACCAAAGGTGTCTTAAAAGGGCACACGATGACAACGAGTGCGGAGTCGGGGCTTGTGACGGCCGATACTTCGAAGCGGGCACAAGCGGAACCGACGAGATGAAAGTGTATCTTGGGTCTCTTGGTTTGGTGGGGATGCTTTAATACAAGGCAAGCACAATATCTATAAAGGCTTAAACAACACACAAGTCTTAAAGCAATAGCAACAGGGTAGGGAGCTTAGATTCAATAACCATTCGCTCCCTAAAGAGCTTTATATAGTATTACTAGAGAAATACAAGTGAACGTTGAAATGACAGTAACACAATAATTCTCCCTAGAGCCTAGAAAATAAAAAGAAAGACTTAAGAAACAATACATAAGGGAAAATACAAAGAAAATAAAGGAGAATACATAACTAAGAGGTTGGATTCTAACAATAATTATTATTTGCAAAAAACAATAATTATAGTAATAAAAAATAATTATTAGTGATAATTAAAAAGGTAGGATCAAAATTTGGTGTCTACACTACCAAGGAAGAGGAAGGGGAAGGTGAAGGGGAGTGGAAGGGGAAGGAAGTTTTTTATTCTTTAGGAAAAATTGGTATTACTCAACTTTTGCCCGTTCGTTCAAAATAATCCTAATTTTGTATTATTTTTAAATAAATCGGACTTTGGAGTAATTTGCTAAAAATAGTTCCAACTAGTCACTCTACCTGTTATAAGATTTATAACAAGTTAATGTGGCATGTGTCACCATGTAATTGGTTGAAAAAATATAAAAATAAAATTAATCGAAGAGATTTTTTTATTTCATAAAATTTTTTTTAAAAAATATTAATATAGCCCCACCCATGATCACTTGCCCCACCACCATCAATGCTTAACAACACAAATTGAATCACTGATTCAAGTGATTGGATACCCTTAATTGTGGATACAATTGATCCCTTCTAAAACGAAGAGAGGATTGACATGCTATAAACCTCTAAAATTGTCTTTTGAAGCCCCCAAACATTTCATTGACAAATAAATCTATTACTACTTACATATATAGTAACTCTTTAGACTAGGAAATAAAAATAAATTCCAATAAGTGGGACTAAATTTTCTTGCTAAATAAAATCTAACACAAATGGTTGGTAGGAGTATATTAAACCCGAGACTATTGCTTAGCAGCTGGATGTCTCTTAGAGGTATTTCAAAGGGAGGTTTCTAAGGCATTTAAATATACATAACCAGGGGTTATGCAATCATTTAACTTTAAATTGCGCAAAATTTTACGTGGTATCATTGAGTGATAAAATACACTCTTTTAGTGGTACTAAATACACTCTCAGTGATATTTAAAAGCTTCCAGTGGTACAATTATAGTGTGTTCATTATTAAGTGGTCAAATAATTTATTGTATATTCAATAGTACTATACATGCTTTCAGTAGCACTTTAATAAAAATTCTAATGGTATTTTATATGCTTTTAAAGGTATAGTCAAAGTGTGATCCCAACACTATTTTCTCTCTTAGCTTTTTACTTATAATAAGAGTAAAAACAAAAATAATGTACTGAAGTTTGGCAAAAGTTGCAGTTAAGGTACTCCAGTTTCTTTGCTATTCAAAAAAATACTCAAGTTTCAAAAGTTGCAGTTAGAGTACTCAACCCAAAAATAAAAAATTGCAATCACTAATTCAAAGTTATACTTCATCTGTTCCAAATTAATCGCATCAAACTAGAGGATTGCGGACTCCAAGGTGAAATATTGAAAGCATGATTTTAATAAATAAGGGCATACACTAAAGTATTAATCCAACCCAATAAAAAAAAAGAATCTATAACCTATATAAAACTCCTAAGCACTCGGACTGTAGCAAATTTACTATTCCTTATGAATAGCGAAATACTACATTTTCCCTCTGCCCCCTTTGTTGAATTGCCAATTCACCTAGTTTAGTTTTGTCTTTTGCTAGAAGTCTCTTTTGCCCCCCCCTTTTTTTTTTTCCTTTTTCTTTCTTTCCTTGATTTTACTCTCTTCCATTCATTTTCTTCCACCATTGAGTTGCTTTTTTCCTCCTCTATGGTATGCTCCATCTCTCCTCTTGATTGGAGTGGGCACTCTGAATCTTCCATTGAAGCGCCTTCTTAGCTCTCTATCCTCAGGTACGCTCTTAATTTTTTAGTTTGGCTTTTAGGGTTTTGTTTAGTTTGTAATTAATCTACTGTTATCACCTAATTTTCTCTATATGTTTCTTCCCAATTTGAGATACGATTTGTGTAGACACCCAATTCTGTCTCCCCGAAACCAAACCCAGTGATGAATACCTTTCTCGTCAAATGATAATCGAATAAAGTGATAGTGTGAAAAGTCTAGTGTTGCAGTTATTTTTAATTAACATCTTTCTTTCTGTTTTCGAAACCAACTCTATTTTATGAAAATTGTCAATTCAGTTTGGTTTGGTCCATTACAGGGGTCCAATAATAGTGTAGTTGGATTGGGCACGAAAAGACCTTTCCAACCATATATTATAAGCCCAATTCTGATGAATAATGAGGAAGTTATGGCCAAAATACTAAACTGGGCCCAATTTGGTTCTTACATGCGGCCCAATGATCTAGAGGAGGGCCTATTATTACTTATCATTCCTAAAGCTATTAGGATTGATTATAGTATATGACTTATTTCAACTTCTGGATCAAAAGATATGATAAATGTTTAGGGTAAAAATACCCCAAGTGCGTGGCCAAATCTCATAGTGACACGTGGCCCAATAAGAAGGCGACACGTGGCCCTATGAGAGGGTGACACGTGTCCTCCCGACAGGGTGACACGTGTCAGCTGCCTTTAATACACAATACAACATCAGAAAGAGAAAAAGGCCTTGATTACATCAGGCCCAAATCCCGAGAAAACCTTGAATGCCGTAAAACGGCGTCCCCCATGACACGTGGCGACCCCTGATTGCGCAGCCAATCACGTCACGAAATTCTAGAGTATAAACCCTAGAGGGGCACATGTTCCCACCCCTATAAATACCCCAATCATTTATGATGGGAGGGGTGGATTGTGACATAACATAAGAATAAAGCATTAAAGAGCTCCAACTTCTCTCTACTTTCTCTCTCTAGCTTTTCCTATTTCCGATCACTAACTTGATCGTCGGAGGCGAATATTCCGATAAACAAAATATTCGTTGTTTTGCAGGTGTCCAAGTCTCATTGTCAGGAGAACGCGACCAGTATCCGAGGAGTTCACAAAAAATCTCGAAACATTTGGCGCCGTCTGTGGGGATACTCGTCCGTTAAGGCAATAGATGATTAGACACCTAATACTGGTCCTCGTCCAGGCGAGGACGGATATGTAGAAGACTTACGTACAACCATACATTCAAGCAATCCTTTGACTGCCTCATTTCAAGAGGCCGAACAACCTCCTGTTACCCCAGCTACCCTAATGGCCGAGCTGACTAAGCTTCGCAAAGAGTTGGCCTCTAACCAGCAAAAGGGGGGAGGAGGTACTTCCAAGAAAACAAACAACAAGACCAATGCAACTGATGCTGGTAACACCCCATTCCGTCGTCCGCATGGAAGGTCTCCCCGAGTCCCACGGACCAAGCTCTCTAGTCTGTTGACGAAAACACAGTCGGCTGGGGGGAGGGGCAGAGAGCCGAAAAGAGTTGAGACTGAGCCGTCACAGCGTTTCAAGGACGCAAGGGATTACATTCGGCACAAGCAAAGGGAGAGGGCTGCATACTCTGACACGGCCTCTACCCCAACCATGCCGGATGAAGTCTCCAACCAATCTTTCTCTCAATACACCAACACGGCTGTCTCCAGCAGAAGTCAAGCCGCCCATACCATTACTCCCAGACCAGTTGAGCCACCACAATAGAAGCCCCCTCAAGTGCTCAATGGGCTGATACAGCCAACTCCCCAAGTCTTTGGGCAATATGGGCCGTATGGCCAGGTGTTCGGCCAGGCTCCCTACCTGCTGGAACGTCCGCGCAGCCTCAGCCCATCGATTGGCAGATGCGTTTGTTGAATTTGGGAGATAAGCCGCCTCCGTTTTCGCAAGACATACTAACGTCCCCTCAACCAGCAAAAGTGAAGAGTGTACTAGTGGGTGCCTATGATGGTACGGGCAACCCAGAGGAGCATATTACCTCGTACAGGAATTTGATGTACTTGCAAAGTGTAGATGATGCTACATGGTGCAGATGCTTCCCGGCCACTCTTAAGGGGGTGGCCCAGATTGGTTTAACAGCCTTCCAGCCGGATGCATAAGATGTTTTACTACCCTCAGTTTGTTGTTTGTGGGAAATTTCTCATACAACATCCCACCAAGAAAGACAAGTCTCAACTTGGCAACAATTGTCCAAGGAAAGAATGAAGGACTACGCTCGTACGTCCAAAGATTTAACCAAGAAAAAGCCCAAATTCATAATCTTCCGGATGAAATGGCATACTAAGAATTTCTCTGGGGATTAAGGCATAATGGTTTTAAGTTTGATTTGGTAAGGAAAAAGGTTCGGTCATACGCAGGTGTATTGCGGGAAGCCGAAGCCTATATTGAGGCCGCGGACTTTTGTTCGCTCACCAAATCAGAACAGCCGGCCAAGGGGGCTGAGAAGAAGCAATCTTCTCAGCAAGACTCGGCCGGTCGAAAGAGAGAAGGAAGCAAAAGAAAAGAAATCTGGGTAGCTGATGACAAGCAACCCAAGTCAAAGAAAAGCAAGACGTACGAGCCTCAGTATGAGTTCAACAAGGATGGCTACTTCATTTTGATGGAGATAAAAGACAAGTTTGAATTTGAGAAGCCTCAGCCTTTGAGAGGCTCGGCCTAGTACAGTTTCAAGAACAAGTATTGTCATTACCACAAGGATGTAGGTCATGACACGAACGATTGTATCAATCTGAATAGGCTGTTGGATAAGTTGGCTGACAAGGGTCTGCTGAAACCCTATGTGACCAAGTCCAAGTTCACCTACAAACGGACAGATAACACGTCCGAGAAAAAGCAACATAGTGATAAGAAAAATGACAAGGAGGATGATGGGAATAGCACTGATTCAGGTTTTGTGGCCGTGATATCAGGAGGCTTTGCTTCAGGCGGCCCTACCATGAAAGGAATCAAGCAAGACGCTCGAAATTTGTCAAATGTGATGCAAACGGACGCCGTTAAGGCCGAGCCATTTCCTGGAGTGATCATAAGTGAGGCTGACGGTGGAGAGGTCAAGGCTTTGCACAATGATCCCATGGTCTTTGTCATGAAGATAGCAAATTTGAAGGTGGGACCAATATTGATTGATACGGGCAGTTCGGCCGACATCATCAGCCTGTCTGCCCTAAGGAATTTAAGCTTCCCAGAAGATGCTCTTCAGGACATCACTCACCCCTTGGTAGGATTTGGGGGGAATATCATTCATCCTGTCGGACGGATTGATCTTCCAATCCGTTTCGGGCAGAAGGGAGAGGGGAGAGACATGGTCGTCCGCTTCCTTGTTGTTAAAGAGATGACCGGGTACAACGTCATCCTTGGCCGCCCCACTATGAATGCAGCCAAGGCGGTCATAGTGCCCCACTTAATGTTGTTGAAGTTTGAAAGGTCGAACGGAAAAATTGGAACAATTCAAGGAAGTCAGAAAATGGCTAAGGAATGTAATTAGCTGGCCGTGAAGCCAACAGCGCGCGGCCCAAAACTGTCCGAGCCAAAGGAAGAAGGAACCTCACTCCCAGCATACCAGGTCGGCCAGAAGCGTAAGGCGGCCAGGGCAGAGGAAGCCTAGCAATTAATGACTGTCGGCCGGCCAGATGAGTTGAGGCCCCAGCCGGCCGGCAGCCACCAGGATATAGTGCTTGACTCCAACCACCCAGAACGGACAGTTAGTGTTGGCACTATAGCTTTTGGATTGCTTGGGGATGAGTTAGTTCAGCTGTTAAGAGAATTCAAAGATGTGTTTGCATTTGAAGTTGGTGAAATGCCAGGGATAAGTCCTGACCTGGCCGTGCACAGGTTGGCCGTGAATCCTTTGATAAAGCCTGTCCGCCAGAAAAAGAGGAATCCCGGAGAAGAGAGGAATCAGGCGGCCGCAGTAAAGGTGAAAAAGCTGCTGGACGCCGGTTTCATTCGGCAATGCTTCTACCCAGATTGGGTGGCCAATGTAGTTCTTGTGAAAAAGCCGAATGGGACTTGGAGAATGTGCGGGACTACACGGACTTGAACAAGGCGTGTCCTAAGGATAGCTTCCCCTTGCCTAAGATTGACCGTTTGGTTGACTCTACGGCCGGACACGCCCTAATGAGTTTTATGGACGCATACTCCGGATTCCATCAAATTCCTTTGTGGGAAGAAGATCAAGAAAAGACAGCGTTTGTGACCGAGCAGGTGTTGTACTGTTACAAAGTCATGCCATTCGGCCTCAAGAACGCCCCTGCTACATTTCAGAGGCTTGTTAACACGGTCTTTAGAGACCAGCTCGGCCGGAACATGGAGGCGTACGTTGATGACATGATTGTTAAGTCAAAAGAGCCGGCCGACCATCTCAAGGATCTACGAGAAACGTTCACCGAACTCAGGCGACATAAGATGATGTTAAATCCAAAGAAGTGTGTATTTGGTGTTGAGTCCGGCAAGTTTCTCGGATTTTTGATTGATTAACGTGGAATTGAGGCCAACCCTGAAAAAATTCAAGCAATCCTTGACATGAAGTCCCCAAGAACAATTAAGGAGGTGCAAAGACTGACCGGCTGTTTAGCAGCCCTTGGAAGATTTTTGTCAAGGTCAGGGGATAAGTGCCGTTAATTTTTTCAAACCATTAAGAAGAAAGCCATGTTCGAGTGGACAGAGGAGGCCGAGGAAGCATTCGTACAGTTGAAAAGTCACTTGCATACATTGCCTCGCCTCGTCAGTCCGCTCAGGAATGAGAAGCTATTTATCTATCTTGCCATCTCTGAACATTCTCTAAGTGTCGTCCTCCTTGATGAGAGGGACGGCCATCAGGTCCCGGTGTATTTTATCAGCCATGTACTTCACAATGCTGAGCTTAAGTACCCCCCAATTGAAAATTTTGGCCTGGCCTTGTACATGGCATCAAAGAAGCTGCGGCCGTACTTTTTGGCACATTCAATTGTGGTCTACACATACCAACCCTTGAAGAAGCCGTTTTCAACGTTAGAAGCAAGTGGCCGCATGCTTAAGTGGGCTTTGGAACTCAGGGGCTTTGACCTTGTGTTTGAACCAAGAAAGGCAATCAAGGGGCAAGATTTTGCGGATTTCTTGGCTGAAATGACACGGCCTGATCTTCAGCCGACCGGGGACCAAGTCTGGAAAGTGTTTGTGGATGGTAGTGCAACAGCGACCGGGTGTGTTACTGGTATTATATGTGAGTCTCCTGAAGGAGACAAGTATGAGTATACGTTGAGATTTCAGTTCCAAGCGTCAAACAATGAAGCTGTGTACGAAGCATTGTTGGCCGGCCTAAGGATGTGTAAAGCGGCCGGGGCAACCAAAGTTGAAGTATGCTCGGACTCCCGGCTAATAGTCCACCAAGTCAATGGTGGCTTCGAAACTAGGGAGCTGGCCATGATGAAGTACATGCAGCTAGTGAAGGATGAGGCCGAGTGCCTAGAACATTTCTCTCTCAGACAAGTTCCTCGTTCAGAAAATCATCAAGCGGACGCGCTCTCCAAATTGGCTTCCTCGGCATCATGCGATACTCCAAGATCAGTGTTTTGCGAAGTAAAGGAGAAAAGGAGTATTGATGCCGAGCCCGTTCAGATAATAGATAGAAGTTCAACCTGGATAGACGGAATTATTTCCTATCTGAGGGATGGAATACTTCCGGACGACCCAAAAGAGAGTTGGCTAATGAAGAGGAGAGCGGCCTGGTTCGAAATGAAGGATGGGGAGCTGTTCAAAAATGCTTTTGTGAAGCCTTATCTTAAATGTATAACCCCTGAAAGAGGGCATGATGTGTTGGACGACCTCCATTAGGGACATTGTGGCTCACATATTGGAGGACGAGCCTTAGCTGAAAAAGCGACACATTTGGGATATTACTGGCCGAGCTTGAATACGGACGCCATGCAAATGGTGAAAAAATGTGACAAGTGCCAGAGGTTTTCAACCCTTTATTCATCGTCCAGCAAATAGTCTATCAGCCATAAGCAGTCCGCTCCCTTTTGCAAAATGGGGCATGAACATTTTAGGGCCGTATACTCCTGCATCCGGCCAGAGACGATATGTACTAGTGGCAGTAGACTACTTCACTAAATGGGTTGAAGCTGAGGCCGTCCGGAGCATTAAATGGACGGATGTGTCAGCCTTCATTTGGAAGAGCATAATCACTCGGTATGGGGTACCTCAGTCAATGGTGTTCGACAATGGACCTCAGTTTGAGACGCGCCAACTCAAGGAATGGTTGGGGGACCAAGGCATAACTTATTGTTTTGCCTCAGTCGGCCGACCACAAGCCAATGGTCAAGTTGAGGCATATAACAAGTTGATTTCAAATGGGATCAAGCGCAAGCTTGAAAAGGCAGGCGGCCTATGGGCAGATGAGTTGGTTAATGTGTTATGGTCCATACGGACAACAACAAAGAGTTCAACAGGGGAGACTCCATTCTTTTTGGTCTATGGAGCTGAGGCTGTACTCCCAATTGAAATGTACGAGCCCAGTTTGCGGGTAATGCTCTATGATGAATCGGCCAATTGGGAGGCCATGAAGACCGCTCTAGACTTTCTTCCAGAAGCTAGGGGCAATGCGGCGCTTAGGCATGAAATATATCGCTTAAGGATGACAAGGGCATATAACCGTCGTGTGTCTAAGCGGCCACTCAAAATGGGGGATCTAGTGTTGAGGAAAATGGAAGCCGTTGGCCGTGCCAATGAGGACGGAAAGTTGACTCCAAACTGGGAAGGGCCATACCGAATCAGGGAAGAAGTCCGAGACGACACATATCGCCTTGAAGCAATTGATGGCCGTCAGGTCCCACGGACATGGAACACTGACAATCTGAAGAAATATCATGTTTAAGTTTTTATTTCTCTAAGTACTTAGCCAAAAAGCTGTGTATACAGCTAGGTCTACTGATCGAGCCATGTAATCAAAGCCATACGGCCACAAAATTGTATTTTTGACAAAATTAATGAAAAAGTCAAGCATTGTTAAACTATTTTGCTGTTTTACTTATATTTATTTGCATATAATGATTTGTGATTAAAGGCGGAGTGAAATGACTTACTAAGTTGCTTCCAAGCAACACGGCTTATCATAGTCTTACTGAGTGGCCGAAGTAAAAAGGAAGCAAGATTGCTTCCAATGGAGCAATTCGGCCACGGGAAAAAAAAAACTGATTCAATTCAGAGAACAATGCGTCCGCACCAATTCAAGGCGGACGGTTGGGGCAAGGTATTCTGAACTTGTTTAAAAAGCAAGTGTCCTTTACAAATAGGGCAGGGGCATACCTAGGCGTTTAGCCCAGCCGAGCCATGGATCTCTAAGTTGAGATAATACTTGGGATTTCTAGGGTACGTCCGAGCGATAGATTCAACGGACTACTCGTACAAAGATAGCTGAGCGGCCAATTAAATTGATTCGGTGCTTCACCTAGTCCAAAGGCAATCATTACTATGATTTGATTAACTTGCTAGTCGTCATACCCTTTAAGGCATAAAAACTACCAAGTTAATCAAACCACTTAGAGAATGGACTAGGCGAACACCGAATAAAGGGGCATACCCTTAGCAACGTACGAAAAAGCATAATATTGAGACGTATGAAAAACAAACACTGCAAAAAATTGCTAAGCATGAAGTAGAATTAAAGAACCGCTCAAAAGGCGGACAAAATTCTCATTGATAAGGCCGCTCAAAAGGCGTCCAGAAAAGGTTTACAATACCGCTCTAACAGGCGGCTTCAAAATGAGTACAAAAAAAAAAGCTAAGTACAAGGAAAGCTGGAAAAAGATGGAAAAGCTTGAAAGCTGAGCAGATGGCTGCTGGAGGACCTGAGCTCTACTTAGCCGTATTATCTTTGGCAAACTCCTCCGCGCTTTTGGCGTCCTTGACCGGGTCAGCCTCGTCGTCCGCCTCCTCCTCCTCATCCTCTCTTTCCCCCTCGTCCTCTCCGGACTCGGGAGAAGTAACTACCAGCTCTAGAGGAGGCTGGCCGGCCTTCTTTGCCTCATCTCTGAGGCAGACATAGTTCAGCCGCTTCTTAAAGCGTTCTTCATAATATGCGGCCTCGCCATCATCCACCATCAACTCGAAGGCATCGAAGAAGTATGCCTTAAGTCTGTCTTCAGCATTCTGCTCAATGCGGACGATTTCCTCCGCGCTGGGCGGCCGAGGAGCTTTTAGCTGCTCAACATAGTCCGAAACGGACTTCTTCAAGGCCTCAACCTCGACCTTCAGCGCGTCCGCTTCGTCCAAAGCAGACTTAAGGTTGGCTTGGGCCAACTTCAGCTCACTCTTCAAGGCCTCAGACGCCTCGAAGCCCAGCCTCCACTTTTCCTTCTCTAGGATGGCCTCGTCCCTTTCAACCCTCAAGGCCTCCCTGGCCAAGGACTCTTGTTCGAGTGCCTTGCGCAGTTTGACCAGGTCCTCTGTTTGCCGCGCCGCCTTGTCGGACAACGCGGTTATCTGGATCTCAAAATGCACCCTTTGGATGGCGGCCGTCCCAGTCACATCGTCCTCGACCTTTCTAATTTCTAGCCAAGCTTGCTTCAACCGCTCGTTCTCTTTATCCTTCCAGTCAAGGAAGACGTTCAAGCGGAGGAAAAGCTGCGGACAGAAGAAGGAAAATTAGTAAAATAACAAGAAAATACGCTAAGTGTTGGAAAGGAAAAAGTAATGAAATAGAAGTGTACCTCGGCACTACAGTTAAGCATGGGGCCGAGGAACCCTTCATTTATTCCTCGCAGCTTGTCTCGCTGCGCTTGGGGAACTGCGCGGACCATAGCCTCGCGCATTGCTTTTCTGTCCGCACCAATAAGTGACTGGCCGGGCAGTCTCATCTGCAACTCCTCTGAGATATCTGCGGACGACCGTGCAAAAAGAATTAGCTAAAATTTACAAGTACAAGTAAATCAAAAGGTGCAAGAGTAAAGAAGAAAGGCTAACTAGTGGAGAAGCTTGGGGGAGAAAGATTTATTGGAGGGGGCGGCAAAGAGGCGTCCCCCTCGTTCTCTAAACGGCCAGCAGCGTCACTGGCCGACTGACTGGCATTTAACCAGTCAGATTTTTTGACTAACTCGACATGCGGAGTCGAGATGGGGCCGGTCATTTTTTCCGGGGATGACTTACCCCCATCGTACAGTGGGACGGACGCGTCGTGGACCTGATCAGCAACAGGGTCCACGGACTTGGAGGCCTCGCTTTGTACCAGCCGAGGTTGATCTCCTTCCGCGGATTTGGAAGGCGTCTTGGTTGCAACTGTCTTCCTCCTTTTGGATGCGTTCGCATCAGGAGTGGAAGAAGCCGGCTGCTTCCTTCTTGCCTTCGGAGTAGAGGAAGACTGTAAAAATACAAGCAAAGTTAGAAAAATTATACAAGGCAGAGAGCATGTCAGTGTTTGTGTGAATTGGAGAAGGAGCTCCCTTCCAACATGTATGAACGGACGAAATGCGTCCGTGCAAACTTAGGAAGCAGGTTCCTCCCAATACAGCAGAACGGACAATGAGAAAAGAAAGACTCAAAAATAAACTAAGTGTTTACCTCCTTGATTTGCTCGTACATCTTGAAACGAGTCTTGTAACGGGCAATGTCCACCTCGGACATAGCCACTTCCCCCTTCTATGCCGGGTCAAGCATAGCGTACGCCTCCGCTGCAAAAAGGAAAAAGTAGACAAAATGTTAGAATATTTTTCTAAAAAACTCTATGTGCGTACAAGAGGTTTATATATCTAAGTGTCCACCTTGGGGTAAGTTCTGGTACAGGCCGTACACAGACATGAGGGTAGTGTCCCTAAGCCAATTGGCTAAAGGAACCCAATGGCGAGGGACACGTTCAGTTTTTTTACCCCGCTTGACCCTATTGACCTTGAAGTATTCAAGTTGGTGCTCTTGGCTTGGATGGATGGGCGGCTTGTCAGGCTTGTGATCCCCGCGTCCGAGTTGAATGGGATCTGGACGGCACTTATTCATGCGGAGGTTGAACTCCGCATCTTTAGTTTTGATGCAGTAGAAACGGTGCTTCCAGTCCCTCCATTTGCTGACACGGTCAACCACTACCATGTAGTCCCTGGTTGCACTCAAGACGAGCCAACCATCCGTATCCTTTTCCAGCCGTGTGAGAGAGTGCATCTCGCAGAAAACAGCAAAGTCTGGCGTGAAACCCTTGCAGATGCACGTCACCAAATACCCAAATACATTAAACCAACTGTTTGGCGTCAGTTGGAAGAGGCCAATGTCGTATTCGTCCAGAACTGTCCGGACGAATGGATGAAGTGGGAAGCGAAGGCCTACGTCCAAGGCGGCCCTATAAACGCAAAAGGCCCTTTAGCGCGGCTTCTCGTCATCCCAGGTAGCCAGAGCAATGGCTTTCCTGGGGACTTGTATTTCAAATCCCTCCCCCAAATGGAGGTACTCCTTGTACTCCTCAAATTTGTGGCCCAAGAACTTTAGGGTCATCTCTCCAACCGTACAGGCGTACGGGTCTCTAAAATTATCAATGTTGCCGCCTCGCCTTCGGCCGTCTCACCTACGGCCTCTTTTTCAACTTCTTCTTCTTCCATTTGGTGAGAAGGGGCACTCCCAAATTCTGAAGACAGCACCCTATCCAGGTTTGCTGCCTCGGCCAAGCTTCGGCCTCTTGAGCTAAGTACGCCCATGGAAGAAGGAACACCCTCCTCAACTAACGGACGCTTGCCTTTATCTTTGGCAGTGTCCACCTCATTCCCTGAAGGAGGGGCGTTACGAATAGGCAGGTCGGACGGTTCCCTAATAGAGATACCCGTCCTAGGTCTGTCCACTCTGCCCAGTTGGAGCAGAGGTTGAGAGGAAGAAAGGGCGGACGAACCAGCAGCGTCCGCCCCAGATTGAATAGGATGGTCTTGGCAGGCTACCAGCTCGTTCTCATCCATGACAGAGCTGGCAAATTGAGGGAACCTAAGTTCCGGGATTGGAGCGGACGAGGTGCCCTGAGCTTGCTGACGCTCCTCGAAAGAAGAAGTAACCTCCACGGCCAAGTGATGGGAGCCCGTGGAGGCGGTTGTTGTCTGAGTGGTGGAGGTAGTGTCCACCTCCATGGTACTAGGGTTACTAGGGTCATAAGGGACCCTAGGATGAACTAGACTACCGTCTGGTTTCCTGGCCGCATGAAGCTCGCGCGTACGCATTGTTCTTGCCATTGCATGTGGGGACAGAGAAGAATAAGTGGGGGTGAGTATGTACGCACTAGACATAGACTCACTCCAAGGAGGAGACAACTCTTCTCCGTCCACTCTAGACTCCTCAGTCCCAGGCGAACGACCGGCCTCATGAGGAGAGTCGGACGAAGCCGAGTATGGATCCAGAATTGAAGTAAAGAAAAAGAAAACACAAGTAAAAGTAAAAGAGGAAAATGTAGACGGCCTACCTTTGTACGTTCTGAAAACTTTGAAGGTTTTCTTGGTGTTCTTGAAGATTGACCGGAAAACTCAAAAAATGCCCGGAAAATTCAAACTCACGGCGGCGCTCTTGAAGATTAAAAGGAAAATCACTTTCTCTCACTAGAATGCTCTGACTTCTCTCTAGAATTCACAATTGGGTAAAGTGTGAAAATGAGAATTCACTTCCCATATTTATAGAATGAATCTATGGGGGCAAAATGGTAAAACCACCTTTCCCACCTAAACATTCAAACGGTAATTTTCTGAGAAATTACTCGAAGAAAGAGACGGAATGACGTTAGGGTTATGTTAACCCATGTGGAAACTGACAGGCTAAAGTCGTATCACCTAATCAAAAATAATTACCTAAGTCCACTAGCTTATGCAGATAGGGAAGTAGGGTCGAATCCACAGGGAAACTAGTCTTTCTACTCCTAATTAATTAATATAGTCTAAATTATTAAAGTAACCAATATTTGTTGTGATTATAAATTATACTACGAAGATTATGAGTAAAGAGAATAATTAAGGAAGAAATCAATAATAATAAAGCCTAGGGCATAGGTTCACTAATAAACAAAATTCCAGGGTAAAACACAATAATCAATCATCAATGCATTTATTAATCAGATCATAAAGGGCTTTCGCTACGTATTACAATCACAGAATTAATTTACCGGTATTAAATCTCATCTCTCGAATCTCGACCTAACCATTTATAAATTAATCTGCCTATTGAAACTAAGCCTAAACATCAATTCTCATCTCTCGAATCTCGAATCAATATTGCTAAACTCATACAATTAAACCTGGCCAAATCTAATTGCATATCATTTAAACAATCAATAGGAAATCAATTAAGCATTAATGATCAACAATCATAAAATTACCCTTTCATATTATTTATTAGATCCCCGTAAACCCTAGAAGGAAAACTACTCAGACATAATTAAAACTAAGCAAAACATAATAATTAAACAAGACATGAAGAAATTGAAAGAAGAAAATACTGAGATTAATTAAGAGAGAAATCGTACCAAGACGGCGGAACTACAATTGAGTTAAGGAACAAGAGAGAATAAAAGTCTAGAGAGAGAAAGTCTAAGTAGAGAGAAGGGGAATAAAAACTAGAGTAAGAGAGTAATAAAGAAGTGTCTAATCTTGCCTAATAAAATTACATTTATACTAAGCAAGAAGATCTCCGCTAAAACAAAAGCAAAACGGAAAACTAAACTCCCTAAAACCAACACGCGCCCGGTCGGGCAGTGGCTCGCCCGACCGGGCCCGCCTTTTTCTCTTCAAATGCCTTCTCGCGCCCAGCCGGGCAGTGGCTCGCCCGACCGGGCCCGCCTCATATGCCTTCTCGCGCCCGACCGGGCGCGTGCTCCAGGCGCGCGACTCTTCAAGGTATTGCTCCGCCCCGCCCGGCCGGGCGCGCCTTCGGGCGGTGCTCTAGTGGTCCGGGCGAGGCTTCTTGGGCCTCGAGGCTCTTCCTTGGGCTCTCCAACTTGGCCCAAGCGCCTCGTATCTCCAAAACTGAGCCCTTAGTCAACGATTTGCTACCTCCAATCGGTCTTGGGCTATCGAACGTGGTCGCGGTCTTTCAATACTTGTAGATGCTCCTCGAAAAACCCGGGAAAATGCTCCAAGTACGCAAATTCCTACAAAACTCAAGCAAAACTACCAAAGCACTGGAAAACACAAATTAGTAATAAAAGTGGCTCGTAGGAGCCAAAAACACTACTAATTACGACCAAGGGACGGGGATAAATATATATATAAAATGAACACATCAAACTCCCCCAAGCTAAACCTTTGCTTGTCCCTAAGCAAAGAGCTCCTCAATGAACAATAAAACATGCCTCACCCCAATATAAAAATCAAGCACAAACGATCCAAGGCAAATCAAGTGAGCATGCTTCAAAATCAACCAATCCTATCCATCTAATCACCCTTCCTCCCCAACAATTGTCAAATAGAGCAAACCACAAGAGCATATGGAATTCAAGACTAGTGCTCACACACTCAACTCTCATTTATGTGGCGAGTAAAAGATGTACTCGATCGCTCTCCATCCCAACCCCTTTAATGTGAACAATGCCCTCCCAAACTCACAACACTCGTGTGTTTAAAAAGACATACACTCAACCTAACAGTCGACTCGGAATATGTCAAGTCATAACTTGCATTGATAAACAACACTTTCACATTTACACAACTCTATGCACAAGGTCAAAAGGTCTTTAAAGCTTGTAATGTAAGGCTAGGGAAAAGGGTAGGATATATTTGGGAATATGTGAGAGAAAAGCTTTGCAAAAAAGGGAGCCAAAACCTAATAAACCCATGATCAAAAATAATGATCATACACATCTCCAACATAACCAACCCCAATAACAATCCACCAAATATACTCCAAACAATATAAACAATCCCAACTCTTACAATATTCACTCATAAAAATATGATAATAATGAACTAGAGTGAAAAACAAACTTTGAACTCATAACTTGAAATATTTACAATAAAACTCAAATTTTTTCTTTCTTTTCTTTTGATAAACCTTCACTTAGATAATTAGAACATCAAACTTTTTTTTTTCTTTTTGCTCTTTTTTTTTCATTTTTTTTTCTAGAAGTTCACTTTCTTTTTTTTTTTTTTTCTCACTTTCTTTCCTTTGAACTTCTTTTTTTCCATCACACTTTTTTTTTTCAAATATATACACAATAAAACCCATCAAAACAAAAATATGATCAAGAACAAATAACTTCTCAAACCCACCCAAATTGTGCAAATAATGTGCACACTACAAACTCCCTCACCTCACTCACTAATAGCTCCCCCAAGCCAAGCTTGGGACTAGTAACCAATGGGGCAAACATGGCTTGTAATGTAGCTATAAACAATAAGAAAGTCAAGGCAACAACATGGGTAGCAAGAAGGGAACAAATGTATCTAAATAAATCTGAAGGCTACCTAAAGAACAAATGCCTTCGTCCTCCTCATGTGCATAATAGTGAGTTATGAAACACTACTCATCGTTGCAAATCAATACTCAAATTCATTGACATACCAGGAACTAATCACACATTCCTAACCAAATCAACTAGTCAAGCACTATATTCACAAGTAGTTGGACAAAATTGACGCAAGTTTAGGAATCCAGGTAATTAAACTTCAAATCATGATCAACAAATCCACAATGCTCAAAATCAAATACCAAGAATCAAAACAATTTTCTCAAGTATGGGGCACAGGGAAGCATGATTTACAGTTCATTGGTTCGTATTTTTTTATTTTTTTGTTTTTTTCAATTTTTTTGTATTTTTCATACAGGGAAAGCAATAAACTAATCTAAAAGGTAAATCTAAACTAACAAAAACACACCGAAAATAAACAAAAATAAAGAAAAAGGAAGAAGAAAATATATACCAAATCCAAAAATCTCCCCCAAGCCAAGATCAGACAATGTCCTCATTGGCTCGAAGCTAGCCCAGCTGGCTACTCATCCTCATCCTCGTCCATCCGTGTGGACCCACCTGCTCCACCACTGGAACCTGCACCATCTGCACCAAAGGAGCTACCACCAAAATAGTTAGCATGAAAAGCCCCCCCCCCCCGGCGGTCCCCCAAAAGGAATGTCCTGGCCGTACCCATGGAACGAAGAGTAGTCTGTGTAAATACCATGGGCAGTGGGATCCCTATCGTATCCCTGAGGTGGGGGCTGGAACCAGTCTGGGTAAACAGCATCGTCGGGAATGTTGCCCCGGCGAGCATAATCATCATAAATGGGGTAGAGTCCCCTACCCTGGTTCCTCTCTAGGTAGCCTAGCCTCTGGTCGACAGAACCAATCATCTGTCTAAACTCGGTCTGGGTCTACTCTATGCGACCTATGGCCTGGCCAATACTCTGCAAGTCCCAAACTGGGTCAGAGTCACCATGAGGGATGGAATAGGACTGTCGGGGTGGTGATGGTGGCTGTGGAATAGGCTGAACTACTGGCTGTGGCTGGGCCTGTGCCAGCTGTGGATCCTCGCCCCTAGCATGGGCAACTAACAGGGCATAAGTGTAGGACTCTTGCCCTAGGGGAAAGGCGGTCAGGTCAGGGTTGGGCATAGGAAAAATGGGTAAGGGTTGTTCAGTCCCTGTCCTAATGCACCAATGGGTGACCTGGCTCCCGTCTACCCTCAACCACCCCAGCTCCTCAAGGTACCTAGAGGTAATGTAGGTGTCGGATCCCATGTTAGTCATGCGGTGGGGTCCACTCTCTACAAAGCCGGCCTTCTTGATGGCTATCCTAGTGATCATGCCACCAAGACGGATGGGGGTAGTGGCCTGGTTGCTGGCCGTAGCGTGCCTACCTAGGTGGTGGATGATATACAGGGCTATGTTCAATTTCCCGTACCCAAACATATAATGGCCAATTACTGCTAATTCATTGGTCTGAAAGTTGTGGGGTTCATACCTACCTAGGAAACAGACACCGGCAAATCTTTGCCACATTTTAGGGACGGGGTGGTGGATAGGCCTAGCACTAGCATGTTGTGCAGAAACGTGAGGAATACCAGTCAAAGCAAAATAAACATCATCTATTTTAAACTCAGCATTCCATTGCCTATCTAAATCAGGTTCCAGTTCAAATAATTTACAGAATTCCACAAAAGAAAGAGTGATGTTTCTATTATTAAGCCTAAAAATTAATTTTGGTCCACTTTTATGACTTTGAATAACAAGAGAAGACAAGAATTCACAGGTTAATTCACGATATGTCGAATAATGCATATCTACAAATTTACGCATACCAATATCATTCAAAAATCTCCTAACAAAGCCATAAATACCTAAAGCTTCTAAAGTGGGACGGTGTAACCACCGGGAGGGGATTACCTCGCGTCCGTAGAGTACCTCAAGCTTTTCTCGTTGCTCCGGTGTTGCGATCTTGATCGTTGGCCACTGAGCAAGTTGAAGAGCCGGGTCATATTGTTGAGATGACCCGCTTGAACCACCCCCGAGCAAGTTTCTGCCCATCTTTGCCGCCATTGGAAGTGGTTATCAAAAATTAATTGTTGTGGAAAGTGAAATTTTTTTGAATAGGAATGTAGAGGATGAAGAGAGGAGTAAGAATATGTGAAAAGTTTTGGATTTGGGTGAGAAATGGAGGAGAAATCTTAGAGAGAAGTTAGAGAATTTAAGTTTTTTAGAGAGAGGAAAAATGGCGGAAGGTGAGAAGGAATGAAGAAAGAAAGGAGGAAGAAGAATGAAAAAGAAAGGAAGAGACGGGCTGGCGTTCGCGCCCGGACGGGCAGTGGCTCGCCCAACCGGGCGATCTATTTTGCTTATCCTTTCTCGCTCTCGCGCCCGGTTGGGCAGTGGCTCGCCCGATCGGGCGCTCTCCTTCCAAAATTCTATCCCTTTCTCGCGCCCGGTCGAGCGTCTCTCCGCCCGGTCGGGCCATTTTCTTCCAATTTTTGATCTTCTTATCGCGCCCGATCGGGCGTCATCCCGCCCGGTCGGGCCAATTTAAAGTCCGTATACGTCAACTCTCGCGCCCGGTCGGGCATTGATCCGCCCGGCCGGGCCCGAGAACAAGTTGGGACGTTCTATTTTCTTCAAATTTTGGCTAACTCTTTTCCTCAAATCTGTACCAAAAACTCATAAAACTCATTAAATTCCCTCCTCTCTCCTCTCATAAGAAAAAAAAGAAGAAAAAGAAAAATAAAAACAAGTAAAATACGGGTTGCCTCCCGCAAAGCACTGGTTTATATAGGTCCCGCACGACCTTCTTACCATAGTATTCTCAAGGTGAACTGGAACTAGTCAGGTGTAGTAGTTCAACTGCACCAATTGTAGCCCCGTCGTGATATATCTTAAGCCTCTGACCATTTACCTTGAACTCATTACCATGCTCATCAAACAACTCTACAAAACCGAACTTGTTGGCCCTTTTTACAGTGAAAGGACCCGACCACCTTGACTTCAACTTTCCTGAGAACAGTTTAAGCCTAGTGTTGAACAACAACACCTCATCACCCTCTTTGAATTCTCTCGGAAGGATCATCTTGTCGTGCCATCTCTTAGTCTTCTCCTTGTAGACTCGCGCGCTATCATAGGCCATCAACCTAAACTCATCAAGCTGGTTAAGTTGTAGAAGCCTCTTTTCTCCCGCTAGCTTAGCGTCCAAATTGAGCTCCTTAATAGCCCAATATGCCTTGTACTCTAACTCCACCGGAAGATGACATGCTTTACCATACACAAGTTTATAGGGAGTGGTACCTATAGGGGTCTTAAATGCGGTTCTATATGCCCAAAGGGTGTCATCCAACTTATCGCTCTAATCTTTCCTAGATTTTGCTACCACCTTCTCTAAGATGGCCTTAATCTCACGATTAGACACTTCGACTTGGCCACTAGTTTGGGGATGGTAGGCTAACCCTGTCCTATGGTAAACACCATACTTCTTTAGGAGGGTATCTAACTTCCGCTCATGAAAGTGGGATCCTCCGTCACTGATTATGGCTCTAGGCACTCCAAATCTAGGAAAAATAGTCTTCTTGAAAAGCCTATGGACCACCTTGGCATCATTGGTAGGAGTGGCAATGGCTTCTACCCACTTGGATACATAATCTACAGCGACTAGTATATAACGGTTCCCTCTAGAAGAAGGGAACGGTCCCATGTAATCAACACCCCAAACATCAAAAATTTCAACTTCCAAAATCCCAGTTTGAGGCATCTCATGCCGCCGCAAGATGTTGCCAGTCCTCTGGCAAGAGTCACAGCCTGCACAAAAATGTTAGCATCCTTAAACATGGTGGGCCAATAAAATCCTGACTCATTTATCTTGGCCACTGTTTTAGAGGGACCATGATGTCCTCCATAAGGTGAAGTGTGGCAGCTAGTGAGAATACCATGTACCTCCCATTCGGGGACACACCTGCGAAATAATCCATCTGCACACTCACGAAACAAAAAAGGATCATCCCAAAAATAATGTTTAACATCATAAAGGAATTTCTTTTTTTGTTGGTAGGACAAGTCAAGAGGTAAAGTACCACCCACTAAATAATTTGCAAAATCGGCGTACCAGGGGTGTTGCTCTACAACTGCATACAGGTTGTCATTAGGGAATGAATCATCTATAGGGAGAAAATCCTTACCCTCATCATACCTGATTCGTGACAAGTGATCTGCCACTACGTTCTCTGCACCCTTTTTGTCCCTTATTTCAATGTTGAAATCCTGGAGCAAGAGAACCCACCGGAGTAGCCTAGGCTTTGATTCAGCTTTGGCTATCAAGTACTTTAGAGCTGCATGGTCAGTAAAAACAATAACTTTAGAACCAACTAGATATGATCTAAATTTTTCTAAAGCATAAATGACAGCTAAAAACTCCTTCTCCGTGGTGGCATAATTGACTTGAGCCTCATCCAAAGTTTTACTAGCATAGTAAATAGCATGTAAAACTTTGTCCTTCCTCTTTCCAAGCACGGCTCCTAGAGCAAAGTCGCTCGCATCACACATGATCTCGAAAGGAAGATTCCAATCGGGAGTACATATGATGGGTGCCGATATCAAAGCCTGCTTAATCCTGTTGAAAGACTCAAGACACTCGTCAGTAAAAACAAAAGGGGCATCCTTAATCAAAAGCTGAGTCAGTGGTTTAGCAATTTTAGAAAAATCTTTGATAAAACGGCGATAAAACCCCGCGTGACCTAAGAAACTCCTAACTCCCTTAACATTAACTGGGGGATCGGAGGTAATTGCTCAATCACTGAAATCTTAGATTTGTATACCTGTATGCCCTTATCAGAAACAATATGACCCAAGACTACTCCCTCTGTCACCATAAAGTGGCACTTCTCCCAATTTAAGACCAAGTTGCATTCTTCACATCTTTTAAGGATTTTAGCTAAATTAATTAAACATGAATCAAATGAAGAACCATAGACACTAAAATCATCCATAAAGACTTCCATGATAGACTCTATGAAATCAGAAAATATGCTCATCATGCAACGTTGAAAAGTAGCAGGTGCATTATTACATAAACCAAAAGGCATTCTACGATATGCAAAAGTGCCATAGGGGCATGTAAATGTAGTCTTTTCCTGATCTTCAGGGTGGATCGGAATTTGGAAAAATCCCGAATACCCATCCAAATAGCAAAAGAACTTATGGTTAGCTAACCTCTCAAGCATTTGATCAATAAAGGGGAGAGGGAAATGGTCCTTTTTAGTGGCGACATTTAATCTACGATAATCAATGCACATACGCCACCCTGTAACAGTTCTAGTGGGAATTAATTCATTTTTTTCATTTTTAACTACAGTCATCCCACCCTTCTTAGGAACCACCTGAACAGGACTTACCCATTTAGAGTCAGAAATAGGATAGATAATACCTGCATCAAGTAATTTCATAACCTCTTTCTTGACTACCTCTTGCATATTGGGATTCAACCTCCTCTGGGGTTGAATGCAGGGTTTGTAGTTGTCCTCTAAGTGTATCCTGTGCATACAAAAATCTGGGCTTATACCCTTGAGATCATCAATACTGTACCCTATTGCCCTTTTATGGGTTCTGAGAACCTCTAGAAGTTGGGAAGTTTGTGGGTCATCAAGTGCAGTACTAATGATCACAGGGTGCATTTCCTGCTCATCAAGAAACATATTTTAAATGAGAAGGGAGAGGTTTTAGTTCAGGTTTCTTTACCTCTGCAGGTTTTGATTCCTGAACTAATTTTACTACCTTCTTATTCTCTTTGTCATCAAGTTCTTCTACGGCAAGAGCTTTCTCAATAATATCCACCTCCTTGCTCCAGACACTCGCATCACCTGCAGACAAATTACCACAAAGTATTTCTTCCAAGGGATCCCTTGCAAGAATCTGTGTCAAGCTATCATCACAAATATCATCCATTATATCGATAACATCGATCAAACAACAATTTTCCTCAAGCATAGGACCTTTTAAAACCTTCCCTAAATTAAAAGTAATATTATCATCACCAACAGATAGGGTTAGTTTACCATTTTTAACATCTATAATGGCTCCTGCAGTATGGAGAAAAGGCCTACCTAATATAATGGGTATTTGTGTATCCTCAGCCATGTCTAAAACAACAAAATCAACAGGGATGAAAAATTTACCAACTCTAACAGGGACGTCCTCTAAAATACCTAGGGGATATTTAACAGAACGGTCTGCCATTTGCAAAGTAATATTAGTAATTTTTAATTCACCCATATTCAATTTAGAACAAAAAGACGATGGCATTACACTAACAGAAGCACCCAAATCACATAATGCTTTATCTATGAAGACATTACCAATATGACAAGGGATAGAAAAACTACCAGGATCCTTTAATTTCGGGGGAGATTTATTTTGTAACAATGCACTACACTCCTCAGTAAAAGCTACAGTTTCTACTTCATTAAAGGCCCTCTTCCTAGTCAAAATATCTTTCATAAATTTAGCATATGCAGGAACCTGTGTAATAAGTTCAGTAAAAGGAACCGTTACCTGCAAATTTTTAACAACCTCCAGAAACTTACCAAACTGCTTGTCCAACCTAGTCTTTAGTTGGCGATTAGGGAATGGTAATTTGATAACTGGTGGTGCTTCCCTACTCTTCCCCTGGGGTGCATCCTTCCCTGAGGTTGTACCCTGCAATGAATCATCAAAAATATTAGTGTCAGGAATTTTACCCTGCAGCCCTGCAGGGGAAATTGGTACAACGGAATCAGGATTAGCAATATTAATTAAATCAGGTTCATCCTCTTTGGGCATTTGGGGCCCATCGTAGTGTGAACCACTCCTTAGGGTGATTGCATTAGCATGATCCGTAGGTTGGATTCCCTGCGCTGGTAAAGCTCCCTGCTGGCGAGATTGAAGGGTAGAGGACAATTGGGCTATTTGGGTGTCCATGACTTTATTATGGGCTATAATAGAGTCAATCTGTTAGTCTCTACTCTCCATATGTTTTTGCATACTGGTCAGCATTGCCCTAATTTCTGATAAAGCAGGGTCAGAAGATGTAATAGGGGCTTGTGATGGGGGTTTCTGGTTAGCATGAGGGTGATAATATTTTTGCTGTGGAGAGGGTGCTTGTTGTGGTTGGTGTGGAGGTGGAGGATTTTGAACATTGGTGCTACGGTAAGATAGGTAGGGATGGTTCCGGTAGCCAGGATTGTAGGAATTGGAGTATGGGTTATTTTGCTTGTAGGTTTGAAAAGCATTAACTTGCTCCATTGAACTCCTTCAATCTTGTTCATAATGACCTACACTTCCACAATTTTCACAGAAAGCATCATTAGCATTATTAGAAACAGCAGAAATATTAGCAACAGAATTAGGATTGTTAGTAGTAAGGTTGTCTAGTTTCTGGCAAATAGAAGTAAGCAGGGCTTGCAATAGAGTTACTGAATCAACATGATGCTTGCCCTTGTTAGCATAACCTCTAGCATTCCCATATTGGGAATTATGGATTGCCATATCTTCAATAACCTGACCTGCATCATCAACATTTAAATTCATAAATCTACCGCTAGCTGCGGAATCTAAAATTGTCCTAGATGCATTTCCTAAACCATTGTAAAAGGCTTGAATCAACTGCCACTTTGCCAAATTGTGGTGGGGACACTCCCTCTGCAGATCCTTGAATCTTTCCCAAGCTTCATATAATGCTTCATCTGTCTCCTGGGCAAAATTCTGAATGGCACTTCTCAATAAAGTTGTTTTCTCTGCAGGGTAATATTTATTATAAAAATTTAAAGCAAGAGTCTCCCAGTTAGTAATACCAAGTGCAGCTCTATTCAAACCATTAAACCATAATTTAGATTTTCCACATAAAGAAAAGGGAAAAAGAATCTCCCTGATTTGGTCCTGCGTTACCCCATTTTGCCTAATAGTATTGCAGTATTGACAGAAATCTGCAATGTGAAGATTAGGATCTTCACCCTTAGCTCCACTGAATTGCTTTCTTTCTATCATCGTTATGAACTGGGGCTTGATCTCGAACTGGACTCCCTCGAGATCGGGTGTAGGAGAAAGATGTGGAAAATCCGTCAGGGATGGTTGCGAATAATCGCTAAGCTTGCGAGGTGGAGGTGGTGGTTGTAACACCCCAATAATTCTCTCTTTAAACCTGTGAGGACCCTGAACAATATTCAAGAGAATTACTGGCGTGCTACCGCCACGTGTTCAAACGTTAAGGCTTTATCAGAAAATAGCAGCGGAAAAACTAAATCAGTTATAAATAAGTTTCAAAACCAACGAATGAAACCAAATTAAGTCATACAAATTGGAACCATTAAGGCCCTTATTCAAAACCCAATAAAAGTAGTAAGTGATTAAATTCAGTGTTCAAATAAATTCAAACCCAAAAGAAATAGTGTCGAATAAAATCGAATTAAAATAAATTCAAACTTGCAAAAGAAATAAAATGCAAACAACCAACTCTCTACTCAAGATCCCACAACCCTGATGAATGCTGCATGTGTAAGAACCTGTGATAATTCTGCTCCCCAATATTACAAGTGTAAAAATTGGATCGTCACAGGGTCATTGAAAGGCGAAGGCCATGACCAAAGAAAGACACACAAAGCACGCAATCAGCAAAGCTGAGTACATACAAGCTGCAAAATAAATTAAGAAATCCATAACATGCTACCAATAATCAATCATCATGCATCATTAAATTATAGACTCAACACACGACTCAACTATTTATATTGCTAAGACTCCATTAATTAATAATAGGTAAATCATTATTTTTATTCATTGGATTACGCAATAGACAAGGTTGTCCAACCCATGCTCCATTTGGAACATCAATAAAAGAAAAACCCCATGCCTCCTTTCGGAAACATCAATAAACATCCAACGACCACGGGCGCGACTCCGTGACCGTAGTTAGTATGAGATCTCACCTAACTCCTAGTTTTGAAAAATATTTGAAATAAGAGACTCGTAGATCAGACGGCCTCGAGAAAAGTACACGGCTAATACCCCATGTACCCCAACCCCTGATTGTCATTACTCCAGAAGTGCACCAATCCAGAGTTTTATTGCTCATCCATCTTTCACTTTACGTGATTTACAGGTTTAGACTTGGAGATGACTCATATGCATAACAATTCAATCAATCCAATATCAATTCAATCAAGTAAAACAACTTTTCAATTTCAATTCTTGATTTATTAGTGGCAAGCAACATTTATTATTTATTCCTTTACTACCTCGGTGTATAAACACCTTGAGTGCATAAGGCACCCCAAACTCTTAACCTTGTCTTATAAGACATGAACCATTCCTTTACTCATCCTATTTCATTAAATCATGAATGAGTAATAATTAAGTCATTTAACCAATCACATACCTTTGCCTCTAAGCGCACCTTGCATAATTAGAGCACAAATAATACTTACAATATAAAATAGTGCACGTCATACGAAATTCACAATGTATAACCAAACAATTTAACTCAGTCATCCCTATACATGATACTAAGTTCTCGATCCGTCGTCCTTAAACATGCACCTAAAAGAAAGGTTTCGTAACTTGTACGTACCTTGAGCAAACGAATTGGTATGCCACTTTACTAACTAGAAATCACCTTCAATAAACTCCTCTCCTAAGCCAAATGATAACATCTCAATCAATACCCAATCAATCAAATTTACAGCAATACTAACTTACTTTAAAACCTTCAAAATCCAAATCAAACAACACTTTAAAACCTTCCCTTTTGTTAAAATTAAAGGCTTATATATAGTTCTTTAAATTTTTCTTCATAAAAACCTTAAAATACACTCTTATACATGAAATTACAGCAAGTTCAAAGTCTAATAAAAATCTGAAAATTATATAAAAACCCCTAAAAATCTCCCTTTTAATAGGTAATCACACCCTTTTATTAAAAATCACAATTATACTACTTTAAATAAAATTCCAGTATTTTAAACTAATCGAAAACCACTTCAAAACTTCATCAAAATACATCTTTATACTTAAGTTATCCATAGAAAAATTAAATTATCTCTTACCCTTTAAACTCAAGGATAAAATTTAAAAAAAAACTTCGTTAAAAACCAAAAACTGCCCGAAAATCATATTTAGAGGCTGAATTTGGCCACGAGAGGGCGGTGCTCACTACCAAAGGTAGTGAGTCTTTCTTAAAACGTTGTTTCCACATGTAAAACACTACTTTTTTGTCAAAATCGGATGAGTTTAGAACCTGGTCGGGATTAAAACGGGATTAATATTAACGAACGGAAATCTAAAAATTAAAACACGAATCTATGTGTTCAAAATAATCTGGAATTAAGTTAAACTAATCAGTAGTTATAATCACCAAAATTTCAAAACATCATTACTATAAAATCCCTAAATCAATTGTTCATAAAAACCCTAAAATCATGATTTTCAATAAATTGAAACCCTAGGTTTATAATTCATAAAATATGAAATTTATAACATAAATATAATCTGAAATTTATAATCTTTATACCATTAAAATATAATTTGATACTAAAAATATAATCTTTATACTAAAATCAAAACCCAAAACAATTAAATTAACATTAAGCAAAATAAAGAAACAAAGGAGGATGAAAATAAGACTAACCTTTTTGTGTAGGAAATTTTTGAAGATTCATGGGATATTTATAGGAGAGAATTATTGTAGGGTAAAAAGAAAGATTGGGCCTCATAAAAATAATGGGTCGATTAAGTAAACAAATGGGTTAGGCTTGTATGATTGGACATAAATTGTAGAATAAAGGTGCATAAAATAATTTGTTCAAATAATTTTCGACCCAGATTAATAATTTGAAACTTTTGAAATTAAATTATGAAAAATAACAAATAAATATTATAAATAAAATAAATTTTCATTTATAAAATATTTAAAAATACGGGGGATTACAGTGGTGGTGTACCCATCTCTAGTTCTAAATCAGAAGAGTGCTCCGAATCAACTAGAAGTAGGTAATGGATTTCCAGGAATATTATTACTCCCAGAACCTGCCAGGATCTGCCTATAAAAATTCTTCTGTCTATGAAACGAGCGTTCGATCTCAGGGTCGAATGGAATGTAACCTGATCTGGAACACCTGGGCATAAACAAAGAACTAAAAAGACAGATATTAGACCTACCTCAAAGAACTAATGTCCCTTGAGGCAAAAGGAAAATAGTCTAAACTACAAAAACAATTAGAAATAAAAATAAAACCGTTTCCCCGGCAACGGCGCCAAATTTTGACAGGCTAAAGTCGTATCACCTAATCAAAAATAATTACCTAAGTCCACTAGCTTATGCAGATAGGGAAGTAGGGTCGAATCCACAGGGAAACTAGTCTTTCTACTCCTAATTAATTAATATAGTCTAAATTATTAAAGTAACCAATATTTGTTGTGATTATAAATTATACTACAAAGATTATGAGTAAAGAGAATAATTAAGGAAGAAATCAATAATAATAAAGCCTAGGGCATAGGTTCACTAATAAACAAAATTCCAGGGTAAAACACAATAATCAATCATCAATGCATTTATTAATCAGATCATAAAGGGCTTTCGCTACGTATTACAATCACAGAATTAATTTACCGGTATTAAATCTCATCTCTCGAATCTCGACCTAACCATTTATAAATTAATCTGCCTATTGAAACTAAGCCTAAACATCAATTCTCATCTCTCGAATCTCGAATCAATATTGCTAAACTCATACAATTAAACCTGGCCAAATCTAATTGCATAGCATTTAAACAATCAATAGGAAATCAATTAAGCATTAATGATCAACAATCATAAAATTACCCTTTCATATTATTTATTAGATCCCCGTAAACCCTAGAAGGAAAACTACTCAGACATAATTAAAACTAAGCAAAACATAATAATTAAACAAGACATGAAGAAATTGAAAGAAGAAAATACTGAGATTAATTAAGAGAGAAATCGTACCAAGACGGCGGAACTACAATTGAGTTAAGGAACAAGAGAGAATAAAAGTCTAGAGAGAGAAAGTCTAAGTAGAGAGAAGGGGAATAAAAACTAGAGTAAGAGAGTAATAAAGAAGTGTCTAATCTTGCCTAATAAAATTACATTTATACTAAGCAAGAAGATCTCCGCTAAAACAAAAGCAAAACGGAAAACTAAACTCCCTAAAACCAACACGCGTCCGGTCGAGTAGTGGCTCGCCCGACCGGGCCCGCCTTTTTCTCTTCAAATGCCTTCTCGCGCCCAGCCGGGCAGTGGCTCGCCCGACCGGGCCCGCCTCATATGCCTTCTCGCGCCCGACCGGGTGCGTGCTCCAGGCGCGCGACTCTTCAAGGTATTGCTCCGCCCCGCCCGGCCGGGCGCGCCTTCGGGCGGTGCTCTAGTGGTCCGGGCGAGGCTTCTTGGGCCTCGAGGCTCTTCCTTGGGCTCTCCAACTTGGCCCAAGCGCCTCGTATCTCCAAAACTGAGCCCTTAGTCAACGATTTGCTACCTCCAATCGGTCTTGGGCTATCGAACGTGGTCGCGGTCTTTCAATACTTGTAGATGCTCCTCGAAAAACCCGGGAAAATGCTCCAAGTACGCAAATTCCTACAAAACTCAAGCAAAACTACCAAAGCACTGGAAAACACAAATTAGTAATAAAAGTGGCTCGTAGGAGCCAAAAACACTACTAATTACGACCAAGGGACGGGGATAAATATATATATAAAATGAACACATCAGAAACCCAGACGGACAATTGACGGCACGTCAAAGTGAGTTGAAGTGAGTTGAGTCACAAATTCAAGAGATTTACACCTTCAACACTTAGTCTCCAGAACTTAAAAATATGTAAGAGGAAAATAAATCCGCCCAGTTCCCAGACGTTTAGTCTAAAGGGGAGAGTTCAGACGTACGCAGCATGATGAAAGAACAAGAGAGTACGCCTGAAGTCAAGGAAGCCCAATCCATTTCAAACGCAGTGGACGCTCTGGGTAGCTAGGAAATAAGCTCCTCCCAGAGTATGAGAACGTCCAGACCAAAATAGGAGGACGTCCAGTCCCACTGTTGTGGCCGCTCTAGGTAGCTAGGAAATAAGCTCCTCCTAGAGTATGAGAGTGTCCAGACCAAAAAGCAAGGATGTTCATTTTAAATGTTGTGGACGCTCTGGGTAGTTAGGAGATAAGCTCCTCCCAGAGTATGAGAACGTCCAGTCCAAAGCATGAGTATGAGGACGCCCAGTCCAAAGCATGTGGACGTCCCGATGAGCTAGGAGATAAGCTCCTCCCAGAGTATGAGGACGTCCAGTCCAAAGCATGAGTATGAGGACGTCCAGTCCAAAGCATTCCCTAAAATTTGATTGTTATTTTTTGCGTGTAAATTGTTGAGTTTCTTTAATTTCTGCATTATATTACTTTGATATTTTGTAGATTGTCAATTTTGGAGTTTTAGAGTAAGAAGACGATGATGGGGTCCAAGCCTTCCAACAATGCTAGTTGGGATGTTGAATTTTGAATATTTTTGCTTGTTGTTCTAAATTTTCAGGGTTTGTTTGATGTGGTAGCTTACTGTCTCCATAACCAGGGGCTCACCGCCGAAAGGAAAAACCGTAATCATAGAGAAATTGTAAGGGGTAACCGTCATCTGCCCCCACGGGAAGTGGAAAGTGTTTGTGGAATCCCACCAAAACTACAATAACCCGCAAAGGAAAGGCGACGAAACAATTCAAGTTGTCTTGATAAATCCCGAAGAGTTGCCAGTTGGGGGCTAATCCACGAAAGTTCCACCACCTCCTTTGCCTCCTCAGGTAAACTCTCAAAACGACCTCTTAAGTCACTCTAGCCATACAGGCGCATGCTAGGCTCGCTCTAAAAACGCAAAGGAACTCAGATAACTATGTTGCGCCAACTTCAAATCGAAACGTGATGGTCTGGATCCCACTTAAGGACCTAAGGGTCCCAGTTAGAGGAGCCTCCCAAACCATGTCCTTGTGACGACGTCGCTCCCAAACCTCCTCGCGAGGGCGCGTCACTCTCTTTCGAGGGTGAACTGCCTTGTCAGGCACTAGTCCTCCTAACACCTCCTCGACATCGACAAATGGAGGGGAGTCCTTACTATAATCGATGAAATTTTTATATGATTAAGTATCTTTTCAAATAAATGAAATAAATGTATTCTAGAACCATTTCAGCAGCAAAACGACTGCCGAAAGGGCAAAACGCTAAATCGAATGCCACCTATGCTTGGGGGCTACGATACCTGTAGTTAAACTCAGTAAATGGGGGCTTGTAACACCCACAAAGCCATCCTATACAAGTTTCAGCTGAAGCATTATAGAGATTATTTCTATAAATATCAAAGAATCAACTATTTCTAGATGAATAATAATCATACAAACATAATTATCATCTACCAGACAATTTTAAGATTTGAACATGGAAAAAACAAGACAAGACGTATACTTTGCGCCATTTTTTCAAATTCAAAATGAAAAGTAACTGTAGGTCTAACACTATAATTCACTTCATAATCAACAAGTATAACCAAATGAGGAAGCAAGAAACAACAAATTGAAACTACAAATCAAAGAAAGTACCAAAAAACAAACTCAAATGAAGACATGCTCATACAAGGTTCAGTACTCAAGCCATTTTCATGAAATTTGTTGCAAAACACTCCTTAAACATAGCATAACAACATGGAGTGAGCAATATTACGAAAAATAAACTGAATTAAAAACCCCTAAATTCGAAATATAGAGTTCTTTGGTTCGGATTTCCCCAAATTTGAGTAAAAACAAACAAATATAAGTGAAATACTTTGGATCTTGGGAAATGTGAATAGGGGACAAGATTTGCTTCCTTTGGCTTCAAAAAACAACAAAAACCGAGCTTTGTGGAGGAAGAAAAGTCGAAAATGGCGAAGAGATAAAAGAGAGGAGATAGAGCGAACAGAAAATTGCACGCTTCGATCTTCATTTTACTGACTTAAATGTCGTGCGCAACTCAATCTTTTGCGCGTGGCATCCCATGTAATACCCCGTATTTATTTATTTATAATCTACATATCTTTTGAGTCAAATTATTTTAAGTATGGGATTTAATTAAAATGAGTTTTAAATTGATCAATACCTATTCTACAACTACAACTTATGTCTACAACAAGTCCAATCATTCTTTCATTTATTGGGCCAATTATATCTCCCTTGTATTATCTCATATAAGCCCAAATATCATTAATTTACCCTACATGCAAGCTTGTGATTTTAATCTTCTTTGTGAATAATGGCAAATGAGTATGAGTAAAAGCCGTCCTACATTAAAAAAAAGGCATGGACTAATAAATGCATTATTGAAAAAGTCGTTCGAATTTAGTAAAAGGCAAGGATAAAGCAAAGCATTTCTAAATAAAAAAAAAAACAACAAAAAAATTGAATAAGTGAAAATTCAAAAATATTTTGATGTATTCTTTTCTCCTTCTAAGCATTGAGGACAATGCTTCATTTAAGCTTGGGGGAGAAGCGTTTACGCTTTTTGTATATATTTCTTGTGAGTATAGCTTTGAATAAGCTTGGGGGTGTTGTTTTTGTTTGGTGATTTCTTGATCGTGTTGTTAAGGATTGATCACCCTTTTGCTTCACTTTTTAGGAAAACCGCCAAATTTTAAATTTTAGCCTACCTTCACCCTTATGCCTTACGTTACAACCTTAGGGAAAGACCTTCCGACCTAGAAAGTTGAGTCACTATTCAGGGGAGGGAATCATGGGTCATTGCCTAAGGAAAGGGGATGCATACACTACTAAAAATTCAGGTTTTTGCGACCGCCAATAATGGTCGCAAAAATAGCAAAAACGGTCGCAAAAAACAATTGCGACCGTCAACGGTCGTAAAGAGCTGGTCGTTATTTCCATGGTCGCAAAAAAACAAAATTGCGACCAGTAGACGGTCGCAAAATAATTGCGACCGTTTTATTTATTTTCAACGACAAGTAATAAGACGGTCGCAAATATAAAAAATTGCGACCGGTAGAGCAGCAGTCGCAAAAATGGGTATTTGCGACGGCTAAGGGCAGTCGCTAAAAGTATTAAAAAAAATCGAGCACTGCCTGTACTCTCAGGCAGCAGCCTCACCACCATTCCCACCCAAGCAAACTCCACCTACCACCACCATCGCCAGTTCCCAATCAAGCGACCTCCACCCACCAACACCACCGCCGCCGTTTACCTCCTACCCAAAAAACCCTTAACCACAAAATATCCCACAGATTTATCAAACACAAAAAAATTTATTAAATCTAAGTAAACTAACGAAAATTTAAGAAAAAAATCAACAAGAATAAATTATACAAATTTCAAAAAAAATAAAAAAAAAAAACCAAAATCAACAACATTCGAACAACATCAACAAAATTCAAACGTCAACGAAAACTGGAAATCAAACCCAAAATCAACGAAATTCAAACAAAATATGAACAATATTAATGAAATTCGAACGAATTCAACAAAAAAATTAAGATCAACGAAATTCAACAAAAACTCGAAAAAAAATCACATAAAATGAATTAAAAACAACGAAACTAAACACAAAAATAGAAAATAAACAACGATAAACAAATATTTCAGAAAAAATCAACATACCTTTCCCAAAATTTCTTCCTCTATGGGTTTATATGGTCGAATTCGACCATAAAAAATCAAGATCTAGAATTTTTAAGGTCGAATTTGACCATGAAAACCATAAGTTGTTTGTTGAAAAAATTCGAACACCATACCTTGTTTGTTGATAAAAATACGAACACCAAAACGTTAGATCTGGAAATAATGAAGAAAAAAAAGAGAACTAAAATGGAGAGGCGTGAGATGCAAACAGAGAAGTGAGAAGAAATTATGAGAAACGAAAGAGAAGGAGGAAGGAAAGAGGAAAGAAAGAGGAGTAGGAAAGAGAAGGAGATGGAGCCATGGAAGAATTTGATGAAGTATAGAGTAGAAAGAGAGAGGAGAGAGAAATGAAAGAAGAGGGATGAGGTGAGCGGCGTGTGGGTTAGGGTTTGGGAGCCTAGGCTTAGTTTAGTACTCCTTTTATACCATTTTTTAAGAAAAAAATATTAACCTTGTTGCGACCGCTTTAAACGGTCGCAAATGGTTGCAAATTGCGACCGTTTCTATAACGGTCGTAATTGTCGCAATTTGCGACCGTTTTAGGCAGTTGCAACAGAATTGTTTTTAATTTAAAATTATTTTTAACATGTATATTATTTTAAAAAAAATTTTAAATACCTTTGCGGCTGTTAAATAGCCTAAAAACGGTCGCAAATTTGCGACCGCCTTAAAAACGGTCGCAAATCTACGACCGCCTTAAAAACGGTCGCAAATATTATATTTTGCGACCGTTTAAATGACGGTCGTAAAAAAACGGTCGCAATTTGACCGAATTTTAGTAGTGATAGTCAAGATTTTTGAGTAGCCTAAATAAATCTCTTTTTCCGGTTCCTTCGAGGAATCATTGGGATGCTCACTAAGGGGAGATTTGAGACTATTGGGGAGAACGCGGTAAGATCGTTTGGGATGAACGTGAATTGTGATGTCTAGTTCCTATGCCTAGCATACCCTATGTTTCAATCAACCTTAGATATCTTGAAAAGTGCATACCTTGACTACTTGAGAAAGATTTTCATTCATTTGCATTGTAGTCTCTTTGTTAGTCCATTTCGCAAAGGTTTTGTTTTCCTTTTTCCCTTTTATTTTCTTTTTATGGTTTTGCCTCTTTGATGTTGGTGGAGAGTTGTGGGCAAACTCTTAGGAAACCCTTACGAGACCTCACTCGTCCTCATAGGCGACTTTGGGGTTTAAAGGGCTTGTTGTAGCTAAAAACAACCGTGATTCCTACTACAATGAGTCTTAGTGTGTATTCTCATCTTGAGTCTTTCTTTTTCTTTTTGAATAAGTCTTTCATCCTTATTCTTTCTTTAGCTTGGGGGAATTTGATGAGTGTCATTTATGGCACTCATTTGGCCTCTTTTAGGATGATTTTCATGCTATTTCATAGCTCTTTTCCTTTGTTTTTCTTAGTTTTGTTCTTTATTTCGTTAGTTTGTGCTTTCCGTAGTTAGTTCCCTTGTTTTGTGCATTTCTTTGTTTATTTGTTCTTTTTCCCTTTTATTTGTTTGTTTTTGTTTGTTTTCAAGTTATGATCGTGTTTTCCCCTCAAAAAAAAGTTATGATCGTGTTTCTAAGGATTCCCGAGCCTTCCTCTCACATTTCTCATCAATTTGGATGCCTCGTGTTCGCCTTTTGGAGCTTCAAGTTTGAAGGAACGCAAGGAGCAAGTCAAGAGATCGGTTCACGTATGCGGTGGGGGCATCATCTTTGCCATGAACCCACCAAATTATCCATTTCAAGACTGCCTACCTTAGAGTGTTCATCATCATCACCGAGACGAGCGCACGAGGATGAGCTAGGACGAAGAAGAGGAAGGATGTCCTGCAGCCAGGTGCGGCCGCGCACCTGGGTGGTGCAGCCGCGCATCAGCTTGGTGCGGCCGCCGGCCGCACCTACCTGGGTCTCTGTTCCATACCCTTTTTCCCGCGGCCGCGCCTTCTCCTTGATGCGACCGCACCTTCCGGGGTTTCTTTTGGGACTACCTAACTAACTCTTCTTTTGTATCTTTCCTATATATACTCTTTCCTTCTATTTTTAGAGAGAGAGAGTCATTTTTAAAGAACTTTGGAGATCATATTTTTTAGAGAGAGAAACTCTAGGTTTTAGTGAGAGAAATTAATGGTGTATTGTTGATAATTGAAGATTTCTACATTGCTTTTGATTTTTGATCAAGTTTGTAAGGATTACTCTTCTTTAATTCAATCTTTAGTTTGATCTTTAGGTTGCTTTCATTTGCTTATTTGAATGTTCAAGTTTGATTGAAGTTTGATTGATTTTGTGTTGATTTTAGCTTGTTTGATTTTGATCATGATGAATTTGTTGATTAATGTTGTTTCGATCTTAATTTCAATGGATAGTGAGTAGATTACTTGCTAGGGTAATGGTGAAGCATGTATGAGTAATGGATTAGTGCTAATTGGGGATAATTTATGGAGTTGATAATTTGATTAAATTTGGTTGATAATCATGTGCATGTGTGTGATTGATTGAAGATTGGCCAACTTTGATTGTTGCACTAGATTGCATTGTAAGTTCACATTGATACGGACCATTGATTTGTGGCTTGCATTTACACGATTGAGGTATCTTGTGATGTTTCCTAGCTAGAGTTTAACGTAGTTGACGCTAGTTAGACCTCTAGGAGAATAGCTTGATATGCTCTATTGGTTGCATGATTGATCTTCCCTCACATTGTTTGACTTAGCCAATTTGACCTCCCAATTAGTCAATTCCATTATAAATACATGTGGATCCTAGCCCTAGTGCTTATTACATTTGATTTCTTCTCGTTAATTTGCCGTGTTTGTCCTAGTTTAGAATTAACACCCTACCTATAGACTTCGGGATAGCTTGACTATAGACAATAGGCAATAGCCCACCATTCCCTTGGGTTCGACCCTTGACTTACCATATACTAGTATATGGTTGGTTAAGTGTTTATAAATTTTGTTTGACCTTGGGTAGGGGTTAGCCCCAACGACCTAGCTTCGACCCTCGATCAGTTTCAACCTAAACATGATTCTAGAAAGCAATAAATAACATCCTAACATGATACTAGGAATTAAACAAATCTAAACATGCTTTCTACATTGAAATAAAATAGGAAGTAAGCTAATTACTTACTTTGAAGCCTCGTACCTCTTTCTAATAACAAAATATAGGAGTTAGTAAACTTCAATGAAAATAATAAATAAAAGAATTAAATTAAGTAATTTGAAAGAAAGAGTTAAAAAGTTTAGACTGGCTTTGGGACAAAACCTTCAGAAAAGTATAAACCTTTCACATCTAGGGCGAAGGCAACTTCGAACTTGGCTAGGTATTTCTAGATCTTGAGAATGCAGTCTTGTGTTTGTGGAAAACTAGAGAGATGGGAGCTTAGAGAGATTTGAGAATAAGAATTGATACTTGATTGTAGATGAATAAAAACGGAGGTCTAGGACCCTATTTATAAGAAAAATAGTCCGGAAATAGGTAGAATTTGATAAGGAATAAAACTCCACGCTGTCGCCGCAAAACCAACTTTTCACTTGGCGACAAGCTCTGTCACGTGGCGACAAGGCTTATTGCGTAGCGACAGCCTGGATTCCTACGCGCTTTCAACCACGGAGTCCACTTATCAATCAAAATTGACTTGTAAAGTCCGTACGAAAACTGAAATCGTATTTTTCATAAAATTATAGTTTATTCCAAATAAAACCTATCAAAATATAATTATTAATTATAATTCCGTTAGGATTTAAGAGAACCTTCTAGAGAATTCTAGAAGAATATAATTAATCTTAATAACTTTAGGAATAATAATTAACATTGGGCCCTCCTCTAGATCATTGGGCCGCATGTATAGATCAAACCGGGCCCAGCTTACTATTTTGGCCATAACTTCCTCATTATTCATCGGATTGGGTTTATAATATATCGTTGGAAAGCTCTTTGCAAGCCCTATCCAACTACACTATTGTTGGACCCTTGTCGTGAACCAAACTAAACTGAATTGGCTATTTTCATAAAATAGAGTTGTTTTTCGAGAACAGAAAGAAAGAATTTTAATAAAAACTAACCACAACACTTGACCTTTCACACTCTCACTTCATTCGATTATGATTTGATGCGAAAGGTATTCATCACTAGGTTTGGTTTTGGGCAGACACAAATGGGTGTCTACAAGTACACACCTACGACTCAGTTGATCAAAACAATACTTAAACAAATAGGGATCTTCCTAAAAATATACTTAACCTGAGAAAAGAACCTGTCATTTTCTTGTTTTGTCCATTGAGAGGGTATCTTACTAGAAGTAAGGTAGTTGACAATATATATGCACAAACCATGGAAGGCGCGTATGTGAAACAACAAACATAATTGTTCATTTGGAAAACTATCCTGCAAGGAATGGCCAGTGATCTACTTAAGAACTATCCTTAATAAGTGATCAACTACGTAGTGGGTTTTCAGACCCCTTTTTATCTCTAATTTCAAGATTAATTTCTTGAAATAATAAAATCCACCTAATAAGTCTTGGTTTTGACAGCGTTTTAGACAACAAGTATCTTAAAGTCGCATGATCAAAATAGACTATAACCTTAGAGCATAAAAGATAGAAGCGAAATTTGTCAAGGGCAAACACAATAGCAAGCATCTCTTTTTCAGTAGTAGTATAATTTTTCTAGGCATCAATTAGAGTTCTACTAGTGTAGACACCCATTTGTGTCTCCCCAAAACCAAACCCAGTGATGAATACCTTTCACGTCAAACCATAATCAAATGAGGTGCAAGTGTGAAAAGTCAAGTGTTGCAGTTAGTTTTTATTAAAAATCTTTCTTTCTGTTTTTGAAAACCCACTCTATTTTATAAAAACGTCCAATCCAGTTTAGTTTGGTCCATGATAAGGGTCCAATAATGGTGTAGTTGGATGGGGCTTGAAAAAACCTTTCCAACGATATATTATAAGCCCAATTCCGATGAATAATGAGGAAGTTATGGCCAAAATACTAAATTGGGCCCAAACCGGATTTTACCTACGACCCAATGATCATGTGGAGGGTCCAAATGTTTAAAGCTTTGATCTTTATTGTTTAGTGACATGTTAGGAGTTGTTATTAATCTTGTTAGTATCATGCCTAGGATCTTGCTATTATTATTAAGCTTTATTATGCCTTATCATGTATTATCGTCATTATTATTATTGCTTATTATTATGTTGCTTGATATTATATTTTATTGTTATTGCTTGATCACGCCTTTTATGCATGTTAAAGGGAATTTGTACTTGAAATCACGCATAATAAGATAATTATTAATTTTGTTTAGGCTAATGTGATTTTAACTCAAGTGATCGCCAATAATAGTCTTATTTGTGCATTGATATTCAACCAACATAGATAAACAGGTTAGGTTTAATATAATGTTTGTATGTTATTCGAAAAGCGCACATGAATACGAGCAAAACAAAGTAGAGGCCTATTTTTTAGGGCGAGTCCTTTCTTTTGTAGATTGGATTCGTACCCTCATCCCCGGACCCTATTTGGTTCAAGAACTTATGGAGTTGATGGTCCTTTTGGATTGTCTTTTGGGTTTACAAGTTCCTAAAACTTGTTGGCGACTCTTTTGCTATCTTTTCTTTCCCTTTGGAACGCCACCATACTTTAGTGTATGATCACAGTGGGGTTCAAGTTTGGGGTCATAATGCTTGAAATATTCCCTACAGTTTTTGGCGACTCTACTGGGGAGGATTTCTATTTATATTCCTGAAATTTATTTTGGCAATTATTTAGAATGAGCGGCTGAGACTCGAAAAATTCTAAGTATTTCATGTGCGTGATTTGATTAACATTATTGTCATATGCATTAAAAGGTTCTCATGGGAGAGCCCCATGAGTCAATACATAGGAATTTTACACATAGGAAATTTGAGAAATATCTTTCATGACTAGAATCGGAAAAACGATGCGAAATCTGGGAAATCCTAAGAACACAGAAACTTTCCAAGGCATGTAGGAACTAGCGTCTAGAAAACAGGGCTTGTCGCCTGTAAAAAGTTTCTGTCGCCTGGCGACAGTTCTGTCGCTTGGCGACATAGGCTTTTTTGCGGCGACAGTCCCTGTAATCTGGCGCCAAGTTCTTCCAGTACCGAGCCAGGGGTCTGCCTTCTTGCTTTGACCATTTCTAGCATTGTTGGCTTGATTTTACTTATTGATTGAGTCCTTTTCTCACTTTTCTGAACCCATATGTGTTCTACATATGGATACAACCCTCTGGGGGAACCTGCTTCACCTGCCCAATTGAATAATCCACTATCATGTGCAAAGTTTTAGTTTGGGTACGTGCAAAGTTTGTGAATCCACCAAACCATGGAGTCGAGTTCGATTTCATCACGAACTCGCGGGGTCCCGTCCATTCGCACCAACCCTCACGGTAGGCTTGTGTGCAATGCATACGGATTCATAACCATGGACCTTTTTGACTTAACCCATATCCTTGAACTTTAGAGAACTAGAGCCATGGTTAGGTTGCAAACTCATTGCATCATATTGTGACTATGTGAACTACTTGTGCATTATTTGCTTGTGCATAACTTATATGTGACTAAACTAACCGTTTGGTTTGACTTGTGTTTGTAAGTATGCTTAAATAAACTAACCAATGACTAAAAGACTTTGTTTAATTAATTAATTAGTTAATTTGAGCCTAAAAGTCGAGTCATAGTTCCTTTAAGTCAACCCGGATTTTTATTCCCGTATACTGCACATGCGTCAACTTGTTTTGGTCATAGCCGGAGTTCTAGGAAGAACCACGAGTTGTACAATCTATGGATCTGTAGCACCGAGTTTTATGTTTAATTTGGCGTTGGTTTCGTCCCAATCAGAGTCACAGATCAAAAGTTATGACTAAAATACCACAGCCTGTCCAGTTTAATGCACATACGTGAAGTCTTAACTTAGTCTTTACTTGAGTCTAGTCACATAGTCTAGCCACATGGTCATGACACAAGTCTTAACGTGTCACCTACACTCATTAGTCTTAGCACACACTTTGTACATGTCACCATGACCATGTCTCAGGTTCATGCATGAGTCGTTTTTCCGTCATTTGAGTTGGGGGTCGTCCATCCTATTCCTAATTCTTCCATATTTCTCCGTCTACATCATCTTCCCACTCTCTAAATACTTTCTCCACACATATCATTCCCTTCATTCTTTCATGATCTTTTCCCATCTATGCATGTTGAATCGAGTTTGAGTCATGTGATTGACAATAATAAAAAAAAAAGAGTAATGATGAGACAAAATACAAGGCAAGCTTCTCACTAAGATTTCATGCTTTCTTCTTCTTTTTTCAAACCTTTCCCCAATAAGTCTAGCATAGGCACCCTTTGTCTACCTTAGATTTATTACATAGGTTTTTTTTATTTTGTTCCCCTTTAATAAAATGAGCATTTTAATTTCTTGCATATGATCATTGCATCGCATTGTCAAAAAAAAAAAAAAAAAAAAAAAAAAAATCAAGGTCGAACTAAGCACAGGGTATACCAATGATTTGAGGCACCTCTTGTAGCCATATCTTATCACTTTTACCTTTTACAATCCTTTTTTGATAAAACACTTTGAGCCTCGTCTAACGATAGACCTTTCTTTCTTCAACCCATATCTACCTAACCTTGGGATGGGATGGTGTGTAACTTATGCAATTTACAAATGTGAAAAGCTTGAGTGATCTCAAAAGAATAAAAATAAAAATAAAAAAAATAAAAGTGTACAAAAGGGAAAGTGTTCCAATGTCTTTGATATGAAAATATCTTTGATAAGAACATGTCTCAGATTGCGTTTCTTATCGAGTGCTCGGTACCGTGCCTGAGAAACATGAATGCCAAGTGAGTGATAGACCGCATGATCGGGATTGCCCACACTTATAAAAATAAAAAAAAATGCAAAAGCAAAATAAATAGAGAGCAAAAATAAAAATAAAAAAAAAATAAAAAAAAAGAAGAAAGCTCAAAAATGAGAAACCTCAAGCATAAAAATAAAAAAGATTCAAAAGCAAGGTTGCACACCTTGGGGGCTTATTCAGGGTCTTGAGCCTTTATCCCCTTCTTCTTCAACCTTTAGCCTAACCACGTTACAACCCTTAAAAAAGACCTTTTTGAGGTATACACACACTTGTGCGAGGTTCGGCTAGAGCTACGTTTGGCCTGATTCCTAACGGATACGTAGGCAACCTCATATTAGGGTGCGGCCATAATAAAAATGCATTCATTATTTTCACATTCACACACTCACACCATGATCATGTCAAGGGATCTCCAATGCTCATCCCTATTCACTTAGAGCTAGACTTGGGGGCTTGATCCTTACATCATTAGCCTACCTAGCCTAAGAGTCATCATTATTTGACTCTTTTCAAATAATACTTTTCCATACACTTAGCCTTTGCAGCTTAACTTTAGTGTCACTTTCACACACATCACAGATACATGACCAAATAGACTTCCAATTAGGAACCCTTTGTCATGAAGTCTTAACATAACGTTGAAGCGTGATTTGTCATATCACTCATCACTCATCACTTATAACCATCATTATATTGTATCAAAGTATGAAGTGCTTAGCCTCCGTGCCTAAGTTACCTAAATACTTTCATAATCGAGTCAACTAAGATAGTTTAGGAGGAATTAATCCTTGCACCTTGAAGGATAGTATCAAATGCATATACTTGATTAAGCTCATTCAACATGCACCATCAAACACTTTGATTCCTTTTCCCGTGTCTTTCTTTTTCGGGAGAAAGTCGGTACCCTCCACAAAAATGACGGAAAATTTTTGTTTTTGAGTCATGTACACATCAAGTCCAGTGCACACACGAGTCACACATAGTGAGTCATCATTATTAAGTCAAAGTTCACATCGAGTTGAGTCTAACACATACGTCAAACGCTTTGAGTCGAGTCATGTTAAATCAATGAGTCGAGCAACACATTAGGTCTTAGGTCAACCCTAAGATAATAAAAGATTAGCAAAGTCCTATAGTCCAAAATATAAATGCATTTACATTCCAGCGAGCAAGAATATTCCTGGATTTTTTTCGAAAAAAACCGCGAATATAGATATATTAGATTCTTCCAAGATGAGAGAAGTTTGAGCAAAATTATGAAGAGCTTTAATTTCCAAAAGATTTGAGCAGATTTGGTCGTAAGGAAACGACCAAATTGAAAGTTCGGAGCGAAACCGAGCAATGAACAGCAGCAGCAGCGGTAGAAATGAAAAAGAAATCTGTCGCCAAACGACAAGGTTTGTCGCCTGGCGACAGAACGATATTGCGGCGACCGAAGTTCTGGCATGCGCCAGTGCAGCAACAGAATGTGTGGCCCCATATTGGATTATGCGGACCTTTTACAGAAATTTCGGGTTCCTTGGTACGCCAGTAAGCCCCTCTAAGCAATTTGACATGATTTAGTGATCAGCTCGATTACAATCACAATGAGTGATCGACCTGACAAAAGATCGTCTCACTTAGCTTAAAGCGCCTAAGTATTGGCTCATCGCAAGCACCAAAGTAACGGTTCACAACGATTTCCTAGGATGGAAGATGATTTGAAGATTCGAGATGACGAAGCCTTCAACAGGGGGCTTTAAGATTAAAAAGAGTCTATTACTTGGATTTAAGAAGGACGGTTTGAGATGAAGCGACCTTCAATAGCTTTCACTATGATTGGGGAGGTTATTATTTGAGAAGAACGATTCAAGATGAAGCGGTCTTTGATAGCATTCGCTAAGATTGTGAAGGTTATCACTTGATTTGAGAAGATAGCACGAGATGAGCAATCTTCGACAACGCCCGCTAAGATTGTGGAAGTTGTCACTTGATTTGAGAAGATAGCACGAGATGAGAAATCTTCGACGACATTCACTAAGATTGTGGAAGTTGTCACCTATATTTGAGAAGAGCGGTTCGTGATGAGGCGGTCTTCGACGACGTACGCTATGATTGGGAAGGTTGTCACCATGATTCAAGGAAAAGCTCGAGATGTGGCTGCAATGATAGACAACATTCCCTAGGATGTGGAGAGTTGTCACAAATTTTGAAGATGGCGAGGCAAGGTCACCTTCGACGGTCCCTCAAGGTAAAGAAGAGATTGTCTATAGCGGCGATACACTGCCGTGGCGACGTACGGCCACAACCCTGAAGGTGACGGCATACAGTTATTTTCGACGATGTTCCCGAAATACTGTGGAGGATTGTCACCAAGAATATTGAAGACGACGACATATGGTTATCTTCAACGATGGCGTTCACGAGGCACGGTGGGTGTTGTCACAAACAACAAATGAAGCAACAACAAGATGGTTACTTCCAGAGACGTGTGCTTGACGGTGCAAGATACGCGTTTCTTAACTCTTTTATCTGTTTAACTAATGATTAGTTTGCAGGTATCGGCGTTATAAGAATGATTTGGAATCGCAGAACGTTTTGAATCATTCTCCGTCCCTATCGATACTTTGACTTTTGTTTTCGAAACATAGTTTCTCCAAACTCAGTCAAAGTGGGGGCTTCTGTAGACACCCATTTGTGTCTCCCCAAAACCAAACCCAGTGATGAATACCTTTCACATCAAACCATAATCGAATGAGTTGAAAGTGTGAAAAGTCAAGTGTTGCGGTTAGTTTTTATTAAAAATCTTTCTTTCTGTTTTCGAAAACCCACTCTATTTTATAAAAACGTCCAATCCAGTTTAGTTTGGTCCATGATAAGGGTCCAATAATGGTGTAGTTGGATGGGGCTTGAAAAAACCTTTCCAACGATATATTATAAGCCCAATTCCGATGAATAATGAGGAAGTTATGGCCAAAATACTAAATTGGGCCCAAACCGGATTTTACCTACGACCCAATGATCATGTGGAGGGTCCAAAGGTTTAATCCTATTCCTAAACTAATTAGGATTGATTAGAATCTTCTATAGTTTCTAAAATATCTTAATTATCCTTTTTTGAAAAGATAAGATCATGGAATTTGATTTGAATATAAATTTTCCTTTTTTAAAACTTTCCTAATTCTATTCGGATTTAAACATGTTCAAAGATAGTCATATATTATTTTCGTACCACATATTTTTTATCCAAATTTTATATGGTTGGATAGATCTTGAAATTATCTTTCCAATGATATATTATAATATTAAATCCGAGTTATAACAAAAAAGATATGAAAGGAATACGAAACTCTATCCAAAACTGACACCCTTTCACTATTTCGTCCATATATTTTTATCTGCAAAATATTTTAATCTGATTCTAATTGCATTGGAAAGTAGAATTCAAGACCTTTCCAACGACATATTATATGACTTATTTGGACTTCTGGATCAAAAGATATGATAAAAACAAAATTCGTAAAAATTGTTGTCTACGAGTTTTATTTCGATTTGAATTCGGATTTCTTTTCTTAATTCTTCGACCTTCTCTTTTTTCTTATAAATAGAGGTCATATCTCCCCTTTTTCAATCATCAATTACCATCAAGAATTACTTAATTCTTAATCCTTATTTTCTCTCTCTCTTTCTAAACCAACCTTTCAAACACAATATTCCGCATTCACAAGACTTAGAGTCTCTTAGCCAAGTTCGAAGTTGTCTTCGCCCTAGACGTGCAAGGTTTGATAATTTCTGAGGGTTTGGTCCAAATCTAGTCAAAACTTTATTTAATTTGATTTCAATTTGATTCTTTAATTATTCTTTATTATTTTCATTGAAGTTTACTAACTTGTGTATTTTGTTATTAGAAAGAGGTACGAGGCTTCAAAGTAAGTAGATTAGCTTACTCCCTATTTTATTAAAAATGTAGAAAGCATGCTTATTATTGTTTTATGCTTTCTAGTATCATGTTTAGGATGCCTTTAATCTTTTCTAATGTCATGATATCATGGTAGTGCCATGTTAGGTTTAAAGCTTTGATCTTTATTGTTTAGTGACATGCTAGGAGTTGTTATTAATCTTGTTAGTATCATGCCTAGGATCTTGCTATTATTATTAAGCTTTATTATGCCTTATCATGTTATTATCGTCATTATTATTATTGCTTATTATTATGTTGCTTGATATTATATTTTATTGTTATTGCTTGATCACGCCTTTTATGCATGTTAAAGGGAATTTGTACTTGAAATCACGCTTAATAAGATAATTATTAATTTTGTTTAGGCTAATGTGATTTTAACTCAAGTGATCGCCAATAATAGTCTTATTTGTGCATTGATATTCAACCAACATAGATAAACAGGTTAGGTTTAATATAATGTTTTTATGTTATTCGAAAAGCGCACATGAATACGAGCAGAACAAAGTAGAGGCCTATTTTATAGGGCGGGTCCTTTCTTTTGTAGATTGGATTCGTACCCTCATCCCCGGATCCTATTTGGTTCAAGACCTTATGGAGTTGATGGTCCTTTTGGATTGTCTTTTGGGTTTACAAGTTCCTAAAACTTGTTGGCGACTCTTTTGCTCTCTTTTCTTTCCTTTTGGAACGCCACCATACTTTAGTGTATGATCACAGTGGGGTTCAAGTTTGGGGTCATAATGCTTGAAATATTCCCTATAACTAGCATAATAGATTACATGAGGAACTTCATTCACTTTTTGACCAAGGACTGCACCTCAAGTGCATCGCACATGATTTCAAAAGGTAAAGAGAAATCAAGAGGTTGTATCGTAGGTGCCGAAACAAGCAAGACTTTTATTTTTTCAAAAGACTCAACACAAGATTCATCAAAAACAAAAGTAGCATCCTGAGCAAGGATATTAGGAAGAGGTCTAGCAAGCTTATTGAAATCTTTAATGAATCTCCTATAAAAACCTGCATGCGCTAGAAAAGAACTAACATGCATGCTTGACAGAAGTAGGAATTGGAAGATTAGCAATAAGATCAATTTTGGCTTTATCTACATCAATACCTTCCTTAGAAATTTTGTAACCTAAAACGATGCCTTCATTAACCATGAAATGACTCTTTTTCCAACTTAGAATTAGATTTACCTCTTCACACCTTTTTAAAGCATTAGTCAAGTTATTCAAATAATCATCGAATAAAGATCCAAACACAGAAAAATCATCCATAAACACCTTTAATAATATCACAAAAATAGACATCATACATCGTTGAAATGTAGAAGGTGCATTACATAAACAAAAAGACATACGTCTAAAAGCAAAAGAACCTGCAGGACATGTAAATGTAGTCTTCTCCTGATCGTCTTTTAACCAGAATATCCATCAAGAAAGCAATAATAACTTTGACCCGCTAATTTCTCTAAGATTTGATCAATAAAAGGTAAAGGGAAATGATCTTTTTTAGTTGCAGCATTAATTTGTGGCAATCAATGCAAACTCTCCAATCTGTAGTTTGTCTAGTAGGAACAAGCTCACCTTGACTATTTTCCACGACTGTGATTCCTGACTTTTTAGGCACAACAACCAAGGCTATAATTTAGATGATGGTTGACCAAAAGTAATATTCATCATCTTGTAATCCCCCAAATTTTAATTTAATTATAATTTAATTATATGTTACTCTTATAATTATATTTATGGTAATTTTATTAAATAAATTATTTTATGGAAGTTTTTTTTAAAATAAAGTAGTGTTTTTTTTTTATATTTATTAATAATCCTAGCCTATTTAGGAATACCAATCCTAATTTAATTAGGAGATTAAAAAGCCCAAAATAAAAACCCTTATAGCTCTCCTCCCTCAAATCTCACGTAAAAAAAAAAAAAAAAAGAAACACTCTCCTACTTCCTACTGCCTTTCACGAAGAGAAGAAGAAGAAAAAAAAAAAAAAAAAAAAAAAAAAAAAAAAAAAAAACTCTTACCTGCTGCTACAGTGTTGCCGCCAGCAGCACCACCGGACTGCCGCCACTGCCGCCGCCGCCTGCCTGCTGCCGACCACCAGCAGCCCAGCCAACAGTTGCCTTCTTCCCTTCTCCTTCCCTTATTTCTCCTTCTCTTATTCTTGTTTTATTTAATTAAAGTTTTGATCTTTATTAAATTTTGTTTATGAATTCTTATTATTATAGTTTGATAGTATGTTTAGATTATAAAAGATTATAAATTTATGGGTTTTTGTATGTTTAAATTATTATATAATTTTCAGATTTGGTTATGTATGAATTTAGGGTATTAAAGTGTTGATTTTTCATGTTTAAAGGCTTATTAACGTACTAAACAAGTTACTTAATTTTTCTATGTTCAAAGTATGTCAAAGTATGATTATTTTGGTTGTATATAAATTTTCAGATTTATTAAAGTTTCAATTTTTATGAACAAGTAGTGTTAATTTCATGTTTTTATGCTTCTAAACCTATAAAATAATTATTGTGAGTATTTTGTGATTGAAAAAGCTTTGAACTTTATATTCTAACCTTAAAAATAATTTTCAGATTTTATGTTTTTTATTTTGAAGCCTCTAATTGCATTGAATTGATATATTCTTGGGTTTTTAACACACTAATTTGCTACATAATGACTATTTCAAATAATTATGCTTATGGGATTATTTTATATGCTTAAACCAAATTTTCAGATTTATTTTACCACTCTAAAGTTGCTGTAATTTATTATTAAACACTATATTTTCATGATTTTAACACCTAAACTTGTAGTTGGGATGTTGTACTATTAATTTTGGCTAATTGGATTAATTTAAGGACTTTATCTTAATGGTTTGAGGGGTTTTTAAATACTTTAGTATTGCTGTAATTTTAATTGCTTTGGTATTGATTTATTCCTTATTATTTGGTTTAGGAGAGGACTTTGTAGAAGGCGATTTTTAGTCTTTAAAGTGGCCAATCGAATCGTTTACTCAAGGTACGTACAAGTTACAAAACCTTGCTTTTAGGTGCATGTTTAAGGATGGATCGAGAACTTAGTACCATGTCTAGGGATGACTGGGTTAAATTGTATGGTTATACATTGTGAATTTCATTTGATGTGCATTATTTATTATTGCAATTATTGGTTATGTACTAATTATGCAAGGTGTGCTTAGAGGCAAAGGTATGTGATTGGTGAAATGATTCAATCATTACTCATTCATGATTTAATGAAATAGGATGAGTAAGTTTGGGGTGCCTTATGCACTCAAGGTGTTTATACACCGAGGTAGTAAAGGAATGAATAATAAATGTTGCTTGCCACTAATAAATCAAGAATTGAAATTGAAAAGTTGTTTTACTTGATTGAATTGACATTGGATTGATTGAATTGTTATGCATGTGAGTCATCACCAAGTCTAAACCTGTAAATCACGTAAAGTGCAAGATGGATGAGCAATAAAACTCTGGATTGGTGCACTTCTGGAGTAATGACAATCAGGGGTTGGGGTACATGGGGTATTAGCCGTGTACTTTTCTCGAGGCCGTCTGATCTACGAGTCTCTTATTTCAAATACTTTTTTTTATAAAACTAGGAGTTAGGTGAGATCTCATACTAACTACGGTCACGGAGTCGCGCCCGTGGTCGTTGGATGTTTATTGATGTTTCCGAAAGGAGGCATGGGGTTTTTCTTTATTGATGTTCCAAATGGGACATGGGTTGGACAACCTTGTCTATTGCTAAATCCAATGAATAAATTGAAATGAGTTAGCTACTATTAGCTAGTGGAGTCTTAATAAATTAAATAATCGAGTCGTGTGTTGAGTTTGTGATCTACTTATGCGTATGATTGTTTATTAGTAGCATGTTAAGTATTTCCTTATTTTACTTGCAGCTTGTATGTACTCAGCTTTGCTGATTGCGTGCTTTTGTGTGTGTCCTTCTTGGTCATGGCCTTCGCCTTCAAATGACCCTGTGACGATCCAATTTTTACACTTGTAATATTGGGGAGCAGAATAACCACAGGTTCTCTCACATGCAGCATTCATCAGGGTTGTGGGATCTTGAGTAGAGAGTTGGTTGCTTATTTTCGCATTTCTTGCAAGTTTGATTTTATTTAACTCGTTTCCACTTGACACCATTTCTTTTGGTTTAAGTTTGTTTTAACACTGAATTTTAATTACTTACTTATGCTTTTGGGTTTTGAATAAGGGCCTTAAAGGTTCCAACTTGTAATACTTTGCTTTGAGGTTTATTTAAACTGTTTTGGTTTTCCGCTGCTAACTTCTGTAATAGCCTTAACGTTTGAACACGTGGCGGTAGCACTCCAGTAATTCTCTTGGATTTGTTCAGGTTATTTACAGGTTTCTCACAGGTTTAAAGAGAGAATTATTGGGGTGTTACATCAAGCATACACTATATGCAAAATTAATTCCTCATATTAATCCTCACAGTCCTAAAAACTTTAGCAAAAATAATTCCTTAAATTCAGTCAAACAGAGAACTAAGAATTAATTGTCCAAATAAGTACTCCCTCCGTCCCCAAATGATAGTCCCTTATGGGCAAAAATCACGGAAATTAAGAAACTTAAATAAAAGTAGTAAAATTACATTGAAAAGATAAATTTACATTGTGTATATAAAATAGTAGAGAGAGAAAGTACATTGAAAAATAAAATTTACATGAGAAAGTTAAATTTGCACAAATATTGTTGCAATTGGAGGGAATTTTGATAAAAATTTGATATTAATGGTACTTGAAAAAAGCAAATGAGACTATCAATTTGGGACTAAAAATAGGCCATAAGGGACTATTATTCGGGGACGAAGGGAGTACTAGATAACATAACGTAATATACTCACAAGTAATCAAAGTAGCTTAGTATCGTAGCATCTATATTAGTTATTACAGGCAGACATATATAATAATCAACATAATTGCATTAGCCATTGTAAATTATATAAATAATCATGTACACCATGAATATAACTCAAATAAGCAATACCATCACAAACTCACAATCCGTAATTGCTTAATAAATCATGATAACTACAAGAATGATGTACTCCATACATAATAAAGAAAGTGCTCTAACTAAAACAGAATCACAACAATATCAAAATTTGACATACCAAAATTTATAAAAAAAATAGATGTCCAATAATCGTCTTTTAGATTGTTAGTATATAAACAAATTAAACAAAAAATACTTATCTCAATGTTGTGTAGACCAAATTGACAATTGCCGCATCGTGGTAAGCCACTTACCTAAAAGACGATTCTGCGCTACCTCCCGGTGCAGTAGACGCAGAGCGGTCGCCCTCCAGAATAAACACGGCGCCAGATTTTGTGTGCACTCACAAATCCGGCTGGAACTCAGAATATTTGCCCAAAAATCAAAGAACAATGTTTAGAATTTTTAGAGAGAAGAGAGTTGTTGTGATTGCACCTATGTATGGCTGATGAAAGCACGAGTATTTATAAGGAAGAAACAAGTAACAGTAACCATACAAAAGTGTCTATGTTTGTTCAGCCAAGTGTCTAGGTTCTTTCAATGTGGGATAGTTACCTCACTTTAATACCTCTCTTTTCTTTGTTTTTCATCAAGATTTCCAACATGTTATCATAAAACTCGTAAACATATAATTTACTAATGACTCTTGTTACAACATCGGAAGAATTAATACGGATTATGTAATTATACGACTTATCAACTATACTTTAGTAGTAAAAATATAAGATATCTGACACTTATCAACTCCCCCACACTTCAAGTTTGCTAGTCCTCGAGCAAATAATAAAATCGTATCACAAACGTCAAATTTCAAAAATTATATTTTATTTTCTCTTTTGATAAGAATAAATTGAGTATGGTACAAATGAAGAATTAACACCCTCATTAACCAACCAATCTTACTTCTTTTCCCTCACATTTGAATCTACCCTAGGGATGCTCAGCCGTTTAAGCTCTTGCTCACTTCGATTTGATGACCCTCGTCAAGACTTGCACAAATGACAAATCTAACCTTCCACCATTATGTAGGGACCAAAGTGTTCATAGATCAAAAGGTCTTTTATAGGGTTGTAACGAGGTTAGTATTGGTAGTTCATATAAAAATACAGGCATTACCCGGTAATTACCGGGTTTGGTTTAGTACCCTTATTTTTCGCGCAAGTAACCAATTCTATTACCCCGTATCTCCGTAAAACACCATTGTGTGGAAAACTCAAACCTTAAAGATTAGGCATCAATGGCGAGAATAGCTTGTCATCAATGGCGGCCTGCTCTATCTGGTTTACAAATGCCATTCAAGTCTTCCTTTCTATCTATTGACCCATCTCTTACTCGTTGTATTACCACCAACCATGTAATCCTTAGCAAACGAAGCTTATCTTCTTCACCACTCAAAGTTTCCATGAGTTTGAAAGCTGGTATTGTTGGTCTCCCTAATGTTGGAAAATCCACTCTTTTCAATGCTGTTGTAAGCCCATCTTCCTCTTTCTCGCTATTCTACTAACAATGCTGCTAGCTGGGTTTATGCCTGAAAGGTGTTTGATTATATGACAACATGAGTTAAGCTATTAATTTTCGATCAAATGTCTTGAATTTGTATGATTTTTGAATTTATGGAATTAATATGTTGCTATTTTTTGTCTGTGCAATGTTTGTGGGTAGTTTAGGTAATGTTTTATCTGATTGAGTTGTTCATTGTTATGTAAGCTTAGTGTTCTTTGTTGGTGTTGATGAACGATTTTCGGCACGGTGAATTTGGGGTTAACTTAAGTTATTGGCTATAGAAATTTCAACTGTTTCTCATGCCAATTTGTTTAGATATGGCCGATGTCGTTCCATCTGATGTTCTTCTGTTAGCAGGTTAAATTTTATAATTTTTCACTCTTCTGTTGCACTTGAATGCCTAATCGGTGAAGCTCGAGCTCGAGAATAATGAATGGTGAGGCATTGTTAATATGAAGGAGTGAAAAGAATTCACATGTAAACTATAAGAGAATATTGTAGGGGCCTAGGGGGAGTGGACAATCAAGTAGAATGGCTTGAAATAGGAAGCAAGACAATGGGCTGCGAACGTGCTAGTTATGTATTTACATGGCAGTGATTCAAAAGTTTCAACTATAGAGTTGGAAATAAATTTTAATTATTCTCCAAATCTGGTGTGCTGGTAATACTAGATCTCTTGGCTTCTAATTCCTTCTTTGGAGTTTGGTAAAGCATTAATAAACTAATAAGGACATCAGTAAAGGTTCACTTTTAACTCCATTGTTGTTGTCCTGTCCTTTTTTCTCCATCAGAAGAACTTGCAAACTTTTAGGCCCTGTTTGATTTGATATTAAACATTTTCAATGAAAAATTGGTTTTCATGGGAAACATATTTTCAAAGAAAAGCACAATTGCAAATTAGTTTTCCTTTGTTTGGTTGCATACAAGATAAGTTAAAGAAAAATAAAAAATAGGAGTGAAATGTGAGGATGGATGCGAGGGAAGTAAAAAAGAGGTAAGGAGGAGGGAGGAAAATGTGGCTTCTCTTGTTCTGTAAAGGAAACTGTTTTCCATCATTTAGGATGCAATTTTCCACCATTGGGAAAATTATTTTCCATCCCTTCACAAACAAAACAAAGGGAATTGGAAAAAATGGGAAAATCATTTTCCATTATAATATTTTACATCAAAACAAACGAGGCCTTAGTAGTTATTGGGAACATCATGCTGGGTTATGATAGTTTCTTTTTGTGACTTGTATTTACATCTATTTGTATTACTATTTAAAATTTCTTCAAAATGAATTCCTTAGCTGTAGTTTTTAGTTTAGAACTATCACAATCTGACTTTTCATTACTAATTTATAAGTGTTTAGCCTTAGTTCTCCAAGCACAGAGGCTGCTGAATTTGTAAATATGTTCCTTAGATGTATGTGATTATGTCTCTTTGTGATAACTAGATACTGATTCTTCGTTTCTTATTTTGTTTGACAAGTTCGTTTATAACAGTAGAATCCAATGCCTAAGCAGTGTTGCACTTTGTTATTGCAAATGTTTAATATTGGAAATTTTTATGTAGTTTTAATGCTTTACTCCATGGCATGTCAACTGTCATATTAAGTGAAGTAGAACTTTACAGGTTGAAAATGGGAAGGCGCAAGCTGCTAATTTTCCTTTTTGCACAATAGAACCAAATGTTGGGACTGTGGCTGTTCCAGACCCAAGGTTGCAAGTGCTTTCTGATTTAAGTAAATCTCAGAAAATGGTCCCTGCATCTGTAGAATTTGTGGATATTGCTGGACTTGTTAAGGGAGCCAGCCAGGGAGAGGTTTGAACATATACTTTAATAGAAAGTGTATATCCTTCTATAATTTCCTTCTTTTCAAGGTGTTCCCTATAGGATTGATGTCCTCATACACACTACTCTAATTTGTTGTTGTTCGAATTGCAGGGATTAGGGAATAAGTTCTTATCTCATATTCGTGAAGTCGATTCCATACTTCAGGTGCTTATTATATATGTTACTAGTAATTTAGTTCACTTATAAAGACCCCTTAGCCAAGGAAGGCTGTAAGAGGGTATGGAGAATGTTTGATATGCAATAGCGATTATAGCTTTGCTGTAAAGATGTTTTATTTTTCTCAATTGTATTGTGTGTGTATAATAAAATCTACTAAATCATTTATATATCAAAAAACAAGGCTCAATTATAAAAATAAAAAGTGATTCAAAGATAATGCAATACCATCCAAAGATCCAACTTGCATCATAGAATTTTGAGAAATGTGAAGCCTTTGTCATGGTGCCCAATGACCATATAGATGAATGTGGGTTTGACTATATAGTGTATATGACTGAGTATACCGGATGAGTATATTTTCATAGTTGACATTTATACAATAATGCTATTTTATTTTTTGTATTTTGTAATATATGTTTGCGAAAAATTGTCAGAATTAAGAATTGCAGAGAAGAAAAAGTTTAAAATTGTAATTGGAGTCCTTGTTGTGATAATTGCTAAACAGAATGTAAATTACATGGGAGACTAATGGTGATGGCTAAAGAGGCTGATTGGTGTCACTTATGCTTCCCATTTTTATATAATGTAGAAAATGAAGCACATGATTTTGGATGGATAGTCCTTGATCTTTCTCATAAAAAGCTTTTCGTACAAGTGTGTTACTTTCCCTTCTAGGTCTGTATAGGGAAAAAAAAAAAATCCTGTGCTAGGACTTAGCTAAAACAGAGGATTGTAATTAGAAAGAAACAGAGAAAATTCAGACAAGTAACTGATATTTTGTATTGAAGATCAAAGCAATCAAGCAATACAGATGCCCTTCATTCGAGAGGAAGAGAATCTCTCCAAGTTCATTCACTTAATTATATTTTGCACAATCATTTCTACAGCAGAATTCCTTATTAAATACAATTAGCCATAACAAACTAACTGCTTAGGGAATATTAAACTAGAAACGGAATTACTAAGCTGCCCTTAAGGCTAACAAACTTGTAACAGAAAATCCAGCTCATTCTTCCAGCACAATCAGCCATTAGATGCAGCTGATTTAGACTTCCTTCGAGCATAAGTGAATTGTATAGCAGGCCTGGGCTCAACATTGGGCTGATGCCTTGCAATACCCCCTTCCCAAAGATTCACCTTGTCCTCAAGGTGGAAGTGAGGGAACCTGCAGTCAAGTTCAGTGAAGTCCTCCCAGGTGGCTTCCCAATCAGGTAGCCCTTTCCATTGAACCAGAACTTCTGTAGCAGCCTGAGTAGTCCTCACTCCAAGAACTGCTTCTGGCTCCACTTCAAGCACCAACTCAGAAGTAAGCTGTACAGGCAAGGGAGAGGCCTTATGTCCTGTTCCTATGGCTTGCTTGAGCTGAGAAATGTGGAAAACAGGATGAATGCGAGCAGTAGCAGGTAGTTCAAGCTTGTAGGCAACCTCCCCAATACGTTGGAGCACAGGATAGGGACCATAATAGCGCGGAGAAAGCTTCTCATTCAACCTTTTAGCCAAGGACTGCTGTCTATATGGTCTGAGCTTCACATAGACCAAATCCCCAACCTGAAAAGAACCATCCCTTCTGCTCCTATTCTCATACTGTTTCATATAAATCTGAGCTTTGGTTAAATGAAATTTAAGGTCATCCAAAATGGCATCCCTCTCCAGCAACTGGTCTTCCAGTGAAGAGACATTAGTACTACCAGGTATGAAACGCAACAAGGAAGGGGGATCCCTGTCATACACAGCCTTAAAAGGAGAGCACTTGGTGGCACTGTGAAAAGCAGTATTATAGCAGTATTCTGCCCAAGGCAGCCAGGTAGCCCATGTCTTGGGTTTTCCATTGACAAAACAACGCAAGTAGGACTCCACACCCTTGTTCACAACCTCAGTTTGGCCATCGGACTCAGGATGATAAGAGGTGCTCCTTTTGAACTGAGTGCCTTGAAGCCTAAATAACTCCGACCAAAAAATACTCAGAAAAATTTTGTCCCGATCAGAGACAATAGAGGATGGCATGCCATGAAGACGGATAATTTCCTTGGAAAAATTTTGAGCCACGGTTTGAGCAGTGAATGGATGCTTTAAGGGAATGAAATGCCCATACTTGGACAACCTGTCAACCACCACAAGGATTGAGTCCCACCCCAAGGATTTGGGCAATCCCTCAATAAAGTCCATGGAAACGTCCTCCCAAATTTTGTCCGGAATGGGTAAGGGCTGAAGTAAGCCAAGAGGAGAGAGAGTAGAAGATTTATTTTGCTGACAAACATGACAACGTCTGACATAATTATAGACATCCTTTCTCATGCCTTCCCAATACCATTCCCCAGCCATTCTCTGATAAGTCTTAAGGTCTCCAGCATGGCCACCAACAGGTGAGTCATGAAATTCCTTTAGAAACAAGGATATAAGCTCAGAATTCCTCGGAAGCACCACTCTTTCCTTGTACTTCAGAATACCTTTCTCTAATGAAAACCATTTAGGAACAACCTCCCCATTCTGCAATTGTGATATCAATTTTTGCAAGGCTTGATCCCTGGTAATGAATCCACGAATAACCTCCCAACTCAGTCCACATGTGCTAATTAGAGCAGAAAATTCAGGTGAGAATTGACGCGATAAAGCATCAGCCACCTTGTTACAAGGGCCAGGTTTGTAGTGAATTTCAAAGGAGTACCCCAGCAACTTACTCACCCATTTTTGATATGCTTGCTCCACCTCTCTTTGTTCCAACAAAAACTTCAAGCTTTTTTGATCGGTTCGTACCACAAATTGTCTTCCCAAAAGATAATGTCTCCACTTCTCGATAGCAAACACTATTGCCATAAGTTCTTTCTCATATATAGGCTTCAACCTAGCACGCATCCCCAAGACTTTGCTGAAGTACGCAATTGGGTGTACTCCCTGGAGCAACACAGCTCCTAAACCATGACCTGAAGCGTCTGTTTCAACAATGAATGGCTGGGAGAAATCAGGCATAGCCAAGATAGGGGCCTGAGTCATGGCAGCCTTCAATGCCTCAAAGGATTTAGTGGCTTCTTCTGTCCAACCCCATCCCTCCTTGCGAAGCTGTCAGTTAGAGGGCTAGCTATCAAAGCATAATTCTGAATGAATTTTCTGTAGTACCCCGTAAGTCCCAAAAAACCCCGGAGCTCCTTAAGACCTTGAGGAACAGGCCATTCCAACATAGCTTGAATCTTAGATGCATCAACTCCAACCCCATCTTCTGAAATGACATGACCAAGGTAGGCCACCTTAGCCTTCCCAAACTCACATTTCTTGAGGTTAGCATAGAGGGAATGTGTAGCCATAGTGGACAGAACTTGCTGCAAATGCTCTTGGTGCTCTGTCATTGACTTGCTGTAAACAAGTATATCGTCAAAGAAAACTAAGACGAACTTCCTGAGAAATGGTCTAAACACGTCATTCATTAATGACTGGAAAGTGGCAGGGGCGTTGGTGAGGCCAAAGGGCATCACCAAAAATTCATAATGACCCTCGTGGGTTCGAAAAGCAGTTTTATGAACATCCGACTCCTTAACCCGAATCTGATGATACCCAGATTTAAGATCCAATTTAGAAAACACAGTAGCACCAAACAATTCATCCAACAATTCATCAATTACAGGGATAGGAAATTTATCGGGGATAGTCTCTTTATTCAAAGCACAATAGTCAACACAGAAACGCCATGAACCATCTCTTTTTTTGACTAAAAGCACGGGACTAGAAAAAGCACTAGTAGAGGGTTGTATTATACCTGCAGCAAGCATATCCCTCACCAACTTCTCGATTTCATCCTTTTGATATTGCGGGTATCTATAGGGACGAACTGAGATTGGATTTGCTCCACTCTTCAAAGTGATTGAATGATCCACCGACCGTTGAGGGGGCAACCCATTAGGCATCTGAAACACCTCTTGAAACTGAGTTAGCAGGGGTTCGAGAGCTTCTGGACATGGCGGATTCTCCTCCCCAGAACCTTCTAGGTAATTAAACTCCAACAGAACACCATGGCCAGCTTTTGCTATGGTCTTTACCATTGCCTTGAGTGTGATACAAGATCTTCCCAGCTGCGGGTCACCCCTCAAAGTGACAGACTCCCCACCCACCTGAAAACGCAGAGTCTGTGTTTTCCAATTAGAAGCAATCGTCCCCAATTTTTCGAGCCATTGAACCCCCAAGATAACATCGGAATTGCCTAACGGTAGGACAAGGAAATCTTCCCTTACCACGAGTCCCTGCAGCTCCAACAACACCCCAACGCAAACCCCTTCTCCTTGCACAGCCGCCCCTGTTCCCAACGTGACACAAAAACTTCTAGACTCCGTAATGGGTAATTGTAAATGGTTCGCCGCCACCGTGGAAATAAAATTATGAGTTGCACCAGGGTCCACCATTACAACCACCTTGCCGCCATTGATTACTCCTTCCAGGCGCATAGTTTTAGGGCTGGTAATTCCCATGACTGAGCAGAGAGATACTCCAGGCTCCACCGCAAGAGGTGGAGAGAGAGGCGGAGGTGCGGGTGCTTCAATTTCAGCCGCCGCAAACTCACCCTTCTCACTAGCTTCCCCGTCGCTGTCATCCTCCGTGAGCAACACACTCAGTTCGCGGCGGCGACAACGGTGATTCAAGTTCCATTTCTCATCGCAACGGAAGCATAATCCCTGCTCCCTCTTCTGCTGAACCTAATTCTCCGTCAACCGCCTTATTTCTCCGGTGGTTTTGGAAAATGGGGTGGTGGTGCGATTTTGGGAAGGGTGGGTGTTAGTGTTTAGGTTTGGGTTGTTTGGGTAGGTAGTTTGTGGGTTGGATCTGTAAGATAGGTTCGGAGTTCTCCAACTGGGTAGGCTGGAATTGGGCCTCGGTTTTGGGCTGAGCTTCAGCTTCTCCTCAATTCTCATGGATAGCTCCATTGCCCGATCCAAAGTAATCGGATCTAAGATCCGAACCTCGACCCGGATATCCTCCCTCAATCCATTGATATACTGCCCTTTTGCAATTTCTTCAGGCACCCCTTCAATCGGAGCTAGTAGCTCAATGAATCGGCGACGGTAATCGGCCACCGAGCCGGTTTGCTGGTGAGCAAGCCACTGCTCGTGGAGGGTACCCGTGGCGGTGGTGCGGAAGCGGCGGAGTATCAATTTCTTCAAATCTTCCCAAGCATGTAACGGGTGGCGCCGGTGTTCCCACTGGTACCACAGCAGGGCGTCGCCTTCGAGCGCCACCACCGCAGCCTCCAACTGATCTTCAGCCGACAACCGGTAAAAGTGGAAAAAACGTTCAGCTCGGAGGATCCACCCGTCTGGGTTCGTGCCATCAAACAGGGGTAAATCGAGTTTTCTCAGCCTCCAACTCGATTGACCACCATCACCATGCTCCAAACGTGGTTGCGATCCTGCAAACGGGTTGTCCCACTGATAGGGTGGTCCGTTTCCCAAGGGCGATCGGTTTTCCGACCGATTCCTCTCTGCTCCAGCAGCAAACTGGGCAGTGAGGTCGGATTTGAGCGCTGCCAGAGCTTCAGTGACCTCCTGGGCCACGCGGCCAGGAACTCCGGCAATCTCCTGCTCCAGTAAGTCCAAACGCTGCGCATGAGTCAAGCGAGCCATCTTCTTCTCCGGTAAGAATCGCAACTGCTCTGATACCAAATTTGCTAGGACTTAGCTAAAACAGAGGATTGTAATTAGAAAGAAACAGAGAAAATTCAGACAAGTAACTGATATTTTGTATTGAAGATCAAAGCAATCAAGCAATACAAATGCCCTTCATTCGAGAGGAAGAGAATCTCTCCAAGTTCATTCACTTAATTTTATTTTGCATAATCATTTCTACAGCAGAATTCCATATTAAATACAATTAGCCATAACAAACTAACTGCTTAGGGAATATTAAACTAGAAACGGAATTACTAAGCTGCCCTTAAGGCTAACAAACTTGTAACAGAAAATCCAGCTCATTCTTCCAGCACAATCAGCCATTAGATGCAGCTGATTTAGACTTCCTTCGAGCATAAGTGAATTGTATAGCAGGCCTGGGCTCAACATTGGGCTGATGCCTTGCATCCTGCTCAAAGGATAATAGAAAAATTTGGGATCTTTATATTAATTCCTTGAAACTCTTGGGCCTAATACAGCACACCAAATAATACATGGGCTGCATGATCTACTGTTTCAGTCTTGCCATTGTGAGGTCTTAGTCATTGCAACAATGCATTTTTAAGCTGTAAGTGTCAGATTAGTGTTATCATTATTTTGGTGCCAAACGTAAAGTTCTTCTCTTCTGAATCACAGACAAAAAGTTAGGTTTTTATTCTTTACTATATATCATACAAGTGGTTCTGACTGTTAATGTGTTTAGGTTGTACGATGTTTTGAGGATAATGATATTATTCACGTAAATGGACGGGTTGAACCAAAGTCTGACATTGATGTCATCAATCTAGAGTTAATCTTCTCAGATTTGGATCAGGTACATTGTGTGGCTGTTATATTATGTATATATCTTAAATGCTTGAATTAAATATATATCATTACTGCTTTTAGGGCTACTGCGTTGGTGTAGAGGTATAGATATCCTAATTAATATGTCGGATGAAATCTAATGTCTTTGGTGTTTTTGTAATTCTCCTTGATCTTATATTCAGAGCAAAGGGTATTATGGGCCAAGAAGCTGGGTTAAAAACTGGGTGTCCTTGTTTTAAGTCATCAAGTTTGATTCTAGACAAATTCCTGGCAAAGGTTTAGGCTATGCTGCTTCAAGTAGCTTCCGAATCTGTTTGACTCAGTGTCACTGTTAACTATCCTTGTGTTTGCTATTATACTATAAATTAACATTGATCTTTGAAGTCTGTTTTAAAGGTATATTAATTGAATTATTAGCAATGTTTTCCAGAATGTCAGAGTGCTTTGTTACTGCTGGGGAAAATCTTTGATTTAGTGCTAATTTTATTTAGATTTATGTTCACTAAGATAGTTACTGGCAGGCTAATTGCATACATAAACAAAGATAACCTAAGGTCCACATCCACCTACTACTATAGATAAGGATGTGAGAGTCGAACCATAAGGAGATAATTATCCTATGGATGTCAAATAAAAGGATAAACTATACAAAAGGGACTTGTTTTGGTGTTGTAAGAAATAATTAAATAAACAACTAGATCAAATAGTACGAATATAATCAAATAATAAAAGTCTCAGACATAGATTCACTATGACTGAATACCAGAAATGGATCAAGAATCATATAAACTACAACACTATTAGGTAACTAGGTCGTCTCAAATCAGCTGTTTCCCTTAGAACATCATCACTATCTCTTCAGTTTTGAGCTTGTTTAACATAATTATGTGGTATTCTCAAATTGATCTTTCTGTTAAAGCTTTTACTATGGTCACTGCACTTCTAAAAGATGCAATTGACATTGAAGGCTGTAGATTCAGTGATTCTTTTCCATCCATTTATTGTTTGTTCCCAACTATCCACATATGAATCATCGGAAAATTTGCTTGTACTCGATATAAAATATTTCACCAAATTTATACAGCCAATTCCAAATACTTAAAAAGAGAAAAGTAGCTATTGAATTATGTTGAATTAGTTGTCATGTTTCTTAGCTTACTTTTCCTTAGGAGATTCCTTCCTAGAAGATTTGTCCTAGGGGAAAGGTTAACCTGTCATTATTTTTACTTGAAGTCTCTCAATATTGGCAGTTGGACATTGTTCGAGACAATCATTCTTATGATGGCATATACAGATATACCATAAATAGTAGTGGGCCTAGGACTTCGTAGTCAGCTAATATTTAGGATTATAGCTCATATTCAGTTAGAGATCAGGTTCATAATTTTGGAACCAGTTAGCAAAGATACTAGATACCACTCATACTAGTTGATATTGGTTTCTTAGTGCATCAGTCAGCAGTCAGCACATACATTACTTTTTCGACTTGTAAAGGGCTGTCATGTATTGACCTGTAGACAGTAAAACTGGATATCATGCTACAAAAATCTTTACCATTTACATAAATTGTTTAGTTGGTTTAGTTTGTTTTGTTTTTTTTTTTTTTTTTTTTTTTTTTTTTTTTTTAATTTTTTTTTTTTTTTTTTTTTACTGATGTGAGATTGTTAGTTGTTACTACTTACTATGATTGCAACCTTAATCATGATATAATACTTTGCTAGGAGCTAGTCTAAGACTGGTTTGGCATGAGGTACCCAGATACTTTTGCTAGATTTTAAATAGTTATATTGAAGAAAATGTATTTTAAGTTGATTTAAATGAACCCGCTCCCTTTTTTCTTTTTTTCTTTTTGTTGACTTTTTCCACACTGTATCATTTTATTCTTAAGGTTAGATAAACTCTACGAATTATAATTTACAAAAATGATACTGAACTGTCTCAGATGAGGTCTCAAATCCAATACTTATGGAACTGGTATAGAAACTGAAATTATTCCAGTTTGAATAATCTAAACTGGAATCAATTAGGACAGGTTTCAAGCTCTATGTCTCCTCCATTCTAGGAAAAATCATCCGGTTGGTACCCAATACTAAATTTTTTTGCTTGCTACTAATCATGCACCACACTGTAACTCCACTTCCTCTAATGAGGCTTTTTCCTTGGAGTGGAAATAAGATTAATGTGGGTTAATAATTGGAAAGCATTTGGGTGATGAGATATTTGGTTTGGTTCGGTTCGGTTTGGTTGAGGTTGAAGTTGGGTTATTATTGAGTCTGTTGTTAATTAACATGTTGATTATTCAATAGGTACAAGTGATACTGTTTTAGGAGTTGATTAGTTAGAGGCTGATTATAATGAGGTCATGTCACTTTGGGTTTAGATCGGGAATTCCATATCTGGTAATTTGGTATGGGCTGGTTTTTTATGTTTACTCTGGGAAGGTAGTTGTTTGAGGAAGGGAAGGAAGGAGAGGTAATTGTAAGGGAATTTAGACTTTAGATAAAACTGTTGTACTCGTACATTTGTTAATAGGCTATTTTGCTTTACTCCTTAATCTGATTGGAACTTAGTTGCTCAGTGCTTATGTTGGATCTAACTCGTCTAACTCGTCTAACTGCTCATAATAGTTTACACCAGTGAATTGATCTAATAAGCGTTGTTACAACTTAAGCTGACTCAAGTCTCTGTCCATATAAAGGAGCAGATATTGGAAGGTAATTTAGACTGTTGTATTCTTACATTTGTGAAGAGGCTATTTTGCCTTACTCCTTAATCTGATTGGAACTTTAGTTGTTAGTAGACCTGGTTATTGGGCGGGTCGGGTCAGGGTCGGTGCGGGTCGGTTGCGGGTCAGGGTCAAATAAGGTCACATTTTATAGGGTCAATATAGGGTCGGGCCAATGCGGGTCGTGGGTTGATAATGGGCGGGCCTACAAAATATCAATTAAAAAAAATATTGGACAAAGCCATTATTAAATACATTAGAAAACAAATAAATCTATATAATTATTTTTACATTATGTTTTTTCTTTATCAACTAAATTGGAAAAACATGTTGGCCCTATATGGACCCTACCCAATAAGGGCCCTGTCCATTAATAGCCCTCTCCATTAAAAGCCCTATAAGTTTGGCCCTGACCCTATTATCATTGGGCTACCCTGTCCAATAACCACCTCTAGTTGTTAGCTTTTGACAGTGCTTATGTTGGATCTAAGTCCTCTAACTGCTCATAATGGTTTACACTAATTTAATTAATCTAAAAGGCATTATTACAACTTAAGACGACTCAGGTCTCTGTCTATAAAAAAGAGCAGAGAATTATGATGGATCTAACTTGCATCTCTGGATGTTGAATAATTTTCTGAATGCAGATTGAAAAAAGATTGGATAAACTTAGAAAAAGCAAGGCAAAAGATTCACAAACGAAAGCAAAGGTAATTAAAATTGTTATTACATAATTATCACGCTGTACAACTATTTTTTTGTTTAATAGAGAAGCTGATCGAATATTCGCTCCAATTTTTGGTACATTCAGGAGGAAGCAGAAAGATCTGCGCTGGAAAAGATTCAACAGGTGCTTATGGATGGAAAACCAGCACGATCAGTTACCTTATCAGATCCTGAAAAGGATGCTATAAAGCACCTTTGTTTGCTTACGATGAAACCGGTAATTTATGTTGCAAATGTAGCTGAGTCTGAAGTGGCTGATCCTGGAAAGAATCCTTTTGTTCAAGAAGTAACAAAACTTGCATTGGACTTGCAATCAGGAGTGGTGACTGTCTCAGCACAGGTTTAGTAAACCAGTAAAAAAGCACCTTTAAATTGATCTATCTGCATGGATTATGTAGATATTATATTGATGATAGATCTTGAACACTGTTAAGCCTGAGTTGGTACATGTACTTTTGGCTCATTATATATCGCCAAAACAAATAATTCCACTAGATTAAGGTGTTGTTTCATAACTCACTCTCCCAACTCCATAATTTAACTATCTAATTTAAAATCTATTGTTGGCATAAAGTTTACAAAGTAAGGCCCTTTTGTTAGAGGGATCTCAGTCAAATGTACCTCTCTTATAGTACTGTGTTATTTTAGTTAATTTTGGATATAATGCACATGTTTCTTTTTACTTGGTATTTTACAATCTTTGGGTAATTATAAGTGTTAAGGTGGAAAACTGGAAATAGACCCATCACCCATATGCCATGCAAGGATATTAAGTGGGGTCCCTTGAACCCATTTGAATGTTAAAAAAAAAAAATCATATCAAATAAATTTTTTTTCTTATAAAATTACTTTTATTTTAAATCAAATGACCCCATAAAAATTTATCAAATGTATTTTAACCCCGTTAAATATTTTTTTGGATCCACCACTACCATGTGATCTTTTGGTTGGAAATTACAGGGTACATCACATTCATAATGCTTTGAAATTCTGCAATTCTGATATGAACTGACATGGGATATATTTGTAGGTTGAGGCAGAACTTACTGAACTTCCATCTGAGGATAGAGTAGAATACTTAAAATCTCTTGGAGTCAGTGAAAGTGGTCTAGGAAATCTTATTAGAGAAACCTATAGCCTTTTGGGTTTGCGAACATATTTTACTTCTGGAGAGAAGGTAAGGCAGATTATTTTGGTTTCTATAATGTTTTTGGGTTCTAGATCTTTTCCAATAAGCTCAATAATCATATAATCATTTCTTCTTTTATGTAGGAAACAAAAGCATGGACAATTCTTTCAGGTAAGATTTTTGTTCTTTAAAATTATAAACCAGGGGAAGTTCATTTCATTACCCTTTTTTTTCAAAAAGTTTGAAATAACTCTTCTGAATGTTGTTTGGACAATTATACCCTCTAAAATGTTTATTTACTTATTTGCCCTCATTAACGTCAAATGCCTCTTTTTATGAATTCTCAAGAATAGTGTGCCGATATATATATCCCTAAAATATTTTTTAACTTATTTCCCCTCATCTGCAACAACTAAATTTGTGACACAAGGCATAACCAAGAGAGCTCCTTGGACATGGCTAGCCATGGTGTGCACATTGCGCGCGTTAGCTGCCCTAGTTAATTAGGAAAGTTTATGTTTTCAAAACCCAAACATACATCTGTTTAAAGCCATTCTATGAAATTCTACCGTTTTGGAATCTTCTGTTTTGCTAAACTTTATATGCCATTATATGTACGTTTAGCCTGCATATTCTATTTTCCTTAATTATCCCTCTAATCGTTTTTTGTTCTCCTCACTTTTCATTTTACCTTAGTTCTTTTTTGTTCAACTCACTTTGCTCTATTCTATTTTTGGTTTACCTCTTTTACCATCTTACACATATAACCCCACAATAATTACTTCTACCCACACACTATCTCTTACTTAATTTCTGTTTATCTTGCACAAATTTTATATTCTCTCTCTTACTCTATCCTACTTTATCTTACAATCCCTCACATTCTTCACTACTTTCTTAAATTTTGTATCTATTGAGTTGAACATAAAAGAATGGAAGAAGTATACTGCCACAAATTCTTATATATTGTGCCATTAGTAGGGCTTTTAACTGTATTAACACATTCTTTTTTCACCCACATATTGTGGTGTATATGTAATGAAAAATGTAGTCATGTGGAGTAGAGACTAGAGATGGCAATTTAGTATGCATCTGGTTGGAATCGAAGAAAAATGTCCCATTCGAGTCCAATAATAAAATTGGAGACTGAAAATCTACATAATATATAGGAAATTTTGTCAGAAACCACCCGTTAAAAACACTTTTTTGTCAAAAACCACCTGAAAAAAAATTGTTGTCTAGGACCACCCATTTTCAAAAAATTGTTGTTAAACGCCACTGAAGTTTATTTTCCGGCATTCACTGAGACTCCGGCGTTGACTCCAGCCTTGAAAATAAAAAAAAAACCCCGCACCACCGCTTCCAGCCCCACCGCCACTACGCTTAACCAATTCATTTGCCTTAACCCTCCAATCGCACCACCTTAACCCACCCACCGATCGCACCACCTTAACCCACCCACCACTCACCTAACCCTAACTCAACACCTTAACCCACCTTACCGGAACCCACCCACCACCTTTACCCACCTAACCCTAACCCACCACCTTAACCCAAACCCACCCACCAGGTCACTACCTTACCAACCTAACCCTAACCCACCCAACTAATCCAATTCTATCCTCTAAAGTCTAAACCCACCCACCCTAAACCACATCTGTCGCCTGAACTCACACAAACAAAACCCAAAACTTCCACCCTAACCCTACCTTTTCCGACCAACTACCCACCAAAAACCATCCACCACAACCGCCCAAAACCACAACAAAAACCCAAAACTTAACAAAATAATTTTTTTAAAAAAATTGAAAACAAGAAAACATACCTTTAACCGAATTTTGCTTTGAATGTCACCTCAAATTTGGTTTTATATGGTCAAATTCGACCATGAAAACTCTAAATTTTGAGTTTTCATGGTCGAATTTGACCTAAAACCATCAATTTCGTGTCAACCGCACCTCCACGCGACGCCGGCGAGAAAGAAGATAAAAATGGCATCGTGACCCAACCCCTCGCCGGCGAAAAAAAAAATAGAAAAGAGAAAGGGAAGGAGAAGAGGAAAGAGAAGGAGAAGGAGAAGAGGAAAGAAAAGAGAGACAGAAGAAGGAGAAGAGCAGCAGATTATAAGGAAGAAGAGGAAAGAGAAATCGAAGGAGAAGAGAAAAGAAGAGAACAACAATAGATACAAAGGAGAAGAGGAGAGAAGAAAAAGATGGGAAATAAAAGTGGGGAATTGGGGAAGGGTCAACGCCGGAGTCTCGGTCAATGCCGAAAAATAGACTTCAGTGGTGTTTAACAACAATTTTTTGAAAATGGGTGGTCCTAGACAGCAATTTTTTTTTCGGGTGGTTTTTGACAAAAAAGTGTTTTTAACGGGTGGTTTCTGACAAAATTTCCTAATATATATTCATGTTCAAAGATATGGATTGGAGATGGCAATTTAGTATGCACTGGTCGGAATCGAAGCAAAAAGTCCCATTCGACTCATATACAATTAAATATATATATGTTCAAATATATGAATTGGAGACTGAAAATCTACATAAAAAGATGAAATCAAAGGAAAAAATAGAGTTGAAACTTAAGGGAACCCAAAAAAATTTATAATAGATGAACTTATCAGCATCAACAAATAAATTAATGTTTTGCTCGAATCAGTGAGAAAACTAAGAATGATACCATCACATATTTTTACTCTATATATATATATATTTTTTAGTAGTAAAAAGATTTCATGTTGCTTCAAGAACTTTAGATATTCGAACTTCTTAATTACCTCAAACTAAAAATCAAAAGTTAATTGAAACAAAAACAATAGAGAAGAAAAATTAAGAAAAATAGAGACACCATAGAGCAAATTTACTTAACTTAACAGCATTAAAGAGAAAGGGGTAATATAATAAGGGGAAAAATATTGGGGGAGGATGTAGTCTCATGTAGACATTAAATGGTAATGAAGGAGACGTTAATTTTCTAGGGAGAAAGAGGCACAATAGGCAAAAAGTGGAAGAGTAAAATAAGGTAGAGAGTTTTCTTTCTTTTTTTTGGTGGTGGGGGGGGGGGGGGGGGTGGTGGAAGCGTGATCATTAATTTGGTAAATGGGTAGACGCACTTTTCAGGTTTGATTTAAAACAAAGAAATGAAAATTAAAAAGAAGATGACGTCAAAATTGGATTTGGTGAGTATGTTTTCTGATGAGAAATTGACACATGTCCAAATGTCCAACATTGATGTTAGCAATGTCTTGTTTTATTAATAGATTACCGATTCGATCATGGTTCTGAAAGGAAGTTAAAAGCCATTTTCAATGGCGAAGAATGTTTTTGCCAAATTCACATGAAAATCTGTGATCTAAAATGATATGATCTCATCTAACTAACTGGCCCTTATTTTAAACTTATTATCTTTTAATGAACTTTTGAATTGTTATGATTCCAACTCAGCAATCCTTACATGAATTTTTTACTGGCCCTTATTAAAATTTATGTATAAACTTCACTTAAGGTGTATTGAACTAGACCTTAGTCCACCCCCTTAAGACAAAAAAGCTTTTTGGAGCCTTCTGAACAGTCTTTCATTTAATGACATGATTCTAGAATTAACATCCTATTGAAGACCCTGTGGGTTATGGGAAATTAAGGATGGAACACTATTCTTAGAAAGTTGGATGCTCCACTTTATTTGTTTCAAAGAGTAATTCCATATATCTTAAAGCTTGAATCAACATGTTCATTGCACATTATAATATCTTAATATAAGCTGGTTTCTGTACAGCTTAATAGTTCTTCCAGCATCTTATGTGCGAGCAATTGAGAGGACATAATATGACAACATTTTTGCATGTGTTTGTTAAGAACATTAGGCATCACACCAGGTTCCAGTACAGCCCAAAATTATTAATTGGAATTGATATGGAAATTAGTTTACTTATAGTTGAATACAAGAATTTATAAAGGCTTTCCGTGAAATCTATCTTCATAGTTTGATATGTACATTTTTTCACTTGGCATCAACATCAGCTAACATGTTTTTAGCCTTAAGAAGGTCATGGTGGTGATTTATTGATGGGTGTTTCAAAAAGAATCCTTAAGCGGATGGTATAACTATTAGTATTTCCATTTTTGTTATTACATAGTGAACCCAAATGACTTATGAAGTTGGTAGCATTGTTTTCCTGACCAAATTTTCATCTTAGTCTATAGCTAGTTTATTCTCTAAAGTATTCTCTTATTTCCAGGGATGACTGCCCCTCAAGCTGCTGGAGTTATCCATTCTGACTTTGAAAAAGGTTTTATTCGTGCTGAGACGGTAAGTATTCGTCTCAAGAAAAATTTGCTTTGCTAAACTATGCTTAGAAATATGTGACATTTGTATTCCTGCATTAAGAGACTGAGTAGGGAAGATTAGTAAATGCTGGAAACCTAAAAATAAATACCACGTCCACTATTCTTCTTGATGCAACAATAATTTTGGATAAATGTTGATGAATATATGAGTTTTGGCAGCCTAAACTTGGAAATCGATACCGGACTTAGATTAAAAATAGTTAGAAATGACATAGATTGCTGAAGCCATGAAGAGAGACATTTAATATAATTGAGAACTTGGGTGAACTGAAGCAGCACATGATCTTATCAACAAATTGTGTAGGGAAAACCAAAGCAATCATCATCTCATGAATAAATCTCCATTCAACTATAATGTAGGATTCCAGCTTAATCATGCAATGAGGGTCAGTATTTACCTTCTTTAACTCCTCAACATATCAAAATATCCTGCATAGAACCCACATGTCCATTGAGATCAACTTCTCACCATCCTGTTCCATCACCTCCGCTAAGTCCTCCCAAAATTTTGCCTTATAGAGACATCCAATCTTACTTGTGATGCTTATGCACTTATAATAATTACGATTGCACCACCTATCACTCTTTCTATACACCTCCAATACATCATCAATATGTCCCATTATTATAAAGAGGATGCCAACTCCATTCTTACCCTTATCCTTTACCAAGTGCTAACCACTGAGCTATTTCTCTCACCTTGTGTCCGACCCACTTGGTCTTGTGTAGACAATTATTTCAATTTTCCTTCTCTTTATGACCTCTACTAGTTCAACTGCCAATCAAAGAGCCGATATTTCACGTCCAAACACGCATTGTACTGCCAACTTCATTATGACTTTATCTGCATTCGTCCATCTTGAGGGAACCCTTGCATATTTGACACCACCCCCAAGCACTGGGATGGTGTGTTGCTTCTAGACGATAACCTAGAAACCCTTGCATATCTTTCACTACACCAGCACATCACTGAGAAGGGAATGCCCTCACAATATCCATAAGATGTGACCAAGTTTTTACGCTGGTTGTCGTAGACCTACAACACTCCTTGAATGCCACAAGGTGACACTCTCAGAGTCACACGTGGTGTTTTCTAGTACTTAAAATCTAATTTAGGATATTGTACCCATATTGACATGACTTTACAGCTTCTTCTTTAAATCAATGTTAGGTGCATGCTTTGATTGCCATTGTTCAATTGACAAGAAAAATGATTACCAGCAGCCAAAATTCTGTCTCTATTCTCAACAGGTTTAAGTTTGGCAATGAATACTCCCCTGAAAATTACAGCAATCTTATCAACACCAGAATTTGTCCATATTCTCCTCATAAATCCTTGCATTAGAATCAAAGGTGGATTTACGCCAGTCACATGACAAACAATTACAAACTTCTAGGAATCCATTTCTTCTTGTATATCTTCTAATTCAATTCTAACACTAATTTGTATACAGATCATATTTTTACTGAGCATTATCTATTCATATTATCGTTAGCTATTCTATAAGCATCTAGAGTCTGAACTTCCAAACTTGGCAATGGAACAGTAATTTATAGTTAATGACACCTTTCAACATGATCTAACCTAAGTCGAGTTCCATAATTTTCAATTATGTTGTATGCCCATCTCAATCTTTTTCCTCAACATTAAATAGTTCCTAAGAAGGCTCATTTGTACTCTATTGCTACCATAATACACAAACTAGATAAAAAATTTCACAACAGTATGCACTAATTTCATTAATATCTTTTACACGTAAATTCAAAACATTACATGTCACATCTAACATGAAGTTACTATCTATCTAGCAAAACATCACTCATTCTGCTTATTCAAAAGCACTTATCAATAGTTACAATCATAATCTTATAAGTTATATTAACTTAGCTAATAAGGTGGTGCAATAGAGCAACAGTTACACAAATGTTGGCGTAATTTAAAATCGTGAAATTCCGTATACATTTTTGAACCACTATTATGGGACATTACAATTATAGCTTGATAGTTTATTCTTTCATCTTTGTTCATATAGTAACTATAACCGCATTGCACCCAAGCAAGAACTTTTTCTCATAGTTCTCTTACATTGGGTTGTGATGTTGCATGAAGATAATGTTTAAAACTATCGCTTTTGGCAATTAAAACTAACTTCTGAATCAGCATTTAGAATGTCATTAAAGGACTAAAGTTGGCCAATTAAAAGTATCACGTTTTCTGAAGGGCTTGCTTTTTTAATAAATTTTTTTAACGAATTGCCTTTTTGAAATATCTTTCAGCTTTTGTCTTGAATATCCGTTCACGTGTTTACACCTATATTTATCCAGTTTTTGTTTTTAAAAAATTAGTCTGTATTTCTCTCTTCCTACCTGTATAAGTAAAAAATTCTTCCCCTCAAAAAAAAAAAAAAAAAAAAAAAAAGTAAAAAATTCTTTTATTAACTATACATCATTTGGGTTTGGAACTCTTAGGATTGAGTATGTAAGAAGTGAATTGTGAAACGAGAAAGTTGATATAGGTCACATTAGTCTTACCAATTTGGACTAAGCTGTGGTTAGAGAAATTGTGTTCAAAGGAAAATAGGATGATGTATGTGAAATTAAGGATGAAGTGGAGGTATGCCCCACTTTGCTTTCCATTTAAATCTTTAACTATAATATGTTTGCCGTTATCAATAATTCCACCATCAGTTTGTTAATTTCTTTTACTTTTTGGGTAGGGATGTTCATTACTAATTTTCTATCTTTTTCTTTATTCCTTCTATGACAACAATACTGTTCTCTTTTACCCTTTCTTACCCAACCAAATTTCTATGGGTTTACTTATATTATTTTAAAACACATTAATCTTAACAACTTTCTCTTTCCTACTCAAAAGGTAAAAGAAAATAAAAGACCACTTTTCACAAATTTTCTCCTTTGATTTGTTTCCATTGATACAACAAATGAAGATCACTAGGAAACATACAGAGTAATTTTGAAACATGAACAATAAACAATTATCCAATTCTTAAAACTAATAACTAATCTCGACCTTTTTTTTATATATATATATTTAAGTCACTATAAAATAATTTAATCAGCAAACAAATAAAATAATAGACAAATTACTATATATAATGTTATTAAGTATTAGATCAAGAGCCTTTAGTAAAAGATATGAGAATAGGAACTTCTCTCAATTGATAATTGCAACCCTTCACTAACTAAACTAGAAAGTTTCTTAAATTTTTTTTTTTTTTTTTTTTTTTTTTTTTTTTTTTGAAAGGATTCAAAATATAATTCTGTATTTTAATAGAATATATAGGCTCCATTCGTTTTTATTTTACTCATTTTCCATTTTGGGTCTTTCTTTTTTGTTTTACTCAATATCTTTTTTTGGTCGCTCTATTTTGTTCTACTCACTTTGATTATTCTATTTTGGCACCTTTTGTTTATTTTTTTATTTTTTATTTATTTATTTATTTTTTATTTATTTATTTATTTTTTATCATCTTCGTCTTCAACCACAATAATTACTCCTTTTTACATACACTTTCTTTACTTTATTCGCTTTTTCTCACACAAATCCATCTTTTACTTTCTCACTCTAACATTATCCTAGTTTATCTTCATTCTTCAATATTCTTTTAAGTTGCGTATTTATAGTAACCAATTAGAACATAAAAGAACAAAGGGAGTACAATTTTTGGGAGATTATTTAAATGTTTGAAAAATCTTGGTAGATTTTAGTATAAACATTTTTTGGTGTATAAAATCATTTAAAATATTTGAAAAAAAATGAGAGATTAATTGGTGTGGAAGGTTCATGGCTGGGAGTTTGAAATTGTTGTAAAATAATACTTCTTCCGTTTTCTTTTACTTACAACACTTCCCTAAAAAGGAAATGTCACAATATTTGCAACACACTATAAAAGGAAAGTTACTTTAGGGAAAAACTATACTATATCCCTTATTTAAAGCACATGGCCCACTAAATTACACTCCTAACAACCACTCATCCTATTTTAAAGTTTATTATAACATGTAAACCCCACTTTTCTTAGTTACCGCGCTAAAGGGTGTGTTGCATCTAAAAGAAAACATAGGAAGTATTTTTTATGAAATTTTGTAAATAACCAGCCCTCACAACACCTTATTTAGAAGTAATTATCCTTTTTTTTCAAATATCTTAGATTACTACCCCTTAAAATAAAAATAAAAAAAGTTAGATGTCACCACTCATTGCTAGAGTCCTGCCACTTTTCCGACCGTGGAGCTTACACTGGCTAGTTTCATCTTTTTATAATCCCTTTGCCTCATATTTTTTTTCCTCACTTCATTTGTACCTACCAACGATCCTAAAAAAAATCTCCAAATATTCAAAAAAATTCTCTAAATTCTCCACTTTTTGCTGCAAATCAGTAAAATCGAGGCAAAGGGTTTTTAAAAAGAAGATTCTAGCCGTTATGTGGGCCCTAGGTCGGAAATGTAGTTGGACTCAGACAATGGGTGGTGATATCATTTCAAGGACTGGTAATTTAAAATATTCCAAAAAAGGGGTGGATACTAGGGTGTTTTGAGAGGTGGTTATTTATAAAGTTTCTTATTTTGTTAAAAATATATAAATTTTGGAATAAAATAGGTGTGAATCATGAAACTTTTCGTTACCAAAAAAAAAAAAACATAGAACATGGTTTGAAAATACGGTTTTGGTTGTGACTATGGGAATAATTGTGGTGTCACGAGTGTCGGGTGTGGATATGATGCGTTGATCACGGACCATGTCTTGGTTGTCACGATGCAAATAGTAACCAATCCCCATAGTGTCATAGTGCTTCATTAAACTTCTTTGTCACTTAGTGCTGGCTGCTGGTCCTTTTTGTCTTGTGTCTCAAGGTGCCTCCTCCTTTGAGTATAAACTTGCATAGGTAGCTGATTTGGTGGCCAACCAAGCCCACCAACCCGGTTTATCGATCACAATGGCTATAGCTACTTCGAGGCCTTTTGACTGGAAGCAAGCAGAGTTTTGGCTAAAGAACGTCATTTTTGGCTTAAACAGGCTCATTTGGGTAGAAATGAGACAAGTTCAGATCAGCAGTTAGGGCCCTGCACAGGGGCTATCGTTGAACAATTGGTTAATTTATCATATGAAAGTTAAACCACTTGGTTGTAGAAGTATAGTCTGAGCTTTTCAGTGATTTATCTCTCCTTATAATTAGGGGCTTGCTTATTAGCTTTGGATGATGTAGATGAGAAATTCAGCTCAAGGATTGTTTATAGTGTCTCTTAACTGGCCTACAGTATCTAGTTGTTTGATTTTGTTTCATCTTCTTAATCCTTTGTGGCAATTGTTTTTCTGAGCTCATTAGTCCTGGCCTTGTGCTATAAATTGAACAATGCTCTTGAAATCTTGGATGGAGTTTACTTGGCCTGTAGTCTAGTCAGGAATGTACAATTTTTATGATTCGGGTATCCATGGTGTATTACCGTTGTATATATTTTTTTTGTTGGCAAAATTAAGAAAAAAACAATTGTTTTCATTAACCACTACTGTCTGTTGAGTTGAATTGTTAATCTATTAGAGAATTTTTTTCCTTTCATAAACAATATCGGTTTTTAAAGGCCTCTTAAAAGTGTTTGCAGAAAGAGAAAGTCTCTATTGACAAGTCTACATAACATCCTTTGTTGTGTTCTACTGTACTTCCAATCTTTTGTGTCAAGGTCTATTCCACATCCTATAATATCATCTTTTAATTCTTCAGGTTGCATATGAAGATTTCGTTGCTGCCGGTTCACTTGCGGCTGCAAGGGAGAAAGGAGTGGTTAGTACATTACTTTGAGCAACAAATTGAATTTAATGCATCTTTACCTGAATAATTTTTCATAACTAACATGCGAAATACTTGCAATTAAATATACTGAATACCTTCTTTCAAAAAAAATGAATATATATATATATATATATATATATATATATACATACATACAGAATACCAAATTCAGTTTGAAGATCTATGTACAGACTGCTGGTGATGTAATTTTTCTATAAATTATATGAACTGATTTAGATAAAAAGTATATTTGCCTGCTTTCCTTGACAATATGAGTCTTAATGTTTCACTAAAGCTCTCATTCTCTCATGATAATTCCTTGGCCTGTTCCCCTGTATGGCATCAACTACTGAATAAAGCACATATATAATTTCCCAGTTTCCCTTGATGCATTCATACAAGCTCCTTTGATTTATGAAACTGACATTATCTTTTCTCCTTATCAATCACCAGAAGCTCCAGTGGTAGTTCTTGTGCCAGTAAACCTTAAATTTCAATTTTTCTTAGTGAAGTCGTTGCATAGCAAATTCTTGTAGCGTAAACTCCATTAGCGTATTTGCTGACTTTGAAGTCCTCTCTGTCCACCCTTCCCCTTCTTCGAGCCCTCATCTTACCCCTTCTCCCAAGGTAGTGCTGATACACATGAGCTCAAGCAAACAGACCCACACACATTTGTATATTTGCATTGTATCAAAACACATCTTCAAGGGCAGTCAATAACCCTAGTTGAGGTACTTTATCCTCAGTTTTGGCAGTGTTGGTACTGTTATTGTAAATTAATTACTTTAAATCCTATTTGAACGTGTTGGGCTCCCATCTTTACTTTCATGTATTGAGGTCCGTTCTATCCCATAGCATTTGAGTCGATTCCAATGTAAGGGAAATTCTAAATCAACCCAACTTTAATAGAATTCATACTGTGTTCTAGACGAATATTAATCCATAATGAATGAATACCTATAAATCTTAGCAGTTGTAGGGAAGTTTGTATTGCATGTAGCATTCATGTTGAAATCTTGCTTCATAGGTCATACTATACCACAACTACAGTGATGTGCTACACCATTACACATCCTGTTCAACTCTCAGTTTTTTTTGGTCCAGTTTTTGCGGGTCAAGTACTTGAAAGTGAGGGGGAAGAGTAAGAGATCCTCACTCTCAAGTACCGCAGTTCGAAGGATTCGACCTTGTTACCTCAAGGTTACAAGGTGAATTCTTCACCAACTAAACCAAGCATTTATTTGGTAATTGATCTTAATCTAGTGATTAAATAGTTTCGCCGTCAACATGGTGAAATTGGATTTTATTATAAAATCCTTGATGGTGAGAGAAATTACTCATTGGTTTATTGCTTTCATGTATTGCAGTTGAGATCTGAAGGGAAGGAATATGTTGTACAAGAAGGAGATGTCATGTTGTTTCGCTTCAATGTTTGATCACATTATCGCCGGAGCAGATGGATTTGTTACCTGTCAGTTACAGCAGAAAAACGATGTTGCTGACAAGTTGTACAAGCACATCACTACATTCTTGAACTGTGGGAGCCTGGCCTCAAAAGTGAGGTAGATTCATTGAGTAATCACCAAATTTTGTCAAAGAAGCAATTAATTCGTACATTCATTATATACTTATTTCAGTCATTCAATGTATTAAGGCAATAGATAATTGAATTATCGATCAAAGGAAGGTAGAATAATAATAAATAGAGTGTTACTAATTTTCTATATCACATTGCATGCTGAAAGATAGTCTATAAACAAAGCATTTTTTAAAAAATAAAATATAAAAGCTAAAAACTACTCGTATATAAGAATTCAGATTTTAGCCCATAGTTCTCATTCATGAGTCGATGATTAAGTTGGAATAGTGTTCTACTCCCTTTTGTTATTTGCATTTCCAATTAAACAAATAAAATTCGAATGTATTCAATAAAGTTAATTGAATCAAATGAAACTCAAACACATTTAAACAAAGCTTTTTGAATCAAACAAAAGTCAAATGCAATCAACAAAGCTAATTGAATCAAATGAAAGTCAAGCACATTCAAACAAAACTTTTTGATTTAAATGAAAGTCAAATGTAGTCAACAAAGCTAATTGAATCAAATGAAAATCAAACACATTCAAATAAAGTTTTTGAATCGAATAAAAGTCAAAATTGTTTTAATAAAATTAAAGCTTTAAAGAAAAAAAAAGTTTTAAAAAAATTCTAATTTGGAATATTTTTAATGTAGGCCTTTTTTGGGTTGGGGGAATTGGGAAGAACGGAAAAGAAAAGAAAAGAAAATTATAGATTCCTATGTTTGGTTTTAAAAATTAAGCGAGATTTGATAGGAAATTTATAATATAATTTAAGAGTGATTTTCCCAATTTTTAATCACAACACTCCAAACTCTCAATTTATGTTAACTTTACTTTTTTGAAAAAAAAAAACCTATTAATTTCCATAATAACTTCCTATTCTAACTTCCACTAAGCAAATTCAATAACTTCCACAATCATATTTACAAAAATAAATTAATGATATCATAGTAATAAAAAAACATTAACATATACGATTAATATATTCCATGCTTTAGCACGGGTACACCCTAGTCTATATAATTATAGAGTCAGTTAATGAGGTTTTTCCAAAATCTCAATCTCCAACTCTCATGAATTTAGTTTTTTTTTTTTTTTCCTTTTTATTTTCTTCTTATTTTTGACTATAACCTCCAATTAAGTAACTTCCACTTCATAATTTTTATTTATAACTTCCACCTTGTTTTATTTTCTAAATATACATTCTACGTATATATATAACGTGTGTTAGCATGGATGCACTCTAGTGAAGGGAAAATGGAAAGAAAGTTCCCTTCACAAAATCTTTCCTTTCCTTTTATCCCAAAATTGGAGGAATTTGATAGGAAAGAAAGAAATTAAATCTATTGAAATTAAAATTAGTATTCTCTCCCCTTTCCTTCCTTTACTAATATCATACCAAACAATAGATTTCTCTAAATTCCGTTCTTTTACTATTAATAAACCATATAGATGATATAATTTCTTTCTTTTTCCTTCCCTTCTTTTCCTTTATTTCCTTTACTAATATAGTAAAAAAAAAAACGCTAATTTCCTTTTATATATTTGGTGAATGAGCTAATATTTGTTACATATTTCACTTATTCTTATAATTTTCAAACAATCATGAATCTGTTATATTATAAGGTCATGTTAACTTCACCTTAAAAAATAGTAGTATTCAGTAAAATTAATTTATGCTTAGTAAAAATAATTTCAATTTAGTAAAAATAAGTTCATTTTGTAAAAATAACTTCACTTCAGTATAAATCAGTAACTTTATAAAAGAAATACAATAGAAAATCAGTAAAAACAACAATAATAATTTCTGTTAAGTAAAAATAATTTCAGGGGCCGTTTGGTTGGGGGTAATCAGGAAAGGGAATGAGAATCAATTGGCCCGATTTCCTTTGTTAATGTTTGTTTAGCACTTTTATTCATTCCCTTTACCCTCCCCATTACTCCAAATCCTTCCAACTTCATTCCCCACCCCCTAGGTATTTCCATTCTCATTCCCTACCCACTTTCACACCACCACATCACCACCTTCACACCTACCAACACCATCGGAAAACCAGCCCTGACCACCGCCGCCCCTCCCCCGACCAACGCCGATCTTCCCCCAAGCCTCGCCGCCCTCCCCTCCCCCCAAAAACCACCCCTAGCCTCGCAAAACCCTAGCCTCGATCTCCCTCGACCTCGAAACCCTAGCTGCCCCTTCCCCTCCCCTCGCCGCCCAAAAACCCCCCTACCTCGAAAAACCTCCGATAAAAACCTCCGAAAACCCTAAGGGAGGTTTTTCGAGGAAGAGATGAGTCGCTTTGGGCCCAGCGAGTGGTGGGGGAGGGATTGCGAAGGCCGACGAGGGGTCGGGAGGGCCGACGAGGGGTTTCGTGGCTGAGATTAATGAAAAATATATGAAATGTGTGGTTGTGTGGTGGTTGTGGTGATGGTGGTGTGGTGGTGGAATTGATTCCCTTTGTTTTAAAAACAAACAACAAAGCAAAATTAGGGTATTTTCATTACATTCTTCTCCTTTCCCTTTGTTCATTCCATTCCGATTCCCTCGTGCGAACCAAACGGCCCCTCAGTTTAGCAAAAATAAGGTGAAGTGAACAGGGCCAAAGACAAGTGGAGTAATGTGGAGTGGCTTTTCTTGTTTAGTTCTGTAATATTATCTCTAAAAAAAAAAAAATACTTGACCTATTTTATTGAATTTTGGTTAGCATTTGTTATACTACCTCCGTTACATATTAGTTGCAACTTTGGGCAATATTTGTAAGAGATAAAATATTCCAAAGTTGCAACTAATATGTAACGGAGGTAGTATAAATTATATTGATTCTAAAATCACTACTTTGATTGATTCTAAATAATGGATTACATTTCCAATATGATTTTGGTGAATATATTATATTATAAGACAAACAAATCAATATGGAGCTAACAAGTGTAACTATATGATTCACTTATCTTATTTTTGTAATGTTATCTCTAAAAAAATACTTGACAAAATTTATTGCATATTTTTCATTAGTTTATTTTTATAATGATATCTCTTAAAAAACGAAGGGAATAAAATTTTAGACTATAAATAATGCAAATTTAATACATATAATTAATATTTATAAAAAATAGTATATCACCGATAACTTTCTATAGATACAATCATACAAATGTCTTGTGTGCTAAAACTAAGAACATCCTTATTCATGAACAAAATTTTTTTATTCATGTTACTATTCACAATAAAAAAATACTTTCTCTCTCATATACATCAAACAAACAAATAATTTCTATCATCCTACTCTTAACAATGAACCAAAAAAAGAAATAGTTCATGTTACTATTCACCTACCCCACCTTAACTAAAAATTAAAATACAAACATAATATATAATAAATTAATCAACAATGTTTTAAAAAAAAAAATAATCAACAAAAGTGAATTTTGTCGGACAAACAATTTTCACAAATGGTTTGGAAAACCAAACCATTCACAATTGTTCATGAAACTATTCATCTTTTCCTCAATTTTTTAACATTACTTTATTTAAATAGTAACACAAATAATTTGTATTGTTCATTGTTAAGGATGCTCTAACATGATTATCATGATCGACCTCTCCAACAAGTGAAATAGATACTAATTTGAACAATTCAATAACTATTTTTTTTTAAACCAAGCTAGAATTATATTGATAAGTTATCCATCAATACATAAGTAGTAATTTCTGGGGGGCAAAAGTTCTCCGACACTTGTTTAACCTTGAACGGAACTAGCTAGCAATATGATGCCCAACAAAATCGCCATCACGTCTAACATTGTAGACACCTAAAAATGTCTCCCCAAAACCAAACTCGATGATGTACAACCTTTCACCGCCATTATTGGCCGGGTTGAGTATCTAATCTTTGGAGTGCTTAAATCCATGCTCTATCCGAATACATTTCATAAACCAATCTAATTCCTAGCTCATTTCCCACACCATAACTTACTTTCCACTTCTCGTATCCACATCACAAAACGAAAGAACCTGATTTTTTGTCCCTATAATGTTGATCAAATTATTATTTGGTTGGATAGGCCTTTCAATAAGATTTCCAATGGTATATCATAAGCTCAATTCCGATTTAAAATGAAGAAGATATGAGCCAAACACTAAACTTTGCCCAAAACCGACACCCTTCTACTAAAACAGCCATATCGTACAATATACAAATGATATTGACCTGATTCTAATTGGGTTGGAAAGTAGACTTGATAAGCTTTCCAATGATATATTATATGTCTTATTTCGAGTTACAGATCAAAAGTTATCATAGTTTTAAAAATGTGTTAAAAACTGGAATTACCGTGCGTAAAGCTAAATTAGCGTGTCACAGCGCCTGATGACGTGGCACGCGTTCACGTGTCACGGTGCTTTCCGGTGATTTTTCTGCGTCCCTTTTCTCACTCGATTATGAACTTGGACGCAAAAAATGTCCCGCGTCACTCCATATTTTGCCGCGTCAATTCATATTTTGTCGTGTCACGGTCCACATGCAGTGACACGGGAATTTCCCGGGTTTTCTCCGCGTAAAACCTAAAACATGTTTTATCATTTTAGGGCCGCTAATTCCCCGCGTCACACCAATCCGCTGGCGTGTAGCGGCGCCCCAAATTTAGGGTTTTATCTTTTTAGGGTTCTGTGTGTTCCTCCTGCTCATTTCCTCTATAAATACTCCCCTCCTTTCTGTAGTTCGGGGCACAAAAATCATTCTCTCACTCCCTACACCAAAAATCATTCTCTTCTCCCTCTTTAACTTAATTTCTAGCCTCCTTAGTCTTCCATAAAACTTCCCCTAAACACTCCAAGGAGTCCATACTTAACCCGAGGTTCCGTACTTAAACCAAGGCGTGAAAGGTAGAATTAACTGAGGGTTTGGACCAATAAAATCTACTTTTATTTAATTTAATTATTTCTATTTGATTTATAGTTTTATTGAAGTTACTAACAATTTATTCATGATGTAGCAATTCAAGAAAACGCGGAAAGTGAGTAATTAATCACTTAATTACTCTTATTATTATTCTTATAGTTAGTATCATGATTAGGATTATTATTTAATTTGACTAAAGATATTATTGTTGAATTGCTTCTAATACTGATGTATATTATATTATTTTTATGATCACCATATTGCTTGTTAAAGGGAATATGTAACTGAAAGTCACGCGTAATAAGATAATTTGGATAACCGGTTTAGGTTCCTTAAATCTTGTTGTTAATCAAGTGATCTCTAATAATTAGAATTATATGTTGCATTAATATTCAACCAATTTAGCATAATGATATGTCCGTTTCATATAGTGATTTACCCCCGTCCCTTGATCGTAATTAGTAGTGTTTTTGGCTCTTTCGAGCCACTTTTATTGCTAATTGGTATTTTCCAGTGTTTTCGTAGTTTTGCTTGAGTTTTGTAGGAAATTGCACATTTGGAGCATTTTCTCGGGTTTTTCATGGAGCGACTACGGGAATGAGAGAAGCACGACCATCATTGAAGCCCAAGGCCGGCTAGATTCATCGAGCCTGTGATTAAGGGCTCGGTAATCGGGATACTGAGGTAGTTGGACCGAGTATTCAAGACCCGAAGAGGAGATCTGGATTGGGTCCAAGCCTCGAAGGGAATGTAATCCCCCGTATTTATAAATATATTATAAATGAATTTTTATTTTATTTATAATATTTATGTGTGTTTTTTCGGGATTTAAGTTTTAAAGTTCCAAATTATTTTAGGGTTGATGATCGATTTTTGTTCTAACAGGATTTTTAATTGTGCATCCTACAATTTATGTCATACATATTAAACAAAGCTAGCCCATTTCATTTATCTAATTGGCCCATTAATTTTATGAGCCCCAATCTTAAAACTAACCCTACACCACTCTCTCTCCTATAAATACCCCATACATCCCCAAATTTTTTCCCCACACAAAAGGTTAGTTTTATTTTTCCTCCTCTTTATTTTCTTTATTTTATTTTTCCTTTATTTTATTTTTTCTTTATTTTTTTTCCTTTCTTTTCCTTTTTCTTTTTTTTTTCTTTCTTTTCTTTTTTCTCCTCCTTCCTACGTGAGCATGGCTCACTGTTTACCCCTGCTGCCGCCACCTGCTGGCTGCTGCCGCCCCCCCTGCCGCCGCCGCCGGCGACCCTGCCGGCCCACCAGCCCAGCAGCTGGCCCGCGTGGCCTTTACTTCTTCTTCCTCCTTTTTATTTTTATTATTTTGTATAATTTTATATGTAATTGTTTTGGGTTTTGTTTTTGTAGTATAAAGATTATATTTTTAGTATCAAAATCATATTTTTAATAGTTTAAACTTATAATTTTCAGATTATAATGTTGATTTAATTTTCAGATTTTATGAATTATAAAACTAGGGTTTCAATTTATTCAAATTGGGATTTTAGGGTTCTAATGAGCAATTAATTTGGGGCTTTTGTTCCTATTGTATTTATAATGATTAATTAACCATAAAAACATGTTTTTAATGGAGTTTTAAGGACTTTTAATCTAAATTATATTGCTGGAAATTTTTGTAAGTATTAATTTATGGTTGTTGGTTGTATTCTAGGAAGTGATTATTACTTAGGAGACTTTTAAGCGATTAAAAGTGGCTCAAAGGATTGTTTACACGAGGTACGTACATGTCTACTTCGTTGCAAGTAGTATCATGTTTAGGTACCAAAAGGAAAGAACTTAGTTTCATGATTAGAGAACACTTGGATGAAAATTGTTTGGTTATATATTTAATTAAATCATGTATTTATGTTTATGAGGCATGTTTTGGTGAATTAAATATGCTTGTATGGAATTATGGATGCAAGTATGTGAAATTATATTGGATTAATTGTTTTTATGGAATGTTGATACAAACATATTTTATTGGATTGGTTTGTTAACCACATTTGGATTATTAAAGGATTGGAATTGAATGGTTTAAGTGGAATGAATTTATTAATTATTCCACAAGGTTATTATTTATTTATTTATTACTCAATCATGACTTGTTAGTATGTTGAGTAAAGGTGGTTTATTAAGCCGAAATGGCTAGGTGGGTTGACTATGTTCAACAATTTTGGATAATTTGGAAGTTTAATGAAATTAAAGGTCAATTTGTGTTGTGATCACCATTGTCCTAAATAAGATTAAAAGTGAATTGATGTATGAATGTTATGTATGGTCTTCTTGAATGAGTCGGCTATTAATTAAAATTGTAATCACGTAAAGTGAAACATGGATGAGCAATAAAACTCTAGAAAGCGTGCACTTCTAGAGTATTGACAATTACGGGTTGGGGTACACGGTGGTAGCCCGTGGCTTTTCGAGGCTTTTTTGATCAACATGTCCTCTTCTCTTTTGGTATTTACATTTTATTTTATAATGAAAGTTAGATGGGATCCTAGACTAACTTTGTGAGAATGGAGTACAGTCGCGCCCATTCTTGCATCGCGCTAAACTTTTATTTTAAATGGTCATTTGGGACCAAAATGATTTGGTGGATTGGACAACCTCGTCTATTGCTTACTCCAAATTAAATTAATTGGATTAAATATAGAGTCAATTGTTTTGAATTAATTAGTAAGTATATTGAGTCAATTGAATTGTCTAAGTGTGGAGTCTTGATTAATGAATTCGTGTTGTATGTTTATTTATTATAATTAATTGAGCATGTTAGGTTTTGTACGTTGTAGCTTGTATGTACTCAGCTTTGCTGATTGCGTGCTTTTGTGTGTGTTTTCTTTTGGTCATGGCCTTCGCCTTTCAATGACCCTGTGATGATCCAATTATTACACTTGTATTATTGGGGAGCAGTATTGCAAAGGTTAGCTTAATGATGTGAAGTTCGAGGATTTGACATACGCATTGTCAAGGGATTGGTGTGATTGAGAGTATTCGTTCTTTGTGTTGAACTTATTTATGTTTTACTATTTTAATTATGTTTTGGGATTTTGAATATTGGTTTGGTTTTAAATAAGGGCCTTATATGGTTCCAATTTGTAAGCTTTGACTTATTCGTTTTCCTAAACTATGTTATTTTAAAGACTTAAGTTTGATTTTTCGCTGCGATACTTTGATAAAGCCTTAACGTTTTAACATGTGGCGGTAACATGTCAATCGTTCTCCACTATTTTTTTAAAGTAAGTGGTTTGGAAAAGGGAAGCCGGGCCCGATCGGGTAAGCATGAGCCTGATCGGGCGGATGCTGCAACTAATGGCTGTGCGTAGCCTAAGGCGCGCTCGATCGTGCGAGGCTTAGCATGATCGGGCGAGGCTGCTGTGAAGAGGGTGCGAGCAAAAAAGCGCGCTCGATCAGGCGGCCCTTAGCCCGATCGGGCGCGTGTTTCTGGAAGGCTAGCTAGACGAAGCACTTAGTTTCTAATTAGGAGTTGTTTTGTTTTCGTTTAAGTACGTTTTAGGATAATTATTTTTAGGAAAAATTGACTTTTGCTACCTGGGAAACACATCAATTTCATGTTTACTACCTATGAAAAAATTTATTTTATTTTACTACCTAACTTTTGAAAGTTTGTTAAATTTTGCTACCATTTAACGACTCTGTTACTGTAGGCGTTAACTGGGCCCCACTCACCTAACTAACCTCCCTTTTCTTTCTTCTCTCTCCTCGAACCTACCCTCTGCCATTTCATTAACTTTCTTTCTCACTCAATTAACAGTCAATTGAAGCGATTCAACGCTCCATATTTACTCCATTGAAGCCCTTTTTTTTTACTTGGATTCTTTCTCTCTCATATGTCAGCTTTGTGACTTTTCTTTTTCATATCTTATCTGAAATTTGGAGCTTAAGCAAGGTTGCGTGGAAGGGTATTACTGGGACAGCGAAGCAGGGGAAGGACGATTAGCTGGAGTGAGTCGTCATCACCATTGTTGGAAGATTCTTCTGACTTGGCATTTTATAAGGTACAAAGCCCTATTTACTTTAAGTGGTCCAAAAATGGTGGTAATTGTGCAATTACTTATGTCAATTGAGGTATATTTGGGGAAATCTGCAGTAAACCCTAATTTAGTGTGCTTTTGAATAAAGTATGCAATTTGACTATTTAATTGACTAATTTAATTGATGCATGCCTGCTTTTTTGAGTAATTGGATTACTTTATGTGGTGCTTGATTAGTTTATACAGTGCTGCAATTAGTTTTTGATTAGTGTATTTGTTTGTTGGTTATAAACTGTAGATTGAACACATGGCAGATGAGGATGATTTTGTTGGTGATGTTGTTGATATTAAGCTTAGAATATTTGGGGGGTTTGTGTATAAAACTAGGAATGGTGTGGATTACCTAGTGTATGAGGCTGGGTTCACTTATTGGAGAAGGGAAGTTCCTATGAGGTGGGTAACTATGGGGTACTTAAGGTATTTGTGTGCTCAGGGGATAGTTGACATGGGCTGGGAAGTTCCTAACATATATGTTCTGTGGTACAAAGAGAAAGGGAAGACATGGATAATTGGTAAAAGAAAGATAGAAACAGCTGAGGATGTTGTAGGTCTAGTAGAAGCTAAGCATAGGGATGGATATTTGGAGGTTTTTTGCACAGTATCAGATGACACTTCCCCTAGTCAGGACCCACAAACCACTGTTGTTGAAGATAAGAATCCCAAAGTAAATCCCACTTTAAACCAGCTGCAATCCACATAAAAAAACCCCAAGTCCAAATCCACTTCAGCCCACACTGCTACTACATCAAACCCAACCCAAAAAAGGCCTAGACAAAGACAACAAACTGCAATTCCACAGCCCAGTTCACCTCAAACTCAAGATAACTCAAACACAAATGCACTTGTACTGAGAAGGAGCCCTAGACTAACTGTTATACCTGAAATAAAAGAGATAGTGAAAGAGGGGTTGGTGAGGAGAAGCCCTAGGTTTTCTAGATCTCTTGAGAAGGGGGAGGGTAAGCTGACAGAAGCAGCTGGCAGTTCTGTCTTGAGTGTGAAAGATCCTAGGGCAGGGAAGGGTAAGACTGGTTTAGGTAAAGGGAAGAAAAGTAAAGCAAGGAGGGCTTTAAGGTTGGATGATGAAGATGATGCATCAGGTTCTGGTTCTTCCAGCTTAGATGAGTCTGATCTTGACATAGATTGGGAGGTTGGTGAAGAGGAGGGAGACAGTGATGTGGATGAGGATGACAGGGCAGGTTCTCAGGCAATTTTAGGTGAGGTTAATAGGAGTTTGGAGGTTGTCACATATAGGGGAGAAGAGAAAAAGGATTCAGCTTTGCAAAGGGAGGAAAAACTAAATCAATTGGTAAAGGACATAGGTGGTGCAGAACCTGAACTGAAGGATGAGGGCTCTGAGTCAGATGAGCTTAGAAGTTTGAATGGTTCAGATGATGATGAAGATCATAGCCCAAGGTTTCATGCAGACACTGATTTCAAAAAGGGTGTTGTGCTTGTGAACAAGCTGCAGATCACTAACAACACTGTTTTGAGGAGAGCTTTAAGGACTCATGCAATAGAGAATAGGTATGAGTTTTACTTTTTGCACAATGGTGGTGACAGAATAGCTACTTATTGTAAGAGGAGGTGTAATTGCAAGTGGAATGCAAAGAGGAGAAATCTGCCAGAGTGCAAGTGTGGGGTAAATGTGAAGAAGTGTCCATTTAAGGTGCTTGCTAGGAGGTTATCTAATAGCACTGCCTGGCAAATCAAAGAGTTGGTTGTGAAGCACAATTGCATTAGGAGTAAGATGAACTCCAAGGTGAATGCTGAGTATATTTGTGATAGGTATCTTGAGGAGTGGAGGCATAATCCAGATTGGAGAATCAAAAGTGTACAGGCTAGGGTTCTAAGTGACTTAGAAATTAGCATAAGTTATGCAAAGGGGTGGCTTGCCAGGGCTAGAGCAAAGCTGAAGATATATGGCTCAGCTGCAAAGCAATATGCCAGGGTGTATGACTATGGGAAAGCTGTCATCAAGTACAGCCCTGGCTCAGGGGTGTGTGTTGTTGTTGATGGTGATCACAACAGCCCTGAGAGACCCTTATTTATGAGAATGTACATCTGTCTTCAGCCACTTAGAAGTGGCTTCATTAAAGGCTGTAGACCACTCATAGGAGTTGATGGATGCCATCTTAAGGGAGCATATCCAGGTCAAATTCTTGTGGCAGTGGGCAAAGATGGAAATAACAACATCTACCCATTGGCTTGGGCAACAGTTGAGGTGGAGAATAAGGAGACTTGGTGTTGGTTCTTGGGGTGCTTGAAAAAAGACCTTGGTGATGTGGCTGAAGGTGCTGGTTGGACTTTCATGTCTGACAGACAAAAGGTCATTTATGTCCTGTTCATTAAATAGTTTTGTATTTTTTTGTTTTTTGTTTTTTTTTGTTTTTTTTTGGCTAATGATAATTTGTGTTTGTTTTGAGTGTGTACTGTATGTAATAGGAATTTGCTTTGTATATGCTTTATTTTTTTGCTTTGTGTCAGTTTGTAATCAGTTCAGTGACTGAGTTAGTTCAGTGAGTCAGTTAGTTCAGTGAGTCATTAAATCCTTGTGGTTTTGTGCATTTTTTTGCTAGATTGATTTTGAGATAGCCATGGAATCAATAAGGTTTCTTTCTGAGGATGCCTATGTCTACTTAGATAACATTCCTGCAAAGCATTGGTCTAGACATGCATTCCCAACTGTGTGCAAATCAAATATGCTTCTAAATAATGTATGTGAGACATTCAATGCAATCATTAGAGAGGCTAGGGACAAGCCAATACTCACTCAAATGGAGTGGTTAAGAAGATATGTCATGAAAAGACACAATGACAAATGGGAGGCTATGAAGAAAATTGAAGGGAAACTGATGCCATATGTCACTAAAACTTTTGAGAGGATTGAGAGGGTTGCTAGGCACTGTATAGTGCAAGTCTCAAGGGGAGACTCATATGAGGTTGAGCTAAATGGTGATACAGTGCTTGTGGACTTAGGTATGAGGAGTTGCACATGTTACCATTGGCAACTAACTGGGATACCATGTGTACATGGTTTTGCTTGCTTATTGGACAAGAGAGTTGATCCTGAAGACTATGTGGATCTGTATTACACAAGGAAAACATATGTGTATGCTTATGAGGAACCAGTCCACCCCATGCCAGGACCTAAGCATTGGGAGAAGCATGGATTTAAGGAACCTCTACCTCCAGCAATAAGAGTGATGCCTGGAAGGCCAAAGTCCAAGAAAAGGAAGCTGGAGAGAGGTGAGGGAGAGACTGAGAAGCCAGCAAAGTCCCAAAAACATCAGAAAACTTGCAGCAACTGTGGCCAGCCTAGTCATTACTCCAAGACATGTAAGAATCCAGCTGTGAAGACTTCTAAAGCTCCACCTGGCAAGCCAATTCTCAGTGATGAGTGGAACATTAAACAAAGAAGGAAGAAAGAGCAAAGGGCTGCAAGTAAGGTGCGTAATATGACAATCCACCCTAAGTTATTTGGTTTTCTGTTCTTATTCTTCCTTTTTTTTTGGATTTCTGAATTTTTTTTTTTTTTTTGTTGTGTGTCACAGGTTGGTGCAACTCCTGGGCCTCACAGTATTGCTACCAAGAATCCCAAGAAACAACCTCCACAGAACCAGCAGACAACCTCTCAGGATCAGACAGCAACCCTTACCCAAGCTTCACAGGCATCAACAACAACAGCCCTACCACAGCAAAAGACAACAAAGAAAGGAAAGGGGAAGAAAAAGATGAATTAGAGTCATGCTTGTATTTTTTTTTTTTTTTTTTTTTAGGGATTCTCCAAAACAATTTGGCTTTCATTTGTACTGTATTCTGTAACAGCCCTAGTAACAATGCTTATTTCGTTGTTACAGTTTTGTGGAACTCACTTTTTCAGCAACTTTATGTATAAGCCTGTTTTCTGCATATACTGCAGAAATAACAAGCCTTTAATTTGCAAACTACTATATCATGCTACTGTTATGCTATATGTGCAATGATGGCCATATTTTTTGATAAACAAAAGCATATCAGCTTTAATTCATTCATAGTCATTCAAAATACAACATATCCTTGACATCACATTCATAAGTTAAGTTCATACATTCCTTGAAACAAACTAGTACATTGTCACTCTAATAAATCAGAACCCTAAACTCATTTGAATACAACTACAACAACAATAAACAGCAACAAAAGACACATGACAGTAGCTACTGCAGCTGTGCATCCACCAAGATAGACTTGTTGCCCTTCCTTATTGTACTCCCTTCTGTCACAGCTTAAAGCTTTGCACTTCATTGACAGGTTGTCATTCTCAGTCAGCAGACACCTTCTTTGCCCTTTTAAATCTTCAAGTTCTGCTTGCAATGTGTTGATCTCACCCTTCATCAGTTTCTTGTCCAAAAGGAGTTGGTTGATTACGTCGCGTTGCCAATCCGTCCCATCTTCCTCATCAACCCACTCAAAACACTTGCATCCCCTAGTTTGTGTCTTAGGATCATAAAATTTGCAAGATCTGAACTTCCTCCCAGGATTCTCTCTTGTCCATGAAGTCAGCTTACCCATAGGGATCCCACAGTCACACTTCCTCTGCTTTGAGGGAGAATACCTTACCATTGCCATTTTAGCCTACACTTACACCAAGTTTATCAATAATTATACCCTAATTACAGTCACACATCAATTTAAAACATCAATTTTAATCACTGATCTCGCAAATAACAACCCCTAATTTCAACATACAAGAACCCTAATTAATTCCCACAATCATTAAAGCAATTAAAAACCAATTCAAAGTCAAATTAGGGTCTAGTATCACTCACAAACACTAACTAAATCAATCAACTCACACAAATTATTGGAAAAATCGCAATTCAAATTTCCCGTAAATCGCAATTCTAACTAATTAACTGGAAAAATTTAAGCTACTAACCTTGTTCTTTTCACGACAACCACCAGTATTGATCAGCAACCCTCACCAATTTAATCTCAAGAAAAAAAAATTTGCCTCAAAGCTCAGAGATTAATCCCCTCAGAAAAACGCTGTGCATAATTTGAAGATTGGAGCAAAAAGGTTGACAAATCAACTAAATACATGGAACATTAGGAAAGAGCCGTTGTAGTGGGTCCCCTAAACGTCTACAGTAACAGAAGTTAGCCTTGGTCGCAAAATTTAACAAACTTTCAAAAGTTAGGTAGTAAAATAAAATAAATTTTTTCATAGGTAGTAAAAATGAAATTGAGGTGTTTCCCAGGTAGCAAAAGTCAATTTTTTACTTATTTTTACTTACTCTTTTCTCTTAACTTTCTCGCTCTACTTAGCATTTTTCTCTCTCTAGACTTTTCTCTCAACTTTTCCCTTGTTCTTGATTACTTTGTAATTACGCCGATTCGGTACGATTTCTATATTAATTAATTTCAGTAATTCCATTCTTTCAATTCCTCATGAATTATTTTATTACTTTGCATGTTTTAGATTTAATTATGTCTGAGTAGCTTAATTCTAGGGTTTATGGGGATCCATAATTAATAAGAAGGGATAATTTGTTATTGTTGATTATTGATGTTGCACGATAATTTCTTATTGAATTGTTTTAATTCTTTGCAATTAGATTATGAATCGAGCAGATGTGATTTAATTGTGAATGTTTAGCAATATTGAATTGATGAATCGAGCAGATGTTAATTTGATATTAAAGGCTATTTTCAATAGGAACTTAGATCTAGTAAACTGCGAGAGCCTGATAGATCTATGTTGATTAATAAATCGCGAGAGCCTGTTAATCATGTTATTTGTGAAATGTTAATTATTGATTGTTATGTTTTATCCCGGAATATTAATTATTGGTGAACCTGTGACCCTAGGCCTTCTTATTATTGATTTTCTCCCTAAACTCAATCTTCGTAGTATAGTTTCATATTAAAAAAAACAAATTGGTTACTTTAATAATTTAGATTATATTAATTAATTAGGAGTAGAAAGACCAGTTTCCCAGTGGATTCGACCCTACTTCCCTATCTACTTTTGTTAGAGGATTTAGGTAATACTTTTGATTAGGTGATATGACTTTAGCCTGTCACATAATAATAGTTTGGAGCAAATTGAATCTTTGTTTGTATGCCTTTGAGATCAAAGGAATGCTTTTCACTATAAGAATCGAGTAGAGGCCAATATGGGCGAATGTGACTCCATGACTCACTTCGTACCGTCATCCCCGATCCTCCTTACGTGGTTCCGTACCATATGGAGTTAGTAATCTCATGGATTATGAATGGGGTGTAATATTCACGTGTCAATCGTTGCTGCCTATCGTTGTCCTTTTTCGTTGTTGCCTTATAATGATCCGTGAACGGTTTACGTACAAGTTCCTTAAAAAGTTGTTGGCAGCTCCCTACTTTGCTTTGTTCCTAATCGTTGTCCCTAATCGTAATGTCAATTCCCACTTACTATGAGTGCCAAGCATATTCACAACATGCTTTAATGTAGGCGCACTTCAAATGACGCCTACAAACACGAGACCAATTACAAGAATTAAAAGCGCAGTCCGTTTCCAGCAAGACATCAGCTAACCCATACCTTCTTTTAAGTTTGATTGCCATGGCCATGGCTTTTGCTTCAGCCACCTCCGGAGACCAGACAGCACGGACCCTCCGAGTTGCTGCAAAAATTACCTCACCTCTGTAGTCCCGAGCAACAACTCCCAATCCCACCCACCCCTCGTCTGATAAGGATGCATCGGTATTTAATGTAATAACGCCCTGGGGTGGCGGCTTTCAGACCATATGACTCTCCTTTTGCGTGGTAGTGTTGGGCCCATTTCACTAAGCAACCTAAACATAATTAGGGCACCACTATATGACTAAAAAGTATCCAAAATCAAGCAAACGACCTGATTGGAATAAGTATTGAAAGGAAGATCCGTAGATCAATCAAGAAGATACTTTCCCGGAATACACCTGCTGAACAGGGAAAAGAGAGTAAAATCAAGAAGATCCTCCCCATTTGAATAGATTCTAAATATTATTGTAACCCCAGCTGCTCCTAAATAGCATAATAAGACATTGTAACATCCATGTACGCTCACTCACACATCAATACAACTAAATACTTTACTAATTCTCTTAGAATTGTGTCTTTGCTGAACAAGGAGCCTATCCTTTCTCATTATTGTATCTCTAAACTCTATCTCTTTCAATATAATCAGTTATTCATTGCTGTATTGTTGTTCTTGGTTATTGCATTTGATGTTTATGGCTTGATTTTTATTACCCCTTAATCCCTAAGCAAATTCTTAATTGATCCTACTAAGATTTGCCTAAAGAATTTGGCGCCCACCGTAGGGCTGATAGTCAATTAACCTACCAAATCCGCCAAAAACCAAGACAACCACCATGATTGGACAACCAGTACCCTTCACCATAGCCGAAATTAATGAGGAAATGAACGCATTCCGTCAAACCCTAGACCAACAAAAAAGCCAGATCGAAACATTGTTAGCCCAAATGGTCCAAACTGAAGCCAAACTTACAAGCCTAACCAAACAAACGCGAAGCTCTCTGCAGCCAAATACAATGAGTTGCATCCAAAACCGTAACAACAAAAAGAGCAATGAAAGTATAACTGTAATACCCTAAAATTTTCTACTTTAAGTTTCGAGACGAAACTTGTTTTAAGGAGGGTAGATTGTAATACCTAAATATTTTATAAATTTATACGTATAAATTAAGTTATTTTAATTATTAAGTAACCTTCCTTATCTACGTAGTTTATTTTTGGAAAGTTTGAAACCTTATTTTATATCTTATAAAAGTCTTGTTTATAATCTATAAATACTTCTTATACCCTAATTATATTACGTTTGCCTCGGCTTACCCCAACGCTATACTCTGCAAAAATTGAGTTTACTACTTTTGCCTTTAACATGATGATGCAAATCATCATCAATTGATTTGCTAAATCAAAGTCAACTCTTGGGTGCTGGTGCGCATGAATAAGCATCTCATATTCACGAGATTTTAATTATACAATGTGAAAGAAATTGTGATGTTCTCCTCGTCAGATCAAGCAAAACGAAGATTGTATGTCCGTGACGGTAATCACACTATTAACCCTTATATTGTTTGTTTATAATTTGATTGTATTATTTATTTTATGTAATCACACGTGTCTATTTTAGAGTTGTTTATATTATTATTGAATGATTAATTGTTCATATGCTTTAATTTATATGTATGATTAATGTATACAATTTCATGATTTGATCAGATTTATGTCTTGTTATTATTGTTGTACGTATATGATGAATCGTATAAATATGTTAGGGTTTTTAATGTTGTTGTTATATGGAGTATTGTTTTATCGAGCTTTTAGGGTTGTTAGTGCTGGGTTGTGAGTTAATTAATTTTGGGTACTAGTTTGATTTCCCTAAGAGTTGAGATATTTCTAAATCGAATTGTTATGTTATTTGAGAATTTGTGCCATTATTGAGATATAATCAGTTAGTTTGTGAATGATTATTTGATCGATATATGAGATCAAAAGGTTGAGTATATTATTTTGCTCTTGGTTTGAGGCTCGGCGTTATAGACCTTAGTCCTTGGCATGTTGGTAATGAGATAATGATCATGAGTTAAGAATGAGGTACAATCTTTATTTATATTTTTCTATGGTCCCCTACAGTGGGAATTGACCCGTATGTGGTCTGGTTCAAGGTGTTTTCTGATTATTGGGAGTATTCAAGTTTTTATACTTGTTGATTTTATTCGAATTACCCATGTCCAAGGCTAGGTATAGAACAATGAGCATGGCACACTTATGGGATATATTGAGTAAAGGTTCGTATTATTTTTCGAGGTTGAGTTGATAAAGGTTATTTTTCCAGTGTACAATGTGTAATGTAGTTTCGAACTACATTGTTTAAGTGAGTTAATTATATTAATTGTTATATTATTCTTTGTATTATGATATGTGGTGATTACTCAGCTTTTTGCTGACGTGTGTGTTATTTTGTTGTGCTACTTGTGTCTGCGGCCATGTCTTTTTCTTATGGTGGCCCTGCGACGATATATTTTGGAATTTGTCCTTAATGGTGAGCAGACAAGATTGTTTTAGCAGGTTGATCAAGTGATCGTAGCTAAAGGAGCTCAAGTGTTTCGATTAGTTTGTTATAACGAGTTTGTAAAGTTGTACAAATAGCTCACCTAGATTATTGGGTTGTAATTATTGGGATTTTTGTAAGCCTTAACACTCGACAGGTTATCAAGTGTGGCGGTAATACCTCTGATTTAGGTGTATGCTTCCGCAATTTTATTTAAAGGTCGTTAATTTTTCTTTAATTCTTGTTTATTATTAGCTAGTAAATCGGGGGTGTTACAATAACCATGCAGCTTGATATGTCTGGTACTTTCCATACCCCTAATAACGAGGAAAAAGGTTCTAACAACAAGGAACAACCCCTAGACATAGATTTTATGGATGCAGGAACTTTTAAGAAAAGCAAGCAAGAGGGAACTGTGGAGGGAAAGATAGAGAAGGTAGTCAAGAAGTACCTTAAAGCATTCGAGGCCAAGATTGCGAAAATCCCTAGAGTGCCAAAGCACATGGAAGAAGAGGCAGCAGATGGCTACATAGAGTCACCCTTCTCAGAAGAGATTGCCATGGTGGAAGTGCCGAAGAGGTTTAGCACGCCCAATATGGCCATGTATGACAGAACAACCGACCCAGATGAGCATGTGTCCCTCTACAAACAAAAGATGATGAATAGCTCAATCCTTAGAGATATCAGAGAAGCCATCATGTGCAAAGGCTTTGGAACCACGTTGTCTGGTCAAGCCTGAACTTTGTTTATCAATTTAGATAATGGTCGATCTTTTGCAGGAATGGTAAATCTATTCAAGATCCAGTTTGCCAGCAGCAAAAAGATCGAGAAGCAATATTTAGATCTGTACCGTGTCGTGCAAAGACATGGAGAATCCTTGAGGGCTTATCTTAACATGTTCAACATAGAGAAGATCGGGATACATAAGTGCGATGCTCCTACAACAATTGAAGCATTCATAAGGGGGCTGCTAGACCATAGCGAGCCCTAATGAGTGTCATTTATGGCACTTTGATTTGGGTAAAAATACCCTGGCCAGTTGGCCCAATTAGAGCCCGCCACGTGTCACTGGAAGGGGCGCCACTTTGGACCTTCCAGGAGGCGACACGTGGCAGGCAGATAGCAGGCCCCTAGATTTGGCGGCTTTCAAGGCCCAAATCCCGAGGCCCTGCAAAAAGCTGCGTGCCCTTCCCTAGGGCACAAAACCCTAGGGAGGGCACACATTTCTACGACCCTATAAATAGGGAACATTCCCCTCATTTATGGGGTACGATGTTCTTTTATGAGCACACGTTTCTAGGAATCTTCAGTGATTGAATACCAATCATTGTCTGAACTGTCACTCTCAAGAGAACAGTACACTCGAGCTCGAAATCCGAGCAGATAACCTTTCATTCTGCACGTTTACTCTCCGAATCCGTACTAACTTAAGCTTCGGAGGCGGATCACTGACCATTCGGTGCTCCGTTGTTTTGCAGGTACAGGCGTCCGAGTTGAATCCAGTCTTAGTGTTGTAACTTTCCCAAGGGACACAAAAAACCCCGATATATTTGGCGCCATATGTGGGGAGAGTACTTCTAAGATGGCCTCACAGGAACCTGTACCGACTCCAGAGACCAATCGGCCACCGGAGACCAATCGGTACCTGGAGGATGTGTTGGTCCAAACGGACCATGCTCAGGTGACGACGGTGACGTCGAAACCTATACGGCCCAAGATGGGTCTCTCATCTCTTGGCGCATCCGCGGCAAAGAAAAGCGGGAGGGCCCTCATTCTCAGACTACTCCGGGCAAAACAGCCGAACAGTCAAAGAAGCCGGTTGATCCTACCCAGGCGGCAGGATCAGCCCCAGTTACCCGAGACGAGCTCATGAAGCTTGTGAGCAGTCTCGGGGGTGAAATTAAATAACTCACCAACAAGAAGTTGGCTACTCCTAGAAAGGAGCAGTCGGCCAAGAAGTCAGCCCAGTTGGGCAAGTAGAAATCGGTCAGGGACCGACAGCCGACTCCTCATCCTGCCCCTAAGGAGAAGGCTCGGCCTCAATTTTACCTTTCCAGACTCCGTTTCCTAGAAAGGGGTACAAGAAAAGCCATTCGGCATGTTCAGCCGGATGGTAGCAAGAAAACATTCTCTGACGCTCGACATTACATCGAGCAGAAGAGAACTGAGCTTTCAGAGTCTGCCTCAACGTCGACTTATAATGATAGCTTCCAGACTACCTCTTTGAGGTATTCACAATCTGTGCATGAGACCCCAGTAAGCAGCCCTCGAGTCCAAGCTAGTCCTCATGTAATCCAGTCGGCTCAAACCATGGCTCAGCCATTGTACCAGTCGGCTGCCCTACCCTATATTAAACCTGTCTTCTTTGGAGGGAAGGCGGCATGCGGCTATCAGCCCATGGACTGGCAGCTTAGGCTGCAACACCTTGGAGATCAACCCTCTACTTTCTCCAAGAAAATAACCGAAGCCGAACAGCCGGCCTAGGTTAAAAATGTGTTGGTTGGGACCTATGATGGGACCACTAACCCTGAAGACCACCTGCTAGCATACACCCACCTCATGTATTTACAGGGGTTGGATGATGCCGCATGGTGCCGCTGCTTTCCAGCCACCCTGAAAGGCATAGCCCAATAGTGGTTCGACAATCTGCCGGCTGGTTGCATTAATAGCTTCAAGACGCTTGCGTTCTTGTTTGCTTCTAACTTCTCTATGAACATCCTTGCCAATAAGACAAGCCTTGATCTTGGCAATGTACAGCAGGGAGATAGAGAAGGCCTGCGTTCCTACGTCAGGCGGTTCAATTTGGTGAGAATCTAGATCCATGGGCTGTCTAATGAGGTAGCCTTTACAGACTTCTTCAAGGGTCTGAAGGACTGTTCTACTTTCAAGTATGAACTCGTCCGCAAACAAATTTTCATCTTGCAGGGGACACTACGAGAGGTGGAAGCCTATATACAGGCAACCGAGCTCTGCTCCTCTAGCAAGCAGTCGGACTCTAAGAGGTCCGACCAACAGAAGGAGAGTCGGCCTTCTTAGCCGACTCCTAAGCTTGAGGAGAGTAAAAAGAAAAAACAAATCTAGGCCGTTGATAACTCCGATCAGCCGACCCAAAAGAAGAACAAAGAGTGGAAACCGTACGTCCCCAGGTACGAGTTCCATAAGGACTATTGCTCCATCCATTTGGAAATAAAGGATCGGCTAACTCTTGAGAAGCCGACTCCCATGAGAGGTTCCGCTGAGAATCGGAACAAAAATAAACATTGCCATTTCCATGAGGATCTCGGCCATGACACCAACGACTGTTTCAGCCTCAAACGAGAGCTTGACTGTCTGGCTGACAAAGGACATACTTGGGCCATACACAGCCGCACCAGGCAGCAAGCGCTACATATTGGTGGCGGAGGCGGTCAAAAACATCAAGACAAAAGATATCACTTCCTTCATCTAGAGGAATATTATCACTCGTTTCGGGGTGCCTATGTTTGTGTTTTTTGACAATGGTCCTCAATTTGAGACGCCTCAACTCAAGACTTGTCTGGGAGACCAAGGGGTCTCGAGCTTCTTTGCATCAGTCGGGCGGCCTCAAGCAAACAGCCAGGTCGAAGCCTTCAACAAGTTAATCTCTGACGGGATTAAAAAGAAAATTGAACAGGCTGGTGGCCTTTGGGCGGATGAACTACCACACGTCCTCTGGTCCATCAGAATGACTGCTAAAGGGACGACTGGAGAAACCCCATTCCTCATGGTGTATGGTGCAGAAGCTGTCCTGCCCATTGAACACTATGAGCCGACTTTTCGAATCATGCTGTACGATGAAGAGGCAAACTGAGAGGCCATGCGGCTAGCATTGGACTCACTCTCAGAGCGCAGGGCAATGCTGCCTTGCGCCATGAGATATACCGTCTGAGAATGACTCGGGCTTACAACAAAAGAGTACGGAAGCGCCCTCTCAAAGTTGGGGACTTTGTGCTACAGAAAATGGAGGCAGTCGGTAGGGCGAATGAGCAGGGAAAGCTAACCCCAAATTGGGAAGGCCCCTACCGAATCTATGAGGAGGATAAAGACGGCACCTACCGCCTGGAAGAACCAGACGGCAGGCAGCTGCCTAAAACTTGGAATGTAGACAACTTGAAAAAGTACTACTTCTAAGTACGAATGTAAATACCTCAAAATTTTGTTATCTCAAGTTTTGTTAATGAGAATATGCCTTCATTTCCCAACTTGTCTTTTTATTTAAAGTTTTATTAGCATCGCCTGTACAAAGTACAGACGGACAATGTATTTGGAAAGCGTCTGTCCCAACAGCAGACCTCCCAATCTCTCTGAAGGAACCGATTGTTTTAAAGCAGTTGTTCCTACAAAATTCTTTTAAGTTTATGCCAACACTTAACGAATATTTACTTAATCTCTTAAGAGGCCTAAGGCCAGATTAAATCATGACGAGGTCAATGGCCGGATATTAATAAACAAATAGAGGCTGAATGGTCACAGTATGCTCTAACATGAGTATGACCGTCTGCTCCAACATGAGTCAGATAACCCGCGACGTCCATTCGCAGTCGTCGAGGAGAAGCATCTCCCATTTGGGTGGCACATTGCTCTACGAATACATCAAGCGGCCCTACCGAATGCTAAGGTAGCATTCGCAGTCGTTTGATTTAACCGAAAGTGAAATCTAAAAGGCCGATATTTTCTAACTGTTCTAGCACAGCCGGAAAAGGGTCACTGTTTCATAAGTAGAGGCTATTGAGGCACTAAGCCAGATGTGCCTATTTTTGCTCTAGGGCAAGACATGCAGAAATTTTTTGCTAATCTACAAGTTAATTTAACTACTTAACAATTTATGAGGTCTTTGGCTAGATACGCCTGTTTCTTCTCAAACGCAGGACAGGCGGACCATTACTTACGAAGAAAACGAGCTAAAACACTTAGCAGAATAAAGAGAGACCTATGGGTCAGATGCGCCTGTTCTTTGCTCTTGGGGCAAGACAGGCGGACAATTCTTCTTAAGTAAATTGGCTAATTTCCAAACTTAGCATCTTATCTCAATGAGGCCTGTGGCCGGATGCGCCTGTTTTCAGCTCTCGGGGCAAAACAGGCAGAGGTTTTCCCCTTAGCAAATTTGCTAAATTAAAATTTTGAATTTCGTTTGTGCCAATGGCCGAATGAAAACAATTATTCGCTAACTCTGGATGGCCGTCTGTCACGTGGTTTGGGGCAATCACCATAGTGATTGATTAACTTAGAAATCATGCATACTCTTCTAAGTATCAATAATTTCTAAGTCAATCAATCCAATCAACCAAAACTACTCGACATCCGTCCAGGGGCAAGAACATTTGCATGGTATACAGGTTATAATACTTAGCCAAAAAGCATGCAATGAAAAAATTTAAAGGACAACTATATGAATAACTTCGGCCAAACGGCCGAATGTTTTTGAATTAAAAGCCCAATCGCCACCAGACGACTGGGTACGATTTTTTGCTGGCAAAGCCAGAGAAATTGTCAAATTACCCGACCCCTCGATCGGTAAAGATACATAAATACTCGGCACACAAGCCGGAAAAGCAAAAACATGGCCATTCGGCCGCAGAAACAGACATTAAGCTTAAATAATCAGGGGAGGTTCTCAGCATTAACAGCCGGCCTGTTGTCCTTCGGCTGCTCTTCATCATTCTTCTCAACCTCCTCCGCCTAATCTCCCTCCTTGCCACTAGAGGACGACCCCTAGAAGAGTTGGACCCGGATCCTTCCTCGCCCGCAACATCAGCTTTCGCCGCATTCTCAGCCTCTTAAATAAGGGGAGCGTCGAATTCCTTGCTGGCCTCATCAAAATTGGACTTCCAAGTCTGATAGTCTGAGTCCGGCTGTACAACCGCCCAAGTTGCCCGCATGATAGCCTCGTTGTCATTCATCATTTGTTGAACAAGGGCCTCCCTCTCTTGATCAGCTCGAGAATCATACTTGGTCTTCAGCTGCTTCTCCTGGTTGGACAAGTGCTGCTCTAGGCGGGTCACCCTGTGCTTGGCCCTCTAGGCCTCCTTCTTGGTCTCTTGAAGAGGATCAAGCTTCTCCTTAAGACTTTGGTTTTCAGTCTTAAGTTCAGTGATTTTCAGGAGGGCTGAGTCCAGGTCCTTCTTCACCTGCAGATTGGCTTCCACTTGGGAATACATCATATCAAGCGTCAGAAGCTCATTTTGAGCAATTTCAAATTGAGCTCGATCCAAGGAACACTCGGCTTGAGCATGAGCGGCTGCTACCTCTTTGGATTTCTCCTTGAGGGGCTGCCTTAGCCCATGGACGCGTAGCATGGCCTGCACTCAACAAAAAAGCCGAATGGTTAAAACCAGGCGGATAAAAACTTGAGCAAAAAACAAAAAAAAAAGAGCTTAAGTTAAAATTGCTACCTCGCAGAGGTTCCCCAAGATGCCATCCAAGTCCATGGTACCGACTCCTCTAACAGACGCCCTGTCGTCAGGATCAACCGCCCTCAGCATGGACTTGGCCATCTGGACCATAGTCGGTCTCTGCACAGGAACTGAAGGAGGAAAAGAGTTAGTAAAATAACACAAGTCTATCTAAAGGATAATACAAAGAAGGCGAATGGTTTTTACCGTCGTCCTGATCGTCCTCCTCTTTCCCAAACTTCTCTTCTCTTTTGCTGAGCCGATAGCAGTGGTGGGTTGCTTGAAACCACCCTTCGTTGTCCTTTAGACATCCGGTTTGCTGATCTCCCTATCAACTTCGAGAGAAGAGCCGTCTGTGGCTCTCCTTGGTTTGTGAGCAATGTGCTTTCGGGACTTGCCGGATGCGCTCACATCTCCCGCCCTTTGAAGTTTAGGGTCAGATGGTTTGGAAGGAGACGACTTGGTAGGGGAACCCTACATCAACACAAAAAAGAAAAGATGTCAGAAACCATGCGGACAAATCCAGTTTAGCCAAAAAATGCTAAGTATGGCAGGTCTATACCTTGGGCGTCCCGATTGGTTTCTGCTCATCCTGAGTTTTGTTCAGGACGCTTGATCTGTATCTAGCAGGAGATACAACCGGCTTCCTTAAGCCGAGAGCTTCTCCATTGCTTTGTCTGCAAAAAGGACAAGTGTTAGAATCATCAAACAAGTATTGAAAAGCAAAATGAAATTGCATAATAAGCAGACGACCGACTACCTCTCGGCATCTCAGAGCTTAGCCCATAGGCGGCTAAGAACACTCCGTCTTCAAACCATTTGTACAAGGGGAGGTAACACTAGGGGGACAACTTCCTTATCTCCCTGTGCATTCGTCCTCACGGACACGGTAAACAAACCCTTGTCAAAAAATCTCCTCTTGCGGTCGCCTAGGGAGAGGCGGCAGCGCACTTCTGCCTGCTATGAGAGGTGGATTCTTATTCAACCTATTATAATTTTGGTTCAGGCGGCTGTCGGCAGAATGGACTATGTAGAACTTAGTCCTCCAATCTTTCCACTTGTTCTCTTTGCCAACAATCATCATGTACCCCTTGCAAGTGGTCAAGGTGTACCAGCCCTCACCTCCCCTAGCAGGCGCCTGGCTTAGATAGTGCATGTGGGCAAACGCTTTAAAGCTCGCCTCCACGTACAGCATCTCGCAGGCGGCAACGTACCCAATAATGTTTATCCTATAGTTGGGCACAAGTTGCCAGATACCTAGTTGGTATCTGGCCAAAATCCTCTCCACGGCGGATGAAGATGGAAGCGGAGGCCTGCTTGAAAGACCGCTTCATAACAGCCGAATGCTTGGTCCTTGTAGCTGGCCAAGCTTGGCCAAGTAATGGTGTCATCCTTGTTAAGAACAGACAAAGAATAGCCATGGCCTAAAACGACTTGCGCCTAAAATTGGCAAGGCCGGATGCCATGGAAGTCCGCTTGCTGGGCAGAACATGGTGTTAGTAGGGGGCTTTTTCCAAGTGCCGAGAAGCACTCGGCTCAGCCAAGTCGTCCCCCTTCTCCACTGACAGGGACTCCCTTGTAGTATCTATTATTGTTCTTGCCTCCTTAGAAGTTATGGAAGCATTTTCAGAAGAAGATGACGAGGCCGACTCGTCATCAGAGCTGGGGACCGCCGACTGGGGCTAGCGGGGTCCTCCCCCAGACTCTCTTCCGGCGCCTGTGCATTCGGCACTACTAGTTCTAGATTCAGCCGTCCCCGGTGACCGGCTGATCACTATCCTATGCCGTGTCGAGTGCGATTGGGAAACCGTTTTTTCGAAAACAAAGACAAATGAAAAGTAAAGCAAAGAAAACAGGCGTTACCTTAGAAGAAGGTTGAAAGACGCTTGGTTAGCTTAGAAGTCGGACAGTTGGCCGAGTGTCGGATGCTTATAAAGTCAAACACTTAAGGAATTTGAGATTCTTTGAGTCAAAAATTCCAGAGATTCTCCAAAGATTCGCAAAGGTGTGAATCTAAGGGGGGGCGGGGTCAAACCTTACTATTTATAGGGGGGTAAAACCCTAATTTTTTCCCTCCAACAGTAATTTTTTAAATCCGTCCACTCGGATACTGACACCTGACACAGGCGACATGTGGCAAGTGCATGACACCTGTGAGGGGTAAATGATTTGGGTAAAAATACCCTGGCCAGTTGGCCCAATAAGAGCCCGCCATGTGTCACTGGAAGGGGCACCACTTTGGACCTTCCAAGGGCGACACGTGGCAGGCAGATAGCAGGCCCCTGGATTTGGCGGCTTTCAAGGCCCAAATCCCGAGGCCTTGCAAAAAGATGCGTTCCCTTCCCTAAGGCACAAAACCCTAGGGAAGGAACACATTTCTAGGACCCTATAAATAGGGAACATTCCGCTTATTTATGGGGTACGATGTTCTTTTACGAGCACACTTTTCTTGGAATCTTCAGTGATTGAATACCAATCATTGTCTGAACTGTCGCTCTCAGGAGAACAGTACACTTAAGCTCGGAATCCGAGCAGATAACCTTTCATTCCGCACGTTTACTCTCCGAATCTGTACTAACATAAGCTTCGGAGGTGGACCACCGACCATTCGGTGCTCCGTTGTTTTGTAGTTACATGCATCCGAGTTTAATCCAGTCTTAGTGTTTTTACTCTCCCGAGGGACACAATAAACCCCGAAACAACACTCATTTGGCTTCTTTTAGGATGATTTTCTTGCTATTTTATAGCTCTTTTCCTTAGTTTTGTTCTTTAGTTCGTTAGTTTGTGCTTTCTGCAGTTAGTTTCTATGTTTTGTGCATTTCTTTGTTTATTTGTTCTTTTTCCCTTTTATTTGTTTATTTTCGTTTGTTTTCAGGTTATGATCGTGTTTCCAAGGATTCCCGAGCTTTCCGCTCATATTTCTCATCAATTAGGATGCCTCGTGTTCGCCTTTTGGAGCTTCAAGTTTGAAGGAACGCAAGGAGCAAGTCAAGAAATCGGTGCACGTATGCGGTGGGGGTATCATGTTTGCCATGAACCCACCAAATTATCCTGTTCAAGACTGCCTACCTTAGTGTTCCTCTTGGCTAGGACAAAGAAGGAGAGGAATGCCCTGGGTCTCTGTTTTGTACCCTTTTTCCCGCGGCTGCGCCACTTCCCTGATGCGACTGCACCTTCCTGGGTTTCTTTTGGGACGATCTACCTAACTCTTCTTGTATAACTTTCCTATATATAGCTTTTCCTTCTATTTTTAAAGAGAATAATTAGAGAAATTTTTAGGGAATTCATTAGATTTTAGATCATATTTTTAGAGAGAGAAACTCTAGGTTTTAGTGAGAGAAGTTCATGGTGTATTGTTGATGATTGAAGATTTCTACATTGCCTTTGATTTTTTGATCAAGTTTGTAAGGATTCCTTTTCTTTAATTCAATTTATAGTTTGATCTTTAGTTTGATTTCATTTGCTTAATTGATTGTTCAAGTTTGATTGAAGTTTGATTGATTTTGTGTTGATTTTAGCTTGTTTGATTTGATCATGATGAATTTATTGATTTGTATTGTTTTGATCTTAATTTCAATGGCTAGTGAGTAGATTACTTGCTACGGTAATGGTGAAGCATGTATGAGCAATGGATTAGTGCTAATTGGGGATAATTGATGGAGTTGATAATGTGATTAAATTTTGTTGACGATCATGTGCATGTGTGTGATTGATTGAAGATTGGCCAACTTTGATTGTTGCACTAGATTGCAGTGTAAGTTTACCTTGATATGGACCATTGATTTGTGGCTTGCATTTACACGATTGAGGTGTCTTGTGATGTTTCCTAACTAGAGTTTATCGTAGTTGACGCTAGTTAGACCTCTAGGAGAATAGCTTGATATGATCTATTGGTTGCATGATTGATCTTCCCTCACATTGTTTAACTAAGACAATTTGACCTCCCAATTAGTTGAATCCATTATGACTACATGTGGATCCTAACCCTAGTGCTTATTACATTTGATTTCTTCTCGTTTATTTGTCGTGTTTGTCCTAGTATAGAGCTCACACCCTATCTCTAGACTTTGGGATAGCTTGACTATAGACAATAGGTAATAGCCCACCATTCCTTTGGGTTCGACCCTTGACTTACCATATACTAGTATAGGGTTGGTTAAGTGTTTACAAATTTTTTTTTGACCATGGGTAGGGGTTAGCCTTAACGACCTAGCTTCGACCCGCGTCAAAAATGGCGCCGTTGCCGGGGAATGGTGTCGTGATTGTGTATTGTTGTTGAGTCTATTCCATCTTATTCAAAAACACAAAAAGATATTCCTTTAGGCTACACTTGTAGCCGTGCTGCTAATAATTTCGTTTGAGATTGTGTGCAAGTGAACATGAGAGAAGCTCAAAAGATCACATTGAAAGAGTTGGGCACTCCGGGTGCTTACAAGTATGAGAGCGGGATTGCTCCATTATTGATCCCGTATGGTGATTTTGAAATCAAACTGGCTATGATCGCCTTGATTGAGAGGAAAAAATATGGTGGCACAAAAAGTGAAAATCCTCTCAACCATCTCAAGGATTTTGAGAAGTATTGTAATACAATTATGGTAGCCGGAGTTGCTCAAGAGTATATAAGGCTCAAGTTGTTTCCCTTTTCTCTCATAGGAAGAGCCTTAGAGTTGTTGGACAAGGAGGTAAAGCCATGCTCCCTAAGGACATGGGATGAAGTTACCAAGGCTTTCTTGTCTCGCTTCTACCCACAAAAGAAGACGGCGGAGGCTAAAGCCTTAATCCAAATTTCAAGCAATTGACTAGAGAGAACCTCTATGAAGCATGAGAGAGGTACAAGGATTACCAAAGGGAATGCCCTCACCACGAAATTCCAACCTTTCAAGTCATACAAATCTTCTATGGTGGTTTGAGCTCTCAAGGTAGATCGAGCCTTGATGCCGGAGCCGGAGGGCCGATTATGAACAAAACGGAAGAAGAGGTTGTCGATGTAATAGATGATGTAGTAAGGAACTACATGAATTGGCATGATCAAGAGATGGAATCGACAAGCACAAGCGGCTCACTCGATCAGTCTAATGTCGTTAACAATTTGTCCATAATGGTCTCGGAGTTAGTAAAGGAGGTGATTTCTCTCAAGACCAAGCTTGAGAGTCCTTCACAAGCTTCTAGTCTTCCCTCCCAATTTAAGGGGAGAGGTACATCTTCCTACTCTAAGCCTCTTTTTTCTTCTTGTTGCATGATAAGAGAATGCTTGGTTTGTGATTTATGTGGAAAGAATGATCATGGTGCTTCTAATTGCCCTAATGTTCCTTGTGATGGATATGAGAATGTGCATGTGAATTGTGTTGATAATAATGATTTTGGACCTAGATTTAATGCTCAAAAGAATGTTGGGAATAGGAATTATCACAATTATGGGAGCTATGATAATTATAACCAAAATAGTGGTTATGGTAACCATGTGACCCAAGAGTTTTGTGGTAACCATAATAACTTTGGTTGTAATAATCAAAGCCATGGCCAAGAATATGGGGATCATAATCAAGGTTATGGTAAACATAATCAAAATTCCGGCCAAAATCATGGTAGGGGTAATTGGAGTAATCAAAGTAGGGGAGATTTTCAAAATGATGTTCAAAGAGGTACCTCACCCCAAATTACTCCAAAGACTCAAAGCTAAGGTGATGATTTGTATGCTCAACAATCTCAAATGAATAGGCTAGAGAATTTCATGATGGCTCAATTCAAGAAGTTGAATGAATTCACATTGTCTTGTAACAAAATGTTTAAGTACCTATTTACTCATGGAAAGAAGCTTGAGAACCAAATTGTCCAACTAGCCAACCCTTTGAGAGATTGTGCTAGTCCATCTTCTTTACCCTCACAAGAAGTTGTTCCTAGGGAACCGATGTGTGCTATGACCACTAGGAGTGGTAAGGTCCTTGAAGAAAGTGTTCCTAGGAAGAGTAAGAAGAGTGAAAACGAGAGTGATTTGAGTGAAGGGAATAAGCATGAAGAGTCTAGCAAGATGAGTGAGAATTCCAATGATAAGCCTAAGGAGAAAGAGAGGAAGCAAGATGAGGATTACAAACCTAGACTTCCTTACCCCCAAAAGCACAATAGGCATAAATTGGATGAGAAATTTGGTAAATTCATCGAGATGCTTAAGCAACTTCATCTTACTCTTCCTTTCAACGTTGTGGTAGAACAAATGCCAAACTATGCTAAGTTTCTTAAGGAAATTTTGAGCGGTAAGAGAGATTGCATTATGGTGGAACCGGTGAATTTGGGGGAGTGTTGTAGTGCCTTTATCCATTATGAGTTACCCCAAAAGTTGAATGACCCCGGGAATTTCTCTATACCTTGCAAGATTAAAGGCAAAATGTTCCAAAATGCTCTTTGCGATCTTGGTGCTAGCTTAGTGTGAGTATCATGCCTTATTCTGTTTTCAAAAACTTAAGCTAGGTGAGCTCCTTCCATCCAACATAACCCTTCAATTGGCCGATCGGTCTATTAAGTTTCCAAAGGGGAGAGTTGAGGATGTTCCTCTCAATATAGGAGAGTTCACCATTCCCGTTGATTTCATTATGCTTGAGATTGCGGAAGATGACCATATCCCCATCATTTTAGGGAGACCTTTTTTACCCACTTCGAAAGCCTTAATAAATGTGAAAGGAGGCCGTATTACCTTGAGAGTTGGTAAGAATGAGGAAAGTTTTGAGCTAAAACCAATGCATGAGTCTTTTTCTCTTGTGAAAGGAATTATGTGTGTTAATTCCCCTCGCCCCATTGATAATGTATGCATGATTGATTCTTCAACTAAAGATTTTCTTGAGAATTGTGATGATGTGCTTTTGAGTTGTGATTGCAAGAGTGTTAGTGAAGAGAAAATGAAGATTCCCAAGCTCATAGACGAGGAGGAAGTTGATATTCCTCATTGGTTTGAACTCTATCCTCAAGAAGAAGGCGATATTTCTATGAGAATGGATGGTGAGGAACCATCTACAAAGATCAACAAGGCAAAGAAAAAAGCTCGAGATTCTAAGAAGAAGAGAAAGAGAAAGAGGTTATGGAAAGAGAAGTTTACTTTTGAAGAGTCTTTGTATGAAATCTCATCAAGCAACAACGAAAAGTTGCTAGAAGTTGAGGAAAAATTTGCTCTTTCCGCCACTTTGAAGAAGGTGGTGTTTTTTGACCCTCCATGATTTGGAGGATCGAGCTTAGGACCATAAGCAAGCGCTTCCCGGGAGGCAACCCAGAGATTTCTAACTTTACTTTTTTATTTTGATTTTTCTTATTTTTCATTCTTTTAGTTTCTTTTCTTTCACTTTTCAACTTGTTGGGATTTATATGTTGCATCCTTGGAGTTGGATTTCATCAAAGTAAGCACGAGCAATGGAAGGTGCTTTGTGGCTTTTGATGTGATTGAGCTTCTTTTGCTTTTCTTGTTCTCACATGGCTTTATGATGATTCTTATGATTTTGGAGCGCAACAAAGGTGGTTCTTTCTATCGCCTTTCTTTATTATGCTAAGCATGGAAAGCCCGGTGAGACCTTTCTAATTTTTCTCTTTATTTTCTTTGGATGCATATATTAGGTTTAGTTTAGAAGAAGTTAAACGGTTCGAGGATGATTGCTTGTTAACACATAATGTGTTTGGGATCGTTGACGATGTTGTCATTCGATCACTGGTATGTCGATTGGGATATATGTGTAACTTGCTTTCTTGTTTCTTTGTCCATTTCTCCTATTCTTCCTTAATCTATGACTTTCCTTTTTCTTTTCTTTTCCTTTTAATTTTCTTTTCCTTTATTTTTCCTTTATTCTTGTTTTGGTTTGTGGTTTGATTTTGAGGCTTATTTTCACCATTTTTGTTTTCCTTATGAATTGGACTTTGTACATTGGATTTTATTTTGTGAATGAATTTCTTCCTAGGTAGTAAAAGTATGCACGGTTTGAGAGTATGCTTGGTTGACTCTAGAATAGGTGTATGCTAAGGTAGCTTGTTATATTTAGGAGGATCATGAAGCCGGATACTTCTTGTTTGTGGCATGCTTGGTAGTTGCTCCCTATAGTTGATTTGGCACCACTAGTGAGTTTTTTCTACATCCATGTGAGGTTCATTGTTTTTCAAGCCTTCAACCTAATTCGAATGAGCGGTGTGGATCCTTGACTATCACGGACCTAATCTAGAAATTAAGCTTGATCTATGATTCTTAAACCCGAGACCGAACTATCTAGGGAGGACAAAGGCATCTTTTCGGGGTGGTTTTTTTTCATTTTTAGGATAGTTTGTTTCATTCTTTATTTTTGGGTTTACATTTGCCTTCTTGCAACCATTTGAGCCTAATACCTTCTTTTCAAGCCACGTCTTTAGATCTTTGGCCTTTTGTTTCATTTTCTTTCTTTTCTTGTTTTTGTGAAGCAATTGATCATTCTTGATGGAGTTGTGGTGATATAGTTGGGATATGTGGTTCCATTGATGTAAGCTTGTGATTTTAATCTTCTTTGTGAATAATGGAAAATGAGTATGAGTAAAAGCCGCCCTACTTTAGAAAAGGCATGGACAAATAAGTGCAATACTGAAAAAGCCGTTCGAATTTAGAAATAGGCAAGGACAAAGCAAAACATATCAAATAAAAAAAACAAAAAAAAAATTGAAAAAGTGAAAAATTCAAAATTTTTTGATGTATTCTTTTCTCCTTCTAAGCATTGAGGACAATGCTTCATTTAAGCTTGGGGGAGAAGCGTTTACGCTTTTTGTATATATTTCTTGTGAGTATAGCTTTGAATAAGCTTGGGGGTGTTTTTTTTGTTTGGTGATTTCTTGATTGTGTTGTTAAGGATTGATCACCCTTTTGCTTCACTTTTTTGGGAAAACCGCCAAATTTTAAATTTTAGCCTACCTTCACCCTTTATGCCTTACGTTACAACCTTGGGGAAAGACCTTTCGACCTAGCTAGAAAGTTGAGTCACTATTCGGGGGAGGGAATCATGGGTCATTGCCTAAGGAAAGGGGATGCATAGTCAAGATTGTCGAGTAGCCTAAATAAATCTCTTTTTCCGGTTCCTTTGAGGAATCATTGGGATGCTCACTAAGGGGAGATTTGAGACTAGTGGGGAGAACGCGGTAAGATCGTTTGGGATGAACGTGGATTGTGATGTCTAGTTCCTATGCCTAGCATACTCTATGTTTCAATCAACCTTAGATATCTTGAAAAGTGCATACCTTGACTACTTGAGAAATATTTTCATTCATTTGCATTGTAGTCTCTTTGTAAGTCCATTTCGCAAAGGTTTTGTTTTCCTTTTTCCCTTTTCTTTTCTTTTTATGGTTTTGCCTCTTTGATGTTGGTATAGAGTTGTGGGTAAACTCTTAGGACACCCTTACGAGACCTCACTCGTCCTCATAGGCGACTTTGGAATTTAAAGGGCTTATTGTAGCTAAAAGTAACCGTGATTCCTACAACAGTGAGACTTAGTGTATATTCTCATCTTGAGTCTTTTCTTTTGAATAATTCTTTATCCTTATTCTTTCTTGCTTTGTTTTGCTCGAGGACGAGCAAAAGTTTAGCTTGGGGGAATTTGAAGAGTGTCATTTATGGCACTCATTTGGCTTCTTTTAGGATGATTTTCATGCTACTTTATAGCTCTTTTCCTTAGTTTTGTTCTTTATTTTGTTAGTTTGCGCTTTTCGTAGTTAGTTTCCATGATTTGTGCATTTGCTTGTTTATTTGTTCTTTTTCCCTTTTATTTTTTTGTTTTCGTTTGTTTTCAGGTTATGATCGTGTTTCCAAGGATTCTCGAGCTTTCCTCTCATATTTCTCATCAATTTGGATGCCTCGTGTTCGCCTTTTGTAGCTTCAAGTTTGAAGGAACGCAAGGAGCAAGTCAAGAGATCGGTGCACGTATGCGGTGTGGGTATCATCTTTGCCATGAACCCACCAAATTATCCATTTCAAGACTGCCTACCTTAGTGTTCATCATCATCACCAAGACGAGTGCAAGAGGATGAGCTAGGACGAAGAAGGAGAGGAATGCCCTGTTGCTAGGTGCGGGCGCACACGCAGGTGGTGCGGCCATGCACCTGGGTGGCGCGGGCGGGCCCCCCTGGGACTCTGTTCCATACCCTTTTTCTCGCCGCCGCGCCTCTTCCTTGATGCGACCGCACCTTCCGGGGTTTCTTTTGGGACGATTTAACTAACTCTTCTTTTGTATCTTTCCTATATATAGCTTTTCCTTCTATTTTTAGAGAGAATGATTAGAGAGCTTTTTAGGGAATTCATCAGATTTTAGATCATATTTTTAGAGAGAGAAACTCTAGGTTTTAGTGAGAGAAGTCCATAGTGTATTGTTGATGATTGAAGATTTCTACATTGCCTTTGATTTTTTATCAAGTTTGTAAGGATTCCTTTTCTTTAATTCAATCTATAGTTTGATCTTTAGTTTGATTTCATTTGCTTAATTGATTGTTTAAGTTTGATTGAAGTTTGATTGATTTTGTGTTGATTTTAGCTTGTTTGATTTGATCATGATGAATTTAATTTCAATGGCTAGTGAGTAGATTACTTGCTAGGGTAATGGTGAAGCATGTATGAGTAATGGATTAGTGCTAATTGGGGATAATTGATGGAGTTGATAATGTGATTAAATTTGGTTGATGATCATGTACATATGTGTAATTGATTGATGATTGGCCAACTTTAATTGTTGCACTAGATTGCATTGTAAGTTCACATTGATACGAACCATTAATTTGTGGCTTGCATTTTGCCGATTGAGGTGTCTTGTAATGTTTCCTAGCTAGAGTTTATCGTAGTTGATGCTAGTTAGACCTCTAGGAGAATAGCTTGATATGCTCTATTAGTTGCATGATTGATCTTCCGTCACATTGTTTGACTTAGTCAATTTGACCTCCCAATTAGTTGATTCCATTATCACTACATGTAGATCCTAGCCCTAGTGCTTATTACATTTGATTTCTTCTCGTTTATTTGCCGTGTTTGTCCTAGTATAGAGTTCACACCCTATCTCTAGACTTTGGGATAGCTTGACTATAAACAATAGGCAATAGTCCACCATTCCTTTGGGTTCGACCCTTGACTTACCATATACTAGTATAGGGTTGGTTAAGTGTTTACAAATTGTGTTTTGACCATGGGAAGGGGTTAGCCTCAACCACCTAGCTTCGACCCGCGTCAAGCTCTATAAGGAATTAACAAAATATCCCTGCACGAACTTTGAGGATGTGCAAGCTAAAGCTATGGCGCAAGTTAGATTTGTGACAAATCAAGAAGGAACAACAACTTCCCCTAGAGGGACCATCGGTTCAAGCCATATCAGCGGTCTAATTTTGACGAAGGATCAGTCAATGCTATCGAGGGAGAATTCTATGATTGGAGGAAAGATCCCGAACTCCCACCGAAATTGCATGAATAATGTTTCAATGTTAACCCTGCAGGTGTGATTAGAACCTTGAACAAGATGGGAGATACCGTGCAATGGCCCAGAAAGAGTGATAAGCTAGGAGAGAAAAAGGATCCGTCAAGATGGTGTAATTTCCATTCAGATATTTATTGGCTATACAACTGATGAATGCGTTGTGCTCAAAAAGGAAGTTGCATACCTGTTGAAGAAAGGTTCTCTCAAGGAACTCTTGACGGACAGGTTCAAAGCTTTAGGAAGGGAGAAAGAATCCAAGAAAGGTGGCCCCCCACGTCCTCCTCCAATAGTCAAGACCATCTGCTTCATATCTGAAGGGTTTAAAGTGTGCGGGCTAACATATTCGGCAGCAAAGCGTCATGCCAAAGAAAGCCATATGGATCAGGCGGATAGAAAGGCAAGGTCAAAGATGGACATCCCAATCATGTTCAAAGAAAGCGATGCAGTGGAAGGCCATCATGACGGTCTAGTGATATCACTCCCAATAGGAAATTGCATGTTCAAGAGCATCCTGGTTGACAACGGAAGCTCAGCAAACATCATTATGCTTGATACCTTGAAACATATGAACATTGACGAGAAGAACATTATCAACAAATTAAAAATGCTAGTAGGTTTCAGTGGGGAGACTAAGAAAACAATTGGAGAAATTACATAGGCTACTTACGCAAAGGGGATCAATCTACAAGTCAAGTTCTTGGTGATTGACACTTTTGTAGGAGTTTATAGGTACTACGCAGCGGAAATAACATGAATCATATTCAATAAAGTACCTAATCCCAAGAATCACATGCATAACAAACAAGACACATAATCACACCTTTGAAGCGTGAATTCCACGTAGCTATTCGATAGGCAAATCAAGGAGAGAATAGAGCCCCAAGTGTTGCTCCTCTACTTAGTCCACGAGATTCGAACGAGCCGTCCACCAATACTAGATTGGTCGAGTGATTGAGGAAAACCGCGATCACCACCTTTTCGGACAACCGACCACCGCACGAACCACCACCACCACGAGACACCACCGGCGCCTAAGAGGAGGAGAGAGCCGTGAGAGAGGGGAGTATGAGAGGGGTTGGGTTTCGTGTTTGCTGATTCGGGTTTGATCTAAATGATTAGTAAATTGCTTACTTGCAAACCTAGGCACCTAGTCTATTTATAATCTCATTATAATTAGACTAGGGCACGAAGCCCAATAGCCTCTCAAAGCCCCTATATGGCTGGCCACCTGGAGTGATGAGGCCCATAATGGGCCTCGTCCTCTAATGCTCGATCTTGCCCCTTTGTGTGACCTTATAGGATCCGTCCAATTGGGCCTTGACCTATTTTACTAGTCCAAAGATCGTAAGTACCTCTAGTTATGGCAACACGACGACCCAAATGTTCGGACTTAATTATCTCCATAATTTGATCCAATTATATATCTAGTAATTGCACACAACGAAGACATAACTCCTTCAATCTCCTACTTGTCTGAGATAAGGGTGCAATATTCAAATTCCTTAAGTCAATGTATATGTCGATTTGAAAATATGATTGCATCACATGTCGAGATCATATTAATCTACAAATCGTTTCTTGAAATCTGAGTTATAATTACAAAACCAAATGATTACTGAGTAATGCATTTGAACGCGGCCACGTATTTTCTGAATTCTCCCTCTTCAAGCTGCCATGACACATTTCCTAATTTAATAGGCAGATTCTATCCAATCTTGAGGCAACAAGCCTTCCACTCAACTTCTGAAATAACCGGGAAACATCCTTTATAATCTCCAGTTACGGGTAGACGTTTGAATGTACCACAGTTATAACATCCATTGAATGAAATCAATGTTCCACTCATGTCAAAGGAATCCACTAATATATACGGAAGCTCTATACTTGAACTTCAAAGTAGGTCAATAGTTCGATCATGCATCATTCATGCATATCCAAGTGATTGACCGAGCATCACTATGCCCCTATAGCCCATGAAACTGCGCTATCCAATCAATCTTACATGCTAGTCCATTTATTGAAATCATTTCTGTCCACTTTAATGATTTCGAACTAGGAACTTAAATAATATATGAATTTTGTTCACCTGTGGGGTTTCATTCAAAAGGTCATTAACTTAGTGAGCCCATCAATTCATAATTATTTTGGACATTTTATTTAATTTCCAAAACCATAATTAAATAAGAGAAATAATAATTTCTGTTTTAAACATAATTCTGCAAATTGATGTATTTTCTTATGTAATATGTTTTCTCAAACATACACTACTTAAATTATATAATTTGCTTCAATCCAAGACTTTAATATAACTTTCATACCTTTGTCTATGGAAGGGGTTTAGTGATTTCTCACTCATAATAAAACTTTGCAGAACGTGACCTCCTACTGGTCAATGATCTCATAACTGAGGCAATATCTCATAACCATTTGTTTGGATTTGTGATGTGACCCTGGCTCCTTTGTTCTTGGGCAAAGGTGACCCTTTAGTCATATTACATTTTAATTCAAACTTCCTCTAAAACTATCCGACTATAGCTTAATACACATATTCTGACATTGAGTATGCAATAGTGCTCTGCTTTGAACTTTTCAAGCTCACTATACTTCTCCATACTGACAAAATATGCATCTAGATCGAAATCTAGAATCATCTTGCCTGTTTGGAAAAACTTGCATCAGTAAAACCTTTTGACAACTTGTTTACCTTTAACACCATAAACTAGAAAAATTCCTTTAGCGCTTCTCAAGCACTCAAGGATTTGTTCTTGGTAACTTTCCTTATGCTTATTCTGTATTTGCTTGAAACTTGCTACACATGCACAAGTCATATGTAACAACTTGATTTGTACATTTCATGGCACATGTAATGGACCCTTTTGCAAAAGCATAAGGTACAGTACCTTTACAACTCAACTCTACTAGCTTTTAAGGCACTGAGTTTTACTGAGTGTAAAACCATGAGACATGGGAAGAGATCCTCTCTTAGAGTTTTGCATCTTGAACTTTTCAAGAACCTTATCAACATAAGTCTCTTGATTAGGTCCAGTCATCCTTCAAGATTCACTTTGTGGATTTTGATTCCCAATATGTACTCAACATCTCCTAAGTCTCCCATATAGAAACAATCTTTCTAACCATTGCTTGACTTATTCAAGCATTGATATATCATTTCATATGAAATGTATGTCAACTACATACTAGACTAAGAAGGACCAATTGCTCCCACTAAACTTCTTATCTCTATAAGATTCCTTTTCATTCTTTCACGGTAATCAAACTGTTTGATTTCTTAATGAATGTTTTAACTCCCTAATGATTACTTCAATCCATAAATGAATTTCTGAAGTTTGCAGAACTTTCTAGGAATTTCTAGATTTCAAAACTCTTAGGTTGTATCATATACATTGCCATCCATCAAGAACATTTCATGAAGGTGATTTTGATCTCCATAACTAGACATAATCCGAATAGGCTACATGACTAATAGGTTTGACCCTATTTGTAAGACTGTCATGGACTAGTACATCTTTACAGACATGGAGTCCATTCTGGATTTCTTGGCTTTAAGCCACTTCCTGAGTTGGCACTTGTCCAAAGCTTGCTTGTAGGCATGGATTCCAACCATTCCAATAGGAAAATTTTAGAATCCACCTTATACTAGAATTCCGAAAAACTGTTTGTTTCGATCCTAAGTAACCTACGATAGGTATGAGCGACAATAGAATTATTCTGTTCAACTCTTTGAAGCCTTTCATTCTAGTAGGACGATAGAAGTCTCGCTACTTGAATTAGCTTGCTTCGACACATGTTTTATCAAATTAGCTGATTTCATGCCCCTTCGTCTCTGATGTAGTGTTATCCACATCCATTTGTTGCTCGTCTCGAATCTCATCGAGATCTAACTTTACTCCCACTTGGCTTTGTAGGAAAACATTTCTTTCTATAAAGACACTATCGCGAGCAACAAACATTTTATTTGTACGCGATTGTAGGAATAATACCTCTGATTTTAGGGTTTATTATGTTATCTTTGTAAACATTTTACATAGATTTCATACTCTCTCAATCCTGTTTAGAAAAGATTACTTTGGAACATTTCCAATCCATAACTCTTATGACATCTTTCTATTGTTATGGTTAAGTTTTTGTTTAGTATATTCGCAATTGTTGTTGTTCTAATGCATATCCTCAAAATGATATTTGTAAATCATTAAATCTTGGATCGAACCATGGCAAGCAAAGTTGATTCCTCCTTTATACATACATCTTTAATAGTAATGTTCCTGGATTGTGAACTAATTCAACAATTCCTCTTAGATGATCATTTGTTTTGAGTTAAATGTTTATCACAACAATCATATTGTGGTGCTAAATTGTTTATCTCAAACTTGATTTTACATTTCCTTTTTTTTTTTTTTTTTTTTTTTGGAATTTTGAACATTTAAATGATTCCAACTTTTATTTCATTAAGTAACTATCGACATATTTACTTAAATCATTAATAAGAGCAATGAAATAGTTAAATCCTTTTGCTAAATCTTGAATTTATGGTACACTCACATCATATGTTTGTGTTCCAAAAGGTCATTTTTAGCTCTTTCACCCTTTCAACTAAAAGGTAACTTGGTCATTTTACCTTATCAAGGATGACTTCTAATTCTCAAGTGATTCATAATCATATAAGAGTAAGAGTCTATCCATAACTTTGGATGTGCAAATGGTTTATGTGACCTAACCTCACTTTGTTATAAGTAAGTTTGCTTTGAATCATCTAAATTTACTTTTGTGATCTACTTATGTCAATGTCATAAATAAAATTAACTCATATCTAGCAAAATGAAAACAATTTATTACCTTGGTCATGGATTAACATTTGTCCAAGCCAAGCAAAACCAAATCAGTATTCAAAACAAGAAAACCAAAATATTGTCTCATCAAAAACTAGAAATTGTTCTAAATGTCATGATAAACTAATTAGAAAATAAAACTATGAAGCTATCTCTGGCCACATAAATACTCCTAGTGCACCTTCAAGCTCCATCTCCATGCTAGCTTCACTTGTTTGCAGTTCCTACGCAACATCATAATGTTAAGCTCTACAACTTGGTATCACATACCTTAGTGAAAGTTAAAATGTTTATAACATAATACCTGAGGTTGATGCTTCATTTTTCTTCTTGAGGAAATCAAGGTATTTCTGGCAATTACGTTTCCAATGCCCCTTCTTCTTGCAGTAAAAGCATTCACTCTCACTTGCAGCCTTGGGTTTTGGATTCGCCTTAGGCTTTTCAGGAGCCTTGGCAACTTGCTTGCCCTTGCTCTTGGCACTAGCCTTTTGCCCCTTCTTCTTGAACCCCTTTCCCTTTTGAATCATAAGAACTTCCTTCTTAGGTTCATGAGGGATTTGTTTCTCAGCACTAACCAGCATTGCATGCAATTGATTCATAGTCTTTGCATTGGCAATCATGTTAAAGTTCATGATAAACTGGTTGACACTTTCTGGAAGTGAGTGGAGAATGATGTCTGTTGCCAAATCATCACTATATGGGTACCCCAGTTTCTCCATACTTTGAATTAGGCCGATCATTTTGAAAACATGATCATGAACTGTGGCACCCTTCTCCATTCTACAATCCAGAATCTCACGATGAAGCTCATACCTTTCAACTCTAGCTTGTTTCTTAAACAAAGATTTGAGCTCTTCCATGATTGAGTAGGCATCCTGGTCCTCAAAACGCTTTTGAAGACTACGTTCCATGGTAGCAATCATTAAGCAAGTGATATGCATAGCTCTATCATGAGCTTCCTTGTGCTTCTTGATCTCTGTCGCAGTTGGATTTTCTGGCAGAGGTCCTGGTAATGGGGTATCAATGACATCCTCCTTACCTTCAGATTTCAGAACAAGTCTTAGCATTCTTTCCCAGTTGGAAAAGTTTTCCCCTGTCAACCTATCCTTCTCAAGGAATGGTCGCAAATTGTAAACGTTGTTGTCATTGTTATTACGGCTACCCATCTATGTCAAAATAAGGCAAAGTTTAATAATTATGTTTAATTAAAATTAAAGTACCACAAAACACATTCATTTGGTAACTTTAAAACACTTTATTCAATAATTTAATGATCCCAATTGAATTTTAAGTGATTCCAAGATCCTTTATTTGTGCAATAATTAACCAGAGTGAGGCCCTGCAATCAACCATTACATTTTCAAGGTGAGTAAACTCTTTACTGATTACAACTCTTGTAACTCTTGGTTGAATAATTAACCATCGCATGTTTAATTATTACTCTTAGCTTCAAGGTTCTAAACCCTTTAGGTAACCTTGTTGAATATAACCAATTAAAAGTGTAGAATGCGGTCATACCCCCACTTCCCTAAGATATATTATGATGCTCTGCTGAGGGCGGACCCATCATAAACGATCAAGGTTTTCGTCGGGTTTTTAATTGGAAAAGCTGCATTAATATTACTAGGATCTAGATTTATTATGTTGTGATTATTTAGTGAACTCTAGCGCATCATCAAACAACACAAATAAACCTAAACATGCATAATCTACTAATGCAATAAAATATGACATAGTATGGCCCCATAGTCCTAAGAAAACTAGAAATGAAAAATGCTCCCACTTGAATCATCATGGATCTTCATCCACCTTGCTCCTTTGTGCCTTCACTTCATGGGCTTCTTTTGGGCTAACACCATTTAAATAACTATTCTATTTACATTAAATAAAAGTTATAAAAATACTCAACGGTACGCAGACCGTATTTAGATTACAAAAATACATCACGATACGCAGATCGTATTTAAGAATCTATGGGCCATACTAGTCTATATATAGAAATATAATATCATATATTAGAAAAGTGTCATATAATAAATCACTCAACATGCTTGTCTAAACTATAACATCGAATGATCATAATAAAGACAACACATTTCCTAAAATATCTTATATTTAAATCATAATTAGATAATATCATATATTATTCATGACGGTTCATAAATTATCATATATTTAATTTAGTCATGAGATAGAATCAAATCATATTTTAATCTAGAAAGATAAATCATATTTAATCTTCCATGATTATCCTAACTAATTTATGAGATTCTATCCTAATTACTAGCCAATCAAATAATTTTAAAATCAATTACATCCTAATCTAATTTATAGGATAATCACATTATTTAAATAAATTATTATCCTTTTGGAATATGCTCAGAATATACTAATCAATCTTATCCATAATTAACCACTTTAATTTAGGATAATTACCAAACTAACAAACTAAATATGGATAATATCAAATATAACAACTTTTGAATATTTGATTTTATCCTAAAATAAAAGATCTTATCCAAATAAAACCAATTTTATCTTTTAAAATAAAAGATCATATTTTCAAAAATATTTTAACTTATCCAAAATAAAGCTGATTTTATCCCAAAATAATTCGTAATTATCCTGAAATAATTTTTCAAAAAAAAATATTTTTTTTTTTGAAAATACCGCAACCACCAACGCCGGCCACCGTGGTTGGCTAGCCGAAGCTAGCCACGGTGGCTGGCTGCTGTGACAGCAGCCACTGCCGCAAAGGGCAGCAGCGTGGTAGCTGCTTCTGTTGGGCTGTAGGCCACCGTGCGTGGCCAGCCAAGCTAGCCACGGTGGCTGGCTGCTTTACAACAGCCACTGCCGCGCAAGGCAGCAGCAGCTCCAACTCTGGCAGCCGCGGCAGCAGCCGTGCAACGGTTGCGCGCTGCTGCCCACAGCCACCAAGGACCACCGCCCTCCTCCTCCCTCTTGGATTGCCACCTGGTCGGCAGCTGCCGTGGCTGTGCCACCCAGCCGCGGTTGCCGACCTTAAATAATTTTTTTTTTTGTGTTTTTCAATTTAATTAAAATAACATTTATCCTAATTAAATTAAATTAGTCCATAAGATTAAAATTAAATTATATTCAACTTCAAAATTAGGGTTCATCATAAAATTAATCCCAATTTAATTATAACTTTTAAAATTAAATCTATGATCATACATAAAACATTTTATGCATTAATCAATCCGATTAAAATTATGAAACATAAAACAAATCGAATTAAATCAAAATCAAGCACAAAAATCATATTTAGGGCAAGGATTTTCGAAAAAATTCGAAATTAGGGTTAGGGGTTTGAAAAATTCGAACATATTAGGGCTTAATTCGGTCCTCTTTATGGCTATTTGAGCATAATTAAATCGCATTTAATCTATTCCAAAAGTTTAATCACATTAAATATAATAATCGAACCATAATTAAATTAATTTCTCCCTCTTAATTGATTATAAAATTAACGCGTGGACATCAAATAGTCGTATTATTATGATCTAGCGCGTTCATGCAAGAGGCTAACTGATATAACATGAATCATATTCAATAAAGTACCTAATCCCAAGAATCACATGCATAACACATAAGACACATAATCATACCTTTGAAGCGTGAATTCCACGTAGCTATTCGACAGGCAAATCAAGGAGAGAACAGAGCCCCAAGTGTTGCTCCTCTACTTGGTCCACGAGATTCGAACGAGCCGTCCACCAATACTAGATTGGTCAAGTGATTGAGGAAAACCGCGATCACCACCTTTTCGGACAACCGACCACCGCACGAACCACCACCACCACGAGACACCACCGGCGCCTAGGAGGAGGAGAGAGCCGTGAGAGAGGGGAGTATGAGAGGGGTTGGGTTTCGTGTTTGCTAATTCGGGTTTGATCTAAATGATCAGTAAATTGCTTACTTGCAAACCTAAGCACCTAGTCTATTTATAATCTCATTATAATTAGACTAGGGCACGAAGCCCAATAGCCTCTCAAAGCCCCTATATGGCCGGCCACCTAGAGTGATGAGGCCCATAATCGTCCTCTAATGCTCGATCTAGCCCCTTTGTGTGACCTTATAGGATCCGTCCAATTGGGCTTTGGCCTATTTTACTAGTCCAAAGATCGTAAGTACCTCTAGCTATGGCAAAACGACGACTCAAATGTCCGGACTTAATTATCTCCATAATTTGATCCAATTATATATCTAGTAATTGCACACGACGAAGACATAACTCCTTCAACTTTATCATCATACAACATGAATTTGGGCAGACCATGGATACATGAAATGAAATCCATCCCTTCTACTTATCAGCAAGTCATCAAGTTTCCTACGAGGTGGGGAGTCCAAGAGATTAAAGGGGATCCAAAAGAAGCCAAGGAATGTTACATGATTTCCCTAAAAGCCACATCTACAGAGAAGAGTTCAGCATAGCAATCAGAGGGTCAATTGGGCCAAGAGAAACTCAGTATAGCAGAAGAACAAGAAGCAATAGAGGTCCAACTGAACCCAAACCATCCAAATCAGAAAGTAAGAATAGGGTCAGAACTGAGTACATATCTTCGTCAACAAATATCAGAGTTTTTAGAAATAGAAAAGATGTGTTCGCGTGGACACATGAAGACATGAAAGGAATCTCTTTGGATGTAATCACCCACAAGCTGAACTTAGATCCAATGCATGCACCAGTAAAGTAGAAAAGAAGAAAGTTTGTACTAGAGAGGAACAAAGTCATTAATGAAGAGGTGTAGAATTTTAACAAGACAGGAAAGATTCGAGAAGTAAAGTACCCGGAATGGCTTGCCAACGTTGTAGTAGTCAATTAGAAGAATGGGAAGTGGAGAATATGCATCGACTTCACAGATATCAACAAGGCCTGTCCAAAAGATCCGTTTCCATTACCTCACATTGATGCCATGGTAGATGCTACAGCAGGGCATGAATTACTCTCTTTCATGGACGAATACAGTGGGTACAACCAGATCCTCATGCACAAGTACGACCAGGAGAAAACCGTTTTCATTATAAGCCAAGGGATTTACTGCTACAAAGTAATGCCTTTCGGATTGAAGAATGCAGGAGCAACATACCAGAGACTTGTAAACAAGATGTTTGCAGAGCAAATTGGAAGCACAATGGAAGTATATATAGACGACATGGTAGTCAAGTCCTAGAAGGCTACTGATCACGTTAAAGACCTTTTAAAAGCTTTTGCCATTTAGAATCAGTACGGTATGAAGTTGAACCCTACAAAGTGCACATTCGGAGTACTGTTGGGGAAATCCTTAGGTTACATGGTAACACAACGAGGAATAGAGGCCAGCCCAGATCAAGTCACATCTATCCTAGATCTAGAGCGGCCAAAGTCAAAGAAAGACGTGCAAGTCCTGACAGGGAGAATAGCAGCATTAAACAGATTCATCTCTAAGTCTTCCGACAAGAACAAAGCCTTCTATGACGTGTTGAAGAAGAAAAGGGGTTCAAGTGGGAAGTAGAACATGAAGAAGCATTCCAGAAGTTGAAAGAGTACTTAGCCAACCCTTTGATACTCTCCAAGCCAAAAGAGGGAGAAGCACTCAAGTTGTACCAGTGTCAGAAGGAACGATCAGCGCGGTCCTCACCAAGGAGGAAGACAAGGAGCAATTTCCTATCTACTACGTAAGCAAAACCTTACTTATTGCGGAAACAAGGTACACTTCTCTAGAGAAAATCATTATAGCCTTGGTTACTGCTTCAATAAAATTACACCCATACTTTGAGAGCCACTTTATACATGTACGAACCAGTTACCCCATCAAGGCCATCACGAGGAAGCCAAAAATGTTAGGAAGAATGGAGAAGTGGGCCTTACATCTCATCAGGTACGACATACAATATGAGCCCAGAATCGCAATCAAGTCACAAGCCTTAGTAGATTTCGTAGCTGACTTCAGTCCAGCCCTCAAAGAAGAAGCATAAAAAGAAGTGCTGGCCCTACAGGATCTTAAGGCTACACAGAAGTGGATACTCCGCACAGATGGTGCAGCAAACATACGAGGTGTAGGTCTAGGAGTAGTGCTTACATCACCACAAGGAGATAAAATTGCACAAGCAGTAAGGTGTAACTTCAAGGCAACCAACAATGAAGTGGAGTACGAAGCATTAATCATAGAAATGACTATAGCCAGAGACATGAAGATACATCATCTAGAAGAAATATTTGATTCCCTACTCATTGTGAATCAAGTTAACGGGGAATATGTAGAAAAAGATACAAAGATGGTAGCATACATGGAAGTCACAAGGAAACTCAGCAAGGAGTTCAAGGAATTCAAGATAGCACAAGTACTAAGGAACTTAAACACTAAAGCAGACGCTTTGGCAAACCTAGGATCAAACATCAACCCTGATGAGTTCGGGGCCATACCACTAATGCACGTTTTGTCCCCAACCCTAAGAAGGATTCCACCATGATCATCTACGAAATACAAACAGATCCCGCTAAAAAAGAAGACGGCTGGATAAAGCCTTTCAAAGATTATCTCACAGACAAGGTAACACCAACAGGGAAAGTTGCAGCTCAAGCACTAGATTTAAAAGCATCTCAGTATTGCTTAATTAGCAACGTGCTCTTCAAGAAGTCAACAGCAGGGCCATTCCTACGATGTTTAGAAAAACAAGAGGTACAACAAGTTTTATAATCACTACACAGTGGCGAATGCGGAAACCACTCTGGATCGGAGGAAGGAATCTTGCCAACAGAGCACTCAGAATGGGTATTACTGGCCCAGCATGAGGAAAGACGCCGCAGAGTTTTCTAAGAAATTTTAGCATGCTAGAAACATGCACCTTTGACTCATAAGCCATTAGAAGAGTTACACCCAGATGCCTTGGCCATTCATGAAATGGACAATGGACATAGTGAAGCTACCCCCTTCATCCGGGCAAAAGAGTCTACTTCCTAGCAATGACGGATTACTCCTAAAAATGGATAGAATCTAAGGCATACAAAGATATCAAAGACAAGCATGTCATTTCATTCATCAAAAGGAACATCTTAAGCAGATTTGGCGTACCAGCATAAATTATTACTGACAATGGATCTCAATTCATCAGCAACAAGACAACAAAATTCTGTAAGGAGTGGAACATCTCTCTCATCACATTCACAGCAAGGTACCCACATGCAAACGGACAAGCAGAGTCAAGCGACAAGGTCCTCATCAACAACATGAAGAGAAGGTTGGAAGGCGCTATAGGGAAATGGGCAGACAAGCTTCCCAACATACCGTAGGCAGATAGAACAACTCCAGAAGGCGCTACAGGTCACACTCCCTTTTCACTAGTGTACGGATGTGAAGCAGTATTGCCTACAGAAGTAGAATTCCCTACTGCGAGATACGGGTTGATGACAAAAGATAGGAATCAAGCCGAACTGGTACACAACTTGGATAATGTAGAGGAACTTAGAGAAGATGCGAAGATGAGAATTGCAACCTACTTACAGAAAGTAGCAAGGAGTTTCAATAAGAACGTGAGAGCAAAAGTCTTCAAGGTAGGAGATTGGGTCTTTAGAAAGATGTACGAGAACACAAGAGAAGTAAATGCACGAAAGCTAGCACCCAACTGGGAAGGACCCTATGAGATCATCAAGGTAGTAGGTAATGGAGCATACAGATTAAGGAATGCAGAAGGGAAAGAGGTACAGAGAAGCTGGAATGCAGCACACTTAAAGCTGTATCATTTTTAAAGTAAAGAGAAAGGTACGTAATCGTTACTCCAACTTTTTGTTTAGTCTTTTACCAAAAAAAAAAAAACCAAAACACCAAAAAAATAGAAAAACAACAAAAACCAAAAAAAAAAAAAAGAAGAAAAGTAAAAAAAAAAAAAAATAAATAAATAAATTAGTCTTTACTAAAACTTAGTCAATTCAGATTATTTTCACTTCGAGTACTGACTTAAGCATCGGATGGTCGTTGGGGAAACCCATGGCCACCCCTCACCCAATTCTGTTTTGCAAGGACAATAGCGCAATACAGAGTGTAGAAAGACAGAGCATAGCTACAAGTACCCTTTCCTGCAGAGCAAAAAAAAAATGCCAACAACGAATTACATCCTAATTGCAATAAAACTATAATAAAACTGTAATACAACTGGGACACACAAGTTAACACAAATATACACATAGCATAACAACGTACTAAAATTACTTAGTTGCACGAGGCAACAAAATAGACAAAGTATCCAGCTGCAGCAAGGAAGCACAAAAACAAAAAATATCCAACTGCACTAAGGCACCAATAACAAACATACTTAAAGAAAAGAAACATTGTTTAGAATAGCTAGGTGACACAGCACCACAGAAACAAATTCTCCCCAGTGTTGTCAACAAGGACCTTCTCCTCAGCAGCAGACTTCACATCCTCAAGGCCATCCTTAGCATCCTCGTTCATGGATGAGTTAACTTCCTCAACAGCATAGCTCAGCAACAGTGAGCCAGGAGTAGCAACCCCGTCATGAAAGGTCTTCTCAAAAGCAGCCTTCTAAAAAGCATAATCCCACGCTTCATGCTTCCCCTGCTAGTAATTCTCCATCATCTTCAGACGTGCCTTCTCTAAATAGTAACTGGCCATATGAAGAGATTCATTCACATCATCCTTCAAGGTACTCTTCAACCCATCCCTTTTAGCAAGGCATTCCTTGTGCTTAGTCATCTCAGCCTTCAAATCATCAGAATTAGCCTTGTACTTGTCAGAAAGGGTGTCATGTTCTTTCTTCATGGCATCATAAACCCGAGTGAACTCCGACACTTTATTCAACACACCCAAGAATTGTTGAAGACTCGGCAAGCGCACAACTGAATTACGATAAAACAATCTTTCAATCCTGTTTTATCGATTTTTTTTGGAGTATACCATACCTAAAAGGATTGTACAACAGCTTCTTGGGAAAGGTCAACAAAGGTCCGTGTAGATTGGCGCTCCTTAAAGGGGGGAATAGCAAAGTGTCCAGGCCACATGAGGACCCAAAGCCTCATAGGAGAAAGTTGCAATGTCCACATTAGCAGGCATCTCCAATTTCTTCTAAAGGCCAGTACGGGGCGGAGGCAGAGGAGGAGCATTCCTCAACACAATCACCTTAGTCAGAACATCCTCGGGAGTCCTAGAAGAAGCCCGCGACCTAATAAGATTCAAGATGGAAGACGAGCTAAGTAGAACATGGAACCTTAATGACCTAAAGGTATCTACGCAACACACGACAAACAAAAAACGAACTCAGCAAGGCAGTCAAAACAAAACAGAAATAGTCCTTGCAAAAAAAGCAATACAATCTCAACAGGACAAAGCAAGAAAGCACAAAAAAACCAACATACAACAGCAGTTCAACAATATTACAGCAAGAACAGTTTTAGAGACGAACCATGAGATATAGCAGGTGCAACTTTTCGCTCAGAATCAGAATCGTCCAAGGTCTCGATCTAAATAACCGCTTCAGGCTGCGTCAACTTAATGAAAGATCTCTCGTCCGCACTCAACTCGTATAACTTGTCAATCAAAGACTGAGATTGAGAGCGCTACTTCAATTTGCTCATTGCAACCATCACGCAAATAAGCCCAAATCAACAAAGAAGGAAAACAACACAAGGAAACAAGAAAACAAATACCTTCGGCCTCAATAATGTCAAACAAGAAATCAGCGCCATCACCCAACAAATTAATTCTCACAAAGAAAAACCTATGATACCACTTCTTATCAAACGCCTTATCCAAATTTATCACCAAAGGATCCACACCATCCTTTAAACGAAGTCCAACCCGACCCTTACCACTAAATCCAACTCTATACCTAACTTCGCACTCAACAAATCAAGGATTCGCAAAACCCTCCAAGTTTGGGGCAGCAATTGGCAAGGCAAAACCCTAACCCTGGACAGAAGTTGACAAACAAGAGGAAAAAGGGGAAAGTGTGCCCAATTTCAAAGTGATACTCAAAGAAGCACACCCATCCAAAGGCAGTCGAGTCCGCCCTCTCCTTAAAAGATGGAATCTTCACCACCACACCATTAGGAAATTGCGCGACAGTAGCAATTTTCTTAACATCCTCCTTCGTCATATGAGAAGGATAAACGTCCTTAATAGGTAAAATGTTCTGCGCAACAAGATTTGGGTTTTTCACGCTCTCCTCAGCCCCAGCAAACACCACTTTCACCGCATCACCAGAGAAGAGAGAGAAAATACCTGAAGAACAAAGTTCAAAATTGGGGCAAAGAGTGAAGTGATTTGATGTGAGCCTACACATCCAATAAATACAGCAAAGGAAATTGTAGACACCCAATTGTGTCTCCCCAAAACCAAACCCAGTGATGAATGCCTTTCACGTCGAACCATAATCGAATGAGGTGAAAGTGTGAAAAGTCAAGTGTTGCGGTTAGTTTTTATTAAAAATCCTTCTTTCTGTTTCGAAAACCCACTCTATTTTATGAAAACGTCCAATCCAGTTTAGATTGGTCCATGATAAGGGTCTAATAATATTGTAGTTGGATGGGGCTCGAAAAGACCTTTCCAACGATATATTATAAGCCCAATTCCGATGAATAATGAGGAAATTATGGCCAAATACTAAACTGGGCCCAAACCGGATTTTACCTACGACCCAATGATCATGAGGAGGGTCCAAAGGTTTAATCCTATTCCTAAACTAATTAGGATTGATTAGATTCTTCTGATAGTTTCTAAAAGATCTTAATTATCCTTTTTTTTGAAAAGATAGGATTAAGGAATTTGATTTAAATATATACTTTCCTTTTTTAAAACTTTCCTTTTTCTATTCGAATTTAAAAATGTTCAAAGATAGTAAGATATTATTTTCTTGCCTCATATAGTTGGATAGATCTTGAAATTATCTTTCCAATGATATATTATGATAGTAAATTCGAGCTATAACGAAAAAGATATGGAAGATATACGAAATTCTATCCAAAACTGACACCGTCGTACTATTTCGACCATATCTTTTTATCTAAAAAATATTTTAATCTGATTCTAATTGGATTAGAAATTAGACTTCAAGAGCTTTCCAACTACATATTATATGCCTTATTTGGACTTCTGGATCAAAAGATATGATAAAACCAAAATTTGCAAAAACTGTTGTCCACGAGTTTTATTTCGATTCGAATTCGGATTCTTTTCTTAATTCTTCGACCCTCTTTTTTCTTATAAATAGAGGTCTTATCTTCCCTTTTTTAATCATCAATTCTCTCAATAAATTCTCATCAAGAATTACTTAATTCTTTTCTTTCTCCCTCTTGTTTTTCTAAACCAACTTTTTATTCAACACAATACCGCATTCACAAGATCTTGAAACATCTAGCCAAGTTCGAAGTTGCCTTCGCCCTAGACGTGAAAGGTTTATACTTTTCTGAGGGTTTGGTCCCAAACCTATTTTAAACTTTATTTTGATTCTTATTTAATTTAATTCTCTAATTCTTTATTATTTTCATTGAAGTTTACTAACTTGTGTATTTTGTTATTAGAAAGAGGTATGAGACTTCAAAGTATGTAATCTTATTACTCTCTTTCAATGTACAAAGCATGCTTATTATTATTTATTTCCTAGTATCATGTTAGGATGTTATTTAATGCTTTTTAGTATAATGTTTAGGGTGCCTCTTACTCTTTATAATATCATTTTAGTACCATGTTAGGTTTAAAGCTTTGATCTTTATTGCTTAGTGACATGCTAGGGTTTGTTATTAATCTTGTTATTATCATGCCTAGGATCTTGCTATTATTATTAGCTTTATTATGCCTTAACATGATTATTATTATTGTTATTATGATTATTTATTATTATTATTATGATTATTTTCATGATTATTATTATTATTATGTTGCTTGATATTATTTATATTTACGGCTATTACACCAAATGCCACTGAGCAATTTAAAAATTCACCAAATGCCATCGGACTTTTCAGATTCACCAAATGCCATCCTGTTTTTAAAAAATTCACCCAGTGCCATTAATGACCAACAGCCGTTAACTCCGTTAGTAATTAGGGGTTAATCTAACACGTGTCATGACATAATTGGACCATTTATCTTAATTCATAAAAATTAAAAAAAAAAACAAAAAAAGTTAAAAAAAAACCAAAAAATTTTAAAAAAAACAAAAAATTAAAAAAACAAACCCAAATTGTCCCAGCCACCCCGACTACCGCCAAACCCTAACCCCTCATCTCGCCGGAAAACGGCCGGTCACCACCGGAACCACCAACAATCGGCCGACCGACCCTATAGCTCCCCACCTGACCCATCGCCGACCCCCAAAACCACCAACGCTGTTGCTCCTGCAGCCACCCTTCGCACCACCCAACAGCCACCATGCTCACATCTCCCCCACTCCTCCATTTCTGCCAGCAAACGCCAACCAAGCCACCATTCACGCACCCCATGTTCTCCAATTCACCAACAGCAGCAGCTCCGTACACTCGCAACCCCCAACCAACTCCTCTTCACCACAATTAAAGCCACGCACTTCCTTTATCCCGCAACTGCCACCAATTGTAGCTCCCCTGTTCCCTGCCTCCCAACACCAAATCTGCCACCACGCTCTTACCTCCATTCGCACTACCTCCCAGCTCCCCTACTCTGCCGCAACAAATTACACCGCAAATTTAAACACCTCCGGCAGCAGCACCGCAACTCCCACATCAAGCAACAGCCACCAAATTCCTCTAGTGAGCGATGGGTCAAGTGGGGAGCTATAGGGTGGTGACCGACCGTTTTCCGGCGAGATGAGGGGAGGGGTTAGGGTTTGGTGGTGGTCGGGGTGGCTGGGACAATTTGGGGTTTTTTTTTTTTTTTTTTAACTTTTTTATTTTTTTTTAAACTTTATGTATTAAGATAAATGGTCCAATTATATCATGACACATGTCAGATTAACTCCTAATTACTAATGGAGTTACGGAGTTAACGACCGTTGGTCATTAATGGCACTGGGTGAATTTTTTAAAATCTGGATGGCATTTGGTGAATTCTGAAAAGTCCGATGGCATTTGGTGAATTTTTAAATTGCTCAATGGCATTTGGTGAAATAGCCGTTATATTTATTGTTATTGCTTGATCACGCCTTTTATGCTTGTTAAAGGAAATTTGTACTTGAAATCACGCTTAATAAGATAATTAATAATTTGGTTTAGGCTAATATGATTTTAACTCAAGTGATCACCAATAATATTGAACCAACATAGATAAAAAGGTTTAGGGTTAAACCTAATGTTTGCATGTTAGTCAGAAAGCGCACATGAATACGAGTAGAACAAAGTAGAGGCCTATTTTATAGGGCGGGTCCTTTCTTTTGTAGATTGGATTCGTACCCTCATCCCCGAACCCTATTTGGTTCAAGACCTTATGGAGTTGACGATCTCCTGGATCGTTTTGGGTTTACAAGTTCGTAAAACTTGTTGGCGACTCTTTTGCTCTCTTTTCTTTCCCTTTGGAACGCCACCATAATTAAGTGTATGATCACAGTAGGGTTCAAGCTTGGGGTTATAGTGCTTGAAATATTTCCTACAGTTTTTTGGCGACTCCACTGGGGAGGATTTCTATTTTAATTCCTGAAATTTATTTTGGTAATGATTTAGAATAAGCGGATGAGACTCGAAAACTTTTAAGTATTTCATGTGCGTAAATTTTGATTAACATTATTGTCATATGCATAAAAAGGTCCTCATTGGATAGACCAATGAGTAAAAAACATAGGATTTTACACGTAGGAAATTTGAGAAATTTCTTTCACAACTAGAATCGAAATAATACAGCGAAATCTGGAAAATTCTAAGAACACAGATACCTGCTGAGGCATGTAGGAACTAGCGTCTATAAAACAGAGACCAACGCCTGTAAAGAGCTTTTGTCGCCTGGCGACAGTACTATTGCTTGGCGACAGGGGTTCTTTTGCGGCGACAGTCCCTGTAGTCTGGCGCCAAGTTCTTCCAATACCGAGCCAGAACTCTGCCTTCTTGTTTTGACCATTTCTAGTACTGTTGGCTCGATTCTACTTCCTGATTGAGCTTTTCTCACTTTTCTGAAACCCATATGTGTTCTTCATATGGACATAACCCTCTAGGGGTTCACGCTTCAACTGCCCAATCGAACGCTCTTGGCAACGACGGGTACATGCAAGTTTGTGAATCCACCAAACCATGGAAGCAAGTTTTTAACTTGCGGGGTCCCATCCATACGCGCCAACCCTTCACGGTTAGGCTTCCGCGCGATACATCCGGACTCATAACCATGGATCCTCTTTGACTTAACCCATATCCTTGTACTTTAGAGAACTAGAGCCATGGTTAGGTTGCAAACTCATTGCATCATATTGTGACTATATGAACTACTTGTGCATCTCTTACTTGTGCATAGCTTATATGTAACTAAACTAACCGTTTGGTTTGACTTGTGTTCGTAAATAAGTTTTAATAAACTAACCAATGACTAAAGTACTTTGTTTAATTAATTAATTAATTAATTTGAACTAATGAATAAGCCTTAAATCGAGTCATAGTTCCTTTAAGTCAACCCGGATTTTTATTCCCGTATACTGCACATGCGTCAACTTGTTTTGGTCTTAGCCGAAGTTCTAGGAAGAACTACGAGTCGTATAACCTATGGATCTGTAGCCCCGACTTTTATCTTTAATTTGGAGTTGATTTAGTCCCAATCAGAGTCACATATTAAAAGTTATGACTAAAATACCACAGCCTGTCCAGTTTAGTGCACATACGTGAAGTCTTAACTTAGTCTTTGCTTGAGTCTAGTCACATAGTCTAGCCACATGGTCATGACACAAGTTTTAGCATGTGACCTACACTCACTAGTCTTAGCACACACTTTGTATATGTCACCATAACCATGTCTTAGGTTCATGCATAAGTCGATTTTTCCGTCATTTGAGTTAGGGTCCATTCTATATTTCAATTCCTAATTCTTCCATATTTCTCCATCTCCATCATCTTCCCACTCATATCATCTTCCCCATGCATATCATTCTTCTAATTCTTCCATGATCTTTCCCCATCTATTGCGTGTTGAATAAAGCATGAGTCAAAATAATTAGTATAAAACTTATCCCTAATTTCCCTTTCTACAGTTTTTGGTCAAGAAGAGAAGATCATGTAGTCAAGGATAACACTTTCGTTCAAGTAGCACTTTTTGACAAGCCAATCGGTAGGAAAAGGAAAGCTAAGAGGATAATGGCAAGTCAAGAAGAACTCAATGAAGTTAGGGGAGAGGTAGCAAATCTGGCTAAGATATTGAAAGGTTTAACTCTTCAAGTTAATGACCCTGCAAAACAACAACAAATGAACCTCATCCAGGAAAGTTTGAGTAAACTATCTAATGATTATAGGTTCTAGGGCATTAGTTCACAAGGGGTCTCGGTGGACAAGGAACTTCTTCCGCGGAAGTTCAATGCCAATGACATCCCTAAATTCAAGCCTATGGACAACCCTTATTTTCATTTAAGAGCTTTTGAAACCATAATGAATATTAAGGGAATAGATAAGAAAGCGTTTCATTCTATATTCTCTTTATCATTAGAAACTGTGTGCCAACAATGGTACTTTTCTCTTAACAAAGAGAAGACCTCCAATTGGGAAGAAATAAAAAACGGTTTCATAGATAGATATAAATGTAACATTCAAGTTGAAACTGACCATAGACAGCTTGAGATGCTAACACAAAAAGAAAACGAAGGTTTCGCTTCCTTCTTCAACAAGTGGAGGGAAACTTCCGCTAATATGATTAAAGTCCCTACTGAGAAGGAGTCTGTGAGGTTGTTTATCAAGAATTTACAAGAGAAGTATTCGAAGCATTTGAGATATCAACACAACTTGAACACCTTCAAAGCCGTCTATGACATAGGCATTAAGATTGAAGAGGGACCTTGCAAAGCAAAAAGCTACTAACAATAGTAACCACAGTGGCTGGAAAGGAAAGAAGAACGACAATCCTTCTTCTTCCGAAGCACCCACTCTAGTAATAATGTTAGTACCTTTGACCTCAATGAAGTCTTAGCTTTGAATAACCAAGAATCTAAGAAAGAATTAAGGAAAGAATTCACTCCTATTGGGATGAGCTATGATGCTGCCTTCAATCGACTCCATACTAAGGGGCTCATTACTCCCATTGGACCTATTCAAGATCCCGCACCTGAAAAGAGATTGGCTAGTTGGAATCCAGATGCACATTGCAAGTACCATCAAGGTAGGGGTCATATTACTGAGAGCTGTTGGAAGCTAAAGGAGGCCATCCAATATTTGATCGACAATAACAAGCTTCCTATACCTCCAGTCGGCAAGAAGACTGAGTGATGATATAGCACAAGACAAGAGGCGAACTTCAACGACAAGATTTCGTGACCTCTTTTTTTATTTCTTTCCCCAATAAGTCTAGCATAGGCACCTTTCATTTTCCCCTAGTTTGTACTTTGTAGGACTTTCATTTACTTTTTTTTCCTTTTAATAAAATGAGCATTTTATTTTCTCACATATGATTGTTGCATTACAAAAAAAAAAAAAAAAAAAAAAAAAAAAAAAAAAAAAAATCAAGGTCCAATTAAGCACAAGGTATACCAATGATTTGAGGCACCTCTTGTAGCCATATCTAATCACTTTTACCTTTTACACTTCAAATATACAATTCTTTTTTGATAAATTACTTTGAGCCTCGTCTAAGGATAGATCTTTCATTTTTCAACCCATATCTGCCTAACCTTGGGATGGGATGGTGTGCAACTTATGCATGTTCTAAATACAAAAGCTTGAGTGATTTCAAAAGAATAAAATAAAAATATAAAAATAATAAAAGTGTACAAAAGGGCAAGTATTCCAATGTCTTTGATATAAAAATATCTTTGATAAGAACACATCTCAGATTGCGTCTCTTATCGAGTGCTCGGTACCGTGCCTGAGAAACATGAATGCCTAGTGAGTGATAGACCGCATGATCGGGATTGCCCACACTTATCAAAATAAAAATGCAAAAATAAACAAAAAAAAGAAAGAAAGCTCAAAAATGAGAAACCTCAAGCATAAAAATACAAAGATTTAAAAGCATGATATGGTTATACACCTTGGGGGCTTATCTAGGGTCTTGAGCCTTTATCCCCTTCTTCTTCAACCTTTAGCCTAACCACGTTACAACCCTTAAAAAGACCTTTTTGAGGTATACACACACTTCTGCGAGGTACGGCTAGAGCTACGTTTGGCCTGATTCCTAACGGATACGTAGGCAACCTCACATTGAGGTGCGGCCATAATAAAAATGCATTCATATTCACATTCACACACTTACACCATGATCTATCAAGGGATCTCTGATGCTCATCCCTATTCACTTAGCGCTAGACTTGGGGGCTTGATCCTTACATCATTAGCCTTCCTAGCCTAAGAGTCATCATTATTTGACTCTTATCAAATAATACTTTTTCTATACACTTAGCCTTTGCAACTTAACCTTAGTGTCACTTTTACACACATCACAGATACATGACCAAAAGACCTTCCCTTAGGAACGCTTTTGTCATGAAGTCTTAACATAATGTTGAAGCATGCCTTATCAAAATCACACATCACTCATAATCATCATTGTATCAGGAGGTATTAAGTGCTTAGCCTCCGTGCCTAAGTTACCTAAATACTTTCATAATCGAGTCAATAAAGATAGTTTAGGATAAATTACTCCTTGTACCTTGAGGAACAGTATTGAACGCATATACTTGATTAAGCTCATTCAACATGCACCATCAAACACTTCGATTCTTTTTCGCGTCTTTCTTTTTCGGGAGAAAGTCGGTACCCTCCACAAAAATGACAAAAATGACGGAAAATTTTTGTTTTTGAGTCATGTACACATCGAGTCGAGTGCACACACGAGTCACACATAGTGAGTCATCATTAAGTCAAGTTCACACCTTGAGTCATGTCAAGCCACATGTGTCAAACGCTTTGAGTCGAGTCATAGCAAGTCAGTGAGTCAAGCAACAATAAGCCTTAGGTCAACCCTAAGATAACTGAAATAATAAAGGATTAGCAAAGTCCTATAGTCCGAAATATAAATGCAGGTACACTCCAGCAGGCAAGAATATTTCCGAGTTTTTTCAAAAAACCGCGAATATAGATGTATGAAACTCTTCCAAGATGAGAGAAGTTTGAGCAAAATTATATGGATCAGTAAAATAGAGATGAAGAGCCTTAATTTGTAAAAGATTTGAGCAGATTTGGTTGTAAGGAAACGACCAAATTGAAAGTGCGGAGCGAAACAAGGCAATGAACAACAGCAGCAGAATTGAAAAAGAAATCTGTCGCCAAACGACAAGGTTGTCGCCTGGCGACAGAGCGATATTGCGGCAATAAGCACTTTTGACTTGCGTTGGTGCGGCAACAGGGCATGTGGCTTCTTGATGTGGTCATATAGACCTGGTTCAGCAATTTCGGGTTCCTTGGTACGTCAGTTAGCCCCTCTAAGCAATTTGACATGATTTAGTGATCGGCTCAATTACAATCACAATGAGTGATCGACCTGACAAAAGATCGTCTCACTTAGCTTAAAGCGCCTAACCATTGGCTCATCGCAAGCACCAAATTAACGGTTCACAACGATTTCCTAGGATGGAAGAAGATTTGAAGATTCGAGATGACGAAGCCTTCAATAGGGGGCTTTAAGATTAAAAAGAGTCTATTGCTTGGATTTGAGAAGGACGATTTGAGATGAAGCGACCTTCAATAGCTTTCACTATGATTGGGGAAGTTATTATTAGATTTGAAAAGAACAATTCAAGGTGAAGCGGTCTTTGATACCTTTCGCTATGATCGAGTAAGTTATCACTTGATTTGAGAAGATGACACGAAATGGGCGATCTTCGACAACATTCACTAAGATTATGGAAGTTGTCACCAAAATTTGAGAAGATAGCACGAGATGTGCGATCTTCGACGACCTTCGCTAAGATTGTGGAAGTTGTCATCAAGATTTGAGAAGATAGCACGAGATGAGCAATCTTCGACAACGCCCGCTAAGATTGTGGAAGTTGTCACCTATATTTGAGAAAAGCGGTTCGTGATGAGGCGGTCTTCGACGACATTTGCTATGATTAGGAAGGTTGTCACCATGATTCAAGGAAAAGCTCGACATGTAGCAGCAATGATAGACAACGTTCCCTAGGATGTGGAGAGCTGTCACAAATTCAGAAGATGGCGAGATATGGTCACCTTCGACGGTCCCTCAAGATAAAGATGAGATTGTCTATAGCGGCGATGCACTGCCGTGGCGACGTACTGCCACAACCCGAAGATGACGACGTACAATTGTTTTCGACGATGTTCCCGAGATACTGTGGAGGATTGTCACAAAGAAATGTTGAAGATGACGACGCAATGCTACCTACAAAAATGGCGTTCTCTAGCTTGTAGAAGGTCGTCAAAACAAAATGCAACGAAGTGGTTACCTCCAGAGACGTGTGCTCGACGGTGCAAGATACGCGTTTCTTAACTCTTTTATCTGTTTAACTAACATTGTTTACAGGTATCGACGTTACAAGAATGATTTAGGATCGCAGAACGTTCTGAATCATTCTCCGTCCCTATCGCTACTTTGACTTTTGTTTTCGAAACCTAAGTTTCTCCAAACTTAGTCAAAGTGGGGGCTTCTGTAGACACCCAATTGTGTCTCCCCAAAACCAAACCCAGTGATAAATTCTTTTCACGTCGAACCATAATCGAATGAGGTGAAAGTGTGAAAAGTCAAGTGTTGCGGTTAGTTTTTATTAAGTAATCCTTCTTTCTGTTTTCGAAAACCCACTCTATTTTATGAAAACTTCCAATCCAGTTTAGATTGGTCCATGATAAGGGTCCAATAATAGTGTAGTTAGATGGGGCTCGAAAAGACCTTTCCAACGATATATTATAAGCCCAATTCCGATGAATAATGAGGAAGTTATGGCCAAAATACTGAACTGGGCCCAAACCGGATTTTACCTACGACCCAATGAACATGAGGAGGGTCCAAAGGTTTAATCCTATTCCTAAACTAATTAGGATTGATTAGATTCTTCTATAAGTTTCTAAAAGATCTTTATTATCCTTTTTTGAAAAGATAAGATTAAGGAATTTGATTTAAATATAAACTTTCCTTTTTTAAAACTTTCCTTTTTCTATTCGAATTTAAACATGTTCAAAGATAGTCAGATATTATTTTGGTGCCTCATATTTTTTATCCAAATTTTATATAGTTGGATAGATCTTGAAATTATCTTTCCAATGATATATTATAATAGTAAATTCGAGCTATAACAAGAAAGATATGGAAGATATACGAAACTCTGTCCAAAACTAACACCGTCGTACTATTTCGGCCATATCTTTTTATCAAAAAAATATTTTAATCTAATTCTAATTGGGTTAGAAAGTAGACTTCAAGAGCTTTCCAACTACATATTATATGCCTTATTTGGAAACAAAATTCGCAAAAACTGTTGTCTATGATTTTTATTTCGATTTGAATTCGGATTCTTTTCTTGATTCTTCAACCCTCTTTTTTCTTATAAATAGAGGTCTTATCTTCCCTTTTTTAATCATCAATTCTCTCAATCAATTCTCATCAAGAATTACTTAATTCTTTTCTTTCTCCCTCTTGTTTTTCTAAACCAACTTTTTATTAAACACAATACCGCATTCACAAGATCTTGAAACATCTAGCCAAGTTCGAAGTTGCCTTCTCCCTAGACGTGAAAGGTTTATACTTTTCTGAGGGTTTGGTCCCAAATCTAGTTTAAACTTTATTTTAATTCTTATTTAATTTAATTCTCTAAATCTTTATTATTTTCATTGAAGTTTAATAACTTGTGTATTTTGTTATTAGAAAGAAGTACGAGACTTCAAAGTATGTAATCTTATTACTCTCTTTCAATGTAGAAAGCATCACTACTACAAAATGAGTATTTTAGCGACGCTTTTTGCTCGACACAGTGTAAGGGGCGTCAGCTGCTTGATATAGTACCGTGTTTCCTCGACACTTATTTAAGTCAAAATTTATTTTCGACAATTAAAAGCGTCGAGATATACCCACCTGCACGGCACGTGACAAATTTCTTTTGGCCCGCATCATGGAATTACATTCTAGGATAATAAAACCGCCGCTCTACATACCCTAACTCTCATAGTTTCATCAGTTTTAATTTTTTCAACTTTCTCCGTACCAGTTCTCCAAAAACACTAAGAGATTCATGGAATTAGGTTTATGGATCTGTATTTTCAGCGTGGTTCTTATAAATTGGGAAGCGGAATTTGCTTTTCTCTCATTCCTTTGTGCTAGTTAGTAATTATTCAAAGGTACTTTTTATCATTTTTTTAATTTCTTGTTAAAATTGGGTATTTTAGATCTAGAGATTTAGTTTTCAGAAATGTTACGATTTAATGATGATAGAGGGTTAACTCATGAAGAACAGAGATTTAAGGGTTTTGTTAATGCTTCTATACTGGAAACCCCACTAAGAGGGAGGTATTGAGATAAACGAGTTTAATTTGTTGCAAATTTAACTACTGTACTTATTCTGGAATTTCAGAGTAGCAATTGGGGTTCAGATTCAATCCTTAGTGGTTGAGCTAGGTTATTTTCCTCCCTTTACAGATCTGGTCTTCACTTTTTGAGTTATGCATGTCCTTATTATGCCATATTATTTTGCTAGATACAACGTTGCTTTAGAGGTTGATGAATTTATCCAGGTTAGAATTTATCCAGGTTAGTTTCTTTTTTTTTCTGTTATTTTGCCTTTTATAGTTAATGTGGTTTAATTTTATGTCAAATTGGGCATTTTGTTTCGATTTTTGCTTAATTTCTAATCTGATTGAGTATTTAAGTTGGGTTTTTTGTTTTTATTTTTTTGTACGATTTGCTTGATTTGCTATGAATTTTTTTGGAGTAATTGGTTGGTTTCTTAATCGCAAATTTCTTATTGTTTAAACAGAATGGGGAATTTGGCTGTCTTGATTTTTTGGTTGTTACTTTAACTTTTTATTTTATTCTCTTCTTTACGAAGTAATTACATACAAGTATTACGGGAGTTACTTAGATGGATTGGTGTGAGTATTAGTGTATGACTAAACCATTTTAAACCTTATTTTTTGTTATTTTGGGGAGCTTAAGTATGTACTGATATTTTGGGGAGCTAGATTAAATATTAAACCCCTTTTAACATCTAAAAGACTGAAACCTTAAGTTATTTATAAGAAATCAAACCATGTCTTTTGGGTAGGAACATTTTTTCAAGAGTGACAAGAGAAGCCTCCTAGTTATGTTGGATTACTTTTTGTGGGAGATCATATCTGTTATGTGGTTGTCTTGGTGTTTTAGATTTTTCAACAATTAGAATTTTTTTTTTTTTTTCAGAGATTTGTCGCAGTACTAATTTTAGTTGCCTTGAGCTGCAGTTTTTTTTGTCCAAAAATGATATGCCTGCAGTTGATATTAGCCCATAATCCCTCATGAAAGATATAGATCTTGAAAAGTTATCCAATCTAGGCTCAAGAATTTCTAAATTTGGAATTGTGTGCTAGAAGTTGTGCCTTTTGGAAATTTCAGTGGTCTGCTGCCATGGTTCTATCGCAGCGGGGATGTTTATGTCTCTCTTAAAGCCTATGCGGGTTTATTGCTTTGAGTTGGGTGTGTTTACTTAAATGAATACTTTGGCTTTAGTTAAACATGAAGTGGCTAAATTTAAGTTGGGTGGGCTTCCTAAGATGATGAGTAGGTGCTTTGCCCGCGTTGAGGTCTTTATTATGTCTCATGCCACACGAGCAACAATTGTTTTTGGAATCTAGATCATTTGTGTGTCCTTTCTCTTTCTTGTTTCTTTCTTTCATAATATAGGACCTGAGATGCAACTATAAAAACTACGAAGCAGGTTTCTCAAACATGCATTGTTTTATAATCGATGGAATTCTTGATTTCCTACATCAGTATGTATTTGGCAGCATGAAGTACTTTAGAGTTGTGGACTAAGAATTTCAGTACTCTTCAGCAATGAAACCAGAGGTAACTAGTGTTAAAAACCTTATTATGCAGCTGGTTACATTTTTTATTACAAATCTGTAGTCTGTCTTTTAAATCTAATATAATGTGTCTTGTTGAGACTATATTCCACTAACTAGAAACATGTTTTATTCAACCAACAAAAAAATATATGGCAAATTTTAACTTCCAGCTCTAACATGCTTGTTATTGATGCAGGATGTTATGACTATTATATGTGTCAAGTCTACAAATTAATCAATTCATTCCATGAAGACGTTAAATTAGCTCCAATTCAATAGAGAGAAGTTGTGTGTTTTTCGAAATAGTTGTAGTATTGCAACTATGCATTTTTTATTTAATGTTAGCAGTTTAAGAGATCGCATGCCTTGTAAATGAATATTAGTTTTATAATGTTAGAATATAATCATAGTTTTTTGCATTATATTTTACATATGTATACATATACTAATTTGTACTCTTGTTTAATTATGAATAAATTCAATTTATGGGTAAACTTTTTCTTCTGATTTTTTTTAATACTACGATATCGAGTATCTTTGCATGTAATATAAATAATTTCCACATTGGATATTTTTATGGAGAATATGGACGTGAAAAGGTGTTACCCAATTTTAAATTATGGACACAAAAAAGCGTCGGTAAAATATCGTAAATTTAAAGTATGAAATCAGAGACTTAAAAAAGCGTCGCCAAATATGCAATTATTGACACAAAAAAGCATCGAGAAATTTGAGAAAGTGCGCGACATAATGCAAATATCGACGCTTCGTATACGAATTTGGACAATAAAAAGCGTCGATATTTGCGACGCTTTTTTGCGTCGAGGAATTTTCTCGACTCACGATTTTTCGATGCTTTTTAGAAGCGTCGAGAAAATAATTTTCGACGCTTTTTGGTGTCGAAAATATGCCTAAAAAGCGTCTAAAAACCACGGAAATTCTAGTAGTGCATGCTTATTATTGTTTATTTCCTAGTATCATGTTAGGATGTTATTTAATGCTTTTTAGTATCATGTTTAGGGTGCCTCTTACTCTTTATAATATCATGTTAGTACCATGTTAGGTTTAAAGCTTTGATCTTCATTGCTTAGTGACATGCTAGGGTTTGTTATTAATCTTGTTAGTATCATGCCTAGGATCTTGCTATTATTATTAAGCTTTATTATGCCTTAAGATGACTATTATTATTGTTATTATGATTATTTATTATTATTATTATGATTATTATCATGATTATTATTATTATGTTGCTTGATATTATTTATATTTATTGTTATTGCTTGATTACGCCTTTTATGCTTGTTAAAGGAAATTTGTACTTGAAATCACGCTTAATAAGATAATTAATAATTTGGTTTAGGCTAATATGATTTTAACTCAAGTGATCGCCAATAATAGTTTTATTTGTACATTAATATTCAACCAACATAGATAAACAGGTTTAGGGTTAAACCTAATGTTTGCATGTTAGTCAGAAAGCGCACATGAATACGAGTAGAACAAAGTAGAGGCCTATTTTATAGGGCGGTTCCTTTCTTTTGTAGATTGGATTCGTACCCTCATCCCCGAACCCTATTTGGTTCAAGACCTTATGGAGTTCACGATCTCCTGGATCGTTTTGGGTTTACAAGTTCCTAAAACTTGTTGGCGACTCTTTTGCTCTCTTTTCTTTCCCTTTGGAACGCCACCATACTTAAGTATATGATCACAGTGGGGTTCAAGCTTGGGGTTATAGTGTTTGAAATATTCCCTACAAAAATAAACCTCCCTTCACGGTTATCGAAGCAATTGCCTAAAAATTGTCACCACGTTCCCTTTTTTTTGTTAACCGTTGAAATAATTTCCAAAATTCCGAATTTCTCCAACGGTTCCCTTTTGGCAATTTCCATCTTCAATACTTGAACATAGAAATTAGGGGCAATTGTTGGGCAGTTTCACTAAGCAACCCAAACATAATTAGGGCACCACTACATGACCAAAAGGCATCCTAAATTAAGCAAACAACCTGATTGGAATAAGTATGGAAAGGAAGATCAGAAGGTCAATCAAGAAGATACTTTCCCGGAATACACCTGCTGAACAAGAAAAAGAGAATAAAATCAAGAATACCCTCTCCATTTGAATAGATTCTGATTATTATTGTAACCCCAGCTGCTCCTAGGTATAAAATAGCATAATTAGACATTGTAACATCCATGTACGCTTACTCACACATCAATACAACTAAATACTAATTCTCTTGGAATTGTGTATTTGCTGAACAAGGAGACTATCCTTTCTCAGTATTGTATCTCTAAACTCTATCTCTCTCAATATAATCGTTTATTCATTGCTTTACTATTGTTCTAGGTTATTACATTTGATGTTTATGGCTTGATTGTTATCACCCCTTAATCCCTAAGCAAATTCTTAGTTGACCCTACTAAGATTTACCTAAACAGGTGGGTGACCTCTTATAAATTCTTTCAATGTATTTACCCTGCTCCTCTACCATTCACACAGTTTAATAACTTAGCAGTTTTACTTTTGAACAAAAATTTAGAGTACAACTATATTTAAGATATTATTATTTATTGAATAATACTTTTATAGCTCTAAAAAAAGTTTTCATTTTTCTCAAAAAAGAACAAAAAAGGTTTTCATAATACTTCTTTGTTGTAGTTCGTATCTGATTCTAATGGGTCTTTGGTGGAACTCATGGAATTTAAGTATAAACTTCAAAAAAATAACGAAGATAAAAAAATTGTCTCTTAAATAACAATTAAATAAGAGAAGGTATCAATTGTCTGTTGGTGTAGTAGTGATTGGGACTACACTTGTTAGGAAGGACCTGTGTTCGATCCCCCGCAACAACAATTGGGGGACTGGAAATTAACCATCCAAAACTGATCCCTTAATCTGGATTAGCCCAAAGGGTGAACCGCGTAGAACACCAAAATTAATTGAAAGATTTGAAATAGATTTACATATGTATAAGTCATTAAACCATGCATCTAGCCAAACGCAATATTATGGTTATTATGCACGAGCATTTGTTATAACATAACACTGTAAACTTAAAAGCTGGTGGGACTCTTCAAAGTATTTGCGTCAGGTCACAAAGCCACGTCACTATCCAAGTATATGCCGCACCATGTAAGCTTGCCACTTCATTTAAAAAAATAATACTACATTTACCATCTCAACCAACTTTTATTAATGTTTCAAATTTCACATAATATTATATATTCCTTTCATTTATTAAGTAAATTAGACGTAATATATTTTATTTATTTTCCACAAGATTAGAATATAAATACATATGAGGTAAAAAAAGTGACACCGAAGGCATCGCTCGAACCAGACACTAACTGTACAAACAATAGAGCATAATTATCAAATTAAAGAAGTACACAAACTAGCAACCCGGGGCATCGCTCGAGGTACACACTAGTATTTCTATTATATTGCAATTATATTTACGGTACATTATAAACTATATATGTTAGAGATACAAAATTTAAAGGATCTAAGCATGAAATTTAATAAGTAAATGAAAAATACAATAATAGAGATAAAATGATTAGGCATAGCCTCCAAGTCAGTCTTATAGGAATTTGTCAAATAAGACCCTAAGTGACTAGAAATACCACATGAAGCTCTTTTAAAATAGATTAATTAGTCCTTTTCTCCCCTTATATCTACTATGTCAACAAATTTCATAGTGTAGGAGGTGGAAGTAACCATTTAGGAGCTTCAATGTAATCCAAGCTGATGAATGTTTTGGCCTCTACATCCGTCAATTTTTTAGTATATGGAACTCTTTTTGCAAGAGATGCACCTGGTCCTTTATTATTGTACTCTCCAAAAAATATAGTCCTACATACCCGTATCAAATGATTATAAGTCTCAATAAAATCATAATATCATTAGATGGATAGTCTAACATCAACATTTTCAATAATTTAAATTTGGTACTCTGTCTCATATATAGAATGAAATTGATTTATGAGAAAGTTACATTGTCTTTATGTTGTAAATAAGGATGTAATAGATTAATTACTATTGACAATTAGTGTACCAAAAGTAGCACATGCATAATTATGGTTAACATTTTTTGTAATTAGTTAAACTTATACACTGATGAAAATAAAGCTATGTTATAGACAAAATGCATAAGTTTTTTTTTCATGAAAGCACACTACATGCATGTGATTGTATGTTTTTTTGTAGCTAAAAATGTTGAATAAAAAATAAATATAGAATTCAAAAATTTTCTTCAACTATGATACAAGTCTATAAGAATTACACACTGTTAGATCTTCCTTTTCCAAAAAAAAAATATTGATTTGTGTAAGGTGTTGGTATTATTATCCAATACAAGAATTTTATTTTCTATTTTTATTAAAATAATAGATGCTATTTTATTATAAAAACCAACTTTAAGATTAGAACATAAAACCAATCTAGGTCATTAGGTCACCATAACCGAATGACTATAATGTTCATGTGTATTAATAGTATTTTTGTAATTTTGCAACTTAATAAACCTTTTGTTAGTTTCAATTTTAAAAACTAATAAAATGAAAATCTAGTAAAAGTTAATAAAATTAGTTTAAAATTAATTCACATCACTTCAAACAAAAATGTCAGTATGTCATTAATGACACAAGATACATCTTGCATTGGTTGTTGGTTTATGATTATCTAATGACCTGAATTGGTTTCTTGTTCTCATTTTAAATTGAGAACATGTAAGAACCTAAGGAATATATATAGTTTTTGAAATTTAATATATCAATGATTTGATCTCCTTAACAACAAAAGGACACTTTAACTTCCCCTATTAATGCAAATAAATGTAATATTGCATAGTATATTACAAGATTATATTTTCATATGTTTCATCCATATGGTAAAAGAGATATAAAGGTTATTATGAAAATTATTGACAATGGATAGATTATATAGAAAAGAAATGCTTACTTTTGAAATTTTGGATTAGAGTTATCAGACCATCCCTTGGGGTTAACGACATCACTGAATGTGCAATAAGAGTAAACAACTCGTGCTGCTTCCATCCATGCTCTACCTAATAGTGCATGACTACCTGTCCCTGTCACATTGCAATGGACAAAAGAGTATCCACCTTCTCCATCTGCACTATTTCTTGCATGAGCAGTTATGACTGATGTAGGGTCTTCTGATTGAACATGTATCTCGGTGTTCTGCCAATATGAAACAGTCATATTTAATCAATCTACTAATTAGCATAAGAACATTAATTGGTTTCAATCTTTTTTTTTTATACTACTGAAGTTTTTTAAAGTGGAAGATTTATTTAGATACCAAGTATAAAGATCTTGCTTCACCAAAGATAAAATCAACAGTTCCTTCAATATAGCAATCCTTGAAGAAATGGTTGCCTTTATCATCACATAGAGTATCTTGGAATCCAACAAATTTACAATTGTAAAATGCTGCTTTATCACCGGATATTCTCATAGCAGCAGCTTGTGCTCCCTTTCTTTTACCATCTGGTCTTGGAGCGGCATTCTTCATTAACAAAATATTTTTGCATGATTAGTAAGGTTTCTACGAAAAGCATAACCTCATAAATAGATACCATATCAAATATCTTAAATTTAACGATGCTATATCATATCAAGAAAGAAATTTGATCTATTAAGTGTAATTATTATCTCATAGTTTTGTTATATTATAATATATATATATTAATATTAACATGTTCTATTTCTTTCCTCATCGATTATGCAAAAACCCTTTCACTTATTGGCGCTCCCCTCACAATTCATAAGTTGAATATGTAAAATTGTACTAATAATGAAACATAATTGTATGCCAACTAATACTTTGTCTATTTCATATTATTTATTTGATACATTATTTTTGCGCGTTGACAATGCATACCTTCAAAAATATAATATCATCAATTATGTAAAATTAAAAAAAAAAAAAATTGATGTTCACAATACACACGTTAAGGCAAGTAAAAAAGACCCTAGTTAGCTATCATTTTGTCTAAAGAATAAATCACAAAATAAAGTCAAAGTAATTTAAGTGAATGATGATGAAAGTCAAAATGTGTCAACAAAAATGAAGCGAAAAAGGTATGAAATTATGAATAATATTGTCTTTTTACCAAATTATTGGTAAAAAAAACTGAAAAAAGACATGATTAATAAGATCACAGTAGACTATAATGAGCCATACTCTCTACACATTAAACTAGTTTATATCCAACCTATATTTCATTTCATAATAATTATTTCAATTTTATCTCTTCTTCCTCGTCATATACATCACATTTTCTTCCTTAACTACTATTCTTCATACTATCAAATGTGTTCGTTTCACTATTTTCATTTCAACACTTGAAATACTAATTCTAGTTATCTTTTATAATTCTTCAAATTAGTACTATTGATACATTTATGCATAACACATATTACACTAGTAATTCATGTTGGCGAGAGCAATTCATACTAAGTTGTAGATTAACTTACGTGTTAAATTGTTAGTCTTATACTGATAGGGATATTCATGTACCTTTGCTATAATAATGTTAGTAACTTTTCTTTTAAATTCACAAAGCTTAACTTCCTTTTGAGTATGAAAAAAAATTAAAGAATACTAAACTAATAACAATATTACAAATTTAGTTACTTTTAACACAAAGAAATGCGATATATCATAACATAATAAGTAAAGAGATATAAGACTTTTGTACCGAAATGATTATATTTGTAGCAACAAAGTAATCAGATTCCACGATTAGTGTTGCACTATCCACAGTCCCATATTCTGCAGCTGTACCGGAAAATGTTATAGTTGGCCTATTCTTAGGATCTGTTCCGTAAAAAGTGACATACGATTTAAAGCTATCAACTTTAACTTTTTCCTTATACTCTCCTGGACCAATTGTTATGATTACACGTTTAGTGTTTCCGACTTTTACATGCTTTACAGCATCTGAAATTGTCTTAAATTTTCCGCTCCCATCTTGTCTTACATCTATGGTTTCAACCCCACCACTTTCGGCTTCTACTACATTAGGATCAAATGCTCCTTTTTGTACGCTGCAAATTAATATTAAATTTAATGATGTAGAAATAAATCAATATATTTAATTACATAAAAGATACATACGTGTATACGAATGATAATAAAATGTAAATAATGATGATAATCTTAACTTTCAAACATGTAGAAAAAATTAAATGTAAAAACACACTTCCTTAACCTATACAAATTGTTTAATATGACAAGTTATATTGTTATATTTGTACTAAATCAGGTAAACCAATCTGCCACATGTATGTCCTCCTCTCCTTTTAATTTATTTCATTATAATCCTTGTCTTTTCTTGACCCGGCCTTTAATTTTTGTAACATTCACTTTAACTCAACAAATTGAATTCTCTTAATGTTATTTTCTTTCTCTTACTCTCTCTCCATCTATCAATTTATATTTAAATGAATTTTCATTTACTCATTGACTCCTTTTCATCTTCTCCCTAATCCTTGTTGTAATATAATTATATAATAAAAATTCTTTTAATATCACCTATAATCTAAAAAAGATAAAATAAAGTGATCTGATAAATGAACATCTCTACAATTACTGCAACAATGAATATGAAAATTAAAAACGAGAGAAATTAAAGTGTCAAATTAGTAAGATATGAATGACAAGAAAAGAGGAAGCATTTGGTGCAACAACTTATAAAATAATTTCATTATACAAAATTGATCGCATGTTATAAAAAATCATTTCAAGATATTAAGTGTGCTAGAGAACTTTATTTGTGAAGAGAAATTTCTTAAATTCATATTTTGATGATGTAAGGGATTGATCTTCAAATATTTGATACAAGTATTATATAACTCTCATGCAATTAGAGTATTTAATTTAATTAACACGATTATTTGTATTGTTTAATTACATTAAATTCCCAAATAGGTGCAATAATATTTTCCACATGAAAAATTGTAGTAACATTATTACATTTAAGAGTTTTTGCATTGACTTCTTTATCTCTCCACATGATATGAGATCTTTTTTTTTCTTTTATGTCTTATATTGTAAAATAAAAATAAAATAATAACACTAATGTACAACTTCTACATGTTGCACTTATAGAAATTTGTGCAAATAAAAAATATTGAGAAATATACATGATTGACAAAAGAGGTTACTTTGTTTTATTTCTTGTATTTTCAATATTATAAGTTAAGGAAAGAAGAAGAGATGATAAATATACCTAATTGGTTTGACTGATTCTTGAAACCATGTATTAACTTCCGCATCATTTGCTGGAACTAAAATTTCAGCATTTATCATTAGAATATTGATAAGAAAAATTGCCAAATCTATACAAATTTTTCTCTCCATTTTTCTTTTTTTTTTCAACACTAAAGGCAATATGTAAAAGATATTTTTTATATATATGGCATGGAACGAGAAACAATTAATATAAAACTATTGTAACTAAAACTTACTTCCCACATATAACAATGACTATAATAAAGGGCTAGATTTAGAATAATATTATACTAAAAATATTAATTTACCTACAATAGAAAGGACACTAATTCCTCTACAAAATAGGAGTAAGTTAATTTTAAGCTTAATTGGCAAGAATGATATATACCATTGAATGATTGTTTGTTACATAGTTGAAGATTTCCTCATTCATTCTTATCCAAACACATTGTGGTGAATCAAAATTTTTGAAATAAATATTATTTTAACAATATTTTTACTTACCGATTTTAAACAACTTCAGCTACTCGTATATGTAAAGAGACGGAACAATAATTATGCATTTGCATTGTTTGACATATACTATAAGAAAGATAATAAATCATTTAAAGCTTGAAATCAAAAAACATGTCTCTATTTGTTTATTACTTAATTTACATTTGTGGAGTCATTGTAGTGGTGGTAAATGTTCTACTTTATTAGTCAAGAATGTCTTGGTGTCTATCATTAATATTTTATTGATGTCTAGCAATAGATTGACATTTTTCGGTTTTGTGAGAAAAATATATTATTGCCATTTGTGTATGATATATATGATGTCATATATGCCATATTAGGGCGATGTATGGCATGTTTGCATACATTGTCATTGATTTTAATGTGTGAAACAAATTTAACAACTATTTACTGTAAAAATTACCCCTCATTCGTGGTCCAATCCTATGATGACACGGGACCCAATAAATGGGCGACACGTGTCACCATAGGAAGATGACACGTATAATCAACAAATGAGCACCTGAAAATTAAGGAATGACATAAGAGCAAAAGGCCTCCTTACATCAGGAGGCCCAAACTCCTAGAAATGCCGCAAAACGGCGCCCCTAGAGGACACATGTCCTCCATTGATTGCGTAGCCAATCAATGTCCCTAAAATCTAGGTCACTTACCTTAAGGGACACAATTCCCCACCCCTATAAATACCCAAATCATTAATGATGGGAGGGATGGATTGTTACATATCCTTAATGGGAGCACTAAAAGATCCAACTTCTCTCTACTTTCTCTCTCTAAATTTATTCCGTTTTCGATCACTAACTTGATCGTCAGAGGCGAATCTCCGATTGCCAGAGATTCGTGTTTTGCAGGTGTCCGAGTCTCGTTGCTAGTCAGAGCGTGAATAGTATCCCGAGGGATTCCAAAAAAACCCCTAAACATTTGGCGCTGTTTGTGGGGATACTCGCCCGTTAATGGCAATGGATTGTCAGACACCAGGTGTCATCCCTAGCCCCGGCCAGGACGGCCATGTAGAAGATATAGGCCTTGTTTGGTAAATGGCTTTTCATTGGCTTTTTGATTGGCTTTTGTCTTTTTCATTTGGTCAAACATCTAAAATTTGTGTTAAATGGCATTTTCAGCCAGCTAAAAAGCTGGCTTTTAAGCCAAAATGAAAAGGCTACTTGGAGTAGCTTTTGGCTTCTGGCTACCTGTAGGGAATATTTCAAGCACTATAACCCCAAGCTTGAACCCCACTGTGATCATACACTAAAGTATGGTGGCGTTCCAAAGGGAAGAAAGCTAGAGCAAAAGAGTCGCCAACAAGTTTTAGGAACTTGTAAACCCATAACGATCCAGGAGATCGTCAACTCCATAAGGTCTTGAACCAAATAGGGTTCGGGGATGAGGGTACGAATCCAATCTACAAAAGAAGGGACCCGCCCTATAAAATAAGCCTCTACTTTGTTCTACTCGTATTCATGTGCGCTTTCTGACTAACATGCAAACATTATATTAACCCTAAACCTGTTTATCTATGTTGGTTGAATATTAATCCACAAATAATTCTATTATTGGCGATCACTCGAATTAAAATTACGTTAGCCTAAACCAATTATTAATTATCTTATTAAGCGTGATTTCAAGTACAAATTCTAAAGGTGTGATCAAGCAATAACAATAAATATTAAATATCAAGCAACATAATAATAATCATAATCATAAGCATAACAATAATAATAGTCATGTTAATAATAAAGCTTAAAAATAATAGTAAGATCCTAGGCATGATACTAACAAGATTAATAACAAATCCTAGCATGTCACTAAACATTAAAGATCAAAGCTTTTAACCTAACATGGTACTAACATGATATTACAATATTAGAAATAATAAGAGGCAACCTAAACATGATACTAGAAAGCATTAAAAACATCCTAACATGATACTAGGAAGCATTAAACAATAATAAACATGCTTCCTACATAGTGAAAGAAAATAGGGAGTAAGCTAATCTATTTACTTTGAAGCCTCGTACCTTTTTCTAATAACAAAATACACAAGTTAGTAAACTTCAATGAAAATAATAAAGAATTAAAGGAATTAAATTAAAATCATATTAAATAAAGTTTTGACTAGATTTGGACCAAACCCTCAGAAAATATTAAACCTTGCACGTCTAGGGCGAAGGAAACTTCGAACTTGGCTAGATGATTCCAAGTCTTGTGAATGCAGAATATTGTTTGTAAAAAAGGTAGTTTAGAAAGAGAGAGAGAAAGAAAGCATATATTGCTTAAGAGAGAATAGTTGAAAACGGAGTTTCGAGACCCTATTTATAAGGAAAATAATCCGAAAAAGTATAGAATTTGATTAAGAATAAAACTACACGCTGTCGCTAAAAATACACGCTATCGCGAGGCGACAAGGTCTGTCGCCAAGCGACAGAGTCTGACTTGCACGCGCTTTTCCACGCGGAATCCGATCTTTAATCAAATTGATCTACGGAATCCATACAGAAGATAAAACGTATCTTTAAAAATAATAATATAATAATAAAATAAAAATCCATCTTAAAATAATTATTAAATCTAATAATATTAGAATTAAAAGGAACCTTCTAGAAACTTCTAGAATGTTATAATTAATCCTAATAATTTTAGGAATAATAATTAACATTAGGCCCTCCTCTAGATCATTGGGCCGTATGTAAATAATTAACCGGGCCCATTTTAGTATTTTGGCCATAACTTCCTCAAAAAAAATTATCGGAATTGCGCTTATAATATATCGTTGGAAAGGTCTCTTCGAGCCTCATCCAACTACACCATTATTGGACCTTTATTATGGACCAAACTAAACTGGTTTGACTATTTTTAATAAATAGAGTTGTTTTCAAAAACAGAGAGAAGAGAATTTTAAATAAAACTAAACCGCAACACTTGACTTTTCCACACTTTCACCTTATTCGATTATGGTTCGATGTGAAAGGCATTTATCACTGGGTTTGGTTTTGGGGAGACACAAATGGGTGTCTACACTACCTTAGTAACTAATAACATTCAACAGCCGATTTTACCAAACATTTTTTCAGACTAATAAAAACTCAAACAGCTAACAAAAAATCCAATAAAAACAGATAGTCAAATCAGTCGACAGCCAAAAGCCAGCAGCCAATTTTAAAACAAGGCCATGGTCACTACGATTCACTCGATTGATCCTTTGATCGCTTCATTCCATGAGGTGGAGGATCCTTTGGTCATTGCTGGCTCGCTCTTGCTCGCTTTAAACAAGCTCCGAAAGGAGATGGAGGGTAAACAGCCGTCTTCTTCTAGGCAGCCGCCCAAGAGAAAAGGGATGTCAGAAAAAGAAACCCAGAGCAAAGCGACTAATGCTGAAGACGCTGGTAACACCCCATACCGTCGGCATGAGCGTTCGCCGAGGGTGCCGAGGGCATATTTGACCTGGATCCTTGAAAAAACGCAGTCGACTGGGGGCAGGCCAGACGACCTTAGAAAAAGATTACTGAGCCGTCTCGGCGTTTTAAGGATGCTAGAGACTATCTCTGGCACAAGTAGCGTGAACGAATAGCCTATTCGGACACTTCCTCTACGCCATCAATGCCGGATAATTTTTCAAAGCATACCTCCTCCAAGCATACCAGCATGGCTAGGACCTGCAGAAGTCAAGCTTATCGGACTTTAACTCCAGTCCCATTTCCAATTCAACCATTTCAATATCAAGCTCCTCAGAATTTTAATGCTTTTCTGCTGACCAACCCTGCTGCTTTCGGGCAGTATGGACAGTTCGGCGAACCGTTTCACCTGGCTGCTTACCTGCCATGACTTTTAGCTCAGCCGCAGCTAATTGACTGGCAGATGAAAATGTTAAATCTCGGAGACAAGCCACCTCCGTTTTCTCAAGAGATCCTCAGCACTCTTCAGCCTGCAAAGGTGAAAAGTGTTCTTGTGGGTGCCTATGACGGTACAGGCAACCCGGAAGAGCACGTCACCTCATAAAGGAATCTTATGTACTTGCAAAGTGTAGATGATGCAGCTTGGTGTAGATGCTTCCCGGCCACCCTTTAGGGCGTGGCGCAAAACTGGTTCAATAGTTTACCAGCCGGGTGCATCAATTGCTTTACAACATTAAGCATGCTGTTTGTTAGTAATTTTTCTTACAATATTCCGCCAAGGAAGACTAGCCTTAATTTGGCTATGATCGTTCAAGGAAAGAATGAAGGGTTGCGTTCTTACGTCCAGAGAATTAATAAAGAGAAAACCCAAATTCATAATCTTCCGGATGAAATGGCCTATATGGAATTTTTCCGGGGATTAAGGCATAATGGTTTCAAATTTGACTTGGTCTGCAAAAAGATTCGGACATACGCAGGCGTTCTGCGTGAAGCCGAGGCTTATATTGAGGCGGCATACTTTTGTTCTCTCACAAAAACTGAAGTACCGGCCAATGGGGCTGAGAAGAAGAAAACTTCTCAGCAAGACTCGATCGGGAAAAAGAAAGAAGGGAAGAACAAGAGAAAGGAATTATGGGTATCTGACTGCCTAGAAACCAAGTCAAAGAAACTTAAGGCGTACGAACCCCAATGTGAGTTTAACACGGATTGTTATTCAATATTGATGGAGATCAAATATAAGTTCCAGTTTGAGAAGCCCACACCGTTGAGAGGCTCAGTCCAATACAAAAACAAGAACAAGTATTGCCATTACCACAAGGACGTGGGGCATGATACAAATGAGTGCAACAATTTGAAAAGGTTGCTAGATAAGTTAGCCGAGAAGGGTATTCTCAACTCGTATGTGAAGAGATCCAAGTTCACATATACTCGGACAGATGACAAGTCGTACCAGAAAAAGAAAAATGAGAAAGAGAAAGATGGGAACAGCACAAACTCTGGTTATGTGGCTGTCATATCAGGCGGCTTTGCCGCAGGCGGCCCAACCATGAAAGGAATCAAGCAAGACCCAAGGAATTTGGGAAAAGAAGTAATGCACGTTGAGGGCGTTAAGCCGGAACCTACGGTATTCCCGGAGGTAATTGTGAGTAAAGCCGACCGAGGAGAGGTCAAGGCCTTGCATAATGATCCCATGGTATTCATCATGAAGATAGCCAACCTGAAGGTCAAGAGGATACTGATGAAATACGGGATGTTCGTCCGATATTATCAGCCTTGCCTGTGTGAGAAATCTGAAGTTCCTTGAGGACGCTTTAAAGGACGTCTCACACCCGGTTGTTGGGTTTGGTGGGACAGTAATTCATCCAGTGGGTTAGATTGACTTGTCCGTCCGACTGGAGTAAAAAGGGGCAGGGAAATACATGGTCGTTTGCTTCCTCCTAGTCAAGGAACTTACTAGATACAATGTCATAATCGGCCGCCCCACTCTAACTACAGCAAAGGCCGTGATTGTGCCTCACCTAATGTTGTTAAAGTTTGAGAGGTTGGATGAACAGATCGGCTCTATCCAAAGAAATCAGAAGATGGCAAAAGAATGCAATCAGTTGGCTGTGAAGCCGACGATCCGAGGCCAAGTAAAGTCGTCCGAGCCAAACTCAGATGAAGGGTCACTCCAAGCATACCAGGTCGGCCAAAAGAGAAAGGCGGCAAAGAAAGAGCATGCGTATCAATTAATGACCGTCGGTCGGCCAGAAGAGTTGAGGCCCCAACCGCCCGGCGATCATAAAGATGTAGTGCTGGACCCCAATCAACCCGATCGGACGGTTAAAGTAGGCACTATAGCCATCGATTTTCTTGGAGACTATCTAGTCAAGCTGTTGAAAGAATTTAAGGATGTGTTTGCATTTGAAGTAAGCGAAATGTTGAGTATTAGCCTAGACCTGGCCGTGCACAAGCTAGCTGTTAACCCTCTTGTTAAACCGGTCCGTCAGAAGAAGCGAAATCATGGGGAAAGAAAGGAATCTGGCGGCCGCATCCGAAATACGAAAGCTGCTGAACGTTGATTTCATTCGACAATGTTACTACCCTGATTGGGTAGCCAATGTGGTTCTTGTCAAAAAGCAGAATGGAACCTGGAGAATGTGCGTGGATTATACTGATCTCAATAAAGCGTGTCCGAAGGATAGTTTTCTAGCCCACTCAATTGTGGTATATACTCATCAGCCGTTGAAGAAGTCGTTTGCAACTTTGGAAGCCAGTGGTCGAATGCTCAAGTAGACCCTAGAGCTTAGAGGTTTTGACATTAGTTCAAACCCAGAAAAGCGATCAAGGGGCAAGCCTTTGTTGATTTTTTGTAAGAAATGACTAGACCGGACTTGCAGCCGGTTGGAGATCAGATTTGGAAGGTTTATGTGGAGGGAAGCGCAACAGCAACCGGATGCGGTGATGGTGTTATTTGTCAATCTCCCGAAGGAGACAAGTTAGAGTATGCGCTCAGCTTTCAATTTCAAACCACTAACAACGAGGCCGAGTATGAAGCTCTCCTGGCTGGCCTTAGAAAGTGCAAGGCGGCAGGAGCCACAGAGGTTGATATGAGTTCGGACTCCCAGCTAATAGTCGGCCAAGTGAATGGCAACTTTGAAGCCAGGGAGCCGGCTATGATGAAATATCTGAAGATGGTTAAAGTAGAGGCCGAGAGCTTGGAGCACTTTACCTTACAGCAAGTCCCTCGTTCATCCAATCATCAAGTGGTCGCCCTCTCCAAATTAGCATCCTCGGCATCATGTGATACACCTAGATCAGTGTTTTGGGAAGTAAAGGAAAAGAGGAGTATCGATGCTGAGCCAGTTCAGATTTTTGATAAAAGCTCAACTTGGATGGATGAGATCATTTCTTATCTAAGAGATGGATTACTATTGGCCAATCCAAAAGAGAACTAGATGATGAAAAAGAGAGCGGCCTGGTTCGAGATGAAGAACGGGGAGTTATTCAAGAAAGCATTTGTGAAACCTTACCTGAAGTGTATTACCGCAGAGAGGGGATATGATGTGTTGGACGACCTCCACCAGGGGAATTGTGGTTCTCATATTGGAGGACGAGCCTTGGCAGAAAAGGCCACCCACCTAGGGTATCACTCGCCGAGCATAAACGCGGATACCATGCAAATGGTAAAGAAGTGTGATAAATGCCAGAAGTTTGCAACCATAATTCATTGCCCAACTAATAGTTTGTCGGCCATAAGTAGTCCTCTCCCATTTTCAAAGTGGGGCATGGACATGTTAGGCCCTTATATGCAGCCTCTGGTCAAAGGTGATATGTGTTAGTAGCGGTCGACCACTTCACAAAGTGGGTTGAGGCCGAAGTTGTCCGAGGGATAAAATGGACGGATGTGTCAGCCTTCATATGGAAGAATATTATCACTCGCTATGGAGTGTCGCAGTCTATGGTGTTCGACAATGGGCAACAGTTCGAAACACGCCAGCTCAAAGAATGGTTGTGCGACCAGGGCATAACTGTAATCCCCCATATTTTTAGAATAAATTATTATATTTCTTTATTATTTAAATAATTTTTTTTACTTTGTTTTCATTAATTAAAATTATTATATGCAAAATGTACTTGAACTTTATTAAATTAATAAGTACTAATCTAATTAAAAATCTCTTTTCTATACACCAATATACTTTATCAATGATGTTGGTAGCCAAAATATGAATATAGAGAGCTTAAATTTCTATGCTAGCCCAAATACAATTCCTACCCCCACTTGATTTTGAAACCAAGCCCACAAAAAAAAAAAAAAAAAAAAAAAAACCCTCACATATTCTTCCTCTCTTCTTCACGTGAAAACAGAAAAAAAATAAAAAAAAACCCTCACAAACTCTCTTCTCCTCTTTCACGCACAACAATAGGAAAAAAAAAAAAAAAAAAAAAAACGAGAAGCACTGCTGCACAACCGCACCACCACCTAGACCACCGCCGCGCCGCCCCTGCTGCACCGGCGTCCTCCATCCACCACCCGCAACCACTAGTTTGCAACTCTTCTCCCTTTCCTTCCTCTTTTCTTTTCTTTTGATTAATTATTTAAAGTTTTAAAGTTTCAATCTTTGTTTAATTTTGATTATAAATTATTATTATTATTATGGTTTGATATTATACATGGGTTATAAAAGATTATGAAATTATGAGTTTTGACATGTTTATATTATGATGCAAAATTTCAGATTTTATATTATGTATAATTTAGGGTTTAAATGTTGATTTTTGATGTTTTAGGGCTTGAAAACGTGTTAAGCAAGTTAATTATCAATACTATGATTTCATAATTGTAAAACCCCCAATTTTATAATTAAAATTAATTTTCAGATTATATATCTTGTGAAATTGGACTTTTAGGTTGTTTATTTGAAGGATTTTAAGGTTTTAAAGTGAAATATACTATTATAGCTATTGAATTATGTATTTAGATCTTTAAAAGTTTGAGGTTTGCAATTTAATTTATTTTTCAGATTTTATATAATCTGATTTTTATTGGTTTTGAGCCAAAAATAAAGGTTTAGAATGCTTTAATATCGTTTAAACAACTATTTATGCACTATGATAGGTGTAGACTATTTGAATTGCAAAAACTATTAATAAAACAAATTTTCAGCATGTATTAGTAAGTTAAACTTGTTGTAATTTTATATCATACGCTATGTTCTCTTGAATCTAACACATAAACTTGTAGTTGGGATGGTATATTACTAACTTTGACTATTGGGGACAATTTAAAGGCTTTATTTTGATGGTTTGAGAGGTTTTAAAGCACTTTAGTATTGCTGTAAATTTAATTACTTGAGTATTGATTTATTTCTCATTGTTTGCTTTAGGAGAGGACTTTGTAGAAGGTGACTTCTAGTTTCTAAAGTGGCCAACCGAATTGTTTGCACAAGGTACGTACAAGTTACAAAACCTTGCTTTTAGGTGCATGTTTGAGGACGGATCGAGAACTTAGCATCATGTCTAGGGATGACTGGGTTAAATTGTTTGGTTATACATTGTGAATTTCATTTGGTGTGCACTATTCCTTATTGCAATTATTGGTTATGTTCTAATTAAGCAAGGTGCGCTTAGAGGCAAAGGTATGTGATTGGTGAAATGACTTAATTATTACTCATTCTTGATTTAATGAAATAGGATGAGTAAATGAATGGTTCATGTCTTATAAGACAAGGTTAAGAGTTTGGGGTGCCTTATGCACTCAAGGTGTTTATACACCGAGGTAGTAAAGGAATAAATAATAAATGTTGCTTACCACTAATAAATCAAGAATTGAAATTGAAAAGTTGTTTTACTTGATTGAATTGATATTGGATTGATTGTATTGTTATGCATATGAGTCATCACCAAGACTAAACCTATAAATCACGTAAAGTGCAAGATGGATGAGCAATAAAACTCTGGATTGGTGCACTTCTGGAGTAATGACAATCAGGGGTTGGGGTACATGGGGTATTAGCCGTGTACTTTTCTCGAGGCCGTCTGATCTACGAGTCTCTTATTTCAAATACTTTTCAAAACTAGGAGTTAGATGAGATCTCATACTAACTACGGTCACGGAGTCGCGCCCGTGGTCGTTGGATGTTTATTGATGTTTCCGAAAGGAGGCATGGGGTTTTTCTTTATCGATGTTCCAAATGGGACATGGGTTGGACAACCTTGTCTATTGCTAAATCCAATGAATAAACTGAAATGAGTTAGCTACTATTAACTAGTGAAGTATTAATAAATTGGATAATCGAGTCGTGTGTTGAGTTTGTTATTAATGATGCGTATGATTGATTATTAGTAGCATGTTAAGTATTTCCTTATTTTACTTTGCAACTTGTATGTACTCAGCTTTGCTGATTGCGTGCTTTTGTGTGTGTGTCCTTCTTTGGTCATGGCCTTCGCCTTTCAATGACCCTGTGACGATCCAATTTTTACACTTGTAATATTGGGGAGCAGAATAACCGCAGGTTCTCTCACATGCAGCATTCATCAGGGTTGTGGGATCTTGAGTAGAGAGTTGGTTGCTTGCATTTCATTTCCTTTGCAAGTTTGATTTAATCTTGACTCCATTTTATTTGACACTATTTCTTTTGGTTTAAGTTTGTTTAAACACTGAATTTAATCACTTACTATTTCTTTTGGGTTTTGAATAAGGGCCTTAATGGTTCCAACTTGTCATACTTGTTTTGATTTAAATACTTTGTTTGAGGTTTATTTAAAATTGTTTTGGTTTTCCGCTGCTAAATTCTGAGATAGCCTTAACGTTTGAACACGTGGCGGTAGCACACGAGTAATTCTCTTGAATTTGTTCATGTTATATATAGGTTTTTCACAGGTTTTTAAGAGAATTATTGGGGTGTTACAATAACTCACTGTTTTTCCTCAGTCGGCCGACCACAAGCTAACGGCCAAGTTGAGGTCTATAACAAAATCAAGCGCAAGCTTGAAAAAGAAAGCGGCCTATGGGCGGACAAACTGGTTAATCTGTTATGGTCCATACGAACAACAACAAAAAGTTCCACAGGAGAACCCCCATTCTTTTCGGTCTATGGTGCCGAAGCAATTCTCCCAATCGAAATGACGAGCCAGCCTTCGGGTGATGCAATATGATGAATTTCCAATTGGGAGGCCATGAAGACCGCCCTGGATTTTCTTCCGGAAGCCAGGGGCAATGCGGCGCTCAGATATGAAATCTATCGTCTGAGAATGACAAGGGCATATAATCGCCGAGTGTCTAAGCGTTCGTTGAAGATGGGAGACTTTGTCTTAAGAAAGAAGAAAGCGGTAGGCTGGGCCAATGAAGATGGAAAGTTAACCCCAAATTGGGAAGGGCCCTACCAAATCAAAGAGGAAGTCCAAGATGGAACTTACCGCCTTGAAGCCTTAGATAACTGTCCTATTCCTCGAACGTGGAATATGGACAATCTGAAAAATTGTTTTGTTTAAAAGCTTATCAGCCACTTTTTGCATCAGTCTTTATGACCAAGTCATTTAACTAAGCCTTCATGGCCAAATGATGTAATTAAGCCGTACGACCACCAACAACGTACAAATTTTGACAAATATTAATGAAAGTCAAGCATTGTTGTTAAATTTCTCATTGTTTAATCATTATTTTTTTGAGCTAAATGCAGAATGAAATTGAAAACATAGTGGCTAACAGATATGCTGAGCGGCCACCATGAAATTAGCCTTAAGGCCGTCTGAAAAGAGAAACAAATGTTGCCTCAATATGGCAACCTAGTCTTCTCAAAATAGGGCATAAAGAGTGAACCGAGTAGAACCTCAATGGAAGTTCAACAAAGTAAATTGGCTCGGCCACACTTAATAGAACAACGATGCACCCTAAAGAAGGGGCAATTGGCATCAGCCGAGTGAGCCTTAATAAGGATAACTCGGACAAAATTTTGTGTTGGCCGAGTAGAGTGTTTAGAAATAGCATCCTTTGCTAACTCAATCGGCCGCACTTTAACAAAGTTAAATTATGCTGACTACCAAGTGTAGCAAGGGCATACTTTGTTTAGCCATTCGGTCAACGAGCCTAAGGGACAGTCTAATGTTCGACCCCATCCGGACGAACGAAAGACCAAGCAGGGAGATTAAAAATTGCCTACGGCATAAGATGCCTATCTAGGGCAAATGTTTCCCAAGGCGATCACGCCCAACGAACGAAAATCTTCAAGTTAAGATCATACTTGGATTTCCTTGGGTCCGTCCGAGCGATAGCTTCAACGGACGACTCAACCAAAGCCAATAAAAGGCCGTATCTTTAAAATTGATTTTGCGTTCGCCTAGTCCAGGGCAGTTATTATATATGATTTGATTAACTCACTAGTAGTCATACCCTTTAAGGTATAAATTAAATACTACTAAGTTAATCAAACCAATTGGATTTTGGACTAGGAAAACCCTAATAAAGGGGCATACCCACAGTATATTCGTACGCAAAAGCAGTAATCATAAAAAAAAACATGCATAAAATTGCTAAGTACGAAAATTGCAGAAAACCAATTAGAAGGTGGCAAATTGACATAAATAAAAACCGCTCAGAAGGCAGTGAAATTCTTACAAAGACCGCTAAAAACAGGCGGCCACCAAAATAAAGAAAATTGTTCAAAATTAGCCGAAATAGATAAAAGTCGAAGACATAAAAGCTTGACAAAAGCCGCAGAAGAGAGCCCCTCACTTGGCCGCATCCTCCCCCTCTTTACCAGCATCGGCCGTATTTTTACCCTTGGGAGGATTCTAATCCTCGTCCGCCACATCATCCTCCTCATCCTCAACATTGCTGTAGGAAGGAGTCTCGACAAAGGACGAGTGCGGACGACCAACAGCCTTGCACTCTTCCTTCATGGTGAGGAAGTCCAGCCTTCTGGTGAACCGCTCATGATAGTAAGCGAGATCCTCTTCGTCCACCATCATGGCAAAGGCATCCTTAAAGCGGTTTCTGAGGCGAGTTACAGGCGACAGTTCGATACGAATAGTATTAGCTAGAGGAATTGGCATTGGGGCACTTAGCTGATTTTTTGGCTCTTCAACCTCCTTCCTTAGGCGCTCGACCTCCTGGTTTCTCTCGTCCGCAGCTTGGAGAGCTTCCTTCAAGGCCTCATGACCGGACTCCAGCTCAGCCCTCAGTTGGTCCGAGGCCTCGAATGCTTCTTGTCGACTGGCCGCCAGAGCAATGGCGTCGTCACTCTCTTTGATGAGAGCCTTGTTCGCCAGCCTCTTTTGCTTTAGAGCATCGCCAATTTTGACGATGTTTTCAACTTGACGGCGTGCCTTCTCAGATAAGGCATTCATCGCCGTCTAGTGGCGGAGCCGCTCCATAGACATAAGTCCCGTGTTTTCATCTTGCAGCTTGTGGAGGTCCGACCAAGCCGACTAAAGCTCGCGCCTTTGATTCGGACGCTAGTCTTAAAAGGCAAAGATCCTAAGGAGAAGTTGTGGACGAATCAAGTGTCAATAAAGGAAAATGAAAAACAAAGAAAATTGGCTAAGTATTTCCAAGGAAGAAGCAGGCTACCTCAACGCAGCTATTGATCATTGGACCGAGGTGCTCCATCATGGATACCTCGATAATTATCTTGAGCCTCAGCCGGGAAAACCCTTTGTATAGCGTTGCGGACTGCCTTGAGTTCGGCCCCGATTAAGGAAAACCTAGGCGCACGAACGTTTAAATCCTCAGAAGTTTCTACAAGACGAAAACAAAAGTTAGAATTCTAAAGAAAGATAAGAACTCTGAAAATAACAAATGAAGCTATACGAGTACCTTCTGAGAGGTCGGCAAAGCGTGGACATGTAATCCCCCGTATTTATAAATATATTATAAATGAATTTTTATTTTATTTATAATATTTATGTGTGTTTTTCCGGGATTTAAGTTTTAAAGTTCCAAATTATTTTGGGTTGATAATTGATTTTGTTCTAAAAGAATTTTTAATTGTCCACTCTACAATTTATGCCATACATATTAAACAAAGCTAGTCCATTTCATTTACCTAATTGGCCCATATATTTTATGGGGCCCAATCTTAAAACTAACCCTACACCACTCTCTCTCCTATAAATACCCCATTATTCCCCAAAAATTTTCCCCACACAAAAGGTTAGTCTTATTTTTTTTCCTCCTCTTTATTTTCTTTATTTTATTTTTTTTCCCTTTATTTTTTTTCTTTTCTTTTTCCTTTTTCTTTCTTTTCTTTTTCTTCCTTTCTTTTTCCTTTTCACGTGAGTTTTCACTCACGGTCACCACCACCGCCCAACACCAACTGCTGCCTTGCTGCCGCCACCCCTGCACGCCGGAAACCGGCGCCGACCACCGCCGGCCGTCGGCGACCCACCACCAGACCAGCAGCTGGCCCACGTGGCTCCTCCTTCTTCTTCCTCCTTTTTATTTTTATTAATTTGTATAATCTTATATGTAATTGTTTTGGGTTTTGATTTTGTAGTATAAAGATTATATTTTTAGTATCAAAATCATATTTTTGATAGCTTAAACTTATAAATTTCAGATTTTAATTGTGTTATATATTTTCAGATTTTATAATTTATAAACCTAGGGTGTTAATTTAATCAAATTGGGATTTTAGGGTTCTAATGAGCAATTAATTTGGGGCTTTTGTTCCTATTGTAATTATAATGATTAATTAACAATAAAAACATGTTTTAAAGGAAGTTTTAAGGACTTTTAATCTAAATTATATTGCTGGAAATTTGGTTAAGTATTAATTTATTGTTATGGGTTGTTTTCTAGGAAGTGATTTTTCTCTAGGAGACTTTTAATTAATTAAAAGTGGCGCAAAAGATTGTTTACACGAGGTACGTACATGTCTACTTCGTTGTAAGTAGTATCGTGTTTAGGTACCAAAGAAAAGAACTTAGTTTCATGATTAGAGAACACTTGGAGGGAAATTGTTTGGTTAAATATTTAATTAATTCATGTATTTATGTTTATGAGGCATCTTTTGGTGAATTAATTATGTTTGCATGGAATTATGGATGCAAGTATATATGTTGAATTATATTTGATTAATTATTTGTATGGAATGTTGATACAAACATATTTCATTGGATTGGTTTGTTAACCCCATTTGGATTATTAAAGGATTGGAATTGAATGGTTCAAGTGGAATGAATTTATTAATTATTCCACAATGTTATTATTTATTTATTTATTACTCAATCATGACTTGTTAGTATGTTGAGTAAAGGTGGTTTATTAAGCCGAAATGGCTAGGTGGGTTGACTATGTTTAACAATTTTGGATAATTTGGAAGTTTAATGGAATTAAAGGTCAATTTGTGTTGTGATCACCATTGTCCTAAATAAGATTAAAAATGAATTGATGTATGATTGTTATGTATGGTCTTCTTGAATGAGTCGGCTATTAATTAAAATTGTAATCACGTAAAGTGTAACATGGATGAGCAATAAAAGTCTAGAAAGCGTGCACTTCTAGAGTATTGCCAATTATGGGTTGGGGTACATGGTGGTAGCCCGTGGCTTTTCGAGGCTTGTTTGATCAACATGTCCTCTTCTCTTTTGGTATTTACATTTTATTTTATAATGAAAGTTAGATGGGATCCTAGACTAACTTTGTGAGAATGGAGTCGCGCCCATTCTTGCATCGCGCTAAACTTTTATTTCAAATGGTCATTTGGGACCAAAATGATTTGGTGGATTAGACAACCTCGTCTATTGCTTACTCCAAACTAAATTAAATTAATTGGATTAAATATATAGAGTCAAGTGTGTGGAATTAGTTCATAAGTATGTTGAGTCAATTGAATTGTTTAAGTGTGGAATCTTGATTATTGAATTCACATTGTATGTTTATCTACTTTAATTAGTTGAGCATGTTAGGTTTTGTGCGTTGTAGCTTGCATGTACTCAGCTTTGCTGATTGCGTGCTTTTGTGTGTCTTTCTTTTGGTCATGGCCTTCGCCTTTCAATGACCCTGTGATGATCCAATTATTACACTTGTATTATTGGGGAGCAGTATTGCACAGGTTAGGTTGATGATGTGAAGTTCGGGGATTTGACATACGCATTGTCAAGGGATTGGTGTGATTGAGAGTATTCGTTTTTTGTGTTGATCTTATTTATGCTTTGCAATTTCATTTATGTTTTGGACTTTTATTATTGGTCTGGTTTTAAATAAGGGCCTTACATGGTTCCAATTTGTAAGCTTTGACTTATTCATTGTTCTAAACTATGATATTTTAAATACTTAAGTTTGTTTTTCTGCTGCGATACTTTGATAAAGCCTTAACGTTTTAACACGTGGCGGTAACATGTCAATGGTTCTCCACTATTTTATTTAAAGTAAGTGGTTTGAAAAAGGGAGAATTATTGGGGTGTTACAGGACACCCCGTAGGAAGAGGCGTCATCTGCTGCTGCTCGTCCGCCTTTAGCTGGGACGACAACTCTTCTTCGGCTTGGAAACTCTGAGGCTGAGTTCCCAAGTACTCAACATGCGGAGTTGAGTCTTGTCCAGCCGTGTTGTCTAGTGACGGCACTCCCTCCCTGTCCTTGCGGACGGGCTCTTTTTGGGCCACCTAGGACGAAGGTGGGTCCGAGGGCTTGGAGCCCCCACTAGGAGTCAGCTGGGGTGATTCTCCTTTAGATTGCGCCGACGCAACCCGCGACCTTGCCCTGGCCGCCGTATTCTTGCGAGACTCGGATGATCAATCTTCCTTTGAAGTGGACACCGACCGCTTCCTCGCAGGCTTAGGGGTAGCTGTCTAAAAAACTAAGAGAAAATCAGATTAGGAAACTCCGTTCGAGTTGCATTAAAGCAAGAAACATTGAATTGAAATTCACTCGGCAAAAGATGCCAACCTCTGTCCGAGTAGGGTAGTAGGAAAGAACCTACATTTTTGTTCCACTCGGCAAGGAGCAATGTCCGAGTTAGAAAGAAAACTATGATACTCAAAGTACGGGGATCAGACGCAAAAAAAAGAAAAAATAAATAAATAAATATATATATATATATATATATATATATATATATATACATATATATATACGTATACATATATACATATACGTATATACATATATACATATATACGTATATGTATATAAATATACGTATATATTTGTATATATATCTACATATATACATATATATATATGTATATATGGCAAAGGGGTAAAGGGAGAAGTTGTTCGTACCCCCTTCGCCGACTCGTACTGCTTCCTCAACAGCGGTACCTCTTCATATCAAACTCGTTCATGTCCATCTCTCCCTTTTGATATGGGTCAAGCTTAGCTGCGGGTTCCTCTAAAAATAGCAAAAAAAAAATGGGAGTTAGAAAAATTCTCAATTTTAGAAAGAAAAACAAGGCATACAACAAAGTCAACCTGGGGAGTAATTCCTGAGAAGGCCGAAGGAGGACTTGAAGATAGGATCCCTTAGCCAGATCACTAAGGGAATCCACCGTGGAATGATAGGTACTCGGCGGCCACCCCTGATTTCCCGCCTGACCAAGAAATAGTCAAGTTGAGCAGCATGTTCTGGGTGGATAGGGGGGTGAATCGGCCGGTGATCCCCTCATCCGAGTTGGAGGGGAGAGAAGTTAAAATTGTTCATCTTTTTGTTGAACTCCCTGCCCCTCGTCTCAACAAGGTAGAACCTCTGCTTCTAGTTGCGCCACTTGGACGCTTCAGCAGAGTCACCATGTACTCCGACCGGGTGCTCAGAACAAACCACCCGTCCGAGTCCGACTCCATCCTCGTCATATCGTGCATGGCACAGAAGACGGGAAAGTTTGGGGTGAAACCCATCCGATGATAAGTCACCAAGTAACCAAAAATGTTGACCAAGTTGTTCGGCGATAGCTAGATCAAGGCAATATGATATTCGTCCAGCAACTCCTAGACGAATGGGTGAAGAGGGACGTGGAGGCCGACTTCAAAGGTCGCCCTATATACATTGAAGCCCCGGCGGATCACTTTGCGATCATCCGAGGCAGCGACCGAGCCGGAGGTTCGGGGGGCAGAAATGGTATATCCCTCTCCAAGCATAAGGAGTGCCTCCCATTCCTTAACCCTACTGTTGAGGTACGCCAAGGCGATGTCCCCAATCATGCAGCTGTAGGGGCTACTAAAATCATTCTCTTCCTCGGCCTCGGCCTTAGGGTTCTCATCTTCCTGTTCGGTCGGCTGAGGTGCAGTTTCCATAACCGCACCAAAATCGCTGGACAGCACACTGTCTAGCTCATCTGCTTCTGTAGAGCATCCTCCAGCCGAGCCCTACAGTTGCTCGGCCATCACTGGCTCTTCAGTCACTAAGGGGGCCTTTCCCTTTTGATCCTTGCCGACCCCAAGACTGCGATTTTCAGATGGAGCGGGTCGGGGGCAGTCACTAGGCTCGACAAGCCGGTCCTAGGTCTTGCCGATCTAAGAGCTTTAGAAAAGGGGGAGCAACAGTACGTCCGACGGCCACAAAAGGACCGGTGGCCGTGTACGACTATGACCGACTTTGGACAAATTGAGTAGCAGCTCTAGTAGAAGACTGTGGCTGATTTCGGGCAGATTGAGTTTTCCTTGTTCGAGGTGAAGGAGGGGCAGTGAAGTGGGGAACTCGTTCGCTCCAAGGACCGAGCCGGTAAAAAGAGCTCGGGTTACGTTCGGCCCCCGTCAAGAAGTAGAGGTGCCCCTTTGGTTTTGGCGCTCCTCAAAAGAAGTAGTTACCTCGACCACTAAGCAGGCATTGCCACTCTCCATGGCCAAGGTTTTAATGGTGGTGTTTGTGGTAGTGTTTGTGTTGTTTATGGTGGTGTTCTCAAGATCCGTGCTATTTGGATTATAGGGGACTAAAGGTTCTACCATACTGTCGTCTGGATTACGCTCAGCATGCTGCTCGTATGTTTGCCTTGTACGCGTCATGTCCGCCTGTAAGGACAAAGAAGGATAGTGGGGGTGAGATGGTACGCACTAGAAATGGAACCACTCCACAAAGAGGAAGACTCGTCCCCGTCCACTCTAGACTCCTCAGTCCCTGACGAACGTACACCCTCATGAGGAAAAACTAGACTCCTTAGTCCTAGACAAACGTACGCCCTCATGAGGAAAAACAAACGAGTCTGATTGTTGTGCCAATGTGTTCAAAATAGAAAATAAAAAGAAAAATAAATCAAGAAGGAAGAGGAGAGTATTCGGTTACATGTGTACGAGTAGAAGGTTGAAAAACTTCGAAGATCTTGGATGAAGAAGGGTCGGAAAACTCTAAAACCTTGACCGAAAACCTCAAGCAGACGGCGGTGCTCTTGAAGATTGAGGGCGGAAGTAACTTTCTCTCTCTAGAAGCTCTGACTTCTCTCTAGGATGGCGAAAATCCAAAGTAAAATTTGTGAAGTCAAAAGCCTTCTATCTATAGGAAAAATTTGGGGGGTTAAAATGGTAAAAAATCCATTCCCGCCTAAAGGAGAAGAAACGGTTAACATTCAAAATGAATTTAACAGAGAATTCAAACGGTTTTCACCCATTTTGCGTCTTTTGACGGAACCCGCACTTATAATCGGACATTTATGACGGAAGTCGAACGGGCATTTTAATTACCCGTTAATTGTGAAAATTGTCTCGAAAATTGATCCATTTTATTGAGAAATGGATAACAGCTGGTTTGTAACCAAAGGTCGTTCGGCCCAAGCTGTTCGGCCCATTTTGTCCGACCAATCAGGCCAAAATACCCTGAGGATGTCAAACGAAATTAGCTAAGTGTAGACACCCATTTGTGTCTCCCCAAAACCAAACCCAGTGATGAATGTCTTCCACGTCGAACCATAATCGAATGAGGTGAAAGTGTGGAAAGTCAAGTGTTGCGGTTTAGTTTTACTTAAAATTCTCTTCTCTCTGTTTTCGAAAATAACTTTAATTTATTAAAAATAGCCAATCCGTTTTAGTTTGGTCCATGATAAGGGTCCAATAATAGTGTAATTGGATAGGGCTTGAAAATACCTTTCCAACGATGTATTATAAGCCTAATACCGATGAATATTGAGGAAGTTATGGCCAAAACACTAAACTGGGCCCGTTTCATCATTTACATACGGCCCAATGATCTAGAGGAGGGCCCAATGCTAATTATTATTCCTAAAATTATTAGGAATAATTATAACTTTCTAGAAGTTTCTAGAAGGTTCTTTTAAATTCTAATAGAGTTAGGATTAATGATTATTTTAAGATGGATTTTTCTTTGGAATAAAATATTATTATTTTATTATTATATTATTAATTTTAATTATACGTTTTACCTTCTGTACGGATTCTGTAGATCAAATTTGGTTAAAGATCAGATTCCGCGTGGAAAGCGCGTGAAAGCCAGGTTGTCGCCAAACGACAAGTCTGTCGCCTGGCGACAGACCTTGTCGCCTCGCGACAGACCCTGTAGCCTCGCGACAGAGTGTATTTCTGGCGACAAAGTGTAGTTTTATTCCTTATCGAATTCTATCTATTTCCGGACTATTTTTCTTATAAATAGGGTCCTCGACCTCTGTTTTTATTCATCAACTCTCATCAAGGCTTACTTGATTCTCTCTCTCTCTCTTTCTAAACCAACCCTTTTAAACACAATACCGCATTCACAAGACTTAGAAACATCTAGCAAAGTTCGAAATTGCCTTCGCCCTAGATGTGCAAGGTTGATATTTTCTGAGGGTTTGGTCCCAAATCTAGTTTAAACCTTATTTATTTTGATTCTTCCTTAATTTAATTCTTTAATTCTTCTTTATTATTTTCATTGAAGTTTACTAACGCGTGTATTTTGTTATTAAAAAGAGGTACCAGGCTTTGAAGTAAGTAATTAGCTTAATCCCTTTTTATTTCAATGTAGAAAGCATGTTTAGATTTGTTTAATTCTTAGTATCATGTTGTAGGGAATATTTCAAGCATTATGATCCCAAACTTGAACCCCACTGTGATCATACACTAAAGTACGGTGGCGTACCAAAGGGAAAGACAAAGAGCAAAAAGAGTCGCCAACAAGTTTTAGGAACTTGTAAACCCAAAAGACAATCCAAAGGACCGTCAACTACTCCATAAGGTCTTGAACCAAACAGGGTCCGGGGATGAGGGTACGAATCCAATCTACAAAAGAAAGGACCCGCCCTATAATATAGGCCTCTACTTTGTTCTGCTCGTATTCATGTGCGCTTTTCGAATAACATACAAACATTATATTAAACCTACCCTGTTTATCTATGTTGGTTGAATATTAATGCACAAATAATACTATTATTGGCGATCACTTGAATTAAAATCACATTAGCCTAAACCAAATTATTAATTATCTTATTAAGCGTGATTTCAAGTACAAATTCCCTTTAACCTGCATAAAAGGCGTGATCAAGCAAAATCAAGCAACATAAATAATAATAAAGAATAAATAATAACGATGATAATAGCATGATAAGGCATAATAAAGCTTAATAATAATAGCAAGATCCTAGGCATGATACTAACAAGATTAATAACAAATCCCTAGCATGTCACTAAACAATAAAGATCGAAGCTTTAAACCTAACATGGTACTAACATGATAACATGATATTAGAAAAGATAAGAGGCACCCTAAACATGATACTAGAAAGCATTAAATAACATCCTAACATGATACTAGGAAGCATTAAAAGCATCTTAACATGATACTAGGAATTATAAACAATAATAAGCATGCAATCTACATCGTGAAAGAAATAGGGAGTAAGCTAATCTACTTACTTTGAAGCCTCGTACCTCTTTCTAATAACAAAATACACAAGTTAGTAAACTTCAATGAAAATAATAAAGAACAATTAAAGAATTAAATTGAAATCAAATTGAATAAAGTTTAGACTAGTTTTGGACCAAACCCTCAGAAAATATCAAACCTTGCACGTCTAGGGCGAAGGCAACTTCGAACTTGGCTAGATGACTCTAAGTTTAATGAATGCGGAATATTGTATGTAAAAAACTAGTTTAGAAAAAGAGAGAGAAAGAAAGCATATATTGCTCAAGAGAGAAAAGAGAGAATTAAGGAAGAGTTAATGAGAATTGATGATTCTGAAAACAGGAATTCGGACGCTATTTATAATGAAAATAGTCCGGAAAATCATAGAATTTGATAAGGAATAAAACTCCACGCTGTCGCCAGGAATAAACTCTGTCGCGACGCGACAATGTCTGTCGCGAGGCGACAGGGTCTGTCGCACGGCGACAGAGTCTGTCGCGTGGCGACAAACTTGTCGTTTGGCGACAGCCTGTATTAGTGCGTTTTTCTTCACGCGGAATCCGATCTTTAATCAACTTGATCTACGGAATCCGTATAGAAGATAAAATACATATTTTTAAGATAACAAAACAATATTTTATTCCAAATAAAAATCTTTTAAAGATAATTAATTATTAAATCTAACAATATTAGAATTAAAAGGAACTTTCTAGAAACTTCTAGAAAACTATAATTAATCCTAATAATTTTAGGAATAATAATTAATATTGGGCCCTCCTCTAGATCATTGGGCCGTATTAAAATAAATAACCGGGCCCAGTTTAGTATTTTGGCCATAACTTCCTCAATATTCATCGGAATTGGGCTTATAATATATCGTTGGAAAGGTCTCTTCGAGCCCCATCCATCTACACCATTATTGGACCCTTATCATGGACCAAAATAAACTGAATTGGACGTTTTCAAATAAATAAAGTCTTTTTCAAAAACAGAGAGAAAAGAATTTAATTAAAATTAAACCGCAACACTTGGCTTTCAAATCACTTTCACCTATTTCGATAATAACACAACGTGCAAGGCATTCATCACTGGGTTTGGTTTTGGGGAGACACAAATGGGTGTCTACAGAAGCCCCCACTTTGACTGAGTTTGAAGAAACTTATGTTTCAAAAAAACGAGAGTCAAAGTATCGATAGGGACGGAGAATGATTCAAAATGTTCTGCGATTCCAAATCATACTTATAACGCCGATACCTGCAAACCAATCATTAGTTAAAACAGATAAAAGAGTTAAGAAACGCGTATCTTGCACCGTCGAGCACACGTCTCTGAAAGTAATCATTTTGCTGTTGCTTCTTATGTTGTTTATGACAACCTCCACTGTGCCTCGTGAACGCTATCTTTGAAGATAACCGTATGTCGTCGCCTTCAATATTCTTGGTGACAATCCTCCACAGTATTTCGGGAACATCATCGAAAATAACTGTATGTCGTCATCTCCTGGGTGTGGCCATATGTCGCCACAGCAGTATGTCCCCGCTATTAGACAATCTCTTCTTTACCTTGAGGGACCGCCGAAGGTGGCCTTGCTTCGCCATCTCCACTATTTGTGACACTACCTCGTCACGACCGTACTTCGCCGCTAGACAACTCCTCTTTATGTTGAGACATTGCCAAAGAATCACTTTACCTATTGACCCTTAATATCATTATTCATCATTGCTTTTATATTTGTGCCAGTACTTTGGTGCTTTTGCCTTTGTAAACCATTACTTTGGTGTATCTATTGAACCAATATTTCGGTGCCTTATTTGTTGAACCATTATTTCGGTGCCTTATTCGTTGAACCAATATTTCGGTGCCTTATTCGTTGAACCAATATTTCGGTGCCTTATTATGAGCCAATACTTAGGCGCTTTAAGCTAAAGTGAGACGAGCTTTCATCAAGTCGATCACTTAATGCATTTTGATCAATCTGACTAAATCATGTCAATTACTTAAAGGGGCTAACTGGCGTACCAAGGAACCTAAATTACTAAACTGGACCCACAAAACCATAAGGAAGAGCCCAACACTCTGTCGCTGCTCCAGCGTTGACAAGAAGCACCTGTCGCGAGCTTTTGCATTTGTCGCCGCACGACAGAGTCTGTCACCTCGCGACAATTCTGTCGTTTGGCGACAGAATCGGGGTTATAAACCCGTCTTCTTCTTCTTTCTCATTTCGCTGCTCTGCTTCACAAATTTCGCGAAAAACTTCAATCTACTCGTTCTTGCTCATTTCTCAACCAAATTCGCTCAAACTTGTTGCAAATCGAAGCTTTTCTTATCTATTTTCCCGATCTATGTAATTTTTGCTCAAACTCTACTCGGTTTTTGACGAATTATGCATTCTTGTTCGCGTTTTTTTCCGAAAATTCGAAATTTTTTTTGCTTAATTTGCTTTGTTCGTTGAATTTTATGCCTTGAATTTGTTTAATTATGCTTGTATATTACCTTGGGAGTATTTTGAGACTTGTTTGACTCAATTTGGTGAAGAAATGAACGATTCACCATTGTTGGACCTTTTAAGGTCGTGAAGAACAATGTGGGTCGTTCTTTGCATTTTTACTGCTTTTACTTGTACAATTTGTCACAATATTCATCATATGTTTGCAAGAAATTGTTTATTTGCTTAAAGAACACTTCCATGCTTGTTCGAAAATTTGCTCTGTTTTAGTACCACGTACTCTGTTTTTTGCGAACATAGTATCATGCGGCCTAGGCGAACTTTAGATACTGTAGAAACTTAAGCTTAATTACTTTTACATACTTTAGCATGGCTAGACGACGCGGCTCCGGTTCTCGGTCGAGGGACACACGTTGAGAGGACGAGCCCACCAGCGAGGGCGAGGACGTGCCTTCTACTTCCAGGCTGGGTCTCATGCCTGATTGGGACGAGCGCACTCTATTTCACGCGCCGGTTCATCATCTGTCGGAGAGGATCCGACGAGGTCTAGCGAGTGGGAGGACCCGTAGCCATGGCTCGGGTAATTCCACCATCATTTCTCTGTACGACAACTTTATCTGCCGCGATGAGGGGCTTCGTTGTCTTTGGGAGTCATGTGGATTGACTCCCCTGCTGCAGGCCACCCGGGCCATGTTTTCATACGATGGGGGTAACCTCGTCGTTCGGGCTTTGGTGGAGTTCTTTTGGGACACCACCAACACTTTTCACTTTCCCTAGGGTGAGATGACAGTCGCTCCAGCTGACTTTAGTCTCATCACGGGGCTAGAGTTCTAGTCTACTCCCCTGCCTTTTGATGCTGGCGTTACTGTTTATTCGCCGGAAGTTTTGGAGTTATTAGGGCCGATCGTTATTCGGGCCCAGGCTGAGGCTCAGTCGGGACAGCTGAGTTCCCGATGCATTCGTCGCTGCACGCTAGCTGCAGCCTTCGAGGATGATGCGACTACCCGAGAGCAGCGGGTGCGCATCTTTGTGCTGATTCTGCTATCAGGGACGTTTTCCCCTGATCGAGGTAGTAGAGTACTACTATACTACCTGTCTGTTGTTCGCGACCTCCAGTTGGTCGGAACATATGACTGGGCCAGCATGGCCTATGCTGATTTTCTACTGGGCTTACGGCGCTCCTGTCGTCACAAGGCCTTGTCTGGAGAGGTTGCCCTTTCCAGTTTCTGGAGGGTCGTAGAGGTATATCTCTTTTTCTCTATTTAGGTTTTAACTTTAGATTTAGAAGCATAATTTTTACTGGTTTTCACTTTTTTGTACAGATCTGGTTCTACGAGTACTTCCCTTCTCTCGCGCCTGCGAGGCCTTCTCCTCGCGTGCTCCCCATTCCTGCTAGTTGGGGAGGCCGCAGAGGTCCGCCGGAGGTGCTACGCCTTCGAGAGATGATTCTCACGGTAGATTTTTTTAATTTTTTAATTCGTACTTTCTCTTTTATCACCTTTTGGCGTTGGTATCTTACTTAATAATGTTTCAGGAGCCCAGCCCGGTCTACCGACCTTGGGCTGCTTTTCCTATCTCTGCGCTGGCGGCGCAGTATACAGCTGAGCGTCGTTACTTTCTGGGGACGTACGACGCGGTGGTCTACCTGGGGGAGAGGGTAGTCATCCAGCACTCCTCAGATACATTTGTCGTTCCCGCTCCTCCACCTCAGCATCTGTTCCACTTGGCTTTATAATTGTTATTGACTTTGACTATTTTGGCAGTTCTCTCGTGAGGTGGTGACGGCTATGGCCAGGTGCATTGACGCCTTTCGCAGCCAGCTTGTGAGGTAGCGGAATCGTGCTACCTGTCGTAGCAATGACGCTGAGGAGGTATTACTTTTACTTTTATTACTTTTGACTTTATTTGTGTTGCATTTGCTAATCTTTGATTTACTTTTACAGGGGCAGCCTATTCCTTCTTCACGCACTCGATCGAGACCCGAGCCTAGGAGGGAGACTACTAGGTCCGACTCGAGGCGTCGCCGGACTACTTCCGGTGGTCGAGGTGGTCGTTCTGAGGTCGCCGCTGTGGAGGATTCGGCGTCATCACCTGAGGACGTTCCGACCGGGCCGACCGTTCGAGGTGGGATGGGTGGTGGGACATACGAGTTTGGCTCGTCGTCGCAGCAGCCTTTGCAGCCCCAGCCTCTTTCCGTCGGGTTTCAGGGTGAGGTTAGGTGGCCTGGCCCTGAGCTGCAGTTCGCGCCGCCTGGTGGTTCAGGGGACGATGATGGACATACTCCGCGAAGTAGGACATTTTTTGATACATTCGGCATTCCTCGTGACTTGCGACCTCCGGTGCCATAGTTGTACCTGTATTTGTTTTATTTTTTTGACTTTTTTAGGACTTTATCTATTGTGTTTATATGACTCATGTACTAGACACTTGTATATATATGCACTTTATTATTTATTAAACATTTTATTGCCTAATTTATTATTTTATAATGGATGCGTTGTGCATGTAAGTGTGTGAGAAAGTGTAATTTTTGCACGAAATTTTTCCGTCATTTTTAATATCAGTGGAGGGTACCGACTCTCTCCCCCAAAAAAAAAGAAATGAAAAAAGGAAAATGAAGGAGGACAATATGGTAAGCTTAAAATTAATTAAGCTTTAATATGATATAATGATAATAATAATAATAATAATAATAATAATAATAATAGTAATAATAACGATAATAATAATAAAGATAATAATAAAAATAATAATAATAATATTAAGGGTATGAGAAGAGGAATAGAACAGTAAGTCAAGTCAAAGTCGAAATCAAATACGTAAAAACACGGTTTCCTACGCGCGATAGGTGTCGCTGCAAAGAAATAAATTAGCGCCACGTAAATCATCCTGTCGCCACGCGACAGGGTTTGTCGCCATGCGACAGCCTCTGTCGCCAGGCGACAATTTTGTCGCCTGGCGACAGACGCGCTTTCTAGTTTCCTACAGGAATTGAAGTCGGTCATAAAAAAGGTTATAAATAGCCCCCGAATCATCCGTTTACTGCATAATTTAACCAGCTTATTAATTAGTTAATTAACTAGCAATCATACCTTTAGCTAAAAGAACTTTTTGTGGATACATGGATGAATGGTGTCGTCACTTAACTGCTAAAGATAAAAAAAGCATTAGATCTTTCTCATATGGGGGGTATGTTTGGAGTCAAGGGGATGAGTCTTGATATTGACTTTATTTATTCTGCCATAGACTATTGGGATATTGATACTCATTGTTTTAGATTTTTTCATGATGAAATATGTCCTTTACCGGAAGAATTTGGAGCCATTATAGGTTATTATTCCACAGATCTTGCGGTAATGCCTAGAATCAATGAATATTATTATAAGGATTTTGAACACTTTTTTTATTTGAGGGGTACGACTTTAAAACATACAGTGCATGGTAACATAGTTGATTTGACAGAATTTGCACATTATTTTTATGATAATCCCAATCCCGATTTCCGTGTCTATAAGAGAAGGGCTTTTCTTTATTGCTTATTTAACCAATTGCTCTTAGTTAGTGGTAAGGATAATGAAGGCCAATCAATGATTATATCTGTTATAGAACAAGTTGAATCTGGGAGAAATCCAATGCCACTAATTGTTGGAGAGACTATGCTATCGTTAGATGCACTAAGAAAGAATTCAAGAGCACCTTTAAGAGGTTCTCCAATTTTATTAAAGGTATAAAATAATGCTATTATTAATTTATCAAGAACTAAAGAATATTATTTTACACTGTAATATTAATTAAATACATATTTTGCAGATATGGCTCATGGAGAGGTTGAAGCTTATTAATCCTCCTGATGATATACACACGTATGTTCCAAATTGCATAGTCCGGCGAAAGAAACGATTTTTGAAAATCGGTCGCCGTGAGTGGAGCAAGGTGTTCGCTGCCGGTGACTTTACCATAAACTGGATTGTTCCTTGGTGGAAGATTGAGGCGATGATTGGTTGTAGCAACCAAGCATATTGTCGTCTCCCGAGCTTGTCGAGATTTACCATCCCTACAGGAGATCTTCGCCGTCCTTATGAATTTCCTGTGTCACAAGAGATTGAGCGCTTTGATGGATACTGGAGTGGTAGGCCCTTATGGGAGGTGATTACCCATAAGGAACCGCCTTGCTTGTCAAATAAAGTGAAGCAATGGCTCGATGGAAGATTCCAAAAATCTCAAGTCAAAATTGAAAAGACCAATGTGAAGGATCGTCTGGGTGACAAAAAGGTCCCTGCTAAAGAACGTCTAGGGGAAAGAATTGAATTCAAGACTCCTATTATGCCTAGAAAGAAGAGTTCTAAGAAAAATCAAGGAAAAAAAAAGTTGACTCTATTAAGAAGGAAGCTTGGGTAGAGAAGAAACATGGAGTCCTAGCGGAGGGAGAAACTATCTATACTAAAATAGAGTGTAGATCTTCTAATGGTTGTCTCCTAGCAAAGGTTATGGATCAAGAGGAAGAGGATGAAGACACAAATTGGAAAAGAATCAAAAAAGAGAAAAAAGATTAGAGCATTGCTTTTCTTTTGATTTATTAGACAAAGTTAATTTGTTTTAGTTAATTTTTCAGCTTTTATTTTATCAATAATGTACTTTCTTTATTAATTAATAAAATTTCAGCTTTTATTTTAATTAACTTTCAATTAAAGCAATGAAAATAATTACAACATTTATTTTTCGGAGAATTAATTCGAGTACGGAAGTCGAATAAATTTCCAGAATATGTGAAACTTGTCTAGACACTTGCAGAAAACTGGCGCTGCTATCTGATGCACTGTCGCTGACAATTTGGCTCTGTCACCTGGCGACAAAATTGTCGTCTGGCGACAGAGTCTATTTTCTGGCGCCGGTCTTGAAATTTTGCGGACATGCATTTTTTACTTCGGGGATACTGAATTTAAAGGAATAAAAGTGGCCGCACCCTGTATGGGTTGCCTACGTATCCTTTACTTAAGGAATCAGGCCAAACGTAGCTCTCTTGAGTGTTTCACTCAAGTACTTATGGGTAGTATTTCTTAAGTTGGTCAAGGTTTGTCATGTTTGAAAATTCATTGCCATCCATATCAGTCAATTTAGCCGCGCCTCCTGACAGGATTGTTTTGACAATATATGGTCCAGACCAATTAGGCCGGAATTCGCCTCTTGGATCTAAAACATTTTTCCTTAATGCTTTTAATACCAAGTCCCCAACCTTGATATTTCTAGTCTTGACCTTTTTATTGAAATGTCTAGCCATGCGGGTTTGATAACATTGGGTATGATGTAGAGCTTCTAGTCGTTTTTCATCGAGTAGGATTAGCTCTTCATATCGTGCTCTAGTCCATTCAACTTCATCGAGTTTACTTTCTAACGCAATACGTAAAGAAGGTATTTCTAACTCTACAGGTTGTACGGCATCCATTCCATATACTAAGTTGAATGGCGTATTTCCTGTTGATGTTCGGATTGACGTGCTTTAACCCCACAGTGCGAAGTGAAGTTTGTCAGGCCAATCCTTATAATTTTCAGTCATTTTTTCAATGATCGTTTTCAAATTTTTATTAGCGGCCACAATTGCTCCATTTGCTTGAGGTCTATACGGGGAAGAATGGTGATGTTGAATACCATACTTTTGTAGCAATTCTTCACCTTCTGCTTGAAAGTGAGTTCCATTGTCACTTATCATTTCATGTGGGACTCCGTATCGACAAATTATGTTAATTTCGATAAAGAGTGCTACATGCTTGGCGGTGAGTTTGGCATATGATTGTGCTTCCACCCACTTTGTGAATTAATCTATTGCAACTAAGATGTATTCATGACCTCCTGTTCCGGGAGGTGTAATCTTTCCAATTATGTCTATTCCCCATGTAGAGAAAGGCCATGGTGAAGTGTAGGTGTAGAGAATAGATGGTGGGATATGTTGCAAATTTGCGTAAATTTGACATTTTGGGCATCTTTTTACATATTGATGACAATCTTTATTCATGGTAGTCCAGTAATATCCTTCTCGCATTATCTTTTGGACTAGCATTTTGCCGTTAACATGTGTTCCACATATACCTTCATGGATTACTCTCATAGCTCTTTGAGCATCTTTTTTGCTTACACATAATAGAGCTCGTCCCTTAGGTACCCTTTTGTGTAATTCATTTCCTATGAGTACAAACTGGGAAGCTAAAAGTCTTAATGCTCTTTTCGCTCTTTTGTCAGCATGAGGAGGATATTCCCCTTTGGTGACATAATTCAATACATCTATGAACCATGGTTCCTCCTCTGGTTCCTCTTCTTGAATTACTTCGTCATCTTCTATGGCTTGGATGTATGCTGGTTTATGCCTTTTTTCTATGGTTAAAGGCATTTGCTCAATTTCCTTAGGTATTCTAACCATTGAGGCTAGTCTTGCCAAGGCATCGGCGAATTGGTTTTCCTCTCTAGGTAGGTAAGTGTATTCCACTTTTTCCAATTGATCGGTGAGAGTTTCCAAATACGTTTGGTAAGGAGCTAAGCTTTCACTCCTAACTTTCCATCTTTTGGAAATTTGATTAATAATTAGGGAGGAATCTCCAAATATCCGGAGTTTCTTTAAACCTAAGGCTAAAGCGGTTTCGAGGCCTACCACACATGCTTCATATTCGGCTGCGTTGTTGGTGACGTCGAAGTCTAATTTGATGGATATAGGGACATGTTCTTCTTTAGGTGATACTAATAAGACTCCTACGCCGCATCCCTTTTGGTTTGAGGCTCCATCAAAATATAGGTCCATGTATCATCCTCTGTCATCATTAAATTTTCATCTGGGAATTCATTCTCTTCTAAGGGTGTTGAATCTTCTATTGGGAAATCTGCTAGAAAATCCGAGACCACTGATCCTTTAATTTCCTTTTGAGGCATAAACCTTATATCGAACTGGGCCAAATTTACTATCCATCTTGAGATACGCTCGTTAAGCGTAGATCTTTCGAATAGGTATTTAAGGGGATCCATTCGTGAGACTACATAAACGGTATGCACGAGCATGTAATGTCTCAATTTAGTTGTGGCCCACACCAACGCGAGGCACAGCTTTTCCAATGGTGTGTAGCGTGTTTCATACTCAAGCATTTTCTTACTTAAGTAGTAAATAGCATTTTCTTTGCTTTCTACCTCTTGTGCAAGCATAGCTCCCATTGTTTCCTTTGTGACGGTTAAGTATAGTCTTAAGGGTATTCCGGGGAGTGCTGGAGCTAATACGGGAGGATTCGAGAGATAGGCTTTGATCTTCTCAAAGGCTTTTTGACACTCATCGTCCCATATGATTGGTACATTTTTCTTAAGCTTTTTGAATATTGGTTCGCATATCGTGGTTAACTTGGATATGAACCTACTTATGTATTGCAACCGGCCAATAAATCCTCGAATTTGCTTTTCAGTTTTGGGCGGTGGCATGGACATGATTGCTTTAATTTTGGTGGGATCTATCTCTATTCCTCTAGAGCTTATGACATATCCCAAGAGTTTCCCTGAGGTAACTCCAAAAGCACATTTGGAGGGGTTTAATCTCATGTTGTATTTTCTTAATCTTTCAAAGAACTTCTTTAAGGCTATTGGGTGTCCTTGGCGGTCTTTTGATTTTACAATCATGTCATCCACATAGACCTCCACTTCTTTATGCATCATATCATGGAGTAGGGCAGTTGCTGCTCGTTGGTAAGTAGCACCCGCGTTTTTCAACCCGAATGGCATTACCGTGTAGCAATAAGTACCCCAAGGTGTTATGAATGTTGTCTTCTCCATATCTTCTTCGGCCATGAGGATTTGATTGTATCCTGCGTACCCATTCATAAACAAGAGAAGTGCATGGTTTGCTGTGTTATCTACCAAAATATCGATGTGTGGTAAAGGGAAGTCGTCCTTTGGACTTGCCTTATTTAAATCTCGATAGTCGACACACATCCGAACTCTACCATCTTTTTTCGGAACCGGGACAACATTGGCGACCCATTCGGGGTATTTGGATACCCTGATAAAACCTGTAGTTATTTGTTTTTGTACTTCTTCTTTTATCTTAAGGGCCACGTCGGGTTTCATTCGACGTAACTTTTGTTTTACAGGTTTCATTCTTGGAATTAATGGTATGGTGTGTTGCGCTATTTCTCTATTAATGCCTGGCATATCTTCATATGACCAAGCAAATACATCGATAAATTCTTTAAGTAGATTAATTAAATCGGTTCTTTCTTCTTTGTTTAGCGTTAGTCCGATTTTAACTTCTCTTTTAATGGTTGGATCTTTTGAGATATCAACCGTTTCTGTATCCTCAATTATTGGTGTCTTATTTTCAAGTGTTTCCATTGCTTTAATTATTTCTTTATCATTTTCATCATTAGTTAAGCAATGCTCATCATCTTTAAATAAAGAAAAACAAGAGGAATACGGGAAAGAAGACATATTATTAAATTCAGAAATCATTACATCAAACAAAGAAATGTCCGTCGGGACTTGATTGCTAACTATCCTAGGAGTAGAAATAGAAGATGAGGGTGGTACAACTAAAGACTTAGAAGACTCGATAAGGGAAGACTCTAACTCAGACTCTGACTCAGACGATTCTTCGAACATTGGTCCTTGTCCTGTAGTTACTGAAATCTTCTTTCCATTCGTAGTGATTATCTTCACTGTCTTGCGCCATCCACGCTCTTGATCTTCTATTGGAGTGATAAGTTCGGAGGGGTCAAAATTTTCACTTTGGAGAACCGCTTGGATAAGTGAAGAATCATCCTCCGTGTATCTTGATTCATTCTTTTCCCTTCCAAAGAGGAGTCCCATGACATTAAAGTCGAAACAAGGAGGTGCCTTTTCCTTATATATTGGAGCTGGGATCTCGTCTAGGAAACAACAATCCAAAAAGATTTCGAACCCGGGCTGCCTTATACCATTCACAACAAAGGGTTCAGGAAATTCATGACAAGGGTAGTCCTCTTCTTCTCTTATAAATTGTCCATTCAAGGTGAGAGGATATTGATCCATGGGTATTTCCTTTTTTTGTGTGCGGGCATTTCTTCGTGCTTTCGATTTTTCCTGGGCCCGTTTAAGGTCTTCGCGAGTTGGTTCAAAACCAAGTCCGAAAGTATCCAATTTAGGGAGGTCAGGTAAGCCCATGTGTTTAGCTACTCCTTTCTTCTTTCCTAGAGTCATTCCAGGAAAGTGTCCTTGTTTTCTTAGGATAGCATTCGTTATCATGTTTGAGTGGAGGTCATAATGAAGAGGGGTCCTTTCATCTTCCTCTATTAAGGAGACCTCTTCGCTAAAGCCCCACAAATCTTCATCACACTAGTGGAAAATTACCTATCCGTAACGGGCAAAAACAGCCTATCCGTAACGGGCAGCGGCCGTTACGTATACTGCCGTTACGGATAGGATATGTTATTCGTAACGGGCAGCGCCCGTTACAAATAACGGGTTATTCGTAACGGGCAGTTTGACTGCCCGTTACGAATAACCCGTTATTTGTAACGGACAGTTTGACTGCCTGTTACGAATAACACGTTATTTGTAACGGACAGTTTGACAGCCCGTTACGAATAACCCGTTATTTGTAACGGACAGTTTGACTGCCTGTTACGAATACCCGTTATTTGTAACGGCAATTTAAACTGCCCGTTACGAATACAATTGAACCAAATTTAAAAAAAAATATGCAGCAGGTTATACCTGCTAATCCGCTGCCAAATTTTAATTACTTTTATAAAATCCAACATATGATGGATAGTGGATAGCTTGATGATTTTATCAATTACAAAAAATAAAAAATTTTAAATAATAATTTATACAAGTATACAGTTCAAATTCAATTAGCAAAAGCTATACAACATTCAAATGATTTTATCAATTAAAGAAATTAAAAACAAGTCATGCACTTGCTATTTGCTATAACTAAGATTATTCAAATTCAATCCGTTGCTCTCTCGTTTCTCATAATTCGAAACTGTTTCAGTCACGGCAACAACATCATATTGTTGTTCTTTCTGGGGTTGTTCCTGTTGTTGTTCAATTCAGGCATGATTTCAGCAAAGGGGGGCAGCAAAGGAACTGGAGGAAGCACTACCAATCGTGTTGAACTGTTGAAGCCACCGAAGATCTGAGTAGCATATCTTGCCATAATACCAAGAGCTAAGCATAAGCTAGTCAATTCCATATCAAGTCAGCTCCCTATTTAATGCAAGACACGTATGATGGTATGAGTATTACTTGTTCTGCTACCTACAAGCTATACACTATATAAGACTATCCTCCCTGAGTAAACCACAAATACTTGCAACTTTCAACTTAATCATCATAATAATGTAATTACAATTTCAATCACCATTGTAAAATAGGTCCTAAACCTCGACAAAAGTTGTCATGAATACCTCTTTTTTATAATTCAAGCAATTTGTATATATCATACTAGTATAAAATTTAGAGGGGATCAATTCAAGCAACTTATGTAGATTATGTTATTTAATATCAAACCCACCAAAAAGCTAGTTCAATGTAATTATAGAATCACAAATTTTGTAAATTAATTGAATAAGAAAAAGAACAAAAAAAAAATAGAGAAAATTACAGTGCAGAACCGATTTCCCTTCGCTCCATGCAACCATTGTCGACCATAACTGCAGGCTATCTCCATCCAGATCACAAATTACAATGAAAATAGCCCATAAAATTACTGGTTGTTGAAATTTCTTTGATAAAGAACTTAATTTAGTAAATATACAAGAAATCACAAAGCACCCAAACTTTAGTTATTTACAACACAACTTAAAGATATCAATATTATCATTGAATTTATAAAAGCATGCAATATTTACATCTGAAAATAGAATTTATATGAGCAACATACATCAAATTAGATATTCTAATGAAAAAAAGATACAGTACAATTTAAAATTTCTCAACCCTAAAATTCGAAGTGAAAATTAAATTACCTTTTTTATCACAGCGCTTAACAAGACAAGCTGTCCTTGGTGAAAGTTCTCAAAAGATCTAGAATCAAACACTTTATCTATATGCAATTGAAGAGTATCACTAATTTAAGAGGAAAAACTGAATTATAACTAACAAATACTAATACACGAGATCTATATGCAAGCACAATCGAACAAACAATTACTATCATAAAAACACCGAAAATAAATACAAAAAACACTAATCTAATAAAACCCCAATTAAGTAACAAAAAACACCCAAAACCAAAACAAAAATAAGATGGATAATTAATAAATTGCAATACATACAAGGGCTCACCTAGAAGAAGTTCCTAATGCTCTTCGACTCTTTCTAGGCTCTAAAAACGCATAAACCACTTCGATCTACCGAATCATCGCGAGAAATTCGCCAAGAGGACCCAGAATCACCGTCAAAACAATCGGTTTCACCATATAAGCATCTTCAGTCGCTCGTCAGGGAACAAACTTCAATGTTTGAACATCCATAATGAGGAAACTAAAATGGACGAGAGAGAGAGAGATATTGAGTGAGGACGAGAGAGAGAGAGACAGAGAGAGAGATTGAATGAGTGAGAATGAGAGAGAGAATGAGTGAAATGAGGAAAGAGGAAAGAGATTAGTGTTTGACGGCTAAGGAGAGTGAAATTCTAAAACCCGAGTAATAAGTAATGGGCTCCTTCATCTCATGAGCTGGACCATGATATTTGTATCGGGCGATGTGTGCTCGTTACGAATATTGTATTATTTGTAACGGGCAAAATTTTGCCCGTTACAAATAATATATTATTCGTAACGGACACTATTTGCCCGTTACAAATATTATATATTTGTAACGGACTGTTATTTTGTCCGTTACGAATATATTAAATGTAACGGGCATTGCTTTGTCTGTTACGTATAGCTTGTTACAAATGACAATTTTTCCACTAGTGTCATTTTCATCGTGTTCCACATTAATTAGTGGATTTTCTACTGTTTTGATCCTCATAGATGAAGCATCAATGGTAATTGGAATGCCTCCAACTATAGCCTTTACTTGTTGATGAAGAGACGAAGGGACGGCCTTTAAATCATGAAGCCAAGGGCGTCCCAATAGCAAGTTAAAAGATGCTTTGATATCTACTACTTGAAATGTAGTAGCATGCTCAATTGCGCCCGCCGTTATATTCATGGTAATCGTCCCTAGTGCTTGACGACGAGAATTATCATAAGCTCTTATGCCCTGGGTTGACGGGGATAAATCCTCATCTCTTATTCCCAACATTCTTGCGGTTCTAAGTGGGCACACATTAATTGTTGAACCGTTATCCACAAGAGTCATAGGGACGTTCATTCTTTTGCATATGACTGTGAGGTTTAGAGCTTTATTGTTTTTGTCACCTTCCGGTGGTAGATCTTTATCCGAAAAAAGGGACTAAATTATTTGGACTTGGGAGGTCACTCGTGAGGAAGTTAGCAAGTCCCTCAGGAGTGGTGTCCCATCTATGCCTACTTTAGCCAGTGCATCCATGACTGCAACTCTATGTTCTCGAGATGTGGCTAAGAGTTTCCATACATTCATTTCCACTTTAGTCTGTTTTAATTGTTTGACAACGTCGTTGTCTTCTATAATAGGCACGGGAATTTGCTAAATAGAAGGTATGGGTTGTGTTAAAATGGGAGGTTGTATTCTCCCGGACCTAGTGAGGACATCTATGGGCGAATCCTCCTCATCCCAAATGTCACTTACTGGGTATATTGTAGATAGAGGAGTTTCTTCAATGTCTTTAAGGTAAACATCCTCATCATCACTGTCCCATACTCCATTAATCATGGCATCTTGTGGAAGTTGAACTAATTTCTTCTCATCAATCAAACGTTGAACCATGTCCTTAAATTTGAAGCATTGCTCTATTGTATGTGCCCCTGATTGATGATATGCACCATAGTATTTGTCTGTTCTTTTCAGCGATTCAAATGGTCTTGGTTCGAGAGGTTGAATTTTTCCATTCTCGAAGAGCATCTTGAATATATTTGTGTATGATGTCCCAATTGGAGTATATTTCCTTTTATTCTTTTTGGGAGTGTCAATTACTTGGAGAGAAAAAGATTTCTTTTGTTTAAGTGGGGGTTTACTTTTAAGTAACTCATTTTTCTCTTTTATGGCCTCGAAGGTTTGTGAGATTAGCTTTTTCAATTCCGACAATACTAATGTCAATGCCAATACTTCTTGCTTAGTTGCAGGTTCCTGACCAGAGAATTCGAGAGCATCTTCGAAGACTTCTTCTTCAATGGTCTCGATAGGCCCTATGAGACTAGATGGATCCTCTTAGTTTTCTTCGTCGGAAATAGCCAAAGAATCTGATAGCGGTGCAGTATTGATACTTGGCTTCTTACTTGCAGGAGGTAATGGGAGCTTGTTACTATCGATCAAGTCTTGAATGGCTTCCTTTAATCTCCAACAATTTTCTGTAGGATGACCCCTACCTTGGTGATATTTACAATGTGCATTTGGGTTCCAGCTAGCCGTTCTCCTTTCGACAGGTGGGTCCCCAAATGGTCCAATAGGAGTTATAAGACCTTTTGCATGTAAGCGATCAAATGCGGTGTCATAACTCATACCAATAGGAGTATAATTCTTCCTAAATGGTTTCTTTTGTCCTTGATTATTATTCATTGCCAATACTTCATTAAGAGGAAAAGTGCTAACATTATTTGAGTGGGTAGATTTGGATGAAGAAGGATTGTCGTTCTTCTTATTTTTCCAGCCACTACTTGAGTTGTTATTAGCAACTTTCTGTTTAGCAAGGTCATCTTCAATATTAATTCCAATATCATATACAGCTTTGAAAGTGTTTAAGTTGCTTTGGTATTTAAGGTGCTTAGAGTATTTTTCTTGAACATCCTGACGGATTCCTTTTCACTAGGCACTTCAACCATTTTTGCAGTAGTTTCCCTCCATTTATTGAAGAAGGAGGTGAAACCCTCATTTTCTTTTTGTTTTAGCATTTCTAATTCTCTATGATCGGTTTCAACTTGTATATTGCATTTATACCTTTCAATGAAAGTGCTCACAATAGATTCCCAACTAGAGGTCTTTTCTTTATCAAGTGAAAAGTACCACTGTTGACATACAGCTTCTAAGGATAATGAAAATACATAATGAAATTCTTTTCTATCTATCCCCTTAATACTCATTACAGTTTCAAAAGCTCTTAAATGAAAATAAGGATTATCCATAGCCTTGAACTTAGGGATGTCATTGGGATTGAACTTTTGTGGAAGAAGGTCCTTATCCACCGAGACCCCTTGGGAGCTAATCTCTTGAAATCTGAAGTCATTGGACAATTTGCCCAAGCTTTCCTAGATTAGGTCCATTTGTTTTTGTTTTTCAGGATTACTTATTTGCAGCGATAGGTTTTGCAACATCTCAGCCAAATTGGCTACCTGTCCCTTGACTTCATTAAGTTCTTCTTGACTAGCCATTGCCTTCTTAGCTTTCCTTTTCCTACCGATTGGTTTGTCAAAAAGTAAAACTTGAACAAAAGTGTTGTCCTTGATTAAACGCCCTTCCTTTCTTGACCACGCGCTGTAATTTAAACCATATTTGTTTTAATATTTGACTCTAATTAAATTGACTTTATGTTTAAAAGATTAAAAGAAAAAAATGGGGTATAAAAATGGGGTATATATTTTAAAGGAAATTGAAAATTGGAGGATTAATATCCGACTTACCCCCCCAAAAAAAAATGACGGATAACACGCATTCAAGAGTCTCTAGACATGGTCATAATGTGACAAACATGTTATGTGTGTGCTTTAAGTGTATGTGTGTGACATGTTTTGACTACTAGTGTATGACCATGGGACTTTTAAGTGCCTAAACTCAATTAAAGACTTAAACATGGTTTGAAATATTAACAAACTGATTAATCCGACTAGTAGACTGTTATTAGACTCGTCGTGGTGACTCGAGCAAGAAAACTGGACTGTCGCTAAAACAACAGGACTGTCGCCACCGTTTAGAGCCTGTCGCCAGGCGACATACACTAGACTGTAGCGCCACATTCCAAATTCCTGCGCCATTGCTGGAACATTAATCTGGACTGTTTCCAGTAATTTTACTTTAAATGGACATGCCTAAAGTCGTTCTAAGTCGAATTGATTAATATATTAGCCTTTAATTAATTCAAAATTAATTAATTAATTAGACAAAGTCCTTTTAGTCATTAGTCAATTTATTTAGTCTTTAAAACACAAGTCAAACAAACGGTTAACACACATATAATAGATACAAACAAGGTAAGCAAGTAGTTCACATAGTCACAATATGATGAGTTTGCAGCCTAACCATGGCTCTAGTTCTCTAAAGTTCGAGGATATGGGTTAAGTCAAAAAGGTCCATGGTTAAGAATCCATATGCATTGCACACAAGCCTACCGGGAGGGTTGGAGCGAATGGACAGGATTCCGCGAGTTCGTGATGAAATCGAACTCGACGCCACGGTTTGGTGGATTCACAAACATTACACGTACCCAAATCTGAACTTTGCACATGATAGTGGAATATTCCATTGGGCAGGTGAAGCAGGAACCCCCAGAGGGTTATTTCCATATGTAGAACACATATGGGTTCAGAAAAGTGAGAAAATGACTCAATCAATAAGTAAAATCGAGTCAACAACACTAGAAATGGTCAAAGCAAGAAGACAGACCCCTGGCTCGGTATTGGAAGAACTTGGCGCCAGACTACAGGGACTGTCGCCGCAAAAAAGCCTCAGTCGCCAAGCGACAGAAACTTTTTACGGGCGACAAGCCCTGTTTTCTAGACGCTAGTTCCTACATGCCTTGGCAAGTTTCTGTGTTCTTCGAATTTTCCAGATTTCGTATCATCTTTTCGATTCTAATCATGAAAGATATTTCCCAAATTTCCTACGTGTAAAATTCCTATGGATTGACTCATGGGGTACTCCCATGAGGACCTTTTAATGCATATGACAATAATGTTAATCAAATCACGCACATGAAATACTTAGAATTTTTCGAGTCTCATCCGCTCATTCTAAATAATTGCCAAAATTAAATTAATTTCAGGAATATAAATAGAAATCCTCCCCAGCGGAGTCGCCAAAAACTGTAGGGAATATTTCAAGCATTATGATCCCAAACTTGAACCCCACTATGATCATACACTAAAGTACGGTGGCGTTCCAAAGGGAAACACAAAGAGCAAAAAGAGTCGCCAACAAGTTTTAGGAACTTGTAAACCCAAAAGACAATCCAAAGGACCGTCAACTACTCCATAAGGTCTTGAACCAAACAGGGTCCGGGGATGAGGGTACGAATCCAATCTACAAAAGAAAGGACCCGCCCTATAAAATAGGCCTCTACTTTGTTCTGCTCGTATTCATGTGCGCTTTTCGAATAACATACAAACATTATGTTAAACCTACCCTGTTTATCTATGTTGGTTGAATATTAATGCACAAATAATACTATTATTGGCGATCACTTGAATTAAAATCACATTAGCCTAAACCAAATTATTAATTATCTTATTAAGCGTGATTTCAAGTACAAATTCCCTTTAACCTGCATAAAAGGCGTGATCAAGCAAAATCAAGCAACATAAATAATAATAAAGAATAAATAATAACGATGATAATAGCATGATAAGGCATAATAAAGCTTAATAATAATAGCAAGATCCTAGGCATGATACTAACAAGATTAATAACAAATCCCTAGCATGTCACTAAACAATAAAGATCAAAGCTTTAAACCTAACATGGTACTAACATGATAACATGATATTAGAAAAGATAAGAGGCACCCTAAACATGATACTAGAAAGCATTAAATAACATCCTAACATGATACTAGGAAGCATTAAAAGCATCTTAACATGATACTAGGAATTATAAACAATAATAAGCATGCAATCTACATTGTGAAAGAAATAGGGAGTAAGCTAATCTACTTACTTTGAAGCCTCGTACCTCTTTCTAATAACAAAATACACAAGTTAGTAAACTTCAATGAAAATAATAAAGAACAATTAAAGAATTAAATTGAAATCAAATTGAATAAAGTTTAGACTAGTTTTGGACCAAACCCTCAGAAAATATCAAACCTTGCACGTCTAGGGCGAAGGCAACTTCGAACTTAGCTAGATGACTCTAAGTTTAATGAATGCGGAATATTGTATGTAAAAAAATAGTTTAGGAAAAGAGAGAGAAAGAAAGCATATATTGCTCAAGAGAGAAAAGAGAGAATTAAGGAAGAGTTAATGAGAATTGATGCTTCTGAAAACAGGAATTCGGACGCTATTTATAATGAAAATAGTCCGGAAAATCATAGAATTTGATAAGGAATAAAACTCGACGCTGTCGCCAGGAATCAACTCTGTCGCGACGCGACAATGTCTGTCGCGAGGCGACAGGGTCTGTCGTGCGGCGACAGAGTCTGTCGCGTGGCGACAAACTTGTCGTTTGGCGACAGCCTGTATTAGCGCGTTTTTCTTCACGCGGAATCCGATCTTTAATCAACTTGATCTACGGAATCCGTACAGAAGATAAAATACATATTTTTAAGATAACAAAACAATATTTTATTCCAAATAAAAATCTTTTAAAGATAATTAATTATTAAATCTAACAATATTAGAATTAAAAGGAACTTTCTAGAAACTTCTAGAAAACTATAATTAAACCTAATAATTTTAGGAATAATAATTAATATTGGGCCCTCCTCTAGATCATTGGGCCGTATTAAAATAAATAACCGGGCCCAGTTTAGTATTTTGGCCATAACTTCCTCAATATTCATCGGAATTGGGCTTATAATATATCGTTGGAAAGGTCTCTTCGAGCCCCATCCATCTACACCATTATTGGACCCTTATCATGGACCAAAATAAACTGAATTGGACGTTTTCAAATAAATAAAGTCTTTTTTCAAAAACAGAGAGAAAAGAATTTAATTAAAATTAAACTGCAACACTTGGCTTTCAAATCACTTTCACCTAATTCGATAATAACACAACGTGCAAGGCATTCATCACTGGGTTTGGTTTTGGGGAGACACAAATGGGTGTCTACACATGTTAGGATGTTATTCATTGCTTTCTAGAATCATGTTTAGGGTGCCTCTTGTTTTTTCTAATATCATGTTAGTACCATGTTAGGTTAAAAACTTTGATCTTTAATGTTTAGTGACATGCTAGGATTTGTTATTAATCTTGTTAGTATCATGCCTAGGGTCTTGCTATTGTTATTAAGCTTTATTATGCCTTATCATGATTATTATGATTATTATTATGTTTCTTGATATATTATTGTTATTTCTTGATAACGCCTTTTATGCATGTTTAAAGGAAATTTGTACTTGAAATCACGCTTAATAAGGTAATTCATAATTTTGTTAGGCTCATATGATTTTAATTCAAGTGATCGCCAATAATAGCTTTATTTGTGCATTAATATTCAACCAACATAGATAAACATGTTTAGGATTAATATAATATTTGTATGATAATAAAAAAGCGCACATGAATACGAATAGAATACATTAGAGGCCTATTATATAGGGCGAGCCCTTTCTTTTGTAGATTGGATTCGTACCCTAATCCCCGAACCCTATTTGGTTCAAGACCTTATGGAGTTCACGATCTCCTGGATCGTTTAAGGGGTGTAACCTTCACCTCGTGATTGGTTTACAAGTTCCTAAAACTTGTTGGCGACTCTTTTGCTCTCTTTCCTTTCCCTTTGGACGCCACCATACTTAAGTGTATGATCACAGTGGGGTTCAAGCTTGGGGTTATAATGCTTGAAATATTCCCTACAGTTTTTTGGCGACTCCACTAGGGAAGATTTCTATTTTAATTCCTAAAATTTATTTTGGCAATTACTTAGAATGAGCGGATGAGAATCGAAAAGTTTTAAGTATTTCATGTGTGTAATTTTGATTAACATTATTGTCATATGCATAAAAAAAGTTCCGTATTGGATAGACCATCCGAAATGAGTCAAAAACATAGGATTTTACACGTAGGAAATTTGAGAAATATCTTTCACAACTAGAATCGAAATAATACTGCGAAATCTGGAAAATTCTAAGAACACAGATACCTGCCAAGGCATGTAGGAACTAGCGTCTAGAACACAGTGACCGTCGCCTGTAAAGAGCTTCTGTCGCCTGGTGACAGTTCTATCACTTGGCGACAGAGGTTCTTTTGCGGCGACAGTCCCTGTAGTCTGGCGCCAAGTTCTTCCAATACCGAGCCAAACTCTGCCTTCTTGTTTTGACCATTTCTATTACTGTTAGCTCGATTCTACTTCCTGATTGAGTTTTTCTCACTTTTTTGAAACTCATATGTGTTCTACATATGGCCATAACCCTCTAGAGGTTCACACTCAATCTACCCAATCGAACGCTCCTGGCAACGACGGGTACATCCGAGTTAGTGAATCCACCAAACCGTGGAAGCAAGTTTTTTAACTTGCGGGGTCCCATCCATACACGCCAACCCTTCCAAAGGTAAGGCTTCCGCGCGATGCATCCGGACTCATAACCATGGACCCTCTTTGACTTAACACATATCCTTGAACTTTAGAGAACTAGAGCCATGGTTAGGTTGCAAACTCATTGCATCATATTGTGACTATGCGAACTACTTGTGCATTCTTGCTTGTGCATACTATATATGTGCTAATCGTTTGTTTGACTTGTGCCTAAGACTAAATAAGCCAACTAATGACTAAAAAGGACTTTGTCTAAATTAATTAATTAATTTGACTAAATAAAGGCTAATAAATCAATCAACTTGACTTAGTACGACTTTAGGCATGTCCCTTCAGAGTAAAATTACTGGAAACAGTCTAGATTAATGTTCCAGTAATAGCGCAAAAATCTGGGCTGTGGTGCCTCTGTAAACTGTCTGTCGCCTGGTGACATCTCAGTCGTCTTTGAATTCTATTTAATAAATTTTGAAATCCAGCGTACATATTTTATAATTTTTAATTAATTTGTGTTGAGATAGATGCTCTGAATTTTTATTACAATTTTGTATTTGTTTGTAATAAGGAAAAATCACTTTATGATCTTATCATGATAGCTAATTACTCGAAATTCCAAATTCTTTTATCATAAAAAGTGTGAATGTTCACATATTTTTCTTATTTACCCTTTTACGCTTGTCTAAAGTAGTTGCTTACTTACAGAGTTTGATTGATGTAAAATATTTGAATAGGATTTGCATTGTTTCACTACACTTGCCACCTGCTTGATTATTGTATCGTTCTTCCCTACAATATCGAGTGATGCTCTTTACAGTTGTTTTCAATAATGCACTAACGTGGTGAATTAGCAGATTGGCTAAGGGGTGTAGACACCAAATTTTGATCCTACCTTTTTAATCATTACTATTAATTATTTTTTATATTACTATAATTATTGTTTTTTGCAAATAATAATTATTATTTTGCTAATTATTTTTATAAACTTAATGACGTTTGTTTTATTACATAAATCGAAGGAAACGAGTAATAAGAACGATTTTTTATTAATAATTTCCAAAATACATGTTACAATTTGTACTTCTAAATTACTAAATTACAAAATATTGAAGTACAGCTCACATTACATGCATTATTACCCTGCTCCACCGAAGTAACTTTCGGGTTTTTACTTGTGGATTAACAAGTAAATTAATATGGTCATTAGGAGGACCACTAGCCCCACAATGTACATGAAATGCACCCTTATCGTCCTCATGTCTTCCTCAAATGTAAAGACAGGCTGATCTTCTTGATTTTCTTGAAACATGGTGGTTGAGTTTAATGGTGTTTTTTGTTTGATTTTTTCGAGTAAGGAGGAAGATGGAAGAAGATAAGAATTAAGTGGTGAGTGGAGATTTTGGATAAGGGTAATTTCTTTTTATAGTAAAAGTATTTTTGTATAATAATCGTATTTTTGTACGTATTTGTATAATAATCGTATAGTATAAAGTACAATATTTTTGTCTCGTTAGGGGAATATGTCATTTTTCTTATAAACAAGTACCGTTTAACCCTTTAGAGTATAGTAAGTATATTAATATGTTCACTTAAACCGTTAGGGTGCTTTTTATTTTATCTAGTATTTTTTTTGTGATTTGTGCACTACCCTATTATATGACCAATTTACCTAAGCTATAAAGTCCATTACTCTAAAGACTCATGTCCAACCATTATAGGGAAATGACAAACATTCCCACATCTAAATGGGTACTACATGTGGTGGTGCTAAAGGGACCTCCATTTATGTACACTTGTTCTAATATCTTTATTTTTTTTTGTTCCGCAGTTAATACTTGACCCGATAAATATAAGTTCGGACCAAATCCATCGATATTTATCTAAGAATAATTGAGCATTGTATGGATGAGAGTAAAAGAGGGGTACGTCGTATGAGTGTAAATGTATGGTTGTACGTATAATTATTGTATGAATAGTAGAATCACCTAAAAAAACGGATCATGTCTTTGCTATTATGAGATTTTATCACAATCTGACATTCTTGTTACTTGCTTTCCGTTTTTTTGGTTTTTCTTTTACTTTTTTTTTGTTTTTTTTTTGTTTTGTTCTTTATTATTTATTTATTTTTTTTCTTTCTCTTTCTCTGATTTGTTTACTCAATCTAGTTTGTGTATTCCTTTGTAAATTTTTGATGAGCAATTGTCAATAGTGAATTGACGTTACCTTTTTTTTATCCCCCGCGGTTAATGTGGTATCCAATAAATTTCAATTTGTATCAATTGTATCAATATTTATCCGACGCTATTGGGACAGCAGGATTTCATACGCGTCATGTATTGTATTTTACTATTCGAAACACTATTTGACACTATGCAAACACTATTTGACACTATGCAAACACTATCTGGCACTATTCCAAATAGTAATTTCTATTATGAAATTTACTTTGCCGACATATATTTGGCTTCCGTTTTGTTTGTTTTCCTGTTGTTTTGATCTAGTTTTGTATCTTTTGACTTTGTTTTTTACGACTATGATAAATATAAATTTGTGTTTTAGTTGAGTAAAGTAAGATAAGAGTTCACTTTTTTTTTAAGGTCATTCGGTTAAGGGAATATATTTTACTCTTGACAACCTTAAATTTACGTTGTGTGACTTAATATTGTATGATGTATTTTCACGTTGACCATGTCAATCTTATGGTTTTATATGATCCACTTTTTTTATTAAGGGTTATTATTTAAAATGCTCGTATGTATAAGGTTTTGTCGTATGTTCAGATGTTTGGGTAAATTTATATGTATTATCTAATAAGGGTAGGGGTTATTTCTCTTTTACTTTTTACTAACTCTGAGATATTTTGTCCAACCCTTTTAGTATTGTAACCTAATGTCTTTGTGTATCTTTTAGAGCTGACATCTCAGAGCTAACTTTTTATAAGTGTTGTTTTAACACCTTGGTGAGTATAATAGTGACTAGTTAAAATTTAGACACTCTTTTATTGTATACCATGTGAGTATTTTTTTTGTTTTTAAGTTATGACACGACTTGGTCATACATAATTATATATATATATATATATATATATATATATATATGTGTGTGTGTATATATATATATATATATATATGTATAAATATATATGTATATATATATATACACACATATATATATATGTACCATGGCATTTTAGAACCTTTTTATTATGTGAGTATTAGAGTTGATTTTATTACGGTTTCCTTTATATTATCAGTTTAAGCGTTACAAAACAGATTATCAAGTTTGTTACATGTAAAACAAGAGAATTTAATATCAAGATTCTCATTATTACCAAAATCTTGATATTTGCCAAAGTAATCCTTGAATTTTAACTTATTTACTTTTTTTTATTTACAAATTAACCTTTTTATTTTCCTATAAATACCCTCCTAATTCTCAAGTTTTAACGACACCAAAAATTCTTACAACTTTTCTCTATAAAAATTCTCTCTAAAAATTCTCATCTAATCTTTGTTTTAGTTAAAATCTCTCTAATTTAGCTTTATTATTAATTTATTAGCTTATTAAAAAGCATCTTATAATTAAGTTGCTATTTTTATTTAAGTATTGTTATTATCTTTAATTTCTATAAAAAAAACACAAAAAAAATATTTTAAGTATTGTTGTTATTATCTTTGTTAAAAATATTAGTTTAATTGCTTAAATATTCCTTTTCTATCTTAAAAGCCAAAAAAAAAAAAGTCTATTTCTTAAGTTTAGCTTTATTTCTCAAGTTTATTTTCTCTAATCAAAAATAAAAAAAAAAAGAGTTCATTAGCTTCATTTTGCTTTAGTTTCTTTAATATATCAAAACTAAAAAAAAAAAAAAAATTACTTAGACTCTTTAATTTAATTTTAACTAAGGAGTGATCATATTTTCATCCTTAATAAACCAAAAAGGTTATCCAAAAAATTGCTACATCTAGCTCAAGGTATTATCTTCAATCTTTTCTTAATTTCCTTAATCATTATTATTATGCTAACTAAGGGCTTGTTTGGCATTGTTTTTTGTTTTCAGTTTTTAGCTTTTTTGAAAACAAAAAACCAAAAACAGGAAACAAGAAAAAGGTGTTTCCACTTTTCTGTTGTCAGTTTTCAAAATTATCATGGTTTTAATAAGTTTGACTAATTTTTGATTCATTATATGACATATATCATATAATTTTAAAATGCAAAAACAAAAAACTGAAAACCACAACAATGCCAAACGAACCCTAATATGTTTGTTTCCATGTGATGTTACCAATAGGGGTAATGATGATATTAGGTGCTAAATTAGCCCTAAATCTTTCAGTACTCCACATTAGAAAGCCAAGCCTATTGGTGAGGTGATAGGTTAAAAGAGGGGGGTAATTGCATTTTGCATTGCATCTCTTTCTAATGCATTTTAAATATGAAAGGTCAATACATTCATGTGTCTGCCTAAAGCATATTTTTAAGGATGATTTATTTCTTATAGTGAGCTTAAAGACCTAATGAATTAAGAGTTTATGTAGAGGTTGTTCAAGAGTAGTGAGTTACTTACCACGTCCCAAAGATGGCCTATGAAAGAACCTTTACGATTAGAATCAGTTCTAGTTCTTTAGCTCAAGTGATAGAACTTTTCAAGAGCTTTTTAACCATATCTCACAATAATTTTTTCGATTTTTCTATGATTTTTAATGATTTTTTTAGTTTAAACTATAAAAAAGATGAAATATGCACGTTTTTCTCTTAATTGCTTTTTAAAATTTTTATTGATGGTGGCATGAAATCTATATTATACTATATTATATATATACTTCTTAACTTATGAAGTTTTAATAAAAATGTCTTTAATCTTATTTTAAAAATGATTTTAGAAATAAGAGTTTTAACAAGCCTTAATTCTAAATGTTATTTTAAGAAACTTTAATCTTATTTTAAAGATGACTTCAGAAATAAGAGTCTTTAATTCTAAATGTTGTTTTTTTAAAATCTTTAATCCTAGTTTATAAGATGACTTTTGAAATAACTGATGTCTTAAGAACTTTAATTTTCTTTTAAGACTTTAGAAATAAAAGTTTTAACAAACTTTATTTTTCTTTTATCATTTTGTGAACCTTCTTATTTCAAACCCTTTTGTGAAAAAGAATGAATCATAACTTTGATTGTTTGCTTTTAATAAGTAATAATAGTTAATACGAGGTTATGGCCTCATTTCCAAACATGAGGTTAAGATTAATTATTTAGTCATATAAGGTTGTAACAATTATCCATCTCCATGAAAATAAGCTTACATCCCATTATAATTACCCGATGGATTCATTGACAATCAGATATGATTAAATAGCTTATTGTACCCTTTTATTTGGAAGTAAGGCCTTGACAGGTGTCATGTTTTACTTGGCCAATTCCATTAATCCTAAACACATAACCCTTAAAACCTTACAAAAATTACCCTGAGTGAATTTAAACCCAAAGTGAGATTATATAGTGAGCCCTTACAGTTTTGCTCCAAAAAATACCTTGACCCACTAAAAAGTCATCAATTGGGACGCATTTGTTGAATTGTCTTATTAAAAAGACATTTTTGGTGATCACTAATCGGGGTGATTTTCCTCAACCAAGGTGGTTCATTTTACTTTAATGAGTGAATCCGTCAAAGATCACTAAAATCCCACTTACAAAAATGACATTTATGTCAACAACCCAAATTAAAAGCCCAATGGAATTGGTTATTTAAAACATGGCATCTGTTCGAACTACGAAGGTTTTGATCTATGAGTGAATTGAAAATCTCACTATTATCGGTACGTAGTGCAACTTTGGTTCTCAAACCTACCTTGTATTATTTTTTTTTTTTTTGGTTGATATGTCTTAAAACTCGATTTTTTTTTTAATAACGCAATAGTAAGAGCCCGTTCCTTAGAACGGAAGAGAAGACGAGTTCCAGACGTTCGATTCTCTTAACCTAAACCCCGAACCCTGTGCCTTCTTTTTATGGAGTAAGCAGTTGATTTTATTTATTTATTTAATTTTATTTCTTAAAATTGACTGTTTTAAAATCCGTCCTTATTCGGATAAAAATAAGGTGGCGACTCTAATTTTTTGTTTATAAGTCTTATCAGACAACTAAGTGGAACCTTTATAGACTAATCTTTGTCCACTAAAAACCAAGTACCACAAGGGGGATACTCTTCCTTTTCATGTAAACAATGCTAAGCTTAGTTAAATTGTGTACACTTAGGTAAGGTATGGAGTGATGCGTTTTACTATTAGTTATATGGAATAATATGTTTATAAGTTCATTTTAGAAGTTTATACCTTCCTTTATATAGAGAATCAATCTCTTAGCTACAATTTTTTTTGGATTTATGATATTGAGTGATGATTTTGTGTTATTAGGGTGTGGTTTGCAATCATGTGTTGATTTGGTATTTTCTCTTTTTCTTATACACTTATACCACACTCCACCATATATTATCATAGATTCTCTTTCTTATTCTTAGATTGCATTGGTTTGTGTTACTTCCCTAAGGTTTTGAAGTGATGAAATATCTGGATTAGTCGTTATTTCTGTTTTAATTGTTCATTTGTGGAGCAATATAGGTTGTTCCAAAATTTCAAGTGTTTCAACCTTATTGTTAAACATCAAGAAATAATTGGATTAAAGTGTTTCTACCCAAGGGAAGCTTCAAGACTTAAAGTGCATGAAGAAAATAATAAGATTAAAATATCTTTTTAGAATTTATGTATTAGTATGCATGAAGAATTGAGTATGTAGATTGGTGAAGTGTTTCTAAAAATAGAGCTAAGTGTTGAGAATAATAGAAAATAATTTGTTCGGTATTCAAAACACTACTAGTTCAACAAACAGAACAAAAATTTGTTTACTTGAATGCATTTCCAAAATAAATGGGTTATTTATTCCGTATAGTATTTTTAGCTAATAATATACTACCTCCATTCTTTTATGTTCTACTGACTTTAGATGCGCATTTTAGAAAATTATTGAAGAATGTGAGGGCGTGGGTGTAAAATAATTTAATAGACAGAATGTAAATAAATAGATTAGTTTAGTTAAAAAAAACAGGTGAACAGAGTAAGAGAGAGAATATGAAAATGTGTAATTATTATAGGACCGAAGGGGTAAGATGGTAAAAAGAGTTACCATAAATAGAATAAAGAAAAGTGAGTAGATTTTAAATAACAGCCTAAATAGAAAGTGAGTAGAACCCAAAAAAAATAGAGAAAGTATATTAAATGACTAATAGATTACAATTGTTCTTTTTTGGAGACAGATTATTTTGTATAATATCTTGGGATTATATACTACTTCTATTTATGAGAATAGAATTATATGCAAGTTATATTCTAATTATGGTAAAAATACCCAGCCACATGGCCCAATCCAAGGCTGACAAATGGTCCTATCCAACACTAACACGTGTCCTCTAACTCAGCCAGAATTGGCCAAACAAAGCAAGACACGTAACAACAGATACTCGCTTGATGACGGAACCAATGAAAGTTGTAAAAGCCAAAATCCCAAAAACCTCAAAAATTGTGCTATTCATAACAAGTGTCACACATGTATTTGTTGACACCTAAAAATATCTCCCCAAAACCAAACCCGATGATGAACAACCTTTCACCGCCATTATTGGTAGGGTTGAGTATTTAATCTTTGGAGTGCTTAAATCTATATTCAATCCCAATACATTTCATAAAACAACCCAATTCCTAGCTCATTTTCCCCAAACCATAACTTATTTTCCTCTTTTCGTGCCTTTAAACCCAAATAATTCATTTCGTGTCCCTTAAAATCATTCATTTCGTGTCCTTTTAAAAAAAACGTTTAGACTAGTTTACTTTGGTCCATAATTCGGGTCCAATGATAGAATAATTGGATGGGGCTTGAAAAGAGCTTTCCAACTATATATTATAAGCCCAAATCCAAGTTATAACGAATAAGTTATGGCCAAAATACTAAACCGAGTCCAAACCGAGCCTAAGCCCACCTTACCTACGACCCAATGATCATGTAGAGGGTCCAAAGGCTTTAATCTCATTTCTAAACCAATTAGGATTAATGAGAAGCTTATGTAAGTTTCTAAAATATCTTAATTATTCATTTTGAAAATATATGATTAAAGATTTTGAAATTGAATAAAACTTCTCTTTTTGAAAGTCTTAATATTATTCAAATTGAAAACGATCAAAGATAGTCAGATATGATTTCCGTGCCTCATAGTTTTATCTAAATCTTATATGGTTGGATATCCCTTGAAATTATCTTTTCAATGATATATTATAATATTAATTCCGAGCTATAGCGAAAAAGATATAAATAAAATACAAAACTCCATTCAAAACTGACACCGTCCAACTATTTTGTCCATATCTTTTATTCCAAAAAAATATTTAATCTGATTCCAATTGGGTTAGAAAGTAGAATTCAACATCTTTCTAACGACATATTATTTATCTTATTTCAATTTCTGGATCAAAAGATATAATAAAAACAAAACCCGCAAAAACTATTGTCTATCGAGTTTTATTCCGATTAAATTCAGATCTTATCTTGATTTTTCGACCCTTCTTTTTCCCCTATAAATATAGGTCATATAACCCTTTTCAATCATCAACAAGCTTGATCATCAAATCATCCCTCTTCCTCTCTTATACACCAAAAATCATTCTCTTCTCTCTCTTTAGCCTAAACTCTAGCCTTCTCTATTCGTTCATGATATATCCCTTAAGCACTCCAAAGAGTCCATGCTTGATCCGAAGTTCTATACTAAAATCAAGGCGTGAAAGGTATAATTAACTGAAACTGAGGTTTGGACCAAATAACCTCTACTTTTTTATTTAATACAATTTCAATTTGATTTATATTTGTATTGAAGTTACTAACACTTTATTCATGATGTAGCAATTAAATGGAACGCGCGGAATGTGAGTAATTAATTAATTTAATTACTTATTTTGTTTTATATTGCTAGTATGATGATTATGGTTTATTATTATTTGATTTGACTAACGTTATTGCTGTTAAACGGCTTCCAATATTAATGTTTATTTTATTATTTATGATCAACACATTGCATGTTTAAAGGGAATATATAATTGAATATCACGACTAATATGATAATTTGGACAACCGGTTTAGGTTCCTTTTTAATCTTGTTGTTAATCAAGTGATCACTAATAATTAGAATTATGTGTTGCATTAATATTCAACCAATTTAGCGTAGTAATAGTTTGGAGCAAATTGAATATTTGTTAGTATGCCTTTGAGATCACAGGAATATTTTTCACTATAAGAATCGAGTAGAGGCCAATACGGGCAAATGTGACTCCATGACTCACATCGTACCATCATCCTCGATCCTCCTTTCGTGGTTCCGAACCATATGGAGTTAGTAATCTCATGGATTATGAATGGGGTGTAATCTTCACGGGTCAATCGTTGTTGCCTCCATTGTCCCTTAATCGTGGTGCCTTTTATGATCCATAGGTGAACGATTTACAAGTTCCTTAAAAACTTGTTGGTGGCTCCCTACTTTCCTTGTCCCTAATCGTTGTCTGTAATCGTAATGTCAATTCCCACTTCCTAAGAGTGCCAAGTAGATTCACACATGCTAACGTAGGTGCGCTTCGAAACAACGCCTACGGTATTCAACAACCAATTAGAGATCCCTTTTTAAGGCATACAACCCTTAAAAATCTAAGACATTATAAATAACCAATTAACTAATTGATGGGACAAGTTCATTCATTACATGTGTTTAAGCCGGTGTGGTATGTCGTTATAAGAATCAAGTAGAGGACAATACGGGCATGAATTGACTTCTTCATAGGATTTTGTACCATCATCACCAGATATCTAGTTGGTTTTAGGGACCAACATAGAGTTAGCAATCTCATGGATTGTGAATGGGTTGTTACCTTCATGGATTAATTTTCGTGGTTGCCTTTATCTCTTTCATAGAACCATGAACGGTTAACATGTTCCTTACTTGTTGGTTTTGTCCCTTTTGTTATAATGCTGAATCCAAATTTCTACGTTTGCCAAGCATATTAACATATGCTAAGGTAGACGTAGTTCAATCGATACCTACACCAGCTAGCTTAGCCTAATCTGGCTTAAAAAAGTGCTAGTTTGGGCAAGCCTAGAAACATTTTTTTTTTTTGAAATAAAAAACTCGTGCCAGACTCGAAAAGCCTACTTTAACCTAATAAGCTTGACATTATTTTGCGAGTTTGGGCACAATATTTTATTCAAAGGCTCGGCCTAATCTGTTTTGTGATTACCTTTTTTATTTATTTATATATTTATTTTAAGGGATTGATCACCTTTACTTAATCCTCGGTTACCATTTCTTTATTATTTTATAAAAAAAAACCAACTACTTATATTTTTTTTTAAAGAACCCTAATGTCTAAGATTATTTTTCGTTCCAAGAAATATATCGAGTGGATTAACACAAGTGCATAATAGTTCTTTTATAAAATAATTGATGTACGTTATACTCTCTTTGTCCATTTATATTTGCTTCATTTGACTTCTCATGGTACAAGGCATGACTTAAAATGTAATATCTTCAAAATCAACTTCTGTAAAAATTATAAAATTATGATATTCAAAATGAAGACATTAAAGTACCTTAATTTGAAATCAAACATATTTTGTCGAGGAAGAAGTAAGAGAAGTGAAGAGTACAGGATGGTAAGATGGTTGATGTCAACTAAAAAGGTGTCTTAGGGTAAGTGGGGCATTAGATTACTAGCGTGAAATCAAGCAATAACCAATATTTTTTAAAAAAGAAAAAGTAAATACTCCGTACTGGTATTAAAATGAGTTAATGGGTCAAATTTCGGTCGTGTTTGGGTCCGATTAAGCTTGTTAGACCTAATATAAGACCTTTAGACTAAGACTCGACCCATATTCTTTTGACCTTTATCCATTGGCTAGACCTTATTGCTTAAAAACAGGTCGAATCTAGATTCATTGCCACTCCAAAGCTGAGATTTTGAATGGGGAAAAGAAAAAAGTAAGTACTAAATTGTTTACACTCCGTATTTAGAATCAAAATAACTATATTGTTAAGTGTGTTAAATCCAACCGTGTTAATTTTTTTAGAAAGATGCCAAATTTAGCCATGTCAATTATACTTTATATAATAAAAAAAATTCCCACTTGCATTATTTTACTGAAGCCTACAAACCTACTCAATATTTTTCTTGAAATATGTGCACTTGTTCCTTACTGTTGTGATTATTACGATACAGAGGGAATAACTAGTAACCAAAATTTCTTAACTTATGAATAGGTTAGACCAAAGTTATTAGAAATCAGGATTCTACTTTGAATAGGAAGGGCCTCTTATAATCGAATCTTATGATTCTACGGACATGCACAAATTAATCAACACGTCATATCCAAATTAATTTATTATTTATTTGTATAATATATATATATATATATATATATATATATGACAAGGGAATAATCGCGTCGTTAGACGACTACACCTAGATCAAATACAATTTATAACACTCTACTAACCTAATACGAGTATAGGGCAAATAGAGGGATCGAACCACATGGAACGATTAAACACTACCAAATGCTATCAACAACTAAGCTAGTCCGGATTAAGGAAAGGCAAACTAAAGGTCTAAACAAACTAAAACTAGAGAAAAAACATTAAGGGAAATGGTTTAGGTATAGCATTCACTTGAACATAAACAAAGGCATAGAAATTGAATTAATTATGAACTAAACATGCTCAAATATCGAAATAAAGGGTCCAATCTAGCCGCCTTCCGGGGTCAATTGGCTTCTCCTAACATAGCCTCTATGTTTCCACATTAGAACCATATACTAAGAGGTACTATTAAATAGCAATCGATAATAATGAACCTTAACTAAGTCAACTTCCGTTCCTTGTTAGCAAAGATTCACCTTTAATCAACCAACAATGTGCACTTGCAAGAAGATTAAAGAATATCAAGCATATAAAGACTTTAATCACAAATAAATCAACTCTAAACCTAGAACATGCTCAAGATCCAACTACACCACAGCCATCCCCTTAATGGGGAAATTACTCACTAATCATGATAATAACAAGATTAATTAACAAATAACCAAGAATCAACATGATTAACAAGCAATACCAACAACAAAAATAATAATCAAAATAAAACAATAAAAATAGAGGAGAGAGAGTTAGAGATTCTCATTGATTGAAGATGTAAATCTATAGAAAAGGTGATCAATTTCTTCTTCAAAATCCAAGTTCAACAATGGTGAAAACCCTCACTTTCTCTCTCTAAAATAACCTAACCCTAAGCTAAACCTAGAGAGAGAAGCTCTCCTAAAAACTAATTAGATAATAGAATAATAGATGGATGATTGTTTTTGAGAAAATAACCCAAGAAGGGTATTTATACTAACTTAATAAAATAAAAGAGAAAAAGAAAAATAAAGAAGTAAAGAAAATAAAATAAAAGAAAGAAATAAGAAAAGGAAAGGAAAATAAAAAAGAACAAAGAAAATAAAAGAAAAAGAAATAAAAATAATCCCACAATTCTCCGAAAACCGTCAGCCCTTTCCCCTTCCTTCGCATTTGGCTGCTCTGAACTCCATTGAAGCGCATCACCATCTCGACCGTTCATCAACCATTGATAACAATAATCAAAGGTAATCAAGCAATTATCACTCAATCACCAGCCGTTCGATTAATGGAAGGAATCACAACCGCACAAATTCATTAATCCGTACAATCTCACACGCGAAACTCGGAGCGACCGCTCATACTCATCGGAGCGTCCGCTCTGATCTTCTGCCTCAAATTGGTGAAATTGAACCAAGAATGGAGCGGCCGCTTCAGAGGAGTGAGCGTCCGCTCTGAAGGGTATTGAAATTAAGGCTGAATTAGAGCTTGCGGCTGGTGGCTGTTCTAATTGGAGGCCGCTGCTATGTCGGGCTTTGTGGGCGGTGGTTTTGGCGGCTGACGGTGGTTCAGTGGAGAGGTCGGAGCTGCTATAATTAATGGTTGGTGGTGCTGTGAGGGTGGCAGCAGGTGAGTGAATTGGAGCAGGGGGTTTTGGTTTGTGGTGTGCGTGAGAACAGGGGGTAGTGGTGGCTGTTATTGGTGGAGCTGGTGGTGCGTGGCTGGTGTTAATGGTGGTATTGTGAGTGGAGTCGTGTTTGTGAGGTGAGGGAGCAGGGGAATTGACGAGTTGTTGTTGTTGTTGTAGATTGCTGCTGTAATGGTTGTTGTTGGTTGAGTAGATGCGTGGTGGAGCAGGGGAGAAGCAGAGGAGGTTGTTGCAGGTTTGTTTGGCGTTTGACTCAACTTGGAACCCGAACTCACTTGACATAAAACTCGAACCCCTACACACAAAACCGAAGGAAGGAATTGGGAAAAAGAATTTCTCTTTACCCTTAACCTTCGTAGTTTAGTTTCCTTTCAATAATAATAATTTGTTACTTAATAATTTAGATTATATTAATTAATTAGGAATAGGAAGACCAGTTTCCCTGTGGATTCGACCCTACTTCCCTATCTACTTTAGTTAGAGGACTTAGGTATTACTTTTGATTAGGGGAAACGACTTTACCCTGTCAAAATTTGGCGCCGTTGCCGGGGAAACGGTTTTATTTTTATTTCTAATTATTATTAGAGTCTAGATTATTATTTTTTTTCCTTTTTATTCCTTATGAGTTGAAAATACCATGCTTACGCCACTACAAGAATTATATGATTTTTATGCAGCACCTGACTACTGTTGTTGTCAATATCCTCTTTGTCATGAAAATCCTGAATGCCCTTATAGTGAGTTTTTCGTACGTGCTCCTAATGATTTTAGAGTCTTTCCATATACATATGTTCACATTCGGAAACGATTAGTTGCTAATGAAAGTTATTGGAAGACTCTTGATGAAAAAGTCTATGGACACTATAATAATAAGAATGTTATTGAGGATGAAAAACCATTAGTTATAGAATTTGTGGTTGAAAAATCATTGGTTGACGAATCGGTGATTGAAAAATCATTAGTTGTAGATACGGTGGTTGAAATTTCCTTTATTGATGATGAGGTTATTCGTGAGGGTAAAATTTTCAAGTCATTATTAGATGATAAAGACAATGACTACCTCCATGTTCGTTCTATTAATTCTAAATTTTTTAGCGGAGGAAGTAGAAGGTTGTGGTGTATTTTCATCTCTTTCTTTTGATTTTTCCTTCTACCTTGAATTCTCTTTATGTGCTCCTAACCTTTTCTTTGAAGGGAGTAATGTGCTTATTATTAAGCCCTATATAGTCCTTAATGAAATGTTTGCAGGACCGTTTGATAAATTACTCAAGGAATTGAATTCTTCCGATTGAGAAAAGGAATATGGTCGAGCGGGACCTTGATAAACTAGCGCTTTGCGGGAGGCAACCCGTATTTTATTGCTTTTTAGTGTAATCTGTTCCTTTTTTTGTGTGTTTTCTTTTTGTTTTGTTTTAGAGAGGTAAGGAGAGTGTATCATATGTTTGTGGAAGTTTCCTTTTGTGTAGATTTTGATCTAGAAGGCTGATTTAAAAGGAGAATAACACGCTGGACTGCACTCGTATTCAATCGGGCAGAGCTCGCCTGATCGGGCGCGCGTACGCGTCAGCATACTTCGTCAACTTCGACAGGCCATAACTTTTGCGTTTCTTATCGGATCTTTGCATGTGACCTATAATTGGAAATCTATCCATGTCTACTTTCCAATGCAATTGGAATAACTGCATTATGATTTATACATCAAAAGTTATGATCAGAATAGTGCACATGACTTAATTTTTATCTTTTTCCCACTAACACTTTGTTTCTTTCTTGCCCAATTTTGTTCCAAAGAGATGCATTGCAATCCTCGAGGCTTTGGTACCATTGATGTGGTGAAGATGATGAGTAGTCACCTTGACTACTAGCTTCTCTTTAAGACAATGAGGACATTGTCTGATTTAGCTTGGGGGGAGGTTCTCGTGTTCGTATGGTACATCTTTCACCCTCTCTCTCTTTTTATTTTTATTTTTTATATTAGGTGTGCTTAGTTTAGTTTATTGCTTTCATAGTATAGTTTTTATTGCTTTCTTAGGCTAGATTTATTGCTTTAAAAAAAATAAAAAAAATCCAAAAATACGTTCCAATGAATTATGAATCATGCTTCCCTGTGCCCCATGCTTAAAAATTGTTTTGATTCTTGGTTTATGATGATGAGCATTGTAGATAGGTTAGCCATGATTTGATATTTGATTGTTTGGATGCCCTAACATGCGTCAATTTTGCCCAACTACTTGTGAATATAGTGCTTGACTAGTTGATTTGATAAGGAATTGTGTGTTAGTTCCTGGTATGTCAATGAATTTGAGTATTGGTTTGCAACTTTGAGTAATGTTTGTATGACTCAATATTATGCACATTGAGGAGGACAAAGGCGTTTGTTCTTTAGGTGGCCTTCAGACGATATTAGATATATTTGTTCCCTTCTTGCTACCCATGTTGTTGCTTGTGCCCTTTTATTGTTTATTTAACCACATTACAAGCCTATTTATCCCCATTGGTTACTAGTCCCAAGCTTGGCTTGGGGGAGCTATTAGTTAGTGAGGTGAGGGAGTTGTAGTGTGCACATAATTTGCACAATTTGGGTGGATTTGAGAAGTTATTTATTTGTTCTTATTTTTGTGATTGTAAAAATTGAAAAATTGTTCAAAGTTGAAATAGTCCAATGCGAGATAAAAAGGGAAAAAGAAGCAAAGAGAAAAAAATTGTTTCAATTTTCAAGTGTTCTAATTGAAGGCTCAGGAAAAAAATCAAGTTCAATTTTGAAAAAAATAGTTCAAAGTTTGTTTCACTCTAGTTCTATAATATCATATTTGTATGAGTGATTTATTGTAAGAGTTGAAAATATTGTTAATATTGATTTGGTTGTATTTGGTGAATTTTTGGAGGAGTTGAGTATGTTGGAGTTGTTGGTCATTATTTATTTTTGACCTTTGGTTTTATTAGGATTTGGCTCCCTTAAGCATAGCTTTTCTCTCACATATTCTTAAATATTTATCCTACCTTTTACCCTAGCCTTACATTACAAGTTTTGAAGACCTTCCGACCTTTGTGCATAGAGTTGTGTGAATGTGAAATTAGTTGTTTATCAATGCAAAGAATGATTTGACATATTTCGAGTCGACTATTAGGCTGAGTGCATGTTTTCTTAAACGCACGAGAGTGTGAGTTGGGAGGGCATTGTTCACATTTAAAGGGGTTGGGATGGAGAGCGATTGAGTACATCTTTTACTCGCCACATAAATGAGAGTTGAGTGTGTAAGCACTAGTCTTGAATTCTATATGCTCTTGTGGTTTGCTCTACTTGACAATTATTAGGGAGGATGAGTGATTGGATGGATGAGATTGGTTGATGTTGATGCATGCTTATTAGATTTGCCTTGAATTGGTTGTTCTTGATTTTGACTATTTGGGGCGAGGCATGTTTTATGTTCATTGATGAGCTCTTTGCTTAGGGACAAGCAAAGGTTTGGCTAGGGGGAGTTTGATATGTCCAATTTATATAGTATTTTACCCCCGTCCCTTGGTCATAATTGGTAGTGTTTTTGGCTCTTTAGAGTCACTTTTATTACTAATTGTTGTTTTCTAGTGTTTTCGTAGTTTTGGTTGAGTTTTGCAGGGAATTGCACATTTGGAGCATTTTTCCCGGGATTTTATGAAGCAACTACCAGCATTGGAGGAGCACGACCATTATACCGAGGCAATTGGACCGAGTAGTCAAGCCCCAAAGGGGAAATCTGGATTGGGCCGAATGATCGGGGCCGGGCCCAATCAAAGTCCAAAACTTGCCCAAAGTTTCTTAGAGTGCCCAAGATGGCATCGCCCGGCCAAGATGGTCTCGCCCGAAGGCGCGCCCGGTCGGGCGGTGTGGCGCCTGGCCGGGTGGTGTGAAAGAATATAAGTCGCCCGATCTTGCGCCCGACAGGGCGGTGTGAAAGAATATAAGTCGCCCGATCTCGCGCCCGACAGGGCGGTGTGGTGCCCGACCGGACGCGAGAGAAAATTTAATAAAGAAAAGGCGCGCCCGATCGGGCGCGTGTTTTTGGAAGGAAGTTTAATAAGCGTCAGATTTAATTTGCTTTAGCTTAGGATTCGTAGATTAGTATAAATAGACTTTTGTTAAGATAGTTTTGGTCGTCTTGGACCATTGCGTGAGACGATTGTCTTTAGACCATCTCTTTTCTCCCTTACTCTTTCTCTCTCTAACTTGTCTCTCTCTCTCTACAACTCTTGGTTTAATTCCATACTTTATCTCCCTTACTTTGGTAACAATTTCTCTCTCTTATTTTAATCTTTTCCTTCTATCATGCCTTGTTTAATTGCTTTGTTTAGTTTAGTTTTAACTATGTCTGAGTAGTTTTCTTTCTAGGGTTTGTGGGGATCCATAATTAATATGAAGGGATAATTTGTAATTATTGATTATTGATATTGCATGATAATTTCTTATTGAATTGTTTTAATACTCTATAACTAGATTATGAATCGAGCAGATGTGATTTACTTGTAGAAGTTTAGCAATATTTAATTGATGAATCGAGTATATGTTAATTTGATATTAAAGGCTATTTTCAATAGGAACTTAGATCTAGTAAATTGCGAGAGCCTGTTAGATCTATGTTGATTAATAAATTGCGAGAGCCTATTAATCATGTTATATGTGCAATATTGATTATTGATTGTTATGTTTTATCCCGAAATATTAATTATTGGTGAACTTGTGACCCTAGGCTCCCTTATTATTGATTTCTTTCTCTTTACCCTTAACCTTCGTAGTTTAGTTTCCTTTCAATAATAATAATTTGTTACTTAATAATTTAGATTATATTAATTAATTAGGAATAGGAAGACCAGTTTCCATGTGGATTCGACCCTACTTCCCTATCTACTTTAGTTAGAGGACTTAGGTATTACTTTTGATTAGGGGATACGACTTTATCCTGTCACCAAGTCTTGCCTAATTTGATTGACTTCTTCTTGAGTTGCCATTATCCTCTTAGCCTTTCTCTTTTGACGGATCGGTTCATCGAAAAGGGATATTTGAACAAAAGTGTTGTCCTTGATTAGCAGGCCTTCTTTTCTTGACCAAGTACTGTAAATTAAACCATTTATTTTAATGATTTGACTCAAATTGACTTTGATTTTATTTATTTTTTAAAAAGAAAAAAAGCAAAAATAGGGTGCATATTTTTGGGAATCAAGTTTAAGGTTTAAACAAATATGGTTTAATTGGAGGATTAATATCCGACTTACCCCCCTAAAAAATGACGGAAAACACGCGCACACAAGACTCTCTAGACATGGTCAATGTGAAACATTCATAAAGTGTGTGTTTTTAATAGTGAGTGAAAGTGGCATGTTTTGACACTTGTGTAAGACCATGGGACTATGTGTTTAGACTCAATTAAGGACTAAATATATATTCTGTCGTTTAGTAAATTGATCAATTAGACTCAATGTGAGGACTCGAGCAGAAAATTGGACTGTTGCCGAAGCAACAAGACTTTCGCCATACGCTAAGACCCAGCGTGATGCGACAAGGTTGTCGCATAACGTTAGACACTAGCATGTCGCGCCACAGTCCAAACTCCTGCGCCATTATTGGAGCAATAGTCTGGGTCTGTTTATAGTATTTTACTCTAAAAGGACTAGCCTATTGTCGTATTAAGTCAAGGTTGATCAATTTATTTAGACTCATATCAATTAATTAATTAAGCAAAGTCCTTTAGTCATTAATTAGTTTATTTAGACTCATTCACAAGTCAAACAAACGGTTAGTGTAAGCACACATAGGTTATGCACAAGTAGAGAATGCACAAGTAGTCAAGTAAGCACAATATGATGTAATGAGTTTGCAACCTAACCATGGCTATAATTCTCTAAGGTTTAAGGATATGGATTAAGTCAAAGAGGGTCCATGGTTATGAGTCCAGATGCACCGCGCGGAAGCCTTAATTTGCAACCTAACCATGGCTATAATTCTCTAACTTTGGAAGGGTTGGCGCGAGTGGATGGGACCCCGCGAGTTAAACTCGCTTCCACGGTTTGGTGAATTCAACTAACTCAGATGTACCCTTCGTTGCCATGAGCGTTCGATTGGGTAGATGGAGCGTGAATTTTCAGAGGGTTATGGCCATATGTAGAACACATATGGGTTCAGAAAAGTGAGAAAAACTCAATTAGGAAGTAGAATCGAGCTAACACTATTAGAATCAGTCAAAACAAAGAAGGTAGATTTCTGGCTCGGTATTAGAAGAACATGGCGTGAGACAACAGGGCCCGTCGCCATAAGATAGCTCTGTTGCCAAACAAAATTGCTCTGTTTTCTCGGCGCCGGTTCCTACATGCCTCAGCAACTTTATGTTCTTTGAATTTTTCGATTTTTTGTAGCGTTTTTTCGATCCTAGTTGTGAAAGATATTTCTCAAATTTCCTACGTGTAAAAATCCTATGTTTTTGACGCAGTACGAATGTTCTATCCAATACGGACCTTTTTATGCATATGTCAATAATGTCAATCAAAATTAAGCACATGAATACTTAGAACTTTTCGAGTCTCATCCACTCATTCTAAAGTATTGCAAAAATAAATTTTAGGAATTAAAATAGAAATCCTCCCCAGTGGAGTCGCCAAAAAACTGTAGGGAATATTTCAAGCATTTCACACTTGATCCCCACTGTGATCATACACTTAAGCATGGTGGCGTCCAAAGGGAAGGAAGCTAGAGCAAAAGAGTCGCCAACAAGTTTTAGGAACTTGTAAACCGTTCACGGGTGAATTGGTACAAATCCAACCTAAAAGAGATTGAACCTGCCCTAAATTAGGCCTCTACTTTATTCTTCTCATATTCATGTGTGCTTTCTGACTAACATGCAATCAATAGGTTAACCCTAAACCTGTTTATCTATGTTGGTTGAATATTAATGCACAAACAAATCTATTATTGGTGATCACTTGTATTATAATCATATTAGCCTAAACAAGGTTATTAATTATCTTATTAAGCGTGATTACAAGTATAAATTCCCTTTAAACATGCATAAAAGGCGTGATCAAGCAATAACAATAATATATCAAGCAATAACAATAATATATCAAGCAACATAATAATAACAATCATCATCATCATAATATTCTCATTAGAGCATAATAATATTAGCAAGATCCTAGGCATGATACTAACAAGATTAATAACAAATCCTAGCATGTCACTAAACATAAAAGATTAAAGCTTTAGTCCTAACATGATACTAACATGATATTAGAAAGAATAGGAGGCATCCTATAAACATGATACTAGAAACATACATGATATTAGAATTATTAGTTATTACCCTAAACATGATACTAGGAATCATAAAGACATCCTAACATGATACTAGGAATTAAAATAATCTAAACATGCTTTCTATATCAAAAGAATAATTAAAGTAATTACTTACTTCGATGCCTCGTATTTCTTTCTAATAACAAAATACACGCGTTAGTAACTTCAATGAAAATATTAAATCAAACAATTAAATTAAATAATTGAAATAGAGATTTGGGACCAAACCCTCAGAAATTATCAACCTTTCACGTCTAGGGCGAAGGCAACTTCGAACTTGGCTAGGTGTGTCTAGAACTTGTGAATGCGGAATTTTGTAGAAGGGGAGGGTTTAGAAAGAGGGGGAAGAATAAGCTTCTAGCTTTTTGAGAGAAAAGAATAGAATTAGATGATTGTGAATGAATAAAAATGGGGAAATACGACCCCTTTATAAGAAAATAGTTCGGAATCGATAGAAAAGAATCAGAATTTGAATCGGAATAAAACTGGCCCCTGTCGCCAGCGACAGAGCCCAGCGCGAAACGACAAGGATCATGCATGGCAACAGGCTCTGTCGTTTGGCGCTGGTTAAAATATAAACGCGCTTTGTAAGGAAATATAATTAACCAATTAAACTCCATTTTTAATTAATTTTAAATCAGATTTTATCATAATAACACACTTGTTTTATTTCAATCCAAAATCTTTATTTTTCTAAAAGAATAATTATCAATCCTAACGCCATTAGAACTCAAAATAATCTTCTAGACTATTCTAGAAGATTATAATCAATTCTAATGGAATAATAATTAATGGGCCCTCCACTAGATCATTGGGCCATAAAACCATTTCAGACCCAATTTAGTATTTGGACCATAACTTCCTCATTATAATGTATCATTGGAAAGCTCTTTTCAAGCTCGACCCAACTACACTATTATTGGACCCTTGTCATGGACCAAGCTTAATTGGACTAGCTATTTTCATAAATAGAGAAGATTTTCGAAAACAGAAAGAAAGATTTTATTAAAACAAACGCATCACAAGACTTTTCACACTTTCATTTCATTTGTTAATCAAGCGACGTGAAAAGTATTCATCACCGGGTTTGATTTTTGAAGAGACACATTTGGGTGTCTACACTTTGGCTTTGTTTTATTTCGTTCTTTATTTTCCTTGAAAGTATTCTAATTACTTTTATTATTTTAATTAGTTTTGAGTCTTTTTCTTATTTGTTTGTGTGTTTATTTAATTTTGATTGTTTAGTTTCATTTCTCTTATTTTTTTATCTATTTCCATTTTATTTATGTTATTTTATTGGTCCCAATCCTTTCCTTGGTTTTGTGTGTAGGTGTTCGGGTTTCATGTCGTACGAGTTCGGGTTCCAATTTGAGTCAAATGTCATGAGCATGCCACCTGCTCTCACCACCTCAACCACCGAACCAACCCCCTTCACATTGCAAAACAGCAGCTCCTCCACTCCACCACACTCTCCCCTGCTTCTCTCAATTACCCACGCAGCAACCACCAGCCACATCAACCTTCACCACACCACCAATCACAACCGCACCCCTTACCACCTCTCAATAGCAGCACTGCTGCCGCTGCTTCCTCCAATCACCACCAAACCCCACATCAACACCCTCCTCACTCAACTAACACCGAAACCACCAGCCCGCTTTCCCTCATGCCACCCCGCACCGCGCTAACAGCAGCCCTGCTCACCCTTCAACCCCAATCAATATCGCACCAAATGCAACCTCAATTCAGGCTCAATTCGATTGGAATTGACCGCGGGCACGTCTTCTTCTACAGCGGGCGCGGGGCTCTGTCCTTCCAACCTTGTCCAAATTTCAGTAGATGATGCTCGATGATAGCCATTGATGATGTAATGTGCAGTGGTGATGCGCTTCAATGGAGAACAGAGCAGCCGAAATACGAAGAAGGAGATGGGTCTGATGCGTGTTGGTGGGATTTGTTTTTATTATTTTAATTTCTTTTTCTTTTTATTTTTCTTTCTTTAGTTTTATTTTATTTATTTTATTTTCCTTTTCTTAGTTTACTTATTTTATTTCCCTTTCTTTTATTAGTCTATTTTCCTAGCTTTGTATAAATACCCATTTTTGGGGAAATTATAGAAAACTATTATTCAATTCTTTTAATTAGTTTTAGGAGAGCTTCTCTCTCTAGTTTTAGAGTTTAGGGAGGATTAACCTCCATAGTTAGGGTTTTAGAGAGAGAAAGTGAGAGATCTTCAATGGTGGTATATGGAGCTTGAAGAACCAAATTGTGACAATTGTTTTGGAGATCTCCTTATTAAACAATGAGAATTTCTAACTTCCTCTCCTCTATTTTATTTGTTTTCCTTTGATTATTGCTTTAATTGTTAGTATTGCTTGTTAATCATGTTAATGCTAGGTTATTTATTAATTAATCTTGTTGTTGGCATGATTAGTGAGTAATTTCCCCATTAAGGGGATGGTTGTGGTTTAGTTAAATCTTGAGCATGTTCTAGGGTTTGGAGTTGATTTGTTTGTGATTAAAGCCTTTACATGCTTGATATTCTTCAATCTACTTGCAAAGTTCATGTTGTTAGTTGATTGGGAGTGAATTATTGTTAGAAGATGTGATAGCGGACCTAGCAAGATTCATTTGTATCGATTGTTATTTGATAGCACCTCCTAGTATATGGTTCTAATGTGACAACATAGAGGCTATGTTAGGAGAAGCCAATTGACCCCGACAGGTGGCTAGATTGGACCTTACTTCGACATTTAAGCATGTTTAGTCCATGATTAATTCAATCTTTATGCCTTTGCTGTGCTTGAAAGAATGTTATACCTAAACCATTTCCCTTAATGTTTTATTTCTTGTTTTAGCATCTTTAGACTTTAGTTTACTTATCTCCTATTCCGGAGTAGCTTAGTTGTCGATAACATTTGGTGGTGTTTATTCGTTCCCTGTGGTTCAACCCCTATGCTTGCCTTATACTCGTATTGGGTTGGTTTAGGTTGTATAAATTGTATTTGATCTAGGGATAGATATTTGACGACGTGTTTATTCCCTTTGTCATTTATAGTCAAGAGGGGTATTTTCATCTTCTTCGATTAAAGAGACCTCTTCGGCGCTAAAGCCCCATAAATCTTCATCATTTTCATCGTGCTCCACATTAATGATTAGTTTATTAACCGCTTTGATTCTCATAGTGGAAGCATCGATTGTAACAGGAATTCCTCCAACTATAGCCTTGACTTGTTGGTGGAGAGATGAAGGGACGGTCGTTTGGTCATGCAGCCAAGGGTGCCCTAACAACAAGTTGAATGAAGCCTTAATGTCTAGTACTTGAAAAGTAGTTCTATGTTCAATGACTCCTGCAGTGACATTCATAGTGATGGTTCCAAGGGCTTGGCGACGAGTATTGACATAGGCCCTTATACCTTGTGTGGATGGAGACAAATATTCATCCTTTATTCCCAACATCCTTGCAATACGAAGTGGGCATACATTAATTGTCGAACCATCGTCTACAAGGGTCATTGGCACATTCATTCTTTTACACACCACTGTGAGGTTCAAGGATTTATTGTGTTTATCACCTTCTGGGGGTAGATCTTTGTCAGAAAAAGTGATCAAATTGATGGGACTAGGGAGGTCACTTGTAAGGAAGCTGGCCAACCCCTCTGGAGTAGTCTCAGAATCTAACCCTACTTTTGCTAAAGCGTCCATTACCGCAACTCTATGTTCATGAGATGAAGCTAGAAGCTTCCACACATTCATCTCAACCTTAGTATTTTTTAATTGCTTGACAATGTCATTGTCTTCTATGAGGGGTGTTTGAAGTTGTTGAGTTTTAGGGATAGGCACATTCGTGACTGGTGGCTGCAATCTCCCAGAACTTGTAAGTACAGTGATTGGGGAATCTTCATTCTCATCCTAACTCTTCTTTTTCTTTTCAATTCTTCATTAAAATGATCCTCACTCTCTCTAATCATCTCCAATTGGCTCCTTACAGTTTCCATCATTTGTCTCTCCAAGGGCCTAAGATTAGGATTCATCTCCAACTCCCTTAAAGATTTATCAATTTGGCTATAAGGGACTAGAGACTCATCACAAGAGTTTGGAGAATGAAAAGGTGAAGATGGTTGATTAATGGTAAAAGAAGAGTCACAACCAAGGGTAGGATCATCAACATTAAAATCATGAGCATATTCATCACAATGGGGAGTGGGGCACAATCAAACACATGAGATTCGTTATTAAGGGAACAAAGCACATCACAAGAAGGCATGGTAAATAATGAAGAAAATTGAAACACACCATTAGCATCAACTTAAGCATGCACCTCATCATCATGAACAAAAGGGTAAATAGAATTGAAAGCATTAGTTCTAGGCTCACTAGTAGGATCATGTGACAAATCATGGGAATTCATGTTAATATTTGAAGAATCAAGACATTGCACATCAATATTAGAGGGGCGCCATTTTGACAAGGGAGAAAACTAGGTCATTGACTAATCCTCCCTAAGCCAAAAAAATTTATAATAACTTAACAAACCTAAATACAAGTATAGAGGTAAGTCAAGGGTCGAAACACTAGGAACGGTTATGCTCAAGTGTTTCTAATGTGCGCCTAAGCTAGGTCGAAGTCAAGAAGGTAAAGAGGTAACACTAATCAATTAACAGAACAAGAAACAAACAAATGAAACACTAGGGAATGAGGATCAACAAGTAATCATAACAATTGCAACAACTTGGGAAGAACATGCCAATCAATGGTTGTGAAGACTAATGATAAGAGCTATCAATTGGAATCAAAGAGTTATCTTCTAATCGTTAAGCTAGTGGTCAACTACAAATAACAAACTAGGAGAATCACAATCCAAACCAAGCGATAATTGCAATTCCTAAATCAATGGTCCGTATCATTAGAAATCACAATGCAATCTAGCATAATTCTCAAGGCCTAATCGAATTCCACACATGCAAACTTACATTAATCACTTTAATCTCAACATTTAATCAACACAATTCCACAATTAACCACAATTAATCAATTATACAAGTTTCACCCAATCCCTAGCCAAAGAACTACTCAAGCATCATCATCTAATCAACAAACAACTAAAGAAATCAAGAATCAACAATATATGAAGAACAATTACACTAATGAAGAATCAATCATCAAAACCAAATGAAACAAACATGAAATTAACTAAAGCAATAAAATGAGATAGAGTTAGAAATCCTCATTAATTGATTATGGAGATCTTCAATATAATTGTCATCTTGAATCTTCAATCTCTCAAATACCCAATGAAATCTCTCACTTTCTCTCTCTAAATCTACTCCTAAACTAACCTAAAACTAGAGAGAGAAACTCTCAACTAAGCTAAAATTATGATCAAAATTATGTCTAAAACTTCTTTCTCAAAATGAGGTTAAATAGGTATTTATAAGAGGCGCGAAAAATAAAATCGAGCAAAGCCGGAAACAAGGAGGAGCGCCCGCGCGGTAGAGGTGCACGCCCGCGCACGAGGCGTGCGCACCCGCGCAAGGGTTGTGCGCGCCCGCGCTCGTGGGTTGCGCGCCCGCGTTCCTCCGGGTTCCTTCGACGCTCGTAGCTCCGTGCGCTCACTAATGAGTCTTCGAGTGTGCACGCAGTATGATGATGATAGACACTAAGCATGGTAGATTCAAATAGACTTGACAGTGGGTTCGACACCACATCTTCATGAGAGCGCGACTTGAGAGCGCAAGAGCTAGAACTTAGAGCATCCACTTCCTTGCATCTTGAGCTTTCCTAATGCCTTAAGCTTGCTCGAAATGCATCTTCCAACTTATTAAACCACCAATATCAAGGCACGAACCTCGTACAATACCTACAACCACGAAAAGAGAGCAAATAAAGGAGAAAACACTAGAAAAACCATAGAAATGCATAAAACACAAAATAAGAGAGAAAAGGTCAAATAAAGAGAGAAAGCGTAAAACTAAGCATTTATTAAGAATGAAAGCTATGAAAAGAAGGTAAAAACAACCTAAATACTCATCAAATAGGTGCCATTTATGACACCCATCATGCGGCCTCTAGATTGATGGTATTTGCAGTCAAGTTTGTCCATTCTTTTAAGGGATTCGAATGGTTTGGGCTCACGAGGCTTGACCATACCCCTCTCAAGGAGCATGTCAAAGGCTCTTTCATAAGTAGTGTCGATGGGTGTATAAGCCTCGTTACTCCTTTTTATTGGTGGCTCGACAACGTTGAAATTAAATGGTTTTCTTTCGACGATGTTTGAAGGAGAAATATTACTCTCCTTTTCAAGAATGCGCTTATTTTCAATTTTTCTACCTTCCGTAAAGAACTTGAAGTTCAAGGCTTACTTCCTCCAGACACTAGTACATAATTAAGTTTATGTAACATGTTTTGGTAACACTTTTTAAAATACAAAATTGTTAGATTTATGAGTAACACTTTGGTAATAGTTTTGTAAAATGTAACACTCAATGTAACACTTTTACCAAAAGTAACATTGCATAGTAACACTTTAAAAATAGGTAACATTTTATGGTAATATTAATAGGTGTTACCTTATTTTTTTAACTAAAAAAAAAATTGAAAATGAAAATGAAAATTTCCAATTGAAAAAGTAAGTGCTTATCTCCAAATTCCAAATTACCGTTCAATATGTTTTGTTTATTTTTGAAGAGATATTTTTATTTTCTTTTTTTTATAGGGAAATATTAAGCCTTTACGAGTATAAATTACCCTCAAAATAATATAAGACCCTAAAAGTTAAATGTTAGATGTTCAATTTAACAAGCTAATCTCTACACTGTTTATCGCTCCACCAATCCACCGTCGCGCCCACCAATCCATCGCCGAACCCACCGATCAACGACCAACTGTTGCACCGCTCTGCTGCGCCACTGCGCCATCACTGCACTATATAGGTAAGCTTTCAAATTTCCGAATTTTTCATTATTGTGTTGAATGAATTGTGAATTTGTGATCATTAAAATACGTATAATTGGGTTTAGCGCTTAAACTTATGATTGAATCCGAATTGGGGTACTATTATACTTGATTATAAGGGGGTTTTGTAAATTACTCTGATATGTTAATTAATTTATTAAATTAGGTAATTTGTAATTGAATTGAGCGTTGGTTTTAGGGTTCTAACAATAGTTGAATTTTAATTAAGGGATTAGTATGATTAGTCAGCTTTGAATATGGAGTAGCAATCATTTCTAGGTATTTACCGGCTTTCCTCAAAAATCTATAAAAAGTTAGTGAAATTCGTGATTCATAGAAGGATTAATAATGAAAGCATGTGTTATAACAAGCCCATGAGGTCTATAAGTATAGCAACTAGAAGAGATAGAAGACCCCCAAATTGAAGCAACTACAGTTAATCGAGCATATATCATTTACAGGAAGGGCTCTTTGGAACTATCCTGATCTAGAATGTTATGTAATTATCCTTCAATCTAGCAACAATGTCACTCATTGGAGAGTTGGTGATCAGGTTACGAATTTTTACCTTATCTGCTTCAGTTTTCCAATTATTTGCTATTGTTTGGAGTTTGGTGATTTGGGTTTTCATAAATTTCAATAAAAGTTATAATCTTGACTATTTTTTTATGTGTGGGGTGCGATTAACTAGTAGTTTTGTTCTGTATGCAATTAAATTGATTAATTAATCATGTTAATTTGTGCAATTTCTCTTTGCCTTTGATATGGGTTATTTTAAATGGAATGTGATAAATTTTGGTTCAATAGGTTGTTGATTGATGGTAGTGGAGGTAACCTAAATATTGCTATATAAGTTGGTTGTATGATTGATGCAACAGAATGATTAGTAATACCAAAGATGAAATGCATTTAGAGCTGGCCAATTGCCTCCGAAAGATTTGATTTTACCTGGTAAAGTTTCTTGTATCACATTTTGAACCACGTGGATTGACCGGCAAGTCGTATCACCTAATCAAAAGTATTACCTAAGTCCTCTAACTAATGTAGATAGGGAAGTAAGGTCGAATCCACGGGGAAACAAGTCTTTCTATTCCTAAATAATTATTTTAATCTAAACTATTAAGTAACCAAAATATTATTGTGAAGGGAATTAAACTAAGGAGATTAAGAATAGGGAAGAAATCAATATTAAGAAGCCTAGGGTCACAGGTTCACCAATAATTAATATTCCGATATAAAACATAACAATCAATAATTAACATTGCACAAATAACATGATTAACAGGCTCTCTCAATTTATTAATCAACATAGATCTAACAGGCTCTCGCAATTTACTAGATCTAAGTTCCTATTGAAAATAGCCTTTAATATCAAATTAATATCTGCTCGATTCATCGATTCAATATTGCTAGACTTTTACAATTAAATCACATCTGCTCGATTCATAATCCAATTGTAAAGCATTAAAACAATTCAATATGAAATCATCATTCAATATCAAAAATCAATAATAACAAATTATCCCTAGAATTAAACTACTCACGCATAATAAAATCTAAACTAAACAAAGCAATTAAAGAAGACATGATAAAGATCAAAGCAAAGAAAATAAGTAATAAAGGATAGAAGAGACATTACCAAAAGAAGGAAATATGAAGTTGCATAAACCAAGAGTGTAGAGAGAGAAACAAGAGAAATAATTCCAAGAGTTCAATTAAGTGGAGAGAGAGAAGAAGTTAGAGAGAGAAAGTGAAAAGAAAACTAAACTAAACTAAAAGAAAAGAAAACTAAATCTACCTATAACTAAACTAAGAGAACCTCCGTAAAACTACTATTACTCCTCCTTAAATAAGAAAAGAAATAGGAATTTTAATCCAAGTCAACTTCTTCTAATTCCCACTAAAAACCAAAGCTGCGGGAATTTGGAGCAAACCAACGAAGCCCAAAACAATGAAGCCCAATTAGCAAGAAAGAACGCTGGAGAACATCTCACCCGATCGGGCATTGTGCCACCCGATCGGGCCCGCTTCCTTCATGCCAGCAGATTTCGGGCCTTTTCCACTTGGGCCACCTATAACTTAACCTTTGTCTTATAATCCGTGGCCTCATTACTTGGTCCGTAAGACTTGTTTGGTCCATGATAAGAATTAAGCATTAAAGCTTTGGACCTCTTCACTTAATCGAGCCCTTGGTCACCGAACCAAATTTCTCTTACTCGTTCTTGGGCTTCAAATATACGGTCATAAAATACGGTCCTACTCTAATATCTTTGTAGTGGCTAATAATCTCGGGAATTGTCATAAATCTGCAAATTCTTACAAAATAATACCAATTCTACAAAAACACTAGAAAAAGTATATTAGTAATAAAAATAGCTTCGTAGAGCTCAAATAAGCACAAATATGACCGTGGGACGGGGGATAAAATAGCATATTGTAGGGAATAATTCAAGTCATCCCAAACTTGAACCCCAATGTGATCATACACTTAAGTATGGTGGCGTCCAAAAGCTAGAGCAAAAGAGTCGCCAACAGGTTTTAGAAACTTGTAAACCGTTCACAGAGTGAAGGTTACACCCCTTCACGATCCAAGAGATCGCTAACTCCATAGTGGTCTGGAACCATGACTGGATATTCGGGGATGAAGGTACGAATCCAATCTAAAAGAGAAAGAACTCGCCTTAATAATAGGCCTCTACTTTATTCTTCTCATATTCATGTACGCTTTCGGACTAACATGCAATCAATAGGTTAATCCTAAACCTGTTTAATCTATGTTGGTTGAATTTTAATGCAAAAACAAATCTATTATTGGCGATCACTTGAATTAAAATCACATTAGCCTAAACAAGATTATTAATTATCTTATTTAGCGTGATTACAAGTACAAATTCCCTTTAAATATACATAAAAAGGTGTGATCAAGCAATAACAATAATATATATCAAGCAACATGATAATAACAACAATCATAATCATAATAATAATCTCAATCTCATCAAAGCATAATATTAATAGCAAGATACTAGGCATGATACTAACAAGATTAATAACAAATCCTAGCATGTCACTAAACATTAAAGATTCAAGCTTTAGCCCCAACATTATACTAACATGATAGAAGAAAGAATTAGGAAGCAACCTAAACATGATACTAGAAAGCAATAAAAACATCCTAACATGATACTAGGAATTAAAATAATATAAACATGCTCTTTATATCAAAAGAATAATTAAGAAGTAATTAGATTACATACTTTGTTGCCTCGTATCTCTTTCTAATAACAAAATACACATGTTAGTAACTTTAAGGAAAATATTAAATCAAACAATTAAATTAAATAATTGAAATAGAGATTTGGGACCAAACCCTCATAAATTATCAACCTTTCACGTCTAAGGCGAAGGCAATTTCGAACTTGGCTAGGTGTGTCTAGAACTAATGAGTGCGGAATTTTGTAAGAAGGGGAGGCTTGGAAAAAGAATAGAGAGAGAAAATAGAATTAGATGATTGTCCATTGTTTCAAAACGGGGAACAAGGACCCTATTTATAAGAAAACAGTCCGGAACGATAGAAACGAAATCGAATTCTAATCGGAATAACACTGGATTATGTCGCCAGCGACAAGGTCTGTCGCATGAAGCGCATGGCGACAAGCTCTGTCGTTTGGCGACAAGCTTGTCGTTTTGCGACAGTTAAGAGATAAAACGCGCTTTTAGTACGGAATCCTTTTCCTAATATAATTAAGTATGAACTCTGCGTAAAATAGTTTTAAAATTCGTTTATCATAATAAAACACTTACTTTATTCCAAATAGAACTCTTTACTTAATTATTAATCCTAACTCTATTAGAATGTAAAAGAACCTTCTAAATTATTCTAGAAGATTAAAGTCAATCCTAATAACTTTAGGAATGATAATTAATAGGCCCTCCTCTAGATCATTGGGCCGCACATAAAAATTACTTCGAGCCCAACTTAATACTTTGGCCATAACTTCCTAATTATTCATCGGAATTGGGCTTATAAATATCGTTGGAAAGCTCTTTGCGAGCCCAACCCAACTACACAATTATTGGACCCTTATTATAGACTAAGCTAAATTAGACTGGCTATTTTCATGAAATAGAGTATATTTTCAAAAACAGAAAGAGAGATATTTTAATAAAAAAAAACAACCGCATCACTAGACTTTTCACACTTTCACTTCGTTCGATAATCAATAACGTGAAAGATATTCATAACTGGGTTTGGTTTTGGGGAGACACATTTGGGTGTCTACACATATAAAACACGAATATCAAACTCCCCCAAGCCAAACCCTTGCTTGTCCCTAAGCAAGTCAATGAATCAAAACAAATCATAGCTTCACCCCGAATCATATCTAAAATCCATAACACGACTCAAGGCCAATCCAACAAACATGCATCATAATTAATCACTCAAATCCTTCCAATTACCTATCCTCCCTAACAATTGTCAAGTAGAGCAAACCACAACAGCATATAGAATTCAAGACTAGTGCTCACACACTCAACTCTCATTTATGTGGCGAGTAAAAGATGTACTCGATCGCTCTCCAACCAACCCCTTTAATGTGAACAATGCCCTCCCAAACTCACAACACTCGTGTGTTTGAAGAGATAAGCACTCAACCTAGATAGTCGACTCGGAATATATCATGTCATCCTTCGCATTGATAAACAACTACTTTCATATCCACACAATTCTATGCACAAAGGTCGAAAGGTCTTTAAAGCTTATAATGTAAGGCTAGGGTAAAGAGAGCCAAATCCTAACAGATAAAACCAAGGTCAAAAATAAATAATGACCAAAACATCTCCAACACAACTCCACTCTACAAAAATTCACCAAACAACCAATTCAATATTTCACAAAATCAGCATCACTTACAACTTCACTCATAAAAATATGACACTATAGAACTCGAGTGAATAAACAAACTTTGAACTCTTTTTTTTTCTTTTGAACTTGAAATTTTTTCTTTTTGAGGTTGTCTTTTTTTTTTTCTTTTTCTTTTGAGCAACCTTCAACCAGAACACTTGAACATTGAAATAATTTTTCTTTTCTTTTCCTCTTTTTTTTTCTTTTTATCTCACATTGAAATTTTTCAACTTTGAACAACAACAATTTCTTATTTTTTTTCCAATCATAATACCACAAGAACAAATCACTCTTCTTATTATCCCACATTGTGCAAATTATGTGCACACTACAACTCCCTCACCTCACTAACTAAAGCTCCCCCAATCTAAGCTTGGGACTAGTAACCAATGGGGCTAAATTTGCTTGTAATGTGGCTAAATAATAATAAAAGGGTCAAGCAACAACATGGGTAGCAAGAAGGGAACAAATGTATCTAATATCGTCTGAAGGCCACCTAAAAGAATGAACGCCTTTGTCCTCCACATTGTGCATAATAGTGAATCATATAACATTACTCGTAGTCGCAAACCAATACTCAAATTCATTGATATACCAGGAACTAACACACATTCCTAACCAAATCAACTAGTCAAGCACTATATTCACAAGTAGTTAGGCAAAATTGACGCATGTTAAGGTTCCAAGGCAATCAAACATCAAATCATGACCAACTAATCCACAATGTTCATTATCAATAACCAAGAGTCAAAACCAACTTTTTTCTCAAGGGGCACAGGGAAGCATGATTCGTTTGCTTCATTGGAATGTATTTTTGTATTTTTTTTTTTTCTAATTTTTTTTGTATTTTTTCATTTTCCAAAGCAGTAAAACTATACTAGAAAGCAAAAAATCTATGCTAGACACACCGAAAATAATAAATAAATAAAATAAAAAGAGAGAGAGTGAAAGATATACCATGTGAACACAAGAACTTCCCCCCAAGCTAAATCAGACAATGTCCTCATTGTCTTAAAGAGAAGCTAGTAGTCAATGTGACTACTCATCATCATCACCAAATCAATGTTACCAAAGCCTCGAGGATTGCAATGCATTTCTTTTGGAACAAATTTGGGCAAGAATGAAACAAAGTGTTAGTGGGAAAACGATAAAAATTGAGTCAGGTGCACTATTCTGATCATAACTTTTGATATATAAATCATAATGCAGTGATTATAATTGCATTGGAAAGTATACTTGAAGAGTTTTCCAATGATAGGTCACATGCCAAAATCTGATAAGAAACGCAAAAGTTACGGCCTGTCGAAGTTGACGAACTTTGCTAACGCGTACGCGCGCCCGATAGGGCGAGCTCTGCCCGATCGAATACGAGTGTAGTCCAGCGTGAACGAAGCCTTCTCTAGCTCAAAATTTGCACAAAAACAAACTCCCACAAGCATAAGTTACACTCTCCTTACCTCTCTAAGAAACAAAAAACGAAAACACACAACGATAAGAAAAGACTAAACTAAAAAAAACAATAAAATATGGGTTGCCTCCCGCAAAGTGCTAGTTTATCAAGGTCCCGCTTGACCATACTCCTCCTCTCAATCGGAGGAATTCAACACCTTGAGAAACTTATCAAATTCTCTTGCAAACATTTCATTAAGTACTATATAGGGCTTAATTGCAAGCACATTAATCCCTACAAAGAAAAGGTTAGGAGCACATAAAGAGAACTCAAGGTAGAAGGAAAAATCAAAAGAGAGAGATGAAAATACACTACAACCTTCCACTTCCTCCGCTAAAAATTTAGAATTAATAGAACGAACATGAAGGTAGTCATTGTCTTTATCATTCAATAATGGCTTGAAAATTTTACCCTCACAAATAACCTCATCATCAACAAAGGAATTTTCAACCACCATTTCTATAACTAATGATTTTTCAAACACCGATTCGTCAACCAATGATTTTTCAACCACACATTCTATAACCGATGGTTTTTCATCCTCAATAACATTCTTACTATAGTGTCCATAGACTTTTTCATCAAGTACCTTCCAATAACTTTCATTAGCAGCTAATCGTTTCCGAATATGATCATTAGCAACAATAGTAGTCAGGTGCTGCATAAAAATTATATAATTCTTGTAGTGGCGTAGGCATGGATATTTTCAACTCATAAAAAAATAAAATAAAAATAAAAATAAAAAAATAATAATCTAGACTTTAATAACAACTAGAAATAAAAATAAAACCGTTCCCCCGGCAACGACGCCAAATTTTGACAGGCTAAAGTCGTATCACCTAATCAAAAGTATTACCTAAGTCCTCTAACTAATGTAGATATGGAAGTAAGGTCGAATCCACATGGAAACAAGTCTTTATATTCCTAAATAATTATTATAATCTAAATTATTAAGTAACCAAAATATTATTGTGAAGGGAATCAAACTAAAGAGAGTAAGAATAGGGAAGAAATCAATATTAAGAAGCCTAGGGTCACAGGTTCACCAATAATTAATATTTCGGGATAAAACATAACAATCAATAATTAACATTGCACAAATAACATGATTAACAGACTCTCGCAATTTATTAATCAACATAGATCTAACAGGCTCTCGCAATTTACTAGATCTAAGTTCCTATTGAAAATAGTCTTCAATATCAAATTAACATCTGATCGATTCATCAATTCAATATTGCTAGACTTTTACAATTAAATCACATCTGCTCGATTCATAATCCAATTGTAAAGCATTAAAACAATTCAATAAGAAATCATCATGCAATATCAAAAATCAATAATAACAAATTATCCCTTCATATTAATTATGGATCCCCCAAACCCTAGAATTAAACTACTCACGCATAATAAAATCTAAACTAATCAAAGAAATTAAAGAAGACATGATTAAGATCAAAGAAAAGAAAATAAGTAATAAAAAAGAGAAGAGATTGTACCAAAAGAAGGAAATATGAAATTGGCATAAACCAAGAGTGTAGAGAAAGAAACAAGAGAAATAATTCCAAGAGTTTAATTAAGAGGAGAGAGAGAAGAAATTAGAGAGAGAAAGAGAAAAGAAAACTAAACTAAACTAAAAGAAAAGAAAACTAAAACTACCTATGACTAAACTAAGAGAACCTCCGTAAAACTACTATTACTCCTCCTTAAATAAGAAAAGAAATAGGAGTTTTAATCCAAGTCAACTTCTTCTAATTCCCACTCAAAACCAAAACCGCGGGAATTTGGAGCAAACCAACGAAGACCAAAACAATGAAGCCCAATTAGCAAGAAAGAATGCTGGAGGACATCTCACCCAATCGGGCATTAGGCCACCCGATCGGGCTTGCTTCCTTCATGCCAGCAGCGAGCCTTTTCCACTTGGGCCACCTATAACTTAACCTTTTCTTATAATCCGTGGCCTCATTACTTGGTCTGTAACACTTGTATGGTCCATGGTAAGAATTAAGCATTAAAGCTTTGGACCTCTTCACTTAATCGAGCCCTTAGTCACCGAACCAAATTTCTCTAACTCGGTCTTGGGCTTCAATTATACGGTCATAAAATACGATCTGACTCTAATATCTTTGTAGTGGCTAATAATCTCGGGAATTGTCATAAATCTGCAAATTCTTACAAAATAATACGAACTCTACAAAAATACTAGAAAACGTATATTAGTAATAAAAATAGCTCCGTAGAACTCAAATAAGCACAAATATGACCGTGGGACGGGGGATAAAATAGCATATAAAACACGAATATCATGGATCCTAGTGACAAATTGTCATGACTAGATATGCATTTAACGTTAATGTTTATACAACATAGGTTATAATTAAGGATTTTTTGTGAAAACTACCTTTTAAACTCCAATTTTGCTAAAAACTACCCTAAAAACAAAATGTTGTAATTAACTACCTTATAAAATATAAAATGTTGTAATTGACTACCTTCTACCGGAATGACACATTTGACTTTATAAGGTAGGTAATTACAACATTTTGTTTTTAGGGTAGTTTTTCGCAAAATCCGAATTTTAAAAGGTAGTTTTTCACAAAAAATCCTATAATTAATTCATTATTACTTGTCTTTATTTATTAAATAAAAAAGAAATATATCTCATGAAACTAACTAAGAAAATTATGTGGGCATATTTTCTATGGATCAAAATTACAAAATTACTTTAAGTGCAATTGTAAGATAATCTGAATGTGACTATATCCTCTTAATCTAGTATACTTTTAGTTCATTTTTACACACAAATCTTGTTATTTTAGATGAACTACTACAAGAGGGGGGGTGAATGGTAGTAGGTTCCAATCGCGGAACTTATGCGGAAATTAACAACAAAACGTAAAGGAACTTAAAGCACACAGCAAGTTTTACGAGGAAACCATCCAGTGCCCAACTGGAAGTAAAACCTCGGCCCTCTTGGGACTTATAAACAACTTCCACTATAATAGGCAACTCTCCTAGTACAACCTATTACACAGACCTTTGCTTCACAAGTTCCTCCTAAGACACTTGCTAATTGATAATAACCTATCCTATCAGACCTAAGACAAACTCAGGCACCTTTTTCGACCCAAGACACACTCAGGTTCCTTTCTCGACCTAAGACACACTCAGGTTCCTTTTTCCCACTTGCAACCCAAGACAGACTCGGGGTGACTGACTACCACTCGAATTTTACGAGATTTCAAACTCATACACTCAAACGTGAATTTAAGAGAATTCACAATCTCACCGCAAAATACAAAACACTCAAAACCCTTTTTTCCATTACAAGATCTCATTGAATATCCCTAAATACATATCTATGAATAAAGAGATAAAACTAATATGTTGGTCACTCGAGACCTGTCTGGAACTCACTGGACGTACTGTAACCAAAACCTGATAGGAACTTTGACCAGGAGGACTGACTTAGCTGAAGGATAAAACCATTAAACACGACCACTACACTTCGTCAGCCTCAACTTTGAATGAATACATATGAGCATATTTATAGTACACTCGAATTATTCATTTCATCTTGAAAAAGATAGATTTTCTAAAAAGATAAGTTTAAAAGATATTTTCTAAAAAACAAGTTTTCCGAAAATATATCTTTTTGTTAAGAATAAAATCTGTCAATAATAATAAGATAAACTTAATGATGTGTTCATTTTATATATATATTTAACCCCGTCCCTTGGTCGTAATTGGTAGTGTTTTTGGATCCTACGAGCCACTTTTATTACTAATTTGTGTTTTCCAGTGCTTTGGTAGTTTTGCTTGAGTTTTGTAGGAATTTGCGTACTTGGAGCAATTTCCCGGGCTTTTCGAGGAGCATCTACAAGTATTGGAAGACCGCGACCCCGTTCGATAGCCCAAGGCCGATTGGAGGGATCAAATCGGTGATTAAGGGCTCGAGCATGAAGATCCAAGGAGGAAAATCGGATTGGGCCAAGGAAAAGAGGCCCAATCGAGGTTTTGGTGGCCTAAGAGAAGTGGCCCGGACCACTTTCTCCGCCCGGAGGCGCGCCCGGCCGGGCGGGGCGAAGCAGCAGTCCGCCCGGAGCACGCGCCCGGACGGGCGCGAGAAGTAACCAGGGAGGAGAAAAGCGGGCCCGGTCGGGCGGTCCCTTGCCCGACCGGGCGCGTGTAGATTTTTAGGGAATTTGATTTCCGATTAGTTTTGTTTAGCGGAGATTGTCTTGCTTAGTATTAATGTAATTTTATTAGGCAAGATTAGTACTTCTTCATTATTATTATTACTCTATTTTTTTTTTCTCTTCCTTCTCTCTACTCAACTTTCTCTCTCTAGATTTTTATTTTCTTTCTTGTTCCTCAACTCTATTGTAATTCCGCCGTCTTGGTACGATTTCTCTCTTAATTAATTTCAGTATTTTATTCTTTCCAATTTCCTTCATGTCTTGTTTGATTATTATGTTTTGCTTAGTTTTAATTATGTCTGAGTAGTTTTCTTTCTAGGGTTTATGGGGATCTAATAAATAATATGAAGGGGTAATTTTATGATTGTTGATTATTAATGCTTAATCGATTTCCTATTGATTGTTTATATGCTATGCAACTAGATTTGGCCAGGTTTAATTGTATGAGTTTAGCAATATTGATTCGAGATTCGAGAGATGAGAATTGATGTTAAGGCTTAGTTTCAATAGGCAGATTAATTTATAAATGGTTAGGTCGAGATTCGAGAGATGAGATTTAATACCGGTAAATTAATTCTGTGATCGTAATACGTAGCGAAAGCCCTTTATGATCTGATTAATTAATGCATTGATGATTGATTATTGTGTTTTACCCTGGAATATTGTTTATTAGTGAACCTATGCCTTAGGCTTTATTATTATTGATTTCTTCCTTAATCATTCCCTTACTCATAATCTTCGTAGTATAGTTTATAATCACAACAATTATTGGTTACTTAAATAATTTGGATTATAATAATTAATTAGGAATAGAAAGACCAGTTTCCCTGTGGATTCGACCCTACTTCCCTATCTGCATAAGTTAGTGGACTTAGGTAATTATTTTTGATTAGGTGATACGACTTTAGCCTGTCAAAATTTGGCGCCGTTGCCGGGGAAACGGTTTTATTTTTATTTCTAATTGTTTTTATAGTTTAGATTATTTTTCCCTTTTGGCTGAAAGGACATTAGTTCTTTGAGGTAGTTCTAATATCTGTCTTTTAGTTCTTTGTTTATGCCCAGGTGTTCCAGATCAGGTTACATTCCATTCGATCTTGAGATCGAACGCTCTTTTCATAGACAGAAGAATTTTTACAGGCAGATCCTAGCAGGTTCTGGGAGTAATAATATTCCTAGAAATCCATTACCTACTTCTAGTGATTCAGAGCATTCTTCTGATTCAGAACTAGAAATGGGTACACCACAAAAGATACCACCTCCACCTCGCAAGCTTAGTGATTATTCGCAACCATCGCTGACGGATTTTCCACATCTTTCTCCTACGCCTGATCTCGAGGGAGTCCAGTTCGAGATCAAGCCCCAGTTCATAACGATGATAGAAAGTAAACAATTCAGTGAAGCAAAGGGTGAAGATCCTAATCTTCACATTGCAGATTTCTGTCAATACTGCAATACTATTAGGCAGAATGGGGTAACGCAGGATCAAATCAGGGAGATTCTTTTTCCCTTTTCTTTATGTAGAAAAGCTAAATTATGGTTTAATGGTTTGAATAGAGCTGCACTTGGTATTACTAACTGGGAGACTCTTGCGTTGAATTTTTATAATAAATATTACCCTGCAGAGAAAACAGCTTTATTGAGAAGCGCCATCCAGAATTTTGCCCAAGAGACAGATGAAGCATTATATGAAGCTTGGGAAAGATTCAAGGATCTGCAGAGGGAGTGTCCCCACCACAATTTAGCGAAGTGGCAGCTGATTCAAGCTTTTTACAATGGTTTAGGAAATGCATCTAGGACAATTTTAGATTCCGCAGCTAGCGGTAGATTTATGAATTTAAATGTTGATGATGCAGGTCAGGTTATTGAAGATATGGCAATCCATAATTCCCAATATGGGAATGCTAGAGGTTTTGCTAACAAGGGTAAGCATCATGTTGATTCAGTCACTTTTTTGCAAGCCCAGCTTACTTCTATTTGTCAGAAATTAGATAATCTTACTACTAACAATCCTAATTCTGTTGCTAATGTTTCTGCTGTTTCTAATAATGCTAACGATGCTTTCTGTGAAAATTGTGGAAGTGTAGGTCATTATGAACAAGATTGCAGGAGTTCAATGGAGCAAGTTAATGCTTTCCAAACTTACAAGCAAAATAACCCATACTCCAATTCCTACAATCCTGGCTACTGGAACCATCCCTACCTATCTTACCGTAGCACCAATGTTCAAAATCCTCCACCTCCACAACAACCACAACAAGCACCCCCTCCACAGCAGAAATATTACCATCCTCATGCTAATCAGAAACCCCCATCACAGCCCCCTACTACATCTTCTGACCTTGCTTTATCAGAAATTAGGGCAATGCTGACCAATATGCAAAAACATATGGAGAGTAGAGACCAATAGATTGACTCTATTATAGCCCATAATAAAGTCATGGACACCCAAATAGCACAATTGTCCTTTACCCTTCAATCTCGTCAGCAGGGAGCTTTACCAGCGCAGGGAATTCAACCTACGGATCATGCAAATGCAATCACCCTAAGGAGTGGTTCACACTACGATGGGCCCCAGATGCCCAAAGAGGATGAACCTGAATTATCTAATATTGTTAATCCTGATTCCGTTGTACCAATTTCCCCTGCAGGGCTGCAGGGTAAAATTCTTGATGCTAATATTTTTGATGATTCATTGCAGGGTACAACCCCAGGGAAGGATGCACCCCAGGGGAAGATTAGGGAAGCACCACCAGTTATCAAATTACCATTCCCTAATCGCCAACTAAAGACTAAGTTGGACAAGCAGTTTGGTAAGTTTCTGGAGGTTGTTAAAAATTTGCAGGTAACGGTTCCTTTTACTGAACTTATTACACAGGTTCCTGCATATGCTAAATTTATGAAAGATATTTTGACTAGGAAGAGGGCCTTTAATGAGGTAGAAACTGTGGCTTTTACTGAGGAGTGTAGTGCATTATTACAAAATAAATCTCCTCCTAAATTAAAGGATCCTGGTAGTTTTTCTATCCCTTGTCATATTGGTAATGTCTTCATAGACAAAGCATTATGTGATCTGGGTGCTTCTGTTAGCGTAATGCCATCGTCTATTTGTTCTAAATTGGATATGGGTGATTTAAAAATTACTAATATTACTTTGCAAATGGCAGACCGTTCTGTTAAATATCCCCTAGGTATTTTAGAGGACGTCCCTGTTAGAGTTGGTAAATTTTTCATCCCTGTTGATTTTGTTGTATTAGACATGGCTGAGGACACACAAATACCCATTATATTAGGTAGGCCTTTTCTCCATACTGCAGGAGCCATTATAGATGTTAAAAATGGTAAACTAACCCTATCTGTTGGTGATGATAATATTACTTTTAATTTAGGGAAGGTTTTAAAAGGTCCTATGCTTGAGGAAAACTGTTGTCTGATTGATGTATTAGATATAGTGGATGATATTTGTGATGATAGCTTGACACAGATTCTTGCAAGGGATCCCTTGGAAGAAATACTTTGTGGTAATTTGTCTGCAGGTGATGCGAGTGTCTGGAGCAAGGAGGTGGATATTATTGAGAAAGCACTTGCCATAGAAGAACTTGATGACAAAGAAAATAAGAAGGTAGTAAAATTAGTTCAGGAAAATGGGGATTACTTGTCACGAATCAGGTATGATGAGGGTAAGGATTTTCTCCCTATAGATGATTCTTTCCCCGATGACAACCTGTATGCAGTAGTAGAGCAACACCCCTGGTACGCCAATTTTGCAAATTATTTAGTGGGTGGTACTCTACCTCTTGACTTGTCCTACCAACAAAAAAAGAAATTCCTGTATGATGTTAAACATTATTTTTGGGATGATCCTTTTTTGTTTCGTGAGTGTGCAGATGGATTATTTGGCAGGTGTGTCCCCGAATGGGAGGTACATGGTATTCTCACTAGCTTCCACACTTCACCTTATGGAGGACATCATGGTCCCTCTAAAACAGTGGCCAAGATAAACGAGTCAGGATTCTATTGGCCCACCATGTTTAAGGATGCTAACATTTTTGTGCAGGCTTGTGACTCTTGCCAGAGGACTGGCAACATCTCGCGGCGGCATGAGATGCCTCAAACTGGGATTTTGGAAGTGGAAATTTTTGATGTTTGGGGTGTTGATTACATGGGACCGTTCCCTTCCTCTAGAGGGAACCGTTATATACTAGTCGCCGTAGATTATGTATCCAAGTGGGTAGAGGCCATTGCCACTCCTACCAATGATGACAAGGTGGTCCATAGGCTTTTCAAGAAAACTATTTTTCCTAGATTTGGAGTTCCTAGAGCCATAATCAGTGACGGAGGATCCCACTTTCACGAGCGGAAGTTAGATACCCTCCTAAAGAAGTATGGTGTTTACCATAGGACAGGGCTAGCCTACCATCCCCAAACTATTGGCCAAGTTGAAGTGTCTAATCGCGAGATTAAGGTCATCTTAGAGAAGGTGGTAGCAAAATCTAGGAAAGATTGGAGCGATAAGTTGGATGACACCCTATGGGCATATAGAACCGCATTTAAGACCCCTATAGGTACCACTCCCTATAGACTTGTGTATGGTAAAGCATGTCATCTTCCGGTGGAGTTAGAGTACAAGGCATATTGGGCTATTAAGGAGCTCAATTTGGATGCTAAGCTAGCGGGAGAGAAGAGGCTTCTACAACTTAACCAACTAGATGAGTTTAGGTTGATGGCCTATGATAGTGCGCGAGTCTACAAGGAGAAGACTAGGAGATGGCACGACAAGATGATCCTTCCGAGAGAATTCAAAGAGGGTGACAAGGTGTTGTTGTTCAACTCTAGGCTTAAACTTTTCCCAGGAAAGTTGAAGTCAAGGTGGTCGGGTCCTTTCACAGTAAAAAGGGCCAACAAGTTCGGTTCTGTAGAGTTGTTTGATGAGCATGGTAATGAGTTCAAGGTAAATGGTCAGAGGCTTAAGATTTATCATGACGGGGCTACGATTGGTGCAGTTGAACTACTACACCTGACTAGTTCCAGCTCACCTTGAGAAAACTATGGTAAGTAGGTCGTGCGGGACCTAGATAAACCAGCGCTTTGCGGGAGGCAACCCGTATTTTATTTGTTTTTATTTTTTTTTGTTTTTCTTCTTTTTCTTATGAGAGGAGAGAGGAGGGAATTTAATGAGTTTTATGAGTTTTTGGTACAGTTTACAGGAAAAGAGTTAGCCAAATTTGAAGAAAGTAGAATCGTCAAACCTTACTCTCGGCCCCGGCCGGGCGGAGCTTCGCCCGACCGGGCGTGAGAGTTGACGTATACGGACTTTAAATTGGCCCGACCGGGCGGAATTACGCCCGACCGGGCGCGAGAAGAGGGCTTTGATTTGAAGAAAAATCGCCCGACCGGGCAAGGACACGCCCGATCGGGCGCGAGACGCGGGTGGGATGAACGCTGGAGATCGCCCGATCGGGCGAAATGGCGCCCGACCGGGCGCGAGCACAGAAAAAAATAAATGAGCCAGATCGCCCGACCGGGCCCCGTGCCGCCCGGCCGGGCGCGCAAACATCTTCCCCACCCTTCTTTTCTTTTTCTTTCTCCTTCTCCTTTCCTTCTTCTTTCTTCGTTCTTTCTTTCTCTTTTCCTTCACTTTCTCTCTCTAAAACTCTTATTTTTCTCTGACTTCTCTCTAAGATTTCTCCTTCATCTCTTACCCAAATCCAAAACTTTTCACATATTTTTACTCCTCTCTTCATCCTCTACACTCCTACATCAAAAATTTTCAAATTCCACAAAATTTATTTTTTGACCACTCATAATGGCGGCTAAAAGGGCGAGGAATTTTCTCAGGGGAAGCTCAAGCGGGTCATCCCAACAATATGACCCGGCTCTTCAACTCCCTCAGTGGCCGACGATAAAGATCGCGACGGCGGAGCAACGGGAGAAATTGGAGGTGCTCTACGGACGAGAGGTAATTCCCTCACGGTGGTTACACCGTCCCACTTTAGAAGCTTTAGGTATTTATGGTTTTGTTAGGAGATTTTTAAACGATATTGGTATGCGTAAATTTGTAGATATGCAACCTTCTTATTTTCTTTGTCATCAAGGATTTTCTCCCTATAGATGATTCTTTCCCCGATGACAACCTGTATGCAGTAGTAGAGCAACACCCCTGGTACACCAATTTTGCAAATTATTTAGTGGGTGGTACTCTACCTCTTGACTTGTCCTACCAACAAAAAAAGAAATTCCTGTATGATGTTAAACATTATTTTTGGGATGATCCTTTTTTGTTTCGTGAGTGTGCAGATGGATTATTTGGCAGGTGTGTCCCCGAATGGGAGGTACATGGTATTCTCACTAGCTTCCACACTTCACCTTATGGAGGACATCATGGTCCCTCTAAAACAGTGGCCAAGATAAACGAGTCAGGATTCTATTGGCCCACCATGTTTAAGGATGCTAACATTTTTGTGCAGGCTTGTGACTCTTGCCAGAGGACTGGCAACATCTCGCGGCGGCATGAGATGCCTCAAACTGGGATTTTGGAAGTGGAAATTTTTGATGTTTGGGGTGTTGATTACATGGGACCGTTCCCTTCCTCTAGAGGGAACCGTTATATACTAGTCGCCGTAGATTATGTATCCAAGTGGGTAGAGGCCATTGCCACTCCTACCAATGATGACAAGGTGGTCCATAGGCTTTTCAAGAAAACTATTTTTCCTAGATTTGGAGTTCCTAGAGCCATAATCAGTGACGGAGGATCCCACTTTCACGAGCGGAAGTTAGATACCCTCCTAAAGAAGTATGGTGTTTACCATAGGACAGGGCTAGCCTACCATCCCCAAACTATTGGCCAAGTTGAAGTGTCTAATCGCGAGATTAAGGTCATCTTAGAGAAGGTGGTAGCAAAATCTAGGAAAGATTGGAGCGATAAGTTGGATGACACCCTATGGGCATATAGAACCGCATTTAAGACCCCTATAGGTACCACTCCCTATAGACTTGTGTATGGTAAAGCATGTCATCTTCCGGTGGAGTTAGAGTACAAGGCATATTGGGCTATTAAGGAGCTCAATTTGGATGCTAAGCTAGCGGGAGAGAAGAGGCTTCTACAACTTAACCAACTAGATGAGTTTAGGTTGATGGCCTATGATAGTGCGCGAGTCTACAAGGAGAAGACTAGGAGATGGCACGACAAGATGATCCTTCCGAGAGAATTCAAAGAGGGTGACAAGGTGTTGTTGTTCAACTCTAGGCTTAAACTTTTCCCAGGAAAGTTGAAGTCAAGGTGGTCGGGTCCTTTCACAGTAAAAAGGGCCAACAAGTTCGGTTCTGTAGAGTTGTTTGATGAGCATGGTAATGAGTTCAAGGTAAATGGTCAGAGGCTTAAGATTTATCATGACGGGGCTACGATTGGTGCAGTTGAACTACTACACCTGACTAGTTCCAGCTCACCTTGAGAAAACTATGGTAAGTAGGTCGTGCGGGACCTAGATAAACCAGCGCTTTGCGGGAGGCAACCCGTATTTTATTTGTTTTTATTTTTTTTTGTTTTTCTTCTTTTTCTTATGAGAGGAGAGAGGAGGGAATTTAATGAGTTTTATGAGTTTTTGGTACAGTTTACAGGAAAAGAGTTAGCCAAATTTGAAGAAAGTAGAATCGTCAAACCTTACTCTCGGCCCCGGCCGGGCGGAGCTTCGCCCGACCGGGCGTGAGAGTTGACGTATACGGACTTTAAATTGGCCCGACCGGGCGGAATTACGCCCGACCGGGCGCGAGAAGAGGGCTTTGATTTGAAGAAAAATCGCCCGACCGGGCAAGGACACGCCCGATCGGGCGCGAGACGCGGGTGGGATGAACGCTGGAGATCGCCCGATCGGGCGAAATGGCGCCCGACCGGGCGCGAGCACAGAAAAAAATAAATGAGCCAGATCGCCCGACCGGGCCCCGTGCCGCCCGGCCGGGCGCGCAAACATCTTCCCCACCCTTCTTTTCTTTTTCTTTCTCCTTCTCCTTTCCTTCTTCTTTCTTCGTTCTTTCTTTCTCTTTTCCTTCACTTTCTCTCTCTAAAACTCTTATTTTTCTCTGACTTCTCTCTAAGATTTCTCCTTCATCTCTTACCCAAATCCAAAACTTTTCACATATTTTTACTCCTCTCTTCATCCTCTACACTCCTACATCAAAAATTTTCAAATTCCACAAAATTTATTTTTTGACCACTCATAATGGCGGCTAAAAGGGCGAGGAATTTTCTCAGGGGAAGCTCAAGCGGGTCATCCCAACAATATGACCCGGCTCTTCAACTCCCTCAGTGGCCGACGATAAAGATCGCGACGGCGGAGCAACGGGAGAAATTGGAGGTGCTCTACGGACGAGAGGTAATTCCCTCACGGTGGTTACACCGTCCCACTTTAGAAGCTTTAGGTATTTATGGTTTTGTTAGGAGATTTTTAAACGATATTGGTATGCGTAAATTTGTAGATATGCATTATTCAACATACCGTGAATTGACTTGTGAATTTTTATCTTTTCTCGTTATTCAAAACCATAAAAGTGGTCCAAAATTAATTTTTAGGCTTAACAATAAAAACATCACTCTTTCTTTTGCGGAATTTTGTAAATTGTTTGAACTGGAACCTGAATTAAACAGACAATGGAATGCTGAGTTTAAAATGGAGGATGTGTATTTAGCTTTGACTGGCATTTCACATGTTTCCGCACAACATGCTAGTGCTAGGCCCATTCATCACCCCGTCCCCAATTTGTGGCAAAGATTTGCTGGTGTATGTTTCCTAGGTAGAAATGAACCCCATAACTGTCAGACCAATGAACTAGCTGTAATTGGCCATTACATGTTTGGGTATGAGAAACTGAACATCGCCCGGTATATCATCCACCACCTAGGTAGGCACGCTACGGCCAGCAACCACCACACTACCCCCATCCGTCTTGGTGGCCTTATCACTAGGATAGCCATCAAGAAGGCCGGTTTTGTAGAGAGTGGACCCCACCGGATGACTAACATGGGACCTGACACCTACATGACCTCTAGGTACCTTGAGGAGCTTGGGTGGTTGCGGGTAGACGAGAACCAGGTCACCCATTGGTGCATTAGGACAGGGACTGAACAACCCTTGCCCATTTTTCCTTTGCCCAACCCAGACCTGACCGCCTTTCCCCCAGGGCAAGAGTCCTACACTTATGCCCTGTTAGTTGCCCATGCTAGGGGTGAGGATCCACAGCAGGCCCAGCCACCGCCTGTACAGCCCATTCCACAGCCACCATCACCACCCCGACAGTCCTATTCCGTCCCTCACGGTGACTCTGACCCAGTTTGGGACTTGCAGAGTATTGGCCAGGCCATAGGTCGCATAGAGCAGACCCAAACCGAGTTCAGACAGATGATTGGCTCTGTCGACCATAGGCTAGGCTACCTAGAGAGGAACCAGGGTAGGGGGCTCTACCCTATGTATGATGATTACGCTCATCGGGGCAACATTCCCGACGATGCGGTTTACCCAGACTGGTTCCAGCCCCCACCTCAGGGATACGATAGGGATCCCACTGCCCATGGTATTTACACAGACTATTCCTCATTCCATGGGTACGGCCAGGACATTCCTTTTGGGGGACCGCCGGGGGGGACTTTTCATGCTAACTATTTTGGTAGTGGCTCCTTTGGTGCAGATGGTGCAGGTTCCAGTGGTGGAGCAGGTGGGTCCTCTCATATGGACCAGGATGAGGATGAGTAGCCAGCTGGGCTACTTTCGAGCCAATGAGGACATTGTCCGATCTTGGCTTGGGGGAGATTTTTGGATTTGGTATATACTTTTCTTCTTCCTTTTTCTTTATTTTTGTTTATTTTTGGTGTGTTTTGTTAGTTTAGATTTATTGTTTTTTTTAGATTAGTTTATTGCTTTCCTTATTTGAAAAATACAAAAAATTAAAAAATCAAAAAAATTAAAAAATACGAACCAATGAACTTTAAATCATGCTTCCCTGTGCCCCATACTTGAGAAAATTGTTTTGATTCTTGGTATTTGATTTTGAGCATTGTGGATTAGTTGATCATGATTTGAAGTTTAGTTACTTGGATTCCTAAACATGCGTCAATTTTGCCCAACTACTTCTGAATATAGTGCTTGACTAGTTGATTTGGTTAGGAATGTGTGATTAGTTCCTGGTATGTCAATGAATTTGAGTATTGATTTGCGACTATGAGTAGTGTTTCATGACTCAATATTATGCACATGTGGAGGACAAAGGCATTTGTTCTTTAGGTAGCCTTCAGATGATTTTAGATACATTTGTTCCCTTCTTGCTACCCATGTTGTTTCCTTGACTTTTTGTTGTTTATTAGCCACATTACAAGCCTATTTTGCCCCATTGGTTACTAGTCCCAAGCTTGGCTTGGGGGAGCTATTAGTGAGTGAGGTGAGGGAGTTTGTAGTGTGCACATTATTTGCACAATTTGGGTGGGGTTGAGAAGTTATTTGTTCTTGATCATATTTTTATTTTGATGAGTTTTATTGTGTATATATTTGAAAAATAAAAGTGTGATGGAAAAAGAAGAAAAAAAAAGAGAAGTTCAAAAAAAAAAAAAGAGTGAGAAAATAAAAAAAGAAAGTGAACTTCTAAAAAAAATAATAAAAAAAAAAGAAGAAAAAAAAATGAAAAAAAAAAAGAGCAAGAGGAAAAAAAGTGTTTGATGTTCAAATTATCTAAGTGAAGGTTGATCAAAAGAAAAGAAAGAAAAAAAAAGTTGAGTTTCATTGTAACTATTTGAGTTTGAGTTCAAAGTTTGTTATTCACTCTTGTTCCATATTATCATATTTTTATGAGTGAAATTGTAAGTTTTGGGATTGATTTTTATGATTGGAGTATATTTGGTGGATTTGTGTTGGAGTTAGTTTTGTTGGAGATGTTTATGATCATTATTTTTGGTCATGGGTTTATTAGAATATGGCTCCCTTTTTGCAAGGCTTTTCTCTCACATATTCCCAAATTTATCCTACCCTTTTTCCCTAGCCTTACATTACAAGCTTTAAAAGACCTTTTGACCTTGTGCATAGAGTTGTGTAAATATGAAAGTGTTGTTTATCAATGCAAGTTATGACTTGACATATTCCGAGTCGACTATTAGGTTGAGTGTATGTTTTTTTTTTAAACACACGAGTGTTGTGAGTTTGGGAGGGCATTGTTCACATTAAAGGGGTTGTGATGGAGAGCGATCGAGTACATCTTTTACTCGCCACATAAATGAGAGTTGAGTGTGTGAGCACTAGTCTTGAATTCTATATGCTCTTGTGGTTTGCTCTACTTGACAATTGTTGGGGAGGAAGGGTGGTTAGATGGATAGGATTGGTTGATTTTGAAGCATGTTCACTTGATTTGCCTTGAATCGTTTGTGCTTTATTTTTGTATTGGGGTGAGGCATGTTTTATTTGTTCATTGAGGATCTCTTTGCTTAGGGACAAGCAAAGGTTTGGCTTGGGGGAGTTTGATGTGTTCATTTTATATACATATTTAACCCCGTCCCTTGGTCGTAATTGGTAGTGTTTTTGGCTCCTACGAGCCACTTTTATTACTAATTTGTGTTTTCCAGTGCTTTGGTAGTTTTGCTTGAGTTTTGTAGGAATTTGCGTACTTGGAGCAATTTCCCGGGCTTTTCGAGGAGCATCTACAAGTATTGGAAGACCGCGACCCCGTTCGATAGCCCAAGGCCGATTGGAGGGATCAAATCGGTGATTAAGGGCTCGAGCATGAAGATCCAAGGAGGAAACTCGGATTGGGCCAAGGAAAAGAGGCCCAATCGAGGTTTTGGTGGCCCAAGAGAAGTGGCCCGGACCACTTTCTCCGCCCGGAGGAGCGCCCGGCCGGGTGGGGCGAAGCAGCAGTCCGCCCGGAGCACGCGCCCGGACGGGCGCGAGAAGTAACCAGGGAGGAGAAAAGCGGGCCTTGCCCGACCGGGCGCGTGTAGATTTTTAGGGAATTTGATTTCCGATTAGTTTTGTTTAGCGGAGATTGTCTTGCCTAGTATTAATGTAATTTTATTAGGCAAGATTAGTACTTCTTCATTATTATTATTACTCTAGTTTTATTTTCTCTTCCTTCTCTCTACTCAACTTTCTCTCTCTAGATTTTTATTTTCTTTCTTGTTCCTCAACTCTATTGTAATTCCGCCGTCTTGGTACGATTTCTCTCTTAATTAATTTCAGTATTTTATTCTTTCCAATTTCCTTCATGTCTTGTTTGATTATTATGTTTTGCTTAGTTTTAATTATGTCTGAGTAGTTTTCTTTCTAGGGTTTATGGGGATCTAATACATAATATGAAGGGGTAATTTTATGATTGTTGATTATTAATGCTTAATCGATTTCCTATTGATTGTTTATATGCTATGCAACTAGATTTGGCCAGGTTTAATTGTATGAGTTTAGCAATATTGATTCGAGATTCGAGAGATGAGAATTGATGTTAAGGCTTAGTTTCAATAGGCAGATTAATTTATAAATGGTTAGGTCGAGATTCGAGAGATGAGATTTAATACCGGTAAATTAATTCTGTGATCGTAATACGTAGCGAAAGCCCTTTATGATCTGATTAATTAATGCATTGATGATTGATTATTGTGTTTTACCCTGGAATATTGTTTATTAGTGAACCTATGCCCTAGGCTTTATTATTATTGATTTCTTCCTTAATCATTCCCTTACTCATAATCTTCGTAGTATAGTTTATAATCACAACAATTATTGGTTACTTAAATAATTTGGATTATAATAATTAATTAGGAATAGAAAGACCAGTTTCCCTGTGGATTCGACCCTACTTCCCTATCTGCATAAGTTAGTGGACTTAGGTAATTATTTTTGATTAGGTGATACGACTTTAGCCTGTCACTTAACATAAAATCAGATTTTATTCCAATCTTATCTTTTAGTTTAAAAATACTTTTTAAACAAAATTTATCTTTTTCCAAAAGGGATTTATTAGAAGATAAATATCTTTATTTAGTAAAACCAAATCCCTAAAAGATATGCACGTCCTAGATAAATATATATATCATTAAAACCGACTTTTAATGACGTGCATACTTAAGTTCCTATTAGGTTCCTGAACTCTGACAGTCTCTAAGTTCCTGACAAGTCAGTTACTCTAATTTCATTGACTGTTTGGAGTTCACCTTGGTTTTATATAGACTTGTTCCAGACCGACTTTTATGTCCAACATACTTACATGAATCCTAGAGCAATATACTTCTATTTCTCTGTCTTCATGTTGCTTCTCTGAAACTCTTATTCTGGAATCCTATAGTCTTGATATATTCTGGATCTTAGGGTTTGCCCCAGCATTACACCGGAACCAGGTCGTTACAACCCATTTCGAAGTTCCTGTTAAGAAACTTCTGGAAGTTCCATTTCTGGAACTCTTCTTCTAACTTTACTTGTATCCTCATGGATCTTCTAAAGTTCCTCTGTTTCAGTTCCTACTTCAGCCCTCAACGCTTACTGAACCTGCAAACATCACAACACTAGAAAATCCTTATTAGATGGAAGTTTGCTCAATTCTTAACATCATCATCAAAACCTCATAAGGGTTACCAAGTTGCCCCTTTTTAATGATGACAAACTGAGCAAACTTCTGAGGATAACAAAGTAACTCAGAAGGTTAGTTTTTTCATTTATAAAAACAATAAAAGAAAACTAAACTAAATTAAAAGACTCCTACACATACATGACCTATATATGTATAGGATACTTACCTTATGAAGCTAACATATGCAAACACATGTTTACATAGTTACCTTCATGGTTCCTTAGCCATCATCATGCTTGTCAACCATAACACTTATCGTTGTTCTTGTTCCTCTATTGCTTATCCTATATTGCTCAAGTTCCTTACATATATACCTGTCATTACTCAGGTTCCTTGTATCCTGTTCCAAGCATAACTTGCTCCTTCTATGCACAACTTAACATACACATTAGATAGATAATCATCATTAGTTTATAATCATCAAAACCTAATTGCTCAACAAATCTATAATTCCTTATTTCTGTTTACTCATTCACTATTCGCTCTTTACTAGTGCAAAAATTTGGGTATGAAGTGTACGTTTGGTTTATCCACTTTCAATGGTCAAATTTAGAATTTTAAAGTAAATTTATATGGAGTTTGAATTATACTTGTTAAGATAGTTTTGTAGTTACAATTCTCTTTTGTTAGAGAATAAGTCATATGTACATTCTTTTGGTAGGAAAATTTTATACTGTCAATTGTCAAGTGCCATGAGATAGTTTGTTGTGAGCTGTGAAGATTGGAAGAGCCTGCTGGGAAATTTTGTCTGGTACTCTTTTCTTTTTAATTTACATATGATCTTTTATATATCGTTCTCTTTTGTATTCTCAAATTTTGTGAGAGCCCCGTTCTTTATAGTCGATTAGAAAATATGTGACTGATGCTTGTGGAACTTACCTGTCCACCATATTGTAAACTGCAAAGGTGAAAGTTTTTTTTTATATGTTCTAAACTTCTGATTTTGTTTTAGTATTTCCATAAATCAATACTCAAATCAATTCTCTTGGTCTTACTATGTAGTATAGTCTGAATATTGAACAATGTTCAATCACGTACTGAACATTTCATACAGTTGCTGATGCGTTGGAGTATGGTTCTGCACTATCTCGGTTCTCTTAGTGGCTAAATGACTTGGTCAAGGTGTTATGTTTGATACTTTTTCATTCTTTAATTGAGCTTCGAACTTAATTTACTTTTTATTTTGGCAGGACATAACAACCTTATATCCGTTAACTCTTTATCCAACCGACTAACGAAACTTGTGAAGCTATAAAGGTGAAGTTTTTTCATACTTATTTGTGGCTTTGATTCTGAACTTTAACTTTCTTATATTGTGGATAATTGTAGGTTTTCAGAACTTAGATTGTAGTGAATAATTTATGAACTTTTATTTATGTTTAAGTGTGGTTAGAATCTCCATTTTATTTGACCAAACCTTAGCTTGTACTGATGCACTTGTGTCTGCATTCCAGAGGATGTGACTCAGCCAAGCTGAAAAGGTGGCAGCGGAGGAAGGAGGAGGATGTGAATTATCGTGTTTCAGCATATGTTTAAGCATTGTAATTGTTTATATTTCTCAATGAATTTGTAATATTACAAGTATTTATTAATAAAAATATCTAATTTTATCAATTTTAGTGAAAATAAAAAGGCAAATTTTTTTATATTTTTTTGGCATAAAGGGCACCGGTGATCAGTTTAAGGGAAATCGCTGCCCATTACACTTTTTTTTAACTACGCTTGATAAAATGGTACTAGTTAATTAACAATGTGTTACATTAGTTTGCAAAAAGTGATATATAATGTCGAATATAGTGATAATTTATGTCAAAAGATGATTGGAAAATGTTACCTAATAGTCAATAAGGTGTTACATTAATTCACAAAAGTGATACACAAAGTTGGATAAAGTGTTACCACATGATTGAAAAATGTTACTAAAGATAAGTAAGTGATACATAAAAAGTAAAAAGTAACACTTTAAAAATGATACTAATAGTATAAAAAATGTTACATAAGTGGGTTTATAGTAACACTTTTAAAAGTGTTACCGTACGTGACCCAAAGTGTTACATAAGACCTAAGGTAACATGGGCAGATGTATCACCCACTAAAATGTTACCTATTGTCTATAATAACACTTTTACCACTTTATGTAACACTTTTTGGGTGTTACTTAAGGTTAGTTATGTACTAGTAGAGTATTAATAAGGGCACATACTTCTGCCCTAATGGCAATCCTTGCACCAACAGATAAAGACTTAACTTCTTGAAAATCACTCATGGCATCGAAGAAAATTTCTTCTTCTTGAACTTCTTCCGTGGGAGGATCTTCAACAGGTTTAATAAGGAATGATGGGTCTATTGGATCCTGTTCATCAGATATTAATTAAATTACCAAGGAATCTGAAAGTGGAGAAGTGTTGATGCTTGGCTTCTTGCTAGCAGGAGGCACTCTTCTTTTAATTTCCAACAGCTCTCAGTAGAGTGGCCCCCTACCTTGATGATATTTGCAGTGTGCATTTGGATTCCAACTAGGCAATCTCTTTTTAGGAGCAAGATCTTGAAGGGATCCAACAAGAGTGATGAGTCCCTTGGCATGAAGTCGATCGTAGGCAGTATCATAGCTCATCCCAATAGGAGTGAAGTCTCTTTTAAATTGCTTCTTTTGTCCTTGATTATTCATGGCTAGGACATCATTCAAATTAGAGGTACTAACATTGTTACTAGAGTAGGTGTTTTTTGAAGAAGAAGTATTTGTCGTTCTTCTTTCCTTTCCAGCCACTGTTGTTACTCTTGTTACAGCTTTCTGTTTTGCAAGATCATCTTCAATCTCAATGCATATGTTATAAACAGCTTTGAAAGTATTTAAATTGCATTGATATTTCAAATGTTTTAGATATTTTTCTTGGAGGTTCTTGATGAACATCCTTACAGATTCTTTATCATTGGGAATTTCAATCATTCTAGCGGAAGTTTCCTCCAACCTATTATAGAAGATAGTCTATCCTTCATTCTATTTTTACTTAAGCATTTTAACTTAGGGATGTCATTGGCAGAGAACTTTTGCGTAAGAAGTTATTTATCCACTAAGACCCCTTTGGAGCTAATTCCAAAGTACTTGTAGTCATTAGAGATTTGAATCAAGCTATCTTCCATGAGTTTGATGGTCTCGACTGGTACTTGCTTGTTAGGATCATTAACTTGAGTAGTAAGCCCTTTAAGCATCTCGGCAAGTCCATTGACAGTTTGTTGAAGCTTCTCGAATTCTTCCGGACTGGCCATTATTATGAACTTCTTTCTGGGTTGAATCGGTCTATCAAAGAGTTGTATTTGAACGAAGGTGTTGTCCTTGATTAAACGCCCTTCTCTCCTTGACCAAGTACTGTAAAATTAAACCATTGACTCTTTTAATGACTCGACTCGAATTGACACTTATTGTTTATTAGGTTGAAAAGGCAAAAAATGGGTGCACATTTTGGGAATTAAGTATGGGGATAAAAATTAAGTTTAAAGCAACATGGTTTATGTTGGGAGGATAATATCCGACTTACCCCCCTTAAAAATGACGGAAAAAACACACACGAGACTTAGACATGGTCATGGTGAAAACATATATACAAAGTGTGTGCATTGATTCGTGATTGAAAGTGACATGCTAAGACTCGTGTAATAACCATGGGACTATGTGAGTAAACTCAAATAAAGACTAAGGGCATGTTCACATTTACTTAATTTCAGTTTAGTTCAGTTCAGTTCAGCTCCAATCAGTTCAGTTCAGTTCAGCTCTTAATTTCCCTCTCTCATAAAATATTCATTTCAGCTAAGTTCAGTTCAGCTCCAATTAGTTTAGTTCAGTTCAGTTTAATTCAGTTCAGCTCCAATCAGTTCTGTTTAGTTCAATTCAGTTCAGTTCATTTTAGCTCAGTTTAGTAAATGTGAACAGGCCCTAAGTTAAGACTGTGATTATTTAGTTAATTAATCAAAAATATTTTAGACTCGACGCGAAGACTCAGAAAGAAAAAACTAAACCATCACGAAACGATGGAATTATCACGTCGCGTTGGCTCCATCGCGGTGCGATATGACTATCGTGTTGTGATGAAAGATGACGTTGTGCGGCACAAGTCAAACTTCCACACCAAAAAAACTGGAATATTAGTTTAACTTGTTTTCAGTAAATCTTTCAAAAGGGGTAAGCCTATAGTCTTACTAAGTCAATTAAGTATGTTTAGACGCTATTAATTCAAATTAACTAATTAATCAAGCAAAGTCCTTTTAGTCATTGATTAGTGTGTTAAGACTTTATTTACAAATACAAAAGGTTAGTTTAATCACATGTAAAGATATGCACGAGTAAGGAATGCACAAGTAGTCAAATAGTCATAACATGATGCAATGAGTTTGCAACCTAACAATGGCTCTAGTTCTCTAAAGTTCGAGGATTATGGTAGTCAAAAGAGGGTCCATGGTTATGAGTCTGGATGCATCGCATAGAAGCCTTATCTTTGGAAGGGTTGGCGCGTATGGATGGGACCCCGCAAGTTGAACTTGCTTCCATGGTTTGGTGAATTCACAAACTCATATGTACCCATCGTTGCACGGAGCGTTCGATTGGGTAGATGGAGTGTAAATTCCCAGGGACTAAAGCCATATGAAGAACACATATGGGTTCAGAAAAGAAGGAAAAACTCAATCAGGAAGTAGAATCGGCAAGATAGTACTAGAATCGGTCAAAACAAGAAGGCAGATTCCTGGCTCGATGTCATAAGAACTCGGCGTGAGAAAACATGGTCTATCGCGTCGCGATAAGGCTATCACATGACGATAGACACAGACACTACTGTCTTACGATAGTTCCTACGCTTTGCAGCAATTTTCTCTTTTCTTAGGATTTTTCGATTTTCACAATATATTATGTTTTTAACGCATAAAAATCATATGTTTCTAACGCATTATGGATGGTCTTTCCAATGCGAACCTTTTGTATGTTTATGCCACAATGTTAATCAAAATTACGCACATGAATATCTAGAATCTTTCAAGTCTCATCCACTCATTCTAAGTCAATTACAAAATTAAATTTTAGTAATCAAAATAGAAATCCTCCCTAGTGGAGTTGCCAAAAACTTGTAGGGAATTTTTCAACACTCAACTTGAGCCCCACAGTGATCATGCTTTTAGGCATAGTGGCATCCAGAGAGAAAGAAGCTAGAGATGAAAGAGTCGACAACAAGTTTCTTGTAAACCGTTCACGGGTGTGAAGGTTACACCCCATTCACGATCACGGAAATCGCTAACTCCATAGTAGTCCGGAACCATGACTGGATATTCGGGGATGATGGTACGAATCCAACCTAAAAGAGATTGAACCCGCCCTAAATGGGCCTCTACTTAATTCTTATGATATTCATGTGCGCTTTTCGATCAACATACATTCATCAAATTAATCCTAAGTGATCTGTGCCATTTATGGCACCTTTAGGCTATGTTTTCTTTATATTTTTATGCATATTTGTAGCCTTTTATTTCGTGTTTTTACGTAATAAATCTTGATTTGCGTGCTTTTGTATTATTTTAGAGAAATGCGCACTTTTAATGTTTTTCTTATTATTTTACTCATTTCTCGGCTATTTCCCTCACCTCTCCGTTTGTTTGACTTGTTTTGTAGGTATGTCGAGCTTCTCGGGATTTAATTATCAAGGAAGAAGCTCATGTGCATTCAAGGAAGTTAACGGAGCCAAATAAGGAAGCCAAACATGCAAAGTCACGCCAATCAAGCTAATTTCGGAAGCACGAGTCCCAAGGCAGCAGCCTCGAGCAACAAGGCAGCAGCCCCGAGCCCAAGGCCACTGCCCCAAGATGCCTCGCACAGCAGCCATCTTCACCAAACCAACCACCACACCTTTCATCTCCCCTGCTCCTCCATCTCCCCTGCTTTCCCCTGCTTCACAGCAGCAACTCCTCCTCGCAACGCGCCACTCCTGGAAGCAACCGCACTCACCTCACAACAACAATTGCAGCAACACCAGTGGCAGCCTCCCCTGCTGCCCCTTTTAACTCCACCAACACTCACTCCTTCCCCTGTTTTCCTCCCACCAAATAACCACCTCACGCAATAACAAATTCACCAACAACTCCCCTGCTCCCGCAACAACCACCAATTGCCCCTGCTCCAGCCGCACCCAATCACCTCCAATTACACGCCACCAGCCGTAAAACACCCGCAAACAACCACCAAAATCCCGCAGCAACCACAGTTGCAAGACCACCCAAAACCGCCACCACTCTCGCAACCTCCTTCATTTTCCCCAATTCAATTGAAATTCCCCGAGGACGCGGGTGTGAGAGGAGCGGACGCGGGCTCGATGTCACAAATCAGGCAGTAAGTAGCCGCGGTTGTCCCGAGGTCCTCCCGCGGACGCGGTGGCTATGGAGAGGGCGCAGCTTAGACCACCGCGGGCGCGGCTTTCTGGGTTCAATTTAAACCCGTATCACGAGCTTCTCACGTGAGCATTAATAAGATCGAGCGGTCAAGATTATTTGCTAAAAATTGCTAATGGTGCTGATTTGATGATGAAGATTTGCGAGAGATGATGGTGGTGTGATGAATTTCAGAGCAGCCACGAAAGGAGAAGGAGGGGAGTTGAGGGTCTGACTTGTTTTTTGGGGATTTATTTTCTTTTTCTTTTCCTTTTATTTTTTATTTATTTCTTTTCCTTTTCCTTTTTATTTTATTTCTCCTTTCTTATTTCTTTTCTTAATTTATTTTCCTTTCTTATTTTTATTTTCCTTTTCTTAGTTTATTTATTTTATTTTCCTTCTTTTATTATTTTTCTTAGCTTAGTTTAAATACCCATTTTTGGGGGATAATTAGTCACCAACTTTTATTCTATTTTCTGAATTAGCTTAGTTTTCTCTCTCTTAGGTTGAGAGCTTCTCTCTCTAGATTAGGCTATTTTAGGAGTAGTTTTAGAGAGAGAAAGTGAGAGATTTCAATGGTGATTGAGAGATTGAAGATGCAAGTGTGACAATTGTGTTTGAGATTTTCTCTATTATCAATGAGCATTTCTAAACTCTATCTCATTTAATTGCTTTGTTCAATTTGATGTTTGTTTGGTTTGATTTTGTTATTTGATGTTTGATTAGAGTAATTGTTCTTGGTATTTTGTTCTCTATAGTTGATAGTAGATTTGATCATGTTTCTTGAGTAGTTTACTTGCTAGGGTTTGGGTAAACATGTGTGATTGATGGATTGAGATTGATTTGGGAATTAGAGTAGTTCTTGTGTTGTGATTAAATTGATTCATAGAGGTTTGCATGTTGCATAAGTTTGATTGGAGTAGCTAACCATGATTGCTAGCATTGATTGCATGATTGAATTGATTGACATGACCACTTGATATCGATTTGATCATAATTAGTTGAGTATTTGATTATGTTTCTTCATATTGTTTAGCACTAGAGAAATCTATGTTAGAGAGTGTGAGGATGATTAGTTGAATGCCCCTAATTGCTCCTACTATTTGTCTTTGCATAGCTTGGATTGCTTGACTCCCTAATTACCTTGGTTATCATGAATGCATGTTGATCCCCATTCCCTAGTGTTTCATTTGTTTGGTTCTTGATTTAGAAAGTAGAATAGCGTTAACTTTCACCTTGGACTTCGACCTAGCTTAGGCGTTAATTAGAAACACTTGAACATAACCATTCCTAGTGGTTCGACCCTTGACTTACCTCTATACTTGTATTTAGGTAGTTGAGTGATTATAAATTTGTTTGACCGTAGGGAGGATTAGTTCAGCGACATAGTTTTCCCACGTCACTAAGCATATTTAATCTACGTTGGTTGATTATTAACGTACAAATAAATCTATTATTGGCGATCACTTGAATTAAAATAATATGAACCTAAATCAAATTATTAATTATCTTATCATGCATGATTTCAAGTACAAATTCCCTTTAAACCTGTAGTAAAGGGCGTGATCGAGCAATAATAATAAATCAAGCAACATATAATAATTGACACAACAATCATCATCATGATCAATATCATAATTAGCAAGATCCTAGGCATGATACCAAACGGATTAATAACAAATTCTAGCATGTCAATAATAATAAAGATCAAGATTTATCCCTTACATGATACTAGAAACATGAAAGCATTCTAACATGATACTAAAAATCATAACAACATGTAACTAGGAATTAAAACAAGATTCTAAGCATGATTTCTATATCAAAGGAACAAGCAAATAATTGAATTACTTATTTTGATGCCTCGTATCTCTTTCTATCAAAACAATACACACGTTAGTAAACTTCAAGAAAGATTAAATCAAATAAATAAATCAAATAAGAATTGAAATATGGATTGGGGAACTATTAACCTTTCACATCGAGGTCGAAGGCAACTTCTAGAAGGGCTTGGAGTATTCTAGTCTCGCAAAGGACGTATGGTGTTTGTTAAGAAAAGTACCAAAGGATGTATTTAGAGATGTGTTTAGGCTAAGGCTAAGAAAGTGAGAGAAGAAGCTTTATCTTAGAGAGGGAAAAAGATGATGATTGTTGGTGAGTGAAAATGGAGGAAAACAACCTCTATTTATAGGGAAAAACGACGAAAAATATTAGAAAAGAGTTAGAATCCCACTTAGGATTCCATCGTGACATGAAAAATCCAACGTGACGCGATAGGCACATCGCGACGCGATATTTCTATCGCTCAGAGATGCTTTTCGGAAGATAGAATCCGTACGAAATTCGACTTCCAATCAAATTGGATTAATCGAATTTCCGTACGTATTCTAATTTTATCAGAATTAAATCTATTAAAAACAAATGTTTTATCCAATATAAAATTCTTAGTCTTTATCTTTTCAAAAACAGAATAAACTAGTATAGAACCCGTGCAATTGCACGGTTTTAAAAGTTCAAATATTAAATCTTTCAAAACTTAAAACTATTGTTATTAATTTATTCCACACTAGTAAAAATCGCCTATAGTATTCATTATTTCATAACAATAATGTGTACCCATTTATCAGAATACTCAATAATAATGTGTGCCTATTTATTCAAGAAAAACGTGGTAAAAATATTCTCAACTTTTAGAGTTTTAGCTATTCGCTCAAAATAATCCCAACTTTGAATTATTGTTAATTAATTTGAACTTTGGAAGTCATTCACTCAAATGTATGAGCCGGTTTTAACTCGTTAAAGATGTTTTTTTTAAAGTGATACATGTCACCATAAGATTGTGTGAAAATAAATTAAAAAAAACCTTAAGAAAATTAAAAACATAAGACCCAATCCTCAACCCACGACAACCCCACCACCACCCGTCTCCAACATCCCTCCTCTCATCAGACCAGCCCAAGTCCCTGACCCCCACCCTGCTACGCCCAGACCCTATCATTCACTCTGACATTGCGCGCTCTCCCCTTCCCGTGAAACCACTAAATCCCACCCTGAAATCCCTAATAACTCCTTCTCCCAGCCCACCGCATAAAATCCCCCAATCGCGCCTTCCCCAACCCTTCAAGGGTAAAGCGGCAGTAAATAGCAAGCTACAACGAATGTATGTACCCCAAACATAATAAAATAATATCATTCTTTTAGGATTCAAGTCTTGTACTGTCCATCTAGTTATGAAAAGATAATTTATTATATCCATTAGTAATAATATCTATACTATTATCATAAATATAGATGTTTAGGGTAAAAATACCCCAGGTATGTGGCCCAATCTCATAGTGACACGTGGCCCAATAAACAGGCGACACGTGGCCCTATGAGAATATGACACGTGTCCACTTGTCATGATGACACATGTCAGCCATCTCTAAATGCCCCAATGCTGAAATCAGAAAGAGAAAAGGGCTCTAATGACCTCAGGCCCAAATCCCGAGAAAACCTTGAAAGCCGTAAAACGGCGCCCTTTACGACACGTGGCGACCTCTGATTGCGCAGCCAATCATGTCACGAAATTCTAGGGCATAAACCCTAGAGGGGTACATGTTCTCACCCCTATAAATACCCCAATCATTTATGATGGGAAGGGGAATTTGCGACATAACATAAATATAGAGCATTAAAGAGCTCCAACTTCTCTCTACTTTCTCTCTCTAGCCTTTTCCGTTTTCGTTCACTAACTTGAGCGTCGGAGGCGAATATTCCGTACACCGGAATATTCGTTATTTTGCAGGTGTCCGAGTCTCATTGCCAGCAGAGCGTGACCAGTATCCGAGGGAATCACAAAAAACCCCGAAACATTTGGCGCCGTCTGTGGGGATACTCGTCCGTTATGGCAATAGATGGTCAGACACCTAATTCTGGACCTCGTCCAGGCGAAGATGGATATGTAGAGGACATACATACTACCATACACTCAAGCAATCCTTTGACTGCCTCATTTGAAGAGGCCGAACAACCTTCCCCAGCTGCTTTAATGGCCGAGCTGACTAAGCTCCGCAAGGAGTTAGCGGCTGTCCAGCAAAAAGGGGGAGGAAGTATCTCTAAAAAAGCCAACAACAAGACCAATGCAACCGATGCTGGTAATACCCCATTCCGTCGTCCGCACGGAAGGTCTCCCCGAGTCCCACGGACCAATTTCTCTAACCTGCTGGCGAAAACACAGTCGGCTGGGGGGAAGGGCAGACAGCCAAAAAGAGTAGAGGCTGAACCGTCCCAGCGTTTTAAGGATGCAAGGGACTACATTCGGCACAAACAAAGGGAGAGGGCCGCATACTCTGATACGGCCTCTACCCCAACCATGCCGGAGGGAGTCTCCAACCAATCTTTCTCCCAATACACCAACACGGCTGCTTCCAGCAAGAGTCATACTATTACTCCCCATCCACTTCAGCCATTGCCATATCAGCCCCCTCAAGTACTCAATGGGTTGATGCAACCAACTCCCCAAGTTTTTGGGCAATATGGGCCGTATGGTCAGATATTCGGCCAGACTCCCTACCTGGCTGGAACGTCCGCCCAGCCTCAGCCCATTGATTGGCAGATGCGTTTGTTGAATTTGGGAGATAAGCCGCCTCCGTTTTCGCAAGACATATTAGTGTCTCCTCAACCAGCAAAAGTGAAGAGTGTACTAGTGGGTGCCTATGATGGTACGGGCAACCCAGAAGAGCATGTTACCTCGTACAGGAATCTGATGTACTTGCAAAGTGTAGATGATGCTACATGGTGTAGATGCTTCCCGGCCACTCTCAAAGGGGTAGCTCAGGATTGGTTTAACAGCCTTCCAGCCGGATGCATCAATTGCTTTACCACCCTCAGTTTGTTGTTTGTGGGGAACTTCTCATACAACATCCCACCAAGAAAGACAAGTCTCAACTTGGCTACAATTGTCCAAGAAAAGAATGAAGGACTACGCTCGTACGTCCAAAGGTTTAACCAAGAAAAAGCCCAAATTCATAATCTTCCGGATGAAATGGCTTACTCAGAATTTCTCCGGGGATTAAGGCATAATGGTTTTAAGTTTGATTTGGTAAGAAAAAAGATTCGGTCATATGCAGGTGTATTGCGGGAAGCCGAAGCCTATATTGAGGCCGCGGATTTTTGTTCGCTCACCAAATCAGAACAGCCGGCCAAGGGGGCTGAGAAGAAACAATCTTCTCGGCAAGACTCGGCCGGCCGAAAGAAAGAAAGAAACAAAAGAAAAGAAGTCTGGGTAGCTGATGACCAGCAACCCAAGTCAAAGAAAAGCAAGACATACGAGCCTCAGTATGAGTTCAACAAGGATGGTTACTCTATCTTGATGGAGATAAAAGACAAGTTTGAGTTTGAGAAGCCTCAGCCTTTGAGAGGCTCAGCCCAGTACAGAAACAAAAACAAGTATTGTCATTACCACAAGGATGTGGGTCATGACACGAATGAGTGTATTAACTTGAAGAGACTGTTGGATAAGTTGGCCGACAAGGGTCTGCTGAAACCCTATGTGACCAAGTCCAAATTCACCTTCAAGCGGACAGACAACACGTCCGAGAAAAAGCAACAAAGCGAAAAGAAGAATGACAAGGAAGATGATGGGAATAGCACTGATTCAGGTTTTGTGGCCGTCATATCAGGAGGCTTTGCTTCAGGCGGCCCTACCATGAAAGGAATCAAGCAGGACGCCCGAAACCTGTCAAATGTGATGCAAACGGACGTTGTTAAAGCCGAGCCATTTCCTGAAGTGATCATAAGTGAGGCTGACCGTGGTGAGGTCAGAGCTTTGCACAATGATCCCATGGTCTTCGTAATGAAAATAGCAAATTTGAAGGTGGGACGGATATTGATTGATACGGGCAGTTCGGCCGATATCATAAGTCTCTCTGCCTTGAGGAATTTAAGCTTCCCAGAAGATGCCCTCCAAGATATAACTCACCCCTTAGTAGGATTTGGGGGGAATATCATTCATCCAGTCGGACGGATTGACCTTCCCATCCGTTTCGGGCAGAAGGGGGAAGGAAGAGACATGGTCGTCCGTTTCCTTGTGGTAAAAGAATTGACTGGGTACAACGTAATCCTTGGCCGCCCTACTCTCAATGCAGCCAAGGCGGTCATAGTGCCCCACTTGATGTTGCTAAAGTTTGAAAGGTCAGACGGAAAAATCGGAACAATTCAAGGAAGTCAGAAAATGGCCAAGGAATGTAATCAGCTGGCCGTGAAGCCAACCGCACGCGGCCCAAAGTTGTCCGAGGTAAAGGAGGAAGGAACCTCACTCCCAGCATACCAGGTCGGCCAGAAGCGTAAGGCGACCAGGGCAGAGGAAGCCTAGCAACTAATGACTGTCGGCCGGCCAGATGAGTTGAGGCCCCAGCCGGCCGGCAGCCACCAGGATATAGTGCTTGACTCCAACCACCCAGAACGGACAGTTAGTGTCGGCACTATAGCCTTGGAATTGCTTGGGGATGAGTTAGTGCGGCTGTTAAGAGAATTCAAAGATGTGTTTGCATTTGAAGTTGGTGAAATGCCAGGAATAAGTCCTGACCTGGCCGTGCACAAGTTGGCCGTGAATCCTTTGATAAAGCCTATCCGCCAGAAGAAGAGAAATCACGGAGAAGAGAGGAATCAGGCGGCCGTAGCAGAGGTAAAAAAGCTGCTGGACGCCGGTTTCATTCGGCAATGCTTTTACCCAGATTGGGTGGCCAACGTAGTTCTTGTGAAAAAGCCGAATGGGACTTGGAGGATGTGCGTGGATTACACGGACTTGAACAAGGCGTGTCCAAAGGATAGTTTCCCCTTGCCTAAGATCGACCGCTTGGTTGATTCTACGGCCGGACACGCCCTTATGAGCTTCATGGACGCATACTCCGGATTCCATCAAATTCCTTTGTGGGAAGAAGATCAAGAGAAAACAGCGTTTGTGACCGAGCAGGGATTGTACTGTTACAAGGTTATGCCATTCGGCCTCAAGAATGCCCCTGCTACATTTCAGAGGCTTGTTAACACGGTCTTTAGAGACCAGCTCGGCCGGAACATGGAGGCATATATTGATGACATGATTGTCAAGTCAAAAGAGCCGGCCGACCATCTCAAGGATCTACGAGAAACGTTCGCCGAACTCAGGCGGCATAAGATGATGTTGAATCCAAAGAAGTGTGTATTTGGTGTTGAGTCCGGCAAGTTTCTCGGATTTTTGATTGATCAACGTGGAATCGAGGCCAACCCTGAAAAAATTCAAGCCGTCCTTGACATGAAGTCTCCAAGAACAATCAAGGAAGTACAAAGACTGACCGGCTGTTTAGCAGCCCTTGGAAGATTTTTGTCAAGATCAGGGGATAAGTGCCGATACTTTTTTCAAACCATTAAGAAGAAAGCCCTGTTCGAGTGGACAGAGGAGGCCGAGGAAGCATTCGTACAGTTGAAAAATCACTTGCATACATTGCCTCGCCTCGTCAGTCCGCTCAAGAATGAAAAGTTATATATCTATCTTGCCATCTCCGAACACTCTCTGAGTGCCGTCCTTCTTGCTGAAAGGGACGGCCATCAGGTCCCGGTGTATTTTATCAGTCACGTACTTCACAATGCTGAGCTGAAGTACCCCCCAATTGAAAATTTTGGCCTGGCCTTGTACATGGCCTCAAAGAAGCTGCGGCCATACTTTTTAGCACATTCAATCGTGGTCTATACGGACCAACCCTTGAAGAAGCCGTTCTCAACTTTGGAGGCAAGTGGCCGCATGCTCAAGTGGGCCTTAGAGCTCAGAGGTTTTGACCTTGTGTTTGAACCAAGGAAGGCAATCAAGGGGCAAGCCTTTGCGGATTTTTTGGTTGAAATGACGCGGCCTGATCTTCAGCCGGCCGGGGACCAAGTTTGGAAAGTGTTTGTGGATGGTAGTGCAACAGCGACCGGGTGTGGCGCTGGTATTATATGTGAATCTCCTGAAGGAGATAAGTATGAGTACGCGTTGAGGTTTCAGTTCCAAGCGTCAAACAATGAAGCTGAGTACGAAGCATTGTTGGCCGGCCTAAGGATGTGTAAAGCGGCCGGGGCAACCAAAATTGAAGTATGCTCGGACTCCCGGCTAATAGTCCATCAGGTCAATGGTGGCTTCCTCGGCGTCATGTGATACCCCAAGATCAGTGTTTTGGGAAGTAAAGGAAAAAAGGAGCATTGATGCCGAGCCCGTTCATATAATAGATAGAAGTTCAACCTGGATGGACGGAATTATTTCCTACTTAAGGGATGGAATACTTCCGGACGATCCGAAAGAGAGTTGGCTATTGAAGAGAAAGGCGGCCTGGTTTGAGATGAAAGATGGGGAGCTATTCAAAAGAGCCTTTGTGAAGCCTTACCTTAAATGTATAACTCCTGAGAGAGGGCATGATGTGTTGGATGATCTTCATCAGGGGCATTGTGGTTCGCATATTGGAGGCCGAGCCTTAGCTGAAAAGGCGACACAGTTGGGATATTACTGGCCGAGCCTGAAGTCGGACGCCATGAAAATGGTGAAAAAATGTGACAAGTGCCAGAGATTTTCAACCCTTATTCATCGTCCAGCAAATAGTCTATCAGCCATCAGTAGTCCACTTCCCTTTGCCAAATGGGGCATGGACATTTTGGGACCATATACTCCTGCATCCGGCCAGAGACGGTATGTATTAGTGGCAGTAGACTACTTCACTAAATGGGTTGAAGCTGAGGCCGTCCGGGGCATTAAATGGACGGATGTGTCAGCCTTCATTTGGAAAAGCATAATCACTCGGTATGGGGTGCCTCAGTCAATGGTGTTCGAAAATGGACCCCAGTTTGAGACGCGTCAACTTAAAGAATGGTTGGGAGACCAAGGCATTACCCATTGCTTTGCCTCGGTCGGCCGACCACAAGCCAATGGTCAAGTTGAGGCCTATAACAAGTTGATTGCAAATGGGATCAAGCGCAAGCTTGAAAAGGCAGGCGGCCTATGGGCAGACGAGCTGGTCAATGTGCTATGGTCCATACGGACAACAGCAAAGAGTTCTACAGGGGAGACTCCATTCTTTTTGGTCTATGGAGCTGAGGCCGTACTCCCAATTGAAATGTACGAGCCCACTTTGCGGGTAATGCTTTATGATGAATCGGCCAATTGGGAGGCCATGAAGACCACCCTAGATTTCCTTCCGGAAGCTAGGGGCAATGCAGCGCTTAGGCATGAGATTTATCGCTTAAGGATGACAAGGGCATATAACCGCCGAGTGTCAAAGCGGCCGCTCAAGATGGGGGATCTAGTGTTGAGAAAAATGGAATCTGTTGGCCGTGCCAATGAGGACGGCAAGTTGACTCCAAACTGGGAGGGACCGTACAGAATCAGGGAAGAAGTCCGAGACGGCACATATCGCCTTGAGGCAATTGATGGCCGTCAGATCCCGCGGACATGGAACACTGATAATCTGAAAAAGTATCATGTTTGAGCTTAGTTTCTTCAAGTACTTAGCCAAAAAGCTGTTTATACAGCTAGGTCTACTGACCGAGCCTTGTAATTAAAGCCGTACGGCCACAACAATGTACTTTTGACAAAAATTAATGAAGTCAGGCATTGTTGAATTATTTGTTGTTTTTATGATTAATGGCCGAATGAAATGTTTCACTGAGTTGCTTCCAATATAGTAACGCGGTCTACCATTCTTTTTGAACGGCCGAGTTAATAAGGAAGCAAGGTTGCTTCCAATATAGTAACACGGCTTATCATTCTTTTTGAATGACCGAGCTTAAAAGGAAGCAAGGTTGCTCCCAATATAGCAACTCGGCCACACAAAAAAAAAAAAAAAAAAAAAAAAACTGATTTAATTCAGAAGATCAATGCGTCCGCCCAATTCTAGGCGGACGATTGAGGCAAGGTATCCCGAACTTGTGCAGAGAACAAGTGTCCTTTACAAATAGGGCAAGGGCATACCTAGGCATTTAGCCCGGCCAATCAAGGAATCTCTGAGTTGAGATAATACTTAGGATTTCTAGGGTACGTCCGAGCGATAGATTCAACGGACTACTCGTACAATGATAGCCGAACGGCCAATTAAATTAATTCGGTGCTTCACCTAGCCCAAGGGAAATCATTACTATGATTTGATTAACCTGCTAGCCGTCATGCCCTTTTAAGGCATGAAAACTACCAAGTTAATCAAACCACTTAGAAAATGGACTAGGCGAACACCGAATAAAGGGGCATACCCCTAGGAACGTACGAAAAGGCATAATACTGAGACGTACGGAAAACTTGCAAAAAGCAGAAAATTTGCAAAAAACTGCTAAGTATGAAACAGAAGTAAGAGCCGCCAACAAGGCGGACAAAATTTTCATTAATAAGACCCCACAAAGGCGGCCGAAATGTTTACATAACCGCTTATGCAGGCGGCCTCAGAGAACTAAGTAAGCTGAAATAGTACAAAATAAACTAAGTACATAGTAAGCTGAAAGGAAAAGGAAAGCTGAGCAAACGGCTGCTGGAGGACCTGAGCTCTACTTAGCCGTATTATCTGTGGCAGGCTCCTCCGCTGTCTTCGCGTCCTTGGCCGGGGCATCCTTTTCGTCCGCCTCCTCCTCCTCATCCCCTTCCCCTCCAGACTCGGGGGAAGTAACTACTAGGTCTGGAGGAGGCATGCCGGCCTTCCTTGCCTCTTCTTTCAGGCAGACGTACTGAAGCCGCTTCTTGAAGCGTTCCTCGTAATAGGCGGCTTCACCTTCGTCCACCATCAAGTTGAAGGCATCATAGAAGTATGCCTTAAGCCTGTCTTCAGCATTTTGCTCGATGCGGATGACTTCTTCAACGCTGATCGGCCGAGGAGTTTTAAGTTGCTCCTCATAGTCCGCAAGGGACTTCTTTAGGGTTTCCACCTCGGCCTTCAGCGCGTCCGCCTCATCTAGCGCAGACTTAAGGTTGGCTTGTGCCATCTTCAGCTCGCTCTTCAGGGCCTCGGACGCCTCGAAGCCCAACCTCCATTTTTCCTTTTCCAGGATGGCCTCGTCCCTTTCAACCCTCATGGCCTCCCTGGCCAAGGACTCCTGTTCGAGTGCCTGGCCCAGTTGGACCAGGTCCTCTGTTTGCCGCGCCGCTTTGTCAGACAGCGCGGTTATTTGGGTCTCAAAGTGTACCCTTTGGACGGCGGCCGTCCCAGTTACAGCGTCCTCAGCTTTCCTGATTTCAATCCAAGCGTTCTTCAACCGTTCGTTCTCCTTGTCCTTCCAATCTAGGAAGGCGTTCAAACGGAGGAAGAGCTGCGGACAGAAGGAAGAAACTTAGTCAAAAATATGAAAAGTTGGCTAAGTGTTGGAAAGCAAAAACATAAGGAGATAGAAGTATACCTCGGCGCTACAGTTTAGCATGGGGCCGAGGAAGCCTTCGTTGATCCCCCGCAGCTTATCACGCTGCGCTTGGGGGACCGCGCGAACCATGGCCTCGCGCATGGCATTCCTGTCCGCGCCAGTCAGTGACTGGCCGGGTACCTTCAACTGCATCTCCTCTGATATATCTGCGGACGGCCATGTAAGAAAAGTTAGCTGAATTTTACAACAGACTTATAAAAAGTGAGAAAAAGATGGCTAACCAGTGGAGAAGGTTGGAGGAGAAAGATTGGTGGGAGGAGGCGGTAAAGGAGCTTCCTCCTCCTCCGGACGGCTCCCTTCAGCGTCGCTGGACGGCGGGTTGACCAGTACCGTCCCGATCCAGCGACCGGTCATTTGTTCTGGGGTTAACCTATCCCCACCGTCCGAAGGGACGGACTCCTCACGGACCTGATCAGCAACAGGTTCCATGGGCTTGGAGGCCCCGCTTTGTGTCAGCCGGGGTTGTTCTCCTTTAGACTGCGTTGTAGCAGTCTGCGACTTTGCCATTGTCGCTGCTTGAGAAGACGTCTTGGAAGCAACCGTCTTTCTCCTCTTGGATGCGTTCGCATCAGGAGTGGACGTGGCCGGCTGCTTCCGCCTGGCCTTCGGGGTGGAAGAGGAGGTCTGCAAAAACACCAAGTTAGAAAAATTTGATGGCGTCCGTGCAAACTCAGGAAGTAGGTTCCTTCCAATATAGCAGAACGGACGCATTAAGAAATGAGAACGGACATAAAGCGTCCGTGCAAACTCAGGAAGTAGGTTCCTCCCAATATAGCAGAACGGACACATTAAGGAATGAGAAATTCAAAAAATAAACTAAGTGTTTACCTCTTTGAGTTGCTCGTACATCTTGAAGCGAGCCTTGTATCTGGCCAAGTCCACCTCAGACATTTCAACCTCTGCTTTTTGGGCCGAGTCAAGCATAGCGTACGCCTCCGCTGCAAAAACAGAAAGCAAAAGTGTTAGAATATTTTTCTGAAGAATTCTATGTGCGTACAGAAAAGTTTATATATCTAGGTGTCCACCTTGGGGCATGTTCTGGTACAGGCCGTACGCAGACATGAAGATAGGGTCCCTAAGCCAATTGGCAAGTGGAACCCAATGGCTAGGGACCCGTTCAGTTTTGTTGCCCCGCCTGACTCGATTAACTTTGAAGTACTCGAGCTGGTGTTCGTGGCTTGGGTGGATGGGCGGCTTGTCAGGCTTGAGGTCTCCGCGTCCGAGTTGAATAGGCTCTGGACGGCACCTGTTCATGCGGAGGTTGAACTCCGCGTCCTGAGTTTTGATACGGTAGAAGCGGTGCTTCCAGTCCCTCCACTTACTGACACGGTCGACCACGACCATGTAATCCCTGGTTGCACTCAAGATAAGCCAACCATCCACCTCCTTTTCCAGCCGAGTGAGTGAGTGCATCTCACAAAAGACCGCAAAGTCTGGTGTAAATTTCTTAGCGATGCACGTCACTAAGTACCCAAAGATGTTCAACCAACTGTTTGGCGTCAGTTGGAAGAGGCCGATGTCGTACTCGTCCAGGACAGTCCGGACGAATGGGTGAAGAGGGAAGCGGAGCCCCACATCAAAGGCGGCCCTGTAAACGCAAAATGCTCGTTTGCGCGGCTTCTCCTCATCCCAGGTAGCCACAGCAATGGCCTTCCTGGGGACTTGAATTTCGAATCCCTCCCCCAAATGGAGGGACTCCTTATACTTCTCAAAATCCTTCCTTAAAAACTTTAGGGCTGTCTCCCCAACCGTACAGGCGTACGGGTCCCTAAAGTTATCAATGTTGGCGACGGTTTCTTCGGCCGCCTCCTCGCCCTCGGCCGTCTCACCCACGGCCTCTTTTTCAACTTCCTCCTCTTCCACTTGGTGAGAAGGGGCACTCCCAAACTCCGAAGACAGCACTCTGTCCAAATCTGCTGCTTCGGCCGAGCTTCGGCCCCTTGAGCTTGGAACGCCCATTGAAGAAGGAACGTCCTCCTCGACCATTGGACGCTTGCCTTTATCCTTGGCAGCGTCCGCCCCATTTCCCGAAGGAGGGGTGTAGACACCTAAAAATGTCTCCCCAAAACCAAACCTGATGATGAACAACCTTTTACCGCCATTATTGGTCGGGTTGAGTATGTAATCTTTAGAGTTCTTAAATCCATGTTCATTCCCAATAAATTTTACAAACTAACCAATTCCTAGCCCATTTCGCAAAACCATAACTTATTTTCCTCATTTCGTGCCTTTAAACCCAAAATAATTCATTTCGTGTCCATTAAAATCATTCATTTCGTGTCCTTTTTATAAAAACGTTTAGACCAGTTTATTTTGGTCCATAATCTGGGTCCAATGATTAAATATTTGGATGGGGCTTTAAAAGAGCTTTCCAACGATGTATTATAAGCCCAAATCCGAGTTATAACGAATAAGTTATGGCCAAAATACTAAACTGGATCTAAACCGAACCTAAGCCCACCTTGCCTACGACCCAATGATCATGTGGAGGGTCCAAAGGATTTAATCCCACTCCTAATCCAATTAGGATTAATTGGAAGCTTCTATAAGCTTCTAAAAGATCTAAATTATTCTTTTTGAAAAGATAAGATTAAATAGTTTGAAATAGAATAAAACTCCTCTAGTAATTCAATTCGAATTGAAAGACGTTCAAAGATTGACAGATATTGTATTCGTGCTTCATAGTTTTTATCTGATTCTTAGATGGTTGGATAGCTCTTGAAATTATCTTTCCAATGATATATTATAATATTAATTCCGAGCTATAACGAAAAAGATATAAAAGAAATACGAAACTCTATCCAAAACTGACATCGTCCCACTATTTCGGCCATATCTTTTATTCTACAAAATATTTTAATCTGATTCTAATTGAGTTAGAAAGTAGACTTCAAGAGCTTTCCAACAATATCTTATTCATCTTATTCCGATTTCTGGATCAAAAGATATGATAAAAACAAAAACCGCAAAAACTGCTGTCTATCGCAAGAGTTTTATCCGATTCGAATTCTTATCTTTTCTTGATTCGACCCCCCTCTTTTTTCCCTATAAATAGAGGTCATATCACACCTTCTTCAATCATCAACAAGCTTTATCACCAAATCCTTCTTTCTTCCTCTCTTTTCCACCAAAAAATCATCCTCTCTCCCTACACCAAAAATCATCCTCTCTCCCTACACCAAAAATATTCTCTCCTCTCTCTCTTGCTCTAGCCTAATTTCTAGCCACCCTATTCTCTAATTTTATATCCCTTAAGCACTCTAAGGAGTTCATACAATACCCGAAGTTCTATACTTAAACCAAGGCGTGAAAGGTATAATTAACTGAGGGTTTGGACCAAATCAACTCTACTTTTCATTTAATTTAATTTCCATTTGATTTATTTTTATTGAAGTTACTAACAGTTTATTCATGATGTAGCAATTTCAAGAAATCGCGGAAAGTGAGTAATTAATCACTTAATTACTCTCATTATTATTTCTTATTGCTAATATCATGATGAGGATTATTATTTGATTTGTCTAACGCTATTATTGTTAGATTGCTTCCAATATTAATGTTGGTTTCTATTGTTATTATGATCACCATATTGCATGTTTAAAGGGAATACGTAATTGAAAATCACGCCTAATAAGATAATTTGGACAACCGTTTTAGGTTCCTTTTTAATCTTGTTGTTTAATCGAAGTGATCACCAATATTTTAGAATTATATGTTGCATTAATATTCAACCAATTTAGCATAATAATAGTTTGGAGCAAATTGAATATTTTATTTGTATGCCTTTGAGATCACAGGAATACTTTTCACAATAAGAATCGAGTAGAGGCCAATACGGGCGAATGTGACTCCATGACTCACTTCGTACCATCATCCCCGATCCTCCTTTCGTGGTTCCGAACCATATGGAGTTAGTAATCTCATGGATTATGAATGGGGTGTAACCTTCACGGGTCAATCGTTGTTTCCTATCGTTGTCCCTTAATCGTGGTTGCCTTTTATGATCCGTGAACGGTTTACAAGTTCCTTAAAAACTTGTTGGCGGCTCCCTACTTTCCTTGTCCCTAATCGTGTCCCTAATCGTTATGTCAATTCCCACTTCCTATGAGTGCCAAGCATATTCACACTATGCTTACGTAGGCGCACTTCGAATGACGCCTACAATTTGGCGACTCCACTGGGGAGGATTCTTGGTTATTTATCGATTTGAGTGATCGGTATTTAATTGAGATGAGTGGATGAGACTTGAAAGATTCTTGAATTGTATTCCTGCGATTTAATTGGCATTGTCACATATGCATATGCATATTAGGTTACCTATTTTTCCACAATAGTACGTGTTCTACGTACGTGGCTAGCCCGGGGGATTTAAGCTCTATCAACCCAAAAACGTTCATGACAATAAGGGTTCATCCGAGTTTTTAAATCCACCCAAACCATGGAGTCGAGTTCGATTTTATCACGAACTCGCGGAGCCGCCCGTTGGCATACACCCTCAAGGGAGGCTGCCTTGCTAACGCGTCCAAACTCTTAACCATGGTACCCTTTGACACCCAAAAACTTGACCATAGTGGAACATAGAACTTGACTTTAGGTTGCGAACTTCATTGCATTATGAGTGACAATGTGCTTATGTGTGCATATTTTTATTTTTTTTTTCTTCTCTTTTTTTTTCTCTCTTATCAAACCTTCTTTTTTTTTTATTATTATTAGAGTCGAGTCATAGTATTTTTTTTTTTTTAATTTTGAGTCAACCCGGATTTTTATTCCCGTATCCTGCATAAGAGTCAACTTGTTTTGGTCATAGCCGGAGTTCTAGAAAGAGTTACGTGTCGTACCACCTATGGATCTGTAGCCCCGAGTTTTTTCTTTCATTTGGCGTTGGTTTTATCCCAATCAGAGTCACAGATACAAAGTTATAACCAATATACTACAGCCTGTCCAGTTTAGGTGTCTTTTAGCGTCCAACCTTCTTTTTTTAATTTGTTTGTTTTTTCTCTATTCGTGTCAAGCTAGTCTTAGCCAAGTCCTTTAATCCATGTCAACTCATATAACATAGGATTATAGATTTTTATTTATTTATACCCATGAGTCCTAACTCTTCTAGAATTCCACTCGTCTTCCTAGTTTCTTGTGATTATTGTGCTAACCTTAACATGTGTTCTTTGTCTTTGATTGTGGTTGATCTTATTTATGACTAACGATTGCCAATGGACCATTTTCACCTAGTAAATAGCATAAACATTAAAATTGGACAAAATTAATCAAGTTAGTTTGTCTTTTAGTCTTCCATGCTATTTGGTCCTTTAATTTGTTTTTCATAACGTCGTCATGTCTAGCCATGCGATCATACCACGAGTCTTATAAATTCACCTAATCATACATGTTGAGTCGTTGCATACACTTTGTCTTCGAGTTATGCACTATATTGCTTATGATCGTATACTAGGACCATGCATGCGTCGTTTTCCGTCGTAATAGGAATGAGTGGAGTATTTTCCATTGGTTTTGAAAATTTCTTCATACACTCTTCCTTTCCAATCCGAGTATTGAGTCAATGCATTAAGTGAGCTCATTTTGTTCCATATATAGTACTCGAGTTCAAGAATCACTAGGCAAGAGTTGGAAGAATAAGGGGAACGTCATTCCTTCCTTCTTTTCTTCCAATCAAAGCATCAGCAATAACAAATTTCTTGTCCCTCTTGGCGGTAACAAGTAATTCATAAGCATCCATGAAGACGAAGCACAAGACAAGTTTCCATACAAGATTTCATACTTTTTTTTCTTCTTTTGTTTCAACCCTTTCCCCTAATGAGTCTGGCATAGGTTCCTCTTATCCATGTGTATGTGTCATGTTTCTTACCTTTTCCATCAATGAGCATTTCTTTCCTTTGCATTCGATCATGTCATTCCCCCAAAAAAAAAAAAAAAAAAAAAAAAAAAAAAAAAAAAAACAAAAATGTCGAACCAAACACAAGGTACACCAATGATTTGAGGCACCTTTGCAACCCTGTCATTCCCCTTAAACCATTTCAATCACATATCCATTTCTTCATCAACCACTTTGAGCCTCGTCAAACGTTTGGCCTTTATTTCTTCAACCCACATTCACATAACCCTGGGATAGGAAGGTGTGCAATTTGTGTAACATTCATAAAGCAAGTTCAAAAAAAAAGAAAAGAAAAACAAAAGAATAAGTAAATAATAAAAAAAAAAAACAATGTCTAAAGGCAAGTGTTCCAATGTCTTTGATACGAACACGTCTCGAATTGCGTCTCTCATCGAGTGCTTGGTACCGTGCCTGAGAAACATGAATGCTAAGTGAGTGATGGACCGCATGATCCGGGATTGCCTACATTGATTCAAAAGAAAAAAAAAAAAAAAAAAAAAAAATCAAAGCAAAAAAAATTGTGAAAAATAAAACTTGCGAATTGAAAGTTTTCAAATACACAATTACACATCTCGGGGGGTTTCTCTCGGGTCTTGAGCCTCTTATTCCTTTCTTCCTTAAACCATCAACTTAGCCACATTACAACCCTTGAAAGACCTCTTTGAGGAGTACATACACTTGTGCAAAGCTCGGTTAGAGCTACGTTCGGCCTGATTCCTAACGGATACGTAGGCAACCTCGCATTGAGGTGCGACCACATTCATATTCATATCTATGCATGATTGAGTCAAAGAATATACAATGCTTATCCCTTACCATTTAGAGCTAGACTTGGGGGCTTGAACCCACATCACTTAGCTTACCCAGCCTAACGAGAGTCATCATCTTTGACTCTTCTCACATCTATTTCCATCACCACAACCTTTGCAGCCAACCTTAGTATCACTTTCACACACTTCACTCACACATACATAGCCATATCATCCTTCCCTTTAAGAACCCTCTATCATGAAATCTTGTTTCAACACCGTGCATGTCATCATCTTTTGAGACAACATTCTTTAGAAGAAACATTGTTTACTTGCTTAGCTTCCTGACCTGAGCAATGTTCATTGTTTCACGCATCGCATAATGCATTGAGTAACATTTATATGTCAATGATTTTTAATCGTACAAAGCATATCGTGCTTAGCTCCTTGACCTAAGCAACGTTCATTATGCAATAATCACTTCGTCCATATACGTGCTTAGCTTCTAGACCTAAGTGACGTTCAAGATCGTTTCTTACACCATATATGATGCTTAGCTCCATAACCTAAGTTCATTCATCTATCGTGTCACATGATGTAATTGTCCTTAGCCTCCTTGCCTAAGAACATGTATCATGCATACAGGACAAGCAATTCAATCCATACGATTCATTTCGTCTTGCTTAAGGAGGAAGTTCAAAACTTCTTCCCCTTTTTCATTATTTTCTTTTGGGGAAGTTCAAAAACTTTTTCAAAATTTTCACATCGAGGGAAGTTTGAAAATAAAATCTTTTTCATGTCTTTCTTTTTCGGGAGAAAGTCGGTACCCTCCACTCATGACAAAAATGACGGAAAATTTTTGCTTTTGAATTTTTGGTTGCTTTTGTCAGTGCACACACTCACTCGAGACACCCACACACACAAGTCGTACACATGTCATGTCATGTCGTGTCAAGTCAAACTTGGTCAAGTCAGTTGGTCAAGTCAATCATAGTATATACGAGTCCCTTGGCAAATTTTATTTTGCAGGTCTCAACTACACCCCACGTCCGGGGACAAGCGGACCATCTACAGCCCACGTCCGGGGACAAGCGGACCATCTACAGCCCACGTCCGGGGACAAGCGGACCATCTACAACCCACGTCCGGGGACAAGCGGATCAACTACAGCCCACGTTCGGGGACAATCGAACCACCATCATTTCATGGCGCAAGGTTCTCGATACACAGAGACTTGCAATTTCATCATCAGGCAAGTTTTTCCTCAAGCATGGAAAATTGTCATCTCTCGACTTTCCTCAAGCATGGAAAGTATCTCAACCGGTGGGTTTCTTCAAGCATAGAAAGCTACCAAACATCATCTGTCGACTTTCCTCAAGCATGGAAAGTATCATCCGGTGGATTCCTTCAAGCATAGGAAGCTACCAAACTCATTTGTCACCGATACACTGGTGTCAGATATGCATTCTATCCCTTTACTGTTTATTCTGTGGAACTAACGTTTTTCTGCAGGTATCGGCGTATACAGAGTGATTTAGGATCGCAGAACGTCTTAAATCATTCTCCGTCCCAATCGACTACTTTGACTATCGTTTTCGAAACTGATGTTTCTACAAACTCAGTCAAAGTGGGGGCTTCTGTAGACACCTAAAAATGTCTCCCCAAAACCAAACCTGATGATGAACAACCTTTTACCGCCATTATTGGTCGGGTTGAGTATGTAATCTTTAGAGTGCTTAAATCCATGTTCATTCCCAATAAATTTTACAAACTAACCAATTCCTAGCCCATTTCGCAAAACCATAACTTATTTTCCTCATTTCGTGCCTTTAAACCCAAAATAATTCATTTCGTGTCCATTAAAATCATTCATTTCGTGTCCTTTTTATAAAAACGTTTAGACCAGTTTATTTTGGTCCATAATCTGGGTCCAATGATTAAATATTTGGATGGGGCTTTAAAAGAGCTTTCCAACGATGTATTATAAGCCCAAATCCGAGTTATAACGAATAAGTTATGGCCAAAATACTAAACTGGATCTAAACCGAACCTAAGCCCACCTTGCCTACGACCCAATGATCATGTGGAGGGTCCAAAGGATTTAATCCCACTCCTAATCCAATTAGGATTAATTGGAAGCTTCTATAAGCTTCTAAAAGATCTAAATTATTCTTTTTGAAAAGATAAGATTAAATAGTTTGAAATAGAATAAAACTCCTCTAGTAATTCAATTCGAATTGAAAGACGTTCAAAGATTGACAGATATTGTATTCGTGCTTCATAGTTTTTATCTGATTCTTAGATGGTTGGATAGCTCTTGAAATTATCTTTCCAATGATATATTATAATATTAATTCCGAGCTATAACGAAAAAGATATAAAAGAAATACGAAACTCTATCCAAAACTGACATCGTCCCACTATTTCGGCCATATCTTTTATTCTACAAAATATTTTAATCTGATTCTAATTGGGTTAGAAAGTAGACTTCAAGAGCTTTCCAACAATATCTTATTCATCTTATTCCGATTTCTGGATCAAAAGATATGATAAAAACAAAAACCGCAAAAACTGCTGTCTATCGCAAGAGTTTTATCCGATTCGAATTCTTATCTTTTCTTGATTCGACCCCCCTCTTTTTTCCCTGTAAATAGAGGTCATATCACACCTTCTTCAATCATCAACAAGCTTTATCACCAAATCCTTCTTTCTTCCTCTCTTTTCCACCAAAAAATCATCCTCTCTCCCTACACCAAAAATCATCCTCTCTCCCTACACCAAAAATATTCTCTCCTCTCTCTCTTGCTCTAGCCTAATTTCTAGCCACCCTATTCTCTAATTTTATATCCCTTAAGCACTCTAAGGAGTTCATACAATACCCGAAGTTCTATACTTAAACCAAGGCGTGAAAGGTATAATTAACTGAGGGTTTGGACCAAATCAACTCTACTTTTCATTTAATTTAATTTCCATTTGATTTATTTTTATTGAAGTTACTAACAGTTTATTCATGATGTAGCAATTTCAAGAAATCGCGGAAAGTGAGTAATTAATCACTTAATTACTCTCATTATTATTTCTTATTGCTAATATCATGATGAGGATTATTATTTGATTTGTCTAACGCTATTATTGTTAGATTGCTTCCAATATTAATGTTGGTTTCTATTGTTATTATGATCACCATATTGCATGTTTAAAGGGAATACGTAATTGAAAATCACGCCTAATAAGATAATTTGGACAACCGTTTTAGGTTCCTTTTTAATCTTGTTGTTTAATCGAAGTGATCACCAATATTTTAGAATTATATGTTGCATTAATATTCAACCAATTTAGCATAATAATAGTTTGGAGCAAATTGAATATTTTATTTGTATGCCTTTGAGATCACAGGAATACTTTTCACAATAAGAATCGAGTAGAGGCCAATACGGGCGAATGTGACTCCATGACTCACTTCGTACCATCATCCCCGATCCTCCTTTCGTGGTTCCGAACCATATGGAGTTAGTAATCTCATGGATTATGAATGGGGTGTAACCTTCACGGGTCAATCGTTGTTGCCTATCGTTGTCCCTTAATCGTGGTTGCCTTTTATGATCCGTGAACGGTTTACAAGTTCCTTAAAAACTTGTTGGCGGCTCCCTACTTTCCTTGTCCCTAATCGTGTCCCTAATCGTTATGTCAATTCCCACTTCCTATGAGTGCCAAGCATATTCACACTATGCTTACGTAGGCGCACTTCGAATGACGCCTACAAGGGGCGTTGCGAATAGGCAGGGCGGACGGTTCACGGATTGAGATTCCTGTTAAGGGTCTGTCCGCCCCACCCAGTTGAGGCCGAGGTTGAGAAGAAGAAGGGACGGACGAACCAGAAGCGTCCGCCCCAGGATTGGAAGGGTTGTCCATACAGGCTACCAGTTCAGCCCCATCCATGACTGAATTGGCAAATTGAGGGAACCTAAGTTCCGGAGCGGGTGCGGACGAGGCGCCTTCAGCTCTAAGGCGTTCCTCGAAGGAAGAAGTGACCTCCACGGCCAAGTGATGAGAGCCAGTGGAGGCGGTCGTTGTTTAGGTGGTGGAGTCAGGCTCCACCATTGTACTTGGATCACTAGGTTCATAAGGGACCCTAGGATGAACCAGACTTCCGTCTGGGTTCCTGGCCGCGTGAAGCTCACGCGTACGCATGGTTCTCGCCATTGCCTGTTGGGACAGAGAAGAATAAGTGGGGGTGAGTATGTACGCATCAGACATAGACTCACTCCAAGGAGGAGACAACTCTTCTCCGTCCACTCTAGATTCCTCAGTCCCAGGCGAACGGCCGGCCTCATGAGAAGAGTCGGACGAAGCCGAGTATGGATCCAGAATTGAAGTAAAAGAAAAAGAAAACAAGTAAAAGAGAAAGTGTAGACGGCCTACCTCTGTACGTTCTGAAAGTTCTGAAGGAGGTGGTGAAGTTCTTGAAGATTGACCGGAAAAACTCAAAAATGCCCGGAAAACTCAAACTCACAGCGGCGCTCTTGAAGATTAAGGGAAAAATAACTTTCTCTCACTAGAACGCTCTGACTTCTCTCTAGAATTCACAATTGGGTAAAGTGTGAAAATGAGAATTCACCTCCCATATTTATAGAGTGAATTCATGAGGGCAAAATGGTAAAACCGTCTTTCCCGCCTAAACATTCAAACGGTAATTTCTTGAGAAATTACTCGAAGAAAGGGCCAGGATGACGTTAGGGTTCTGTTAACTTGTGAAAGAGACCAGACGAACAATTAACACCTTCAGCACTTAGTCTCCAAAAATTGAGAAAATCTAAGAGGAAAAGCGTCCGCCCAGTTCTCAGACGTACGAAGCATGATTAGAAAGCCAGGAAGTACGTCTGAAATCATGGAAGCACAGATTACCCCAGAGAGGATATGTGGCCGTTCTGGTCAGTTAGGAGATAAGCTCCTCCCAGAGAACCAGAACGTCCAGTCCCACTGAAGTGGCCGTTCTGGTCAGTTAGGAGATCAACTCCTCCCAGAGTACCAGAACGTCCAGTGCCATTGAAGTGGCCGTTCTGGTCAGTTAGGAGATCAACTCCTCCTAGAGTACCAGAACGTCCAGTGCCATTAAAGTGGTCGTTCTGGTCAGTTAGGAGATAAGCTCCTCCCAGAGAACCAGAACTTCCAGTCCCACTAAAGTGGCCGTTCTGGTCAGTTAGGAGATCAACTCCTCCCAGAGTACCAGAACGTCCAGTGCCATTGAAGTGGTCGTTCTGGTCAGTTAGGAGATCAACTCCTCCCAGAGTACCAGAACGTCCAGTGCCATTAAAGTGGTCGTTCTGGTCAGTTAAGAGATCAACTCCTCCCAGAGTACCAGAACGTCCAGTCCCACTGAAGTGGCCGTTCTGGTCAGTTAGGAGATAAGCTCCTCCTAGAGTACCAGAACGTCCAGTCCCACTGAAGTGGCCGTTCTGGTCAGTTAGGAGATCAACTCCTCCCAGAGTACCAGAACGTCCAGTCCCATTAAAGTGGTCGTTCTGGTCAGTTAGGAGATCAACTCCTCCCAGAGTACCAGAACGTCCAGTCCCACTGAAGTGGCCGTTCTGGTCCCACTGAAGTGGCCGTTCTGGTCAGTTAGGAGATAAGCTCCTCCCAGAGAACCAGAACGTCCAGTCCCATGGATGTGGCCGTTCTGGTCAGTTAGGAGATCAACTCCTTCCAGAGTACGAGAACGTCCAGTACACAATTTGGACGTCCAGATAAGCAAAAAGCCAAGCTCATTCCAGACTACGAGAACGTCCAGGGCAAAATATATGGACGTCCACGTAGCAAAAAGAGCCTTGAATCAAAAGTATATGGACGTCCAGGGCAGATGGGAAGCAAACCCAACCCAGAGTACCAGGGCGTCCAGAGTTCAAGATCAGAGGAGGCGGCCAGTAAGTGTACGAGCCACCCCCTCTGAGGGGCAAATGTTTAGGGTAAAAATACCCCAAGTACGTGGCCCAATCTCATAGTGACACGTGGCCCAATAAACAGGCGACACGTGGCCCTATGAGAATATGACACGTGTCCACTTGTCATGATGACACATGTCAGCCATCTCTAAATGCCCCAATGCTGAAATCAGAAAGAGAAAAGGGCTCTGATGACCTCAGGCCCAAATCCCGAGAAAACCTTGAAAGCCGTAAAACGGCGCCCTTTACGACACGTGGCGACCTCTGATTGCGCAGCCAATCATGTCACGAAATTCTAGGGCATAAACCCTAGAGGGGTACATGTTCTCACCCCTATAAATACCCCAATCATTTATGATGGGAAGGGGAATTTGCGACATAACATAAATATAGAGCATTAAAGAGCTCCAACTTCTCTCTACTTTCTCTCTCTAGCCTTTTCCGTTTCCGTTCACTAACTTGAGCGTCGGAGGCGAATATTCCGTACACCGGAATATTCGTTATTTTGCAGGTGTCCGAGTCTCATTGCCAGCAGAGCGTGACCAGTATCCGAGGGAATCACAAAAAACCCCGAAACAATAGATATAATTAAACAAATGTGTTTAATAGGTTTAATAAATAATTTCATTTTGTTATCATAAACTAATAATTATATTAAAATAAATTTGTTAATTAAGTGTATAATATATAATTGATATAAATATTGTTTTAAGACATGAATATCGGTCTCAAAAGATCAATTTTTTGGTATATATTCTATTACCATAATCTTCTTGTATCTAGTTTGACAAAATATTTTGATAATCATTTATAGCTAACGAAAAAGTATTGAAATTTCATTAGTTATTTAACTTATCATGATTTATTAATAAAATGATATTTTTACATTAAAGTCTTTTTTAAGACAATAAAGTCTTCTATTTAAGGGTGAGAAATGAAGCAATTTTTTTTTAAAAGTTAAGGCGAAAAATGTTAGTTTTGGTTTTAAATGCAATTGCACGTTTTAAAAGGTTTTAGACATACACAAATTTTTATAAATCTGAACAAATCTTTTGTCAAAAAGAATCGTAATTTTATTGAAATAAAAAGATGTCAAGAATCTCAAGATCATATCAAATATTATATTCAAGATAATAAAAATAATTTGATGTATGATATTATAAGAAAGTATAACCCGAGATATATTTGTCACATATTTTATATGAATTATCATATTAAAAAAGGAGGTATACTATGGTAATTGGCAAATATTTATATTTTTTATTATATAATCTTTGATTTTTCTTCAAAAAAAAATATAATCTTTGATTTAGTTTATATATTTAGGAGTTTAAAGTACAACAGGAATAATTTAAACCATAAAACAACACGTGTCAAAATATAGTTTGAGTGCCCTTTGTTAACTACATATATAGATAGATTGCTTTATTTAGATTTAATAATATAAATTACAATGTAAACATTTTGCTAAAAAGATCATCGTAAGTATGGTAACACTCGTCATGTATATTATGTTCTACTAATTTAACAATCCGTCGTACATGTTTAGATGTATATAATATTATAATAGGATACATAAATTTTGTATGATAATGGAATTTGCCAAGTATAGTACAAAATTTGGTTCACAAAAAAAAAAAAAAAAAAAAAAAAAAAAAAAAGTATGTAACAAAATTTAATTTTCCAAGGAAGTATAGAACCCGTACAAAATTTTTAATATCAAATTTTGGCAAAATTTAGTATTATATACTATTATAAAGTATGGTAAAAAAAATTTGTGACATTTTGTACTTTAAGAAAAATAACTACTAAACAATCCGTCAATGATGATTTGATATATAGTGGATATATTTTGTATTTTTGTGAAATTTTCTACTTTAACTACTAAATAAACAATCCGTCAATAGTTTGATAGATAATTCAAAAATCTTGAAATTTTCTACTTTAAGGATAATGAAAATATATTCTACATGGGATCAATAAAATTTATTTTGTTTTTGGCAAAAAAATATTATATAAGATCAATCAATATTATTTTAGTATATTTAAACTGTGATATCTTTCTATATTATGCGTAATATTTATAGGTAATCTAAGATCTTAGAAAATTTAGTGAATGATTGCTTTATTTGGGATAGCGGAAAAGAGCAGGAATTTTTTTATATGAAAGTGACACGAGGAGCTATTGTTTGAGCGCCCTCTGTTTTAGTATAGTTACTAGGTTAGATCCCGTGCCATGCACGGTGATCTATAGTTATAAACTAAATTAGCCCCGTGCGATGCACGAAATAAAAAATTTCTTTGAAATAAATATTATATATGTACCTCATATGAGAAAAAAATATAGATACAAAACAATTAATTGCAATGGTATTTAGATCTAAATAATTTTGAAGATAGTAAAAATTTAACCAAATTATACCATACGGAGTACTCTTAAATCGAGAGTAATTATATTTGGAATCCAGATAGATTTTTATAAATCAATAATAATGTATAAAAAAAATAAATAGAAATAACATATTATAATAATTGTCTTCAAAAAAATATACTCCGCATATAATTTAATAATTTAAGGTTAAAAATAAGAAGGTTTCAAAAAATAAGTAAAAATAAAAATAAAAATATGATGTCAGCAATTAATTTAGGCGGGAAATTTTTTTACCCCAACTTGACATCTGTACAATTTAAATAGGGGATGATGTCAGCGGTTGTTAATTTAGTTATATTTATAGATAGATTAGAACTTTCTAGAGGATTCTAGAAGCTAATGATAAATCCTAAGGGAGTTAGGATTGAAAACAACCTTCTAGAAGATTCTAGAAGCTTGTAATAAATCCTAATGAGTTTAGGAACAAGGTTAAGGTTAATGGACCCTCCACATGATCATTGGGTCGTAGCCTCGTAGGTAATGCTCGGCTTGGGTCCAGTTTAGTATTTTGTCCATAACTTCTTCATTATAACTCTGATTTGGGCTTATAATATATCGTTGAAAAGCTTTTTTCAAACCCCATCCAACTACACAATCATTGGACCCAAATTATGAACCAAAATAAACTAGTTTGGACGTTTTTATAAATTGGACACCAAAAGGATGATTTTAAGGACACGAAACGAATTATTTTGGTTTAAAACATTTAAAGAAAGGCTAGAAATGGTTAAGGCTTAAGGAAATTCACGAGACTCTTCAACTCTTCACCTAACTCGATAATCAAAGACGTGAAAGATACTCATCAGTGGGTTTGGTTTTTTGGGAGACATAATTAGGTGTTTATAAGGTACTTTAAGATATTATTGGCCGCAGTCCAATGCGCCTCTCCTGATTTGATTGGTATCGGCTCGTAGCACTCAATGCATACGATACATCTAGTGTTGTACATATCATAGCTGTAGGCGTCGTTCGAGATGCGCCTACGTTAGAGACAACGACTAGGGACAAGGAAAGTAGAGAGCCGCCAACAAGTTTTTAAGGAACTTGTAAACAGTTCATGGATCACAAAAGGCAACCACGATAAAGGGACAACGAAAGGCAACAACGATTGACCCGTGAAGGTTACACCCCATTCATAATCCATAAGATTACTAACTCCATATGGTTCGGAACCACGAAAGGAGGATCGGGGATGATGGTACGAAGTGAGTCATGGAGTCACATTCGCCCGTATTGGCCTCTACTCGATTCTTATAGTGAAAAGTGATTCCTGAGATCTCAAAGGCATGTAAACAAAGATTTAATTCGCTCCAAACTATTATTATGCTAAATTGGTAAAATATTAATGCAACACATAATTCTAAAATATTGTGATCACTTATTAAATAACAAGATTAAAAGGGAACCTAAACCGGTCGTCCAAATTATCTTATTAGGCGTGATTTTCAATTACATATTCCCTTTAAACATGCAATATGGTGATCATAAAAACAATAAAATAAACATTAATATTGGAAGCAATTCAACAATAAATTGTTAGTCAAATCAAATCATCATAAATCTAATCATGATACTAGCAACAAGAATAAAAATAAGAGTAATTAAGTGATTAATTACTCACTTTCCGCGTTTCCTTGAACTGCTACATCATGAATAAACTGTTAGTAACTTCAATAAAAATATAAATCAAATTAAATTAAATTAAATGTAGAGTTGATTTGGTCCAAACCCTCAGTTATTTGTACCTTTCATGCCTTGGTTTAAGGATGGAACCTCGGGTCAAGTATGGACTCCTTGGAGTGCTTAAGGGATCAATGGTGTAATTAAAAATATAGGTTCAAGGCTTAGAATATGAGAGAGAGAGAGAAGAGAATGATTTTTGGTGTAGAAGAGAGGAAGAGAGAATGATTTTGTGCCCCGAACTGTAGAAAGGAGGGGGGTATTTATAGCGAAAATGAGTAGAGGGAACACACGGAACCCTAAAAAGATAAAACCCTAGTTTTGGGGGCGCTGTGACACGTCAGGGGTTTGCCGCGACACGGCAAAGTCTGTCGTGACACGGCAAAATATGCCGCGACGCGGGAAAGTAGCTGCCCTAAAAGATAAAACGCATGCAGGTACGGACGCGGGAAAAACACGGAATATTCCCGTGTCACGGTATGTGTACCGTGACACGGTACAAGATGCCGTGACGCGGCAAAGTCCACCGTGGCGCGGCACGTGGCGCCGTGTCACGGTGTACAGTTTACACGAAAAATACATGAAAAAAGCACCGTGACACGGTGTAGCATACCGTGTCACGGCAATATGCACCGTGCCACGTCAGCTTTTTCCGCGTAGCGACATTATAGTTGCTGCGCGGTAATTCCAGTTTTTTATGCGTTTTTAATACTACGATAACTTTTGATCTGTAACACGGAATAAGGCATATAATATATCATTGGAAATCTTATCAAGTCTACTTTCAAACCCAATTAAAATCAGATAAAAATAATTTGTAGATTTTAAGATATGACCGTTTTAGTGAAAGGGTGTTGGTTTTGGGACGAGTTTAGTACTTTGCTCATATCTTCTTCATTTTAAATCGGAATTGGGCTTATGATATATTGTTGGAAAGATTATTTCAAGGCCTATCTAACCAGATAATAATTGGATCAAAATTATAGGGACACAAAATCAGTTTCTTTCGGTTTTGTGATGTGGACACCAAAAGTGGAAAGTAAGTTATGGTTTAGGGAAATGAGCTAGGAATTGGATTGGTTTATGAAATGTATTGGGAATTAATATGGATTTCAGCACTCCAAAGGTTAAATACTCAACCCGACCAATAATGGCGGTGAAAGGTTGTTCATCATCGGGTTTGGTTTTGGGGAGACATTTTTAGGTGTCTACAATAGCGTACATGATTGATCCTATCAACGAAGAATATGGGATCTGATTCATTCTCTCTCGACCATCAGGTGTCTTTGGACACTGTTTCTTGCTAAGAGTTACACCATGAGACATGTATAGATGGCCCCACTTGGCGTCTTCCATTTGGAATTATGTCAGTACCTTATCGACATAAGTATTTTAACTTAGTCTAATCATCCTTTTAGATCTATCCTGATAGATCTTGATGCCCAATATGTATTGTTCCTCTCCCAAGTCTTTCATTGAGAAACATTTTCTAAGCCAAGTCTTTACAGACTCTAACATTGGAATATTGTTTCCAATGAGCAATATGTCATCGACATATAAGACTAAGAATGCGATGTCACTCCCATTGAACTTTTTGTATACACAAGACTCATCTGGATTCTTGATGAAGCCAAACTTGCTTATCACCTCATCTAGAGTTGTTCATTTGCGGGCTTGGGCCAGACATGGGCCGGGCCAAATCCTATAATTTTGTCCAACAGGCTTAATATGCAAGTCCAAGCCCTTTTTAGCGGGCTTAATATGTTGCCCATACCCGCCCTCTTAAACGGGCCAGGTTTGCCCACGGGCTAACGGGCCTAGTGACTTTTGTTATTTTCAGTGGATTTATTTCTTGAAAATTTGCAACCTATAATTATTGATGGTTTAAAATCTTAAAATATAAAGAGTATGTATGATATGAACTATGAAGTAATGAAAAGATGACACGTTAGATTTAAAGGGTACTTTTGTTTATGTTGTAGAGAGAGATAAATGACAATCAAATATATAAAGACTCTTCTAGATATCTAGTACCTACTACTTCGTAGTATCGTATAAACTTTGTACTTTATTATTTATTTTTTTAAGAAAATATTATTTAATAATATACAAAACGGGTCGGACGGGCCGACCCGAAATATATTTACCATTGTCCATGCCCGCCCATTTCAAAAAAACGGGTCGGCCTTAGCCCGTCCATTAATTTATTTGTTTTTAATAAAGTTGTCCAAGCCCAAATTTTAACGGGCTGGACGGGCCGGGCTTAGCAGGTCGGACTGTCCATGAACAACTCTAACCTCATCAAGTCACAAATTCCAACTTCTGCTTGCTTGCTTTAATCCATAAATGCATTTCTTAAGCTTGCATACCTTCCCAGCATTATTTGATCTTCAAAACCCTCGGGTTGTGTCATGTACATAGTCTCTTCCAAAATTCCATTAAGGAAGGTGGTTTTGACATCCATTCGCCATATTTCATAATTGTAATATGCGGCGATTGCTAGGATAATCCGAAAGGACTTAAGCATTGCAACTGGTGAAAAGGTTTCGTCATAATCAACGCCGTAAATTTGCTTGTAACCTTTTGCCACCAATCTAGATTTGTATACATATACATTTCCATCTTTGTCTGTCTTCATCTTGAAAAACCATTTGCTACCGATACGGGCAAATCAAGCAAGTCCTAGACTTGGTTTTCAAACATGGAGTCCATCTCGGATTTCATGGACTCTAATCATTTGGCAGAGTCAGGGCTCTTCAAGTTTTCTTGTAAGTCAAAGGCCTTTCTTTCTCATCTATTCATTCTCACACAAACTAGTGTGCAAAGTAACCAACTCACTAACCAACTTACACAATCTAGTGTGTAAGATAACGAATTTGTTAACAAATTTACACAAACTACTGTGTATTCTACACCCTTAAACACAAACTTACACAAACTAGTGTATAAGTTATCCAAATAAAACAATAAAGTCAGTGCAAAAATGACCGAAAAACCACTAAAAGTACTAAAATTAAGGGAAAAAGCGTGAACTTCTACCGCACTCTATCCCCCTTAAAGAAAATGAGTTACAACCCTGTAACTCCACTCAAATCATCTCAAGACAACTTAAGGCATTCCCTTTTTATTCAATCTTTGGTTAGACCATAAAACTTCTATCTTATTAGCATCCTTGTTGCGTGCACTCGTCATGTAACCAATCCTTTACTTAAACCATACTAAGAAGTCATGAGTAAGCAATAGTTAATACCACTATCCTCATGGAGTAATCCCAATGTACTTTTACCAAGGTCCTTGCATGGCTAGTCTATTAGCCACCTTTACCACTTCTTTCTCAAATCTCCTGTAAGCATGAATACTTTGGGTTCTATATATCCCTTATTACTCAACTCCATGACTCATGATATGATGAAACATTTTAGAATTCCTTGTCCTCACTTGCATACATCCTTCAACACTTCAAACCCAATCTACATATCATAAGCTTTGTTTTATATCTTTTGTCACACTATAACCTTATTCATGAAGTTCCAAAACCTTCATCCCACAAATGTTATTCCAACATCGTGGACATTTTTTTCTACAAAGTCTCAAATCATGTCATGTTGATTCTAGCATAGTAGCCATCATTATAGAAAAACTCAAATAATCCCAAAATTTAATTTCCATTCGCCCTTGGTAATGAATATTCTCATCATATCCCCTTTATCGTTATATTCACTGCCAATCATTTATCCAAAGTTCTTGTATACACTCCTCCAAACTTTTGAAAAATTTATGTAGTTTAAAACGACATTCTTAGGTGCTCCATGGAGCCTCAGATCACCACCTTCTTGACGTAATTTCCTCACAAGTTCATTTATCGCAATTCAAGGATATTGTTTCCATGTTTCGATCTAAAAGTCAATTTTTAACAATCCATTGAGAATAAATCTCACTTTCAACTGGAATCCCGTATGGTAATATCTTTCCCTGTGATTCTCCTATGCTTAAATTTAACTTCTTGCATGCCAAATCCAATGTTTGATCACATAATTGCTAGTTCATTAATCATCCTAGACCATCAAAACACCTTCTCAATTCTGTATATACTTTATTCTCTTGTAAGTGCACCCAAATGTGATGAATTGTGTCTTGCTTTCCCCATGAGTTTTCCATAAACTCTTCGAAATTGCGAAGTTCTCACCATCCACCTTATTCTATCAAGTTTCCAGGTTCATTGATAGACATATTAGTCATTGCTTAATTAATCTTTTCACATATTCGATTAACTCCTATAGTCGAAACTAGTTCTCCTTTATCTCCTCGAATCATGTAAATTACACACCAAATTGCACAACTTATTCCTTAACGATCTCTCTTCCCATGACTTCAAGGTTCAACCTTTCCATTTTTAAACAACTCCTATGCTACAATCATTGCGTTCATTCCATGTCTCAGCTTTTGATTAGATTATCCTCAACTACAATAACTTCAGTTAAGTTCAGTTTAAGAAAAATAAGTTCAGATAAGGGTTACCCAAGTTCAAATTACAACTAAAATAGTTTTAATAAAGTCTAATAAGTTCAGGAAATTAATAAAGTACAGATAAGATTAGATAAGTTCAAAAATCTGGTGAATAGAACACACCCTTATTATAGATTAGATACGGTAATGTAGAGTACTTATCTCTAATTTTAGTTTACTGACATGTTATGAGTTTAAAATTGAGTTAAAATTTTTTTCTAAGTAGAAAACGAACAATACATTTTATATATTAACGATTAAAGATTCAAGGGAATATAGATTTTATAGATTAACGATTAAAAAATATTTTATTTATTTAAGTTGTAATTATTGTTCTATTTTTAGGCTGTATATATATATTTTTTTTAATTATCAGCTATCTTATTTTTATTTTTAAAAAAAAGAAAAAACAAATTTTGGCGGATTTTTTGTTGTGAACGCGACACGTGTACTTTAGGGATAAGATTGGTGATTACTTTAGTTTATAGTGTTGATGATTGATAGGGGAAGGATCCGGTAAGAACCTTCTTCTATATAAGAACCCAATCTTATATAAGAATAAATCTCAACCGTAGGATTAGATTGAGATGAGTGGTCATGATTAAAACAAAATAAAAACCAATTTTAATCTTTGAAAATTTGTCAAAAAAATTAGAAGCACATTTTGCGAAAAAAAAAACCTTTTACAAGATTTTTGGTTAAAAAAACCACCACGTTCATTTTTTTGCGAGAGGAAACTCATTTCCTTAATAATCCTCTAATTTACTTAAATAGACTCTATTTTCCTCCCATTTCTTCTAATTAACCTCTAACCACCAATTACTTAATAATTAGATTTAATTTATACATAAAAAAACCCACCATCCCAACCACCAACCAACCATCCCTTCCCCTTCTTCCTCCCTTGGAAGCAACCCCCTCAACCACCGGACCCGGCGCCTAGATCCCCATACCTCCGACGACCTACCTCCACCGCCGGCTGACCCTCCCTTTCCCCTTATCCCCATTGACGACCACCACCTCCCTTCAAATTTTTGATTCTTATTTACTTTAACATGCTCAAAATCAAGTCCAAATCAATTGCAATTTGTTTCTAAATCACCCTAACATCACATACATGCATAATCAAAGCCACAAAAAGCATCAACTGCAAACAAGATGCACAAAATTAAAAAATCCCCAAATCAATTTTTAGGGTTTTTTTTCAAAATCAAGGAGGTGGTTGTCGGACGGTGATTAGGGGGAAAGGGAGCGAGGGTCGTGTGGCCGTGGAGGAGATCGCTAGGGGTGTGGGGATTTGGACAGCAGGTCCAGGGAGGGAGAGGGTTGATGCCATGGGAGGAGGAAGGAGAAGGAAGGGGAGGGGGAAAGGGAAGAGGAAGGAGGGGTGGGGGGGGGGGGGGGTCGTAGTTTTTTATATATTAATTAAATCTAATTATTAAGTAATTTGGTGGGTTAGAGGTTAGTTTGAAGAAATGAGAAGAAATTAGAGTCTAATTAAGTCAATTAGAGGGTAATTAGGGAAATAGGTTTCCTCTAAAAAAAAAAATGAACGTGGTGGTTTATTTTTAACCATAAAGGTTTTAAAAGGTTTTTTTTATGTAAAATAAAAGTGGAAAGCTAAACGTTGCCCTTGAATCTCTAACTAACGCCCACAAAATAACCTAAAATGATGTACGTAGCCTTATTATAAAGGTGTAATTGTAAGTGGTAAATGATGGTGGGGGTGGGGGGTTAAAATTATGATTGTAATGGTAAATTCTTGGTTTATATCTATGAGGGTAAATTCGTAAAACACATTTTATTTTACGGGCATTAGTTAGAGATCTGAGTGCGGTATTTAAAAATCCTAAAAAAAAAAAAACACAACCCTAAGTTTCTCTCTCTTCGTTATACAATCACGACTTTCTCTTTCCTCAAACCCTCAAAAAATCTCCATAAAATTTGCAATCTGAAGGATTTTAAAATCAGGTACGTTTTTTTCGATTTTATTCACATTTTCATGAATTTCGCATGATGTTTAAGTCAATTTTTTCGATTTTCTGATTTGATTTATGCGATTTTTCTGATTTGATTTTTGCGATTTTTCTGATTTGATTTTCATGAATTTCGCATGAGTTCAAGTCGATGTTTGAAGCAATTGTATCATTTTCTGATTTGATTTTCATTAGGCGATTTTAGGGTTCAAATTTCAGCGATTGTAGGGCTCGGACTTCAGCGATTTTAGGGCTGGAATTTTCAGCGGACTAGGGTTCGAATTTCAGCGATTTTAGTTTTCGAATTTCAGCGCTACTCTCAATTATTTATTGTCTGATTTTTTTTTTGTTTTTTATGTCATTTTACATTTTTTCGATTTTTTTTTGGTTTTTTTGGCGTGATTTTAGTAGCTTTTTGGTTCTTGAAGGCAACCCCCTGTACTATATAGACGAAGGAGAAATTATTTCTTAGTTTTTTTGGGCGATTTATGTGCGTTTTTTTGGCTGATTAATGTGCGATTGTTTTGGTTATTGGTGTCGTCGTTGTGTGGCTACTGCTGTTGTTTTGCGGCTGCTATGGTGGTGTGAATTTGGTGGTGGTTGTTGGCTGTGATTGGTGGCAGAGGAATGAGAATGTTGGTGATGTTGGCAGAGGTGGAGGGTGTATTAGGTGGTGGCGTAATGCCGTGGTGGGTAGGGTGTATCCTCACTTTCCAAACAACTCCATAGCCTTTCTTCAATAAATTAGTTCAGTGATTCACGAGGTTGTGTGTTTTTTTATTTTATTATTTTATTATATCTTTAGCAAGAATGTAGAATAGGAGAACTGGGCTAGGAGGCATATATTTTTTTTTGCTTGAAGTTTTGAGTTTCTTAACAACTTTGGTACGTACTTTTTAAACTGAAGTGATTGTCTAGTTTAAACTGGTTAATTTTTTGTCATTTGAACTTCTAAGGGAAGAACTATAAGAATTTTTATGTAAAGTATGACGTGGACTGTACTATCATATTGGGACCTAATTTTTTTTTTGGGCATGGAGTTATAGTTGTGGATATCAGCTTTTCCATATATATATTTATATATATATTGTGATTGATGAGGGGTTTGTATGGGCTGCTTGTTTGACTTGAACTGGAGCTTCGATTTCAAAACGTTTTGACTTTTTGAATAGCTTGTATCTAAGTTCTCATTAATTAACATGAGTGGCTGTTGTTACTTGTTCCTTTGCTCTTGGACATGAGTGATAGCACCACTTTCCTTGTGCCAAAAAAGCGAGTGTACATGTTACTAATGTTTTTGATTTCTTGAAATTTTAGCAAAATGCAAGGCCAAAATGAAGAAAAATTAGAAGTTCCGAGAACAATTTCGTAAGATTATGGCCTATGTTCTTATATACTTCCTCCGTTTCTATTTATATTAAGGAGAGGAGAGATAGTGAGAGAGAAATGAAAAAGCAAGTGGGGTAGCTTGTAAATGCTAAGGTAAAAAATTTACCCCAAAAGGAAACGTATCAACTAAAAAAAAACCTTCCTAGAAAGGAATACGTGTCAACTGAAAAGAAACGGAGGTAGTATAGATAATCTAATATACTATAATCGTGCTTTGATTCTTCTTTTGTTTTATAAACATTTACAGATCTAAAAATTTGGAAGAAGAAGCCACTATTATACAAGAAGAAGAAATTACTTATATAAGAAAAAGGTAATTAATCTAATGTTCTAAAGTTTACCTTGTATGTTTTAAAGTTTGTTATAATGTTTTCCCTTGTGTTCCAAAGTTTTCCCCTGTGTTCTAAAGTTTCCATTATGTTCTAAAGATTATCATATATGTTTGAAAGCTTATTTTGTAATCTAATGTTGTCCAATATATTTAATGTTCATCTTAGCCCTTTATATTTGCACTCTATGTAAGTTTTGAACAAAATATACATGATTAGGAAGTTTTTCTTTTGTGGTTTTATTTGGTTATGTTTGGGATTGGTTAAGGTTTTGTTGTTAGAGGTTTGACATGGTTAATTTTTTTATTTTTTTATTTTTTTATCATGTTCTAAATTATAATTTATATTCTTAAGTATTTTCTGATTATGTTCTAAACTACTATTTAGCCCGCACTTTTTGTTAATTTTTTGTTTTTTTATTGTTCATTTGCATATTGGAATTGCTCTTGGATAAAAATTTAGACCAAAATAGGTTTGTAAATACAAATTGATGTGTGTAGCAGTTGAAAGAAGCATAATGAAAGGATTCAATCTAATACTAAAATATATCGTAGCAAAATTACATTGTACTTTGTATATAAATAACTTTTTCAATAGGAGAGAGAATATTTTTTACAATTTAAAACAAATTGCTGCAATCTTAAAGCTATGCATGGGTTAAATTTTTGTTAATATTTTCTTGGATGGAATGTTAAATTGCATATTGGGATTATTACCCATGGATTGTACATATATCCTAATTGTATTGTGGTAGTAGAATGAAATTAAGCATAATGCGAGAAATCAATCTAAACCTTTAAATTAAATTCTGAAGGTATCACATATGCATCATACAAGCAGCCCAATAATTTAACACTGTAAAACGATTCTATCTTGTACTGTTCTAGCTTTGTTAACATGTATTTCTATCTTGTTATCTTCAATCTCTCCCATTGAACTCCTCATTAGTGTCTTTGCCTTAGAAGAACTGGCAGTCGACTGTCTCCCCTTCATAAGCTTCCTGTTGTAAGCTGCTAGAAATTGCCATATCCATTCATATATTACCATTTTCTCTAATAGAATAACATTAACCCACAAAGTCTCTACAAGATTGCTAGCTCAAAAATATGAATTCAATTTTTTCCAAGGCTAAATTCAAAAGTACAGTAGCTAACACATGTATGACATTAAAAAATCAATGTTAATAGACTTTTGGGAAACCACAAGAATATTGCCCTTATATCTATATTTCTTTCTATTCTTTTGATGAAACCTACCTCCAATTTGAAGACAAAGTATATGTCTTCTTCATTAAGATAAGCAAATACGAAGTATAAAACTACCGTTCAACTAAAATAATGCAAGAATGAAATTGAAGCTAATTTAAGGAAAATGCATGACTAAAAGAATTCCAGATTTTAGTGTAATGAAGCTACACATCTCCCACAATAAGCATATGTGCATGTGTGATAGCAACCCCAAACTAAATTATTGAGTCTAATATACCACATTACCAATCATCTCCACCAATTCGGAGAACTCATATAACTAAGATGTCACTCCATTATGACAAATACCATAATTGAGGTACTATCTCACCATTCATTTTGCCATACGCCTCATTATGGGGCAATTGAACAAGGTACTCTCCAAGGTCAAGTCCAAATCATTTAAGGAAAAGAAGTTAACACATGGTGTGAGTAAGGTTACACAAAATATAGGAAAATTAAACCCTAATAGTACTCTTTGGATTAGTAATGTTGATTCAATATTTTGCATCTTTTTCTTCAGCGTGCTAAGTCATTCAATATTATGCAAAGAAATTATTATTAAATTGAAAGAAAACATATAAGATATATAGCATTAAAAGGATTTATTCTCCAATTTTGACAGTGATATACTATATCAATGTTTAAGCAAAATTATCCAAATGAAAAACACCCACCAATGCTCCTCATTCTCCTCATTCACCTGCAACCCCAAACAAAATAGAGCAGCATCCCAAGTATTCAAGTATCAATAGAAATCAACCTATTAAATACAAAAATGCCATGTAATATAAGTAATAATAAATGAACAGAGCAATAGTTTTTGGTGAATAATTTTAAACATGTTGGTTTATACCTTCAATTCACCTCACATCTTCGTTTTTAACCATAGTTACTTATATAATAAGCAGAGATTAATATTCAAGAAAACAAAAAGTGAATTGAAACATAAGGCATGGAAAAAGATACTCATTTGACAACAAATTATGTTTTTGTATTTTCAATATTTTGGATTTCCAAACAAAATATCTTTATCTAATTGCTGTGAAGTATGCATCATAAAATGAATTCTGAACTCTTTTCTTTGTGCACATGATATACCTGAGTCATATCCACTAGTATTATGCAATATAGATACTATAAATCAAAATCCACAACAAAACCAAACAAAAAAAAATTACAGAATCTTCCTGCTCATATTTAGCCCAAATAAAAACTGCACAAACTTGACCCAAATAAAAACTGCACAACTTGCGATTCCATCATCCTAGTCGAAAGACAAGCATAATTGTCAAAAAAAAAAAATGATACTGCTCGTACCTTTGGAAATAATTGATTAAAATTTCAGAACCATATAAAGCTTTTCACAATTTGAAACCTGTAAATCAACATGCATGAGTGAAATTGATTGGATATTAACTTATTAAAAGAGTTAGTTATTTTATGAAAATATAGTATATCAAACATAAGAAAAAATAAAATAATTTTCAGAAAAATTAAAAGTGCTGATACAGTTTTATTTCAGAAGATTAAAAACAAAATTTAAAAAATCAATAAATATATCAAAAAGAACATTGATTATGCAATTGACATATAAATATACATTGAAAAATCATTACCAAATAAATGACAGAAAAATACCTTTGAACTCTCTGATAATTATCTCATAGAAACTGTAAATTCGACGCATCTATCAACCCTGATTATCAGAACTTAAAATACACATGAAGGAATTAAAAATTTCAAAGAAAATTAAACATCTATACTAATATTTTAACACAGAAATTAAAAGGGAATGGATATTACAACACACCATGAAAAAAATCAGAGAGATCGTTAGAGAGAAAAAGAGAATTGATCAAATACCAATGACGAATTGGGGTATGAATTAAGTATTTACAAATATTGAAATAGGGAAACAGACTAGCGTCGTTTGGGAAAACAGAGAAACAGATAAAGCTTGAAATATATCGTGCGATTAAGAGAATCCAAAAGACGCAAAGAATCCCTTTGATAATTGATTATTAAATACGATTACATGTATATGTTCTAAATTATTTTCTAAAGTATTTATGATTGTGTTCAAAATTGTCAATGTTCTAAAGTATATCTAATTATGTTTAAAATTATATGTCTATGTTCTAAAGATTATCATATATGTTCTAATTTACACAAAGCTTATTTTATGTTCATCTTAGCACTTTATATTTGTACTGTATGTTATTTAAATTATGATTTTAATCATTTATATTTGATTTTACAGGAAAGTTATTGGAAATGTTGAAGCGGAAGTAATTGACAAAGTGGAATTTGAGAAACATGTTAAAAATCAAAATATTACTAAACGACGTAGCAAGCTTCCATCAAGGCTTCAATCACCTCGAAAATTGAAAAAAAAGGAAAAAGAAGAAAGAGATAAAAAAGAAGAAACAAAAGAAGAAGATGATGATGATAAGGATGATGTTGATGATGAGATGGATGAACCAAAGTTAGGGGAGAAAGATGATGAAAGAGAGGACGTGGATGATGTTAGTAAAAAGGTTCTAAATTATTTGTTGAAGTTCTAAATTATATGCTTATGTCATAAATTGCATTTTATATTCTACATTTCATGCTTATGTTCTAAAGTACATGATTTAAATGATATGTTTGTGTTCTAAAATTAGTTTATCATGTTCTAATGTATATGCTTATATTTTAAATTATTTGCTTATGTGTGTAACTTTATTTTTGTAATCTACATTCTTACGTTCTAAAGTTTATGTTTTAAATGATATGCTTATGTTCTAAACTTTATTTGAAATATAGGAAAAAAAAATATTATTTAACAATAAATTATATGCTTATGCTTTAAAGTATGTGTTTTTAACAATAAACTTATGTTCTAAGTAGATACATGTGTTCTAAATTATATCCTTATGTTCTACATTATGTTGATGAATGTCCTAAAGTTCATGTTCTAAGTCAAATATTTTTCTTCTAATTTGTGTTCTTATATTCTGAATTGATTGCTTATTTTCTAAAATATGTGCTTATTTTCTGAACTTTTTTCCAAGAGTGTTTCGAAAAAAAATGTGAAAAGTAGGAAAAGAAAGATCGAAAAAGAAGAGGAATATGAGGATGTCCAAGTCAACAAAGAGGAAAAGAATCTAAACAAGATGTTACGTTATCAAAGAGTTCCTCCTAAGAAATTCATGAAAACAGTGTTGAAAGATCTTTCTGATAAGCATAAACAAGCAATTAAGAAAATTGGATTTGGAGCTTTTTTGGAATTGGATGAACCATTTTATGCCGATTCTCAGTAAGCACTAGCGTTAAGTTTTTTTATTTTTTATTTTTTATTTGGCAAATTTTTATATGTGGTTGGCCACAGTTCTATAGTTAGGGGTTACTCAAGGGGTTAATACTTGTGGGTTTACTCAATTAAGAGTTACTCGAGTTATTCGGCTAGGGGTTACTTGATTTTACTCTAGTTATTAGATCGGGTTTACTTCGTTAGGGCCTTAGGGGTTGTTACTCGGTTAGGGGTTACTTAGAGGGGTTTGGTTGGTTAGGAGTAACCCCCAAAATCCTCCTTTTTATTTTTATGTTATGTACTCCCTCTGTCCCATAATATAGTTCCTATTATGTTTTTTACACGGTATTTAAGAAATGGGAAAAGTGGAAGAAGTACATTTAAAGTGGAAAAAAGCTAGAAATAAGTTAGACAAAAGTATAAAGCATGTGGATAATTTAAAGGGAAAAAAGTGAAAAAGTACAATTATAAACAAAAGTTCGAGAGAAAAAGTGAAAAAAAGTACATTGCAGGTGGATAAGTTAAGGGTAGATTAGGAAGTTTAATGAATAAGGTTAAAAAATTGAGGGTATAATAGTCTTTACGTACTATCCAAAACTAGAAACGGGAACAACATTTTGGTTCTCCAAAATAGGAAAACATGTACTTTATTGTGGGACGAAGGGAGTATAATATATATATATATATATATATATAGTGTTTTAAATTGTATAATGTTCAACAATTCTTCTGTTCTAAATTAGTTTTAGATTATGCTCTAAAATACGGTTATTTCACAAATGTCACTTAGTACTTAAAAAATTCACCAACTGCCATTAAGGTTTTCAAAATTCACTAAATGTCATCGAGCTTTTAAAAAATTCACTAAATGGCACTAATTTATGACACGTTAGTAATGATATGATTGATTCATTTTAATATTTATTTTAATTAATAAAAATATTAGTATTTTTATTTTCTTTAAATAATTTATCTTAATTAATAAAAATAATGATATGATTGGTTCATTTTAATAATTTATTTTAATTTATAAAAATAATTTTTTTCTCGATTTTCGTGACAAATATTGCTCGGGTAAAGTTTTGAAGTCATTTTGAACCTTTATGGTTACAAATTAAGCTCGAAATTGGAAAAAAAAAACGTAAATGCCTCGTTTTGTGTGTTGAAAAATATCTCGATTAGCATGTTGTATTTTTTTAACCAAGAAAATTGATTGCACAAGGTTTTGGGGGTCATTTTGACTCTTTATGGATACAAATCTAGCTCGGAATTGACAAAAAATAACATAAATGCTCCGTGTGTTAGAAAAATATTTCGATTTTCATGATTAAAAAATACGACACGTTAATCGAAATATTTTTCGACACAAATTACGGAGCATTTACGTGAATTTTTTCCCACAGCTTAATTTGTACACATAAAAGATCATAATGACCTCAAAGCTTTAATCAAGTAATTTTCGTCACGAAATTCGAGAAAAAAATATTATTTTTATTTATTAAAATAAATGATTATTGTGTATTACTTTTAAAAAGTAATGACATTTGATGAAATAATTTTGTAAAGTAATGGCATTTGATGAAATAATTTTATAACGTAATGGCATTTGATGAAATAATTTTATAACGTAATGGCATTTGGTGAAATAAAAATTGCATTAACTTAGAGTTAACATCTATATGTAATTAATGGCACGAGGTGTTATTGTATTGTTTGTTAGTGACATTTGGTGAATTTTGAAATCCTTATGATATTTGATGAATTTTTTAAGTACTCAATGCCATTTGGTGAAAAGTCGTTTAAAATACTTATGTTCTAAACAATCTAGTTGTGCCTTATGATTTCCAAATTTAAGTTCGACATATGGTTCTATTCTAAATGTATTTTGTATTCTAAATCTTGACAACTTTAATTTAATTCTAGGATGATAGAAAATCTTCTTAAGAATTTCGATTCCAAAAGATGTTGCTTGGTGCTACCTGGTAGAAAAGAAGAAATATTTTTCGATGAATCTGATGTTCACATGACCTATGGGTTGCCCATTGGAAGCATAAAAATTCATGAACCACCGGAGGTACCCAATGAGAAATGGGAAAAGTTTTTACAAAATTGGAGAAAAGGCTTTGGCTTACAAAAGGTATGAATATTTTAATTTAAAATGTCAGTTATGTAGTTATTTAACCTATGTTTTAAAGTTTAAGTATAATGTTCCAAATTTTATTTCTACTTATCTTTTAATAGTGTTCTAAAGATGTTATTTGGGTTATTCTTTAAAATTGTATTTTCTCCTTATGTTCTAAAGTGGTTATTGGCATATGTTCTATTTTCTGCTTATGTTCTAAATTATACTATATGCTCTAAAGTATTTTTTTGTATGTTCTAAACAATGTATAATAAACATAAATTAGTTTGAAATCATAACCTCTTATGTTCTAAAATATTTTTATACTTGTGTTCTAAAATATTTTCTGTATATTAATTATTAGTTCCACCTATGTTCTAATTTTTATGTGTTTTTTTGTCTCTTAAAGGGTGCTCCAACAAACAAACAATTGATTAATAGGATGGAAAAGGTGAAAGAGGTAGATAAAAAGAGAAAGAAAGTTTCCAATGAATTCATTTGGAATTTCTTGGTTGGTGTGGTCAATAGTTGTATCTGCTTAACTAACAACAAAGCACTATACATTAAATTTTTGTATAGTTGTATGGATACGAAGAAAATAGTTAAGCTGGATTGGTGCACTTTTGTTAAGGACCACTTGATGGAATCTTGTAAGGAATGTCAAGATGGAAAATCTTACTTCACGGGTCCTTTAATTTTTTTTATGGTAATGTTAATTACTTACCATTATTTATATGTTACTACCTCTCTTAAATATTATGTGTAACTTTTTCCAAAAATGGACCATACATTATTTGCAACAAATATTTTATTTCCTTTTTAGGTTATCATTTCTCTTTATCTCTCTCCTCATCACATGCATCCTACTTTTTCTGTCTCCATTTTACACTCACAAACAAATTTTGCCTACAAGTATGTGTTTCCTTTTAAAGTTGCACATAATTTAACGGAGGTAGTATTTATATTATGTTCTAAATTTTACCCTATATGTTCTAAAGTCTATTATGTATATTCTAAAGTTTATCCAGCATGTTTTAGGTAACTTCTTTTGATCGCGTACAAAGAAAAGGGTTGGAGATACCACGAGAAGTTCCATTAATATCATTGTGGAACAAAGAAAGGATTCATATGAGAATAAAATCTAAAAAAGACCTTGGATTTGGACAAGGAAAAGTATTGAAAAGACTAAAATTGGATGTGGTATGATTTTCGTATATGCTTATTTTCTAAATTTTATTCTATATGTTCTAAAGTTTATACTTTATATTCTAAAGTTTATTATGTATGTTCTAAAGTTTATCCTGCATATATTCTAAAGCTTATACTTTGTTCTAAAGTTTATTATGTATGTTCTAAAGTTTGTAATTTATTCATATCATGATTTGTTGGGTGAAATCAAGAAACAACAAAATTGGAGGATAAGAAAAAGAAAAATGAAGAGCCATCAATGGTAATTAGACCTTTTATATTATGCTTATCTCTTAAAAATTGTAGATAATATATATTCTTATCTTTTGATATATGTAATTTATGTAATAACAAAAGTTAGTAATTTATTTGTATTATAATGTGTAGGATGAGAACAAAAAACCGGAGGATAAGAAAAAGAAAAATGAAGGTCCATCAATGATAATTATACCTTATGTTTAGACTCGTTTATTTATATATGAACAAGCTTTGACCGAGCTTGTTTGTGAGCTTTTCGCGAGTGTATTGGCTCACTAACGTCTCTAATTGTTCATTTTGGGATAAAGCAAACTTTTTAACAAAATAAACAACAAAACCTTAATCCCAAAATATGGGGTCGGTTAAACATAAATCAGTATAATGAATCGTAAAAGTAGTCTGCATAAATTCTCTCCCTGCATTCTTCTCTGTTTGAAGCCACATTTTATCCGGTTCCAATAGCTACATATCGTTTTCAACAAAATAAACAAAGGACAAAAAAAAAAAGGTGGGGGGAAAACTTGTATTTCTTCTTCTCTAATGTGGTGGAGTGTTTCGAGCATACTGAAGTTGTATGTGTCTTCATCTTTCATATAAAAAGTGTATATATATGTTGTATTGCACGTGGGTGTTTATTTTGTATCATTAATATTATTATTATTATTATTATTATTATTTATTTATTTCTTTATTTATATTTATTTAAATTTTTTTTATAATGAAATTTTAGGACCTAGGAATAGAGAACTATATAGAAGATCAAACACTTGCTGCTTGGATAAGTGCTTACAGAAAGAGGTCGAAGACAGAAAAGTATTCAGCATCACCTTTAATTCCCAGTGATATAATTTTCAACATATTAGTATTTCTTCCTGCTACAGTTCTCCATAAGATAATGAGGTATGTTTGCAAGGAGTGGAATGATATAATCAGTGACCCAATATTTATTCGTGCACACCTTGTTTGCTCATCTTTATTATCTTCTGGCGTCGTTCTTCAAAACCAGGCTGAGCCACAATGGGCTTACTGTCTTAATACTACTGGTCTCAAGCAGCTGAGTATACATGAAATTCCATTTCCTGCCACTGTATTAGATTCGTGTGATGGTCTGCTCTTGCTTCATGATAAGACAAATCCACAAGTATTGCATGTAATGAATCTCCTAACTAAAGCAAAATTGAGCCTCCCTCCTCTGACAGGAGTACGCATACTTGCTACACCTTATGCTGTTTTGGCCTTTACCCCTTCTTCCAGGCAATACAAAGTGGTTGTTGTATATGTTTCTCTTGTCTCTGAAACAGGAAAACCAGTAGATGTTTTGGGTTTCAGAGTTAATGACCTGTCTAAAACTGTAAGGAATGTGCAGCTTATGGTATGTACAGTAGCTGTCGACAAAACCTGGAGAACCATTGACTGTCATTCAATGACAATGAATGAAGACGCAGATATGTCATTTCTGAGTCAGAGGACACTGATGGTTCCACCGATTTCTAGAGCAGGGTTTGTTTATTGGTATCCTTGTATTTTTAACTTTGGTCTTGCCTTGGATGTGGATTCTGAAACCATGTATCGGTTCCCTGCACCAGAAGATTTCGCGGGTGACAAAGCTCCGAAGGAATTCATATTTAGGACAAAGACAGGTATGGGTCTGATGAATGCCAATGATCTTCCAGTATGCCAGATTTGGGAAATGGTAGACCCAAAATCTGGCACTTGGGTTAGAGGTAGGGATTTTAATTCACGTGATATGTATTGTAGGCTTCAGAGTGTGCTTCATACTTCTAAGATTGGAGGTAGTAGACCTTGGTTTAGTTTGGAACATGAGGATCTTCTGCTTTCCACTCCAGTGGACGACAAGTATGATTTGGTTTGTTACAACAGGAAAACAGGGTATATTTGGTCTTTTCCACTTCAATGGCCAAGCCAGCTTTACCTCCCACATTTCCACATAAATAGCTTGCTATCACCTAAAGGATAATCTCAGTTGTTGAACATGAAGCCCAATTGTAGTGTATATTGATAAATGAATGTGGGAATGGAGACTTAATTATTGACATTGTGCCCCAATTTGTCGCTTTGAGTCACTTGGAACTATTCTATATCTGTACTTACCTCAAAAAATGGTTTGGGGTGGTTAGTGTTCGTGATGAACAGTAACTTTTTGCCCCTTTCCATTTTTGCCCTGTCTTCAAGATGGATGAAGATTTTTAGGTTTTAATAAATTCGAATTACTCAGTAATTTTTTTATCTAATTAATATTTGGTTATATGATGCGGTGTTAATGAGTTCGTTTTCTACTGATGTAAACTAGTAGCACTAGTATGTAGTATAATGCTCTTATGTTTGTAATTTCTGGAGTCTATTGTGCACTTTTCCTGTATGAGTTAATGGTTTATTTTGTTATCTTATCTTTAGTATAATCAAATCACCTTTTTTTGTAAAAAGAACGAAAAGTTTAATAAGATGGAATCATTTGTTAAAAGTCTGGTATGCTGATTGTCAGAGTAAACTTTTTGGGTTGATTAGTTGTTTCTTTTTATTTTGACAGCCTTTGCATTAGGTATATAGAATGTTTTGCAGTTGTAGCAAAGCTCAGTTTGCAACTGGGGAAAAAAAAATCTTGAAATTTTTACTCATATCATCTGGTTAATTCATGGTAATGAGGCAGTTGTGCTCTTAAGCTCTACAAGTAAGATAACTAACATGTTCAATTATATAGTTAGCTCGCTTGAGTTAATGGACAGAAAGATAATACTGACTACTGAGTCTGTATGTATACTTTTGTACTTGTATATTATTGAGGCAAGCAATAGGCATATATGATTGACAGATTGAGGCAAGCAATAGGCATATATGATTGACAGATTGAGGCAAGCACCAAGGCACATTCAAGCAATGGTACTGTAGAAGGCAAAGCTGAGTATTTCATTATGTTAGGCATCTTTGATCTTTCAGTGTAATTCATAACCAGAAGCAGTAAGGCAGTATTACAGCCAGCATATATATTGTACACATCCTCCATATTCTGAATACACCATGTACAAAATTATATTCAGTTGATGAAATGGTGAGTGATGTACTACTACCTTAACTCCATAAGCTTGTAAGATACTCAGTAGTCGATATAGCGCAATAACAGTGGAAAACAAGTTATCTACACAAAAAAGTTTCCATTGACAGGTGTTAAATCTGTTTATTATCAACTCACTTTGCATTTACGCGGTCTCTAATGAGTATTTTTCACTAATATCTTCAACTATTAAGTTAAAATTTTAAAGAGGTAATTTTGGTCAACTACATACCTTCCAGCTTGAGCCTCAAGCTCTGATTGATCTTCCGTAACGTCTTCCCCCTTTGTTTCTTTTCCCCCTTCGATTCTGCAGATCCAGCCATGAAATCCTCGACCTCCTTGATATGTTCTTCCACTAACTTCTTTTTATTTATTTTTTCTTTCCACTCTTTCAATCTTTCAAAGATGTTAGAGGTTTTCACTTTCTTGTCTGATGGGTTCTTTTCTTTTGGGTTTTAATTTGAAGTGGATGAGGTTGGTGCAGTTTCGGTTTGGTTTTTTTCTTGATCCTTGTAAGAAACCATGGTTAGAGGAGATGCAATTTCAGTTTCTGATTTTGGTTCGTTTTGGGAATTTTCAGAGGAGCTTAGGGAAGTGATGATTGCCATAGGTTCAAATCTTTGGAATATTTGAGAAGCTTTGAGAAAGATTTTCACAGAGGGTAAATATGATTTGACAGTGATGATGTAAGGTAGGTGAAAGATGCCTTTTACATTAAATGAACCGGTGTGAGATAATTTGGAAGGTTTAGTGCTGTTTGGTCATTAATTGAACAAGTTCAATTTATTTCGAAATTCAAACAGGATTTTTTTATTCAAATTCTTTTTAAAATTCGTTTTCTTCCCAAATTCAATTTATTTTCAAAGATGCATTAAATTTTCAAAAAGAAAATACATATTTGGAACGCGCTTTATACTCATATGCAATGTACATTACTAATTACACACGTATTAGAGCGTTTGTGAACTAACCAACGGTGACACTTCAGCTATGTTTAGCACACCATAATTGTGGTAGAAGCCTTTTTATCTCTATTTGCATTAATTCTGATTTTTCCATATCTTGGAACTTCAGAAGCAATCAAGTCAGCTTGATCATCCCAAGTTCCAATCTCAATTTCTCAAACCTTTCTCTGTTCAAGGCCTTGGTTAGAATATAAGCAATTTGATTTTCAGTAGGACAAAATTCTAACTTAATGTGCCCTTGCTCCACATTATCTTTTAGAAAGTGATGCCTAATGTGGATATGTTTGACCTTTGAATGTTGAACTGGATCTTTAGAAATACAAATAGCACTTGTATTGTCACAATAAATGGGGACACATTCAAAAATAATTCCAAGATCTCTGACCTGTTGCTTTATCCATAACATTTGAGAACAACAAGCTGTTGCAGCTACATATTCAGCTTCAGCTGTGGACAAGGCAACTGTGTTTTGCTTCTTGGAACCCCAAGAAACTAAACAGGGTCCTAAAAATTGTGCCATACCTGAAGAGCTTTTTCTATTAACCAAATCACATGCATAGTCAGCGTTAGTAAAACCATTTAAATCAAATGAGTCACTTCTAGGATAGAAGAGACCCAAATTATCAGTTCCTTTTAAGTAACGAAGGATTCTTTTTACTACTTTGAGGTGAGACTCCTTTGGATTAGCTTGGAACCTGACACATAAACCTACACTAAAAGATATATCAGGTCTACAAGCGGTTAAGTAAAGTAGAGAACCAATCATACCTCGATACATAATTTGATCTATGCAAGTTCCAGATGGATCTTCATCCAATCTAGTAGCTATTCCCATAGGAGTTTTGTTTGGCTTTGCATTATCAAGCTTGTATTTCTTTATCAGTTCCTTAATGAACTTCTGTTGGTGGATCATAATTCCTTCCTCAGTTTGCTTAATTTGCAAACCAAGAAAGAAGTTCAAAACTCCCATCATGCTCATCTCAAACTCTCCACTCATAAGATCAGCAAAGTACTTGCACAGAGATTCGTTAGTTGCACCAAAAATTATATCATCAACATAAATTTGTACAAATAAGATATCAGTTCTATTTGATTTTAAAAACAAAGTTTTATCAATTTTGCCTTGTTTAAAACCATTTTCAAGAAGGAACTTAGATAATCTTTCATACCATGCTCTAGGTTCTTGTTTAAGTCCATAGAGGGCTTTGTCAAGTTTATAAACATGGTTTGGAAACTCTGGATTTTCAAATCCAGGAGGTTGTTCCACATAGACGTCTTCTTTTAATAAACCATTTAAAAATGCACATTTTACATCCATTTGGTACAACCTAAATTCCATATAAGCAGCAAAAGCAATAAGTAAGAGAATAGCCTCTAACCTAGCTACTGGAGCAAATGTTTCCTCATAGTCTATTCCCTCCTGTTGATTGAAACCTTTGTACAACTAATCTTGCTTTGTTTCTGACAATAATACCATGCTCATCTAGTTTGTTCCTGTACACCCATTTTAGACCAATTGTCTTTTGATCACTTGGTCTTGGTTCCAGATGCCAAACTTTATTTCTTTCGAATTCATTCAGCTCAGCTTGCATAGCATTAATCCAGTCAGTGTCAGTTAAAGCTTCAACATAGTTCTTAGGTTCCATAGAGGATAGGAATGCATAGAATGCACAGAAGTTTCTAAGAAAAGATCTAGTTTGAGTTCCTTTTGTGATATCACTCATGATTGCATCTACTGGGTGTGATCTATGATGTTTCCAGGGCTTTGGTGTAAAGTCCTTGATCGGATACAATCTTTCTTGATTGTTGTTGACTGGTAATTCTGTAGGAACTTCTTCTTGATTCTCAGTTTATACTTCTTCAGGAACTTCCTCATTTCCTTCATTATGTTCTTGATCTTGAAGTGGAGTTCTTGGTGCATTCTCCATTGTAGGTTCTTCATTTGCCTCAGGATTTTCTTCCCTTCATTTTCAACTTGCAGCTTCTATGATAATGCTGATTCTTCATCTTGATCTTGCTTACGTACAAGCCCAATCTCAAAATCATCATCATCATTCTGTACATCAGACATGTTATCAGTTTCATCAAAAATTTCATGTACAGACTCTTCAACACACATTGTTCTTTTATTATAGACTCTATAAGCTTTACTATTTGAGGCATATCCTGGAAATACTGCCTCATCACTTCGTTCATCAAACTTTCCCAAGTTCCTTTTACCATTGTTATGAACAAAGCATTTACAACCAAAAGATCTAAAGTAAGAAATATTAGGCTTTCTCCCTTTAATGAGTTCATAGGGAGTTTTGTTGGTGATCGCTCTGACATATACTCTGTTAAGAATGTCGCATGCTATGTTCACGGCTTCTGCCCAAAAGTTCCTGGGTAATCTACTTGAGATCAGCATAGTTCTAGCCATGTCTTCAAGACTTCTATTCTTGCGCTCTACCACACCATTTTGTTGTGGAGTTCTTGGGGGCAGAGAAGTTGTGATCCATTCCATGTTCAGTGCAGAATTCACTAAACTTGGAGTTTTGAAATTCTGTTCCATGATCTGATATGAGATGTACCAATTGATTACCTATTTTTCTCTGTTCTTTCTTCACAAAAGCAACAAACTCATCAAATGTTTCATCTTTACTCACAAGAAAGAATATCCAAGTATATCTTGAATAATCATCAACAATAAACATTACATATCCTCTTACCACTTCTACTTTGGATTCTCATTGGACCACAGAGATCCATATGAATGAGTTCCAAAGGCCTTTTGGTGCTTACCATCTTTTTAGACTTGAAGGAGATTTGAGTCTGTTTTCCTCTAACACATGCATCACACACTTTGTCATATAGGAACTTAATGCAAGGAAGTCCTTCCACTAGTTCCTTGGATCTAAGCTTATCAAGTAAAGTAAAACTCGCATGACCAAATCTTTTATGCCATAGTAGAGGATCATCCTCAATAACACTAAGACATGTTAAACTACTTTTAGGAACCTCATTAAGATCCACAATATATGTGTTCCTTTTACAAGTTCCTTCTAGAATTATTTTCCCAGTGTTATTGTGGTTGATTTTACATTTATTAGAAGTAAAGCTGACAGAGTTACCTTTGTCACAAAATTGTGAAATACTTAACAAGTTGTGTTTCAAACCCTCGACAAAAAATACATTATCAATAACATGGGAACTTGACCTTCCTACTTTACCAATAGCAACGATGTCACCTTTCATATTTTCACCAAAGGTCACAGTTCCACCATAGTAGGCATCCAGTGAGAGAAATCGAGATTTATCTCCAGTCATGTGCTTAGAACAACCACTTTCAAGGTACCAAGTGTTGTTCCCCCTCACTAGAAACTGCATGAAGAATCAAACGTTAGTGACAGGAACCCAGGTTTTCTTGGGTTCCTGTATAACAGATGTTGAATCAGATTTCCTAACTAATATCTGCTTAATATGATTTTCATTTTTCAAAGTGCTCTTTTCTTTCTTGGGACATTTAACTTGCTTATGTCCAGTTTTACCACAGAAATGACAAACAATACTACTAGGTAAGTTCACATACTTCTTTTCTTTCTGGAACTTCTTCTTATATCCTAACCCTTTAGTTCTCTTTGTTTGAGCATTGACAATCCATTCAGGCACATTGTAATCAATGGGTTGCTTACCTTTCCTAGCTCTTTCAAGTTCCCCCTCGAGATTATCTTTATCCAATTTTAATTCTTCTAAATCATTTTTTAATTTTTCAAAGTTTGGATACTGATCACGAAGAGGAACCTCAGAGTTGGGAATGGCTTCACCAATTTTAAACAAAGAGAGTTCCACATTCAAAAGAGTATTGTCATGTTTTAGTCTTTCAAGATTTTTCTTTAAATTAACATTATCATCAAAAAGACTAAAGAACCTATTTTGAATATCAAATTTCATATTGTCCATCCATTCACTGTGTTCTTTGTAAGTTTCAAGTAACTTGTCACTTTGTGCTTTAGATCTGCGGAGTTCCTTTAAATCTTCCTGAATATTTAAAACAGTATGTATCAAATTTTCCTTAGAGAAATGTTTTAGTTCATTTGAAGAAAACCATACCTCATCTTCGTATTCTTATAACTTGGCCTTTTCATCAGTCTTAGCCATAAGACATAGATGAGTCGTTTCTTCTGTGGGCTGATCTTCTTCCTCATCCGAATCTGAGTCTCCCCATGCAGCCATCATTGCTTTCTTTACATTCTCCTTAGTGAAGTAAGGCTTGTATGCTTTGGACTCCTTGGCTTGTTCCTTTCCTTTGAACTAACCTTTATCATTTTCCTTTAGAGGACAGTCCCTTATGAAGTGATCTTTGGAGCCACACTTGAAACAGTTAGTGTCTTTGGAACTTGCCTTCTTGTTCCTATCAAACTTCCTGTTGTTCATCATCTTTTTAAATCTTCTAACTGGCATTGCCATCTCTTCCTCATCAACTTCGGACTCATCTAAGTCTTGAGCTTTAAAAGCTAGGCCCTTGTTCTTTGAACTTTCTGCATTCGAACTCAAATGAAGTTCATGAGTCATCAAAGACCCAGCCAGTTGTTCCATGTTGAACTTTGTAAAATCCTTTGATTCCTGCATTGCAATAACCTTTGGCCTCCATCGTTCATCTTTTGGTAGACTCCTCGGGATCTTTCTAGCCTGTTCATCTATAGGGATGTGCCTGCCAAGGGAACTCAATTCATTAATTATATCGTTGAACCTAGTGAACATTTCCTCTATAGTTTCTTTAGATTGCATTTCAAACCTCTCATATCTGGACATTAATAAATCAATTTTGGAGCGTTTTACCTCATTTGTTCCTTCATGAGTAACTTCCAACAGATCCCAAATTTGTTTAGCAATCTTGCATCCCATGATTCGGTTATGTTCATGGGGTCCAAGACCACAGTGCAAATACTTGATAGCTAAAGCATTTAACTCAAGTTTCTGATAATCTTCTTTATCAAAATCAGAAATAAATTTAGGAACTACCTCATTTTTGTCATTGGTTGTGGTTACCTCAAAGTCACTAGATTCAATAACACGCCAAACCTGGTAATTTTCGGCCTTAAAGAATATCTCCATCCTGTTCTTCCAGTAGGTATAGAACTTACCATTGAACATGGGTGGTCGTTGAGTTGAATAACCTTCTTCGAGTTTCTCTTTGTAATTCATCTCTCCTCAGGAACTTACTCAGCACAATTATATGCTTTCACGTGAGAACCTAGCTCTGATACCAATAGTTAGTTGAGACGAACACTACAAGAGGGGGGGGGGTGAATTGTAGGTGAGTTCCTAATGATTACTTTTCGCAGAATGTAAAACAGAATGTAAAGGAACTTGTAATGCACACAATATTTTACGAGGAAACCTTCCAGGGCCCAATTGGAAGTAAAACCTCGACCCTCTCAAGGGATTTCAAACTAAACCAAACCAACACACTATAATAGGGCAAACTTCTCAAGTTACAAACCTATTATAATCAGACCTATACTCACAAGTTCCAGAACGAACTTGCTACACAGTAGGACTCTATCCTACCCAATCTAAACCCCTGGCTTAGATTCACTCGTACTTGTTCAGGGTAATTTTACCCCCCATGTGGCCCAATCAGAGGGTGACACGTGTCAGCCCTAGGATGGTCCAAAGTGGACCTATCCCTGTGTGACACGTGTCATTCCGGATATTTGGGGAGAAAGTCGGCCTTCAGGCCCAAATCTCGAGAAAGCCGTAATACGGCGCAACCCATTTCTGATTAGGGTTCTGTCACCTGATCAGGGGCACAAATCCCAATGACCCTATAAATAGGGAGATTCCCCTCCTTTGGAGAGCACGTTTTTTTCCATTTTACTACAAACTGTCCCTTTGATAGAGACAACTGAGCTAGAAAACCTAGCAGATCCCCACCTAAATTTCCGCACCTTTTTCTCTCCTTCAAGTTACTAACTTGAGCGTTGGAGGCGGAGCACCACCCAAACGGTGTGTCCGTTGATTTTGCAGGTACAGAAGCCCTCCGGACCAGTCTTCGAGTTGTAACTCTCCCAAGGGACAAAAACACCCAAAACATTTGGCGCCGTTTGTGGGGAGAGTACCTTAAGATGGTTCAAAGTTCTGTACCGATTCTCAATTCTACCTCTCTACGTCCGGGCACTCAGACGGGTACCCCGGACGACATGCAACCGGTTATTCAGCCGGTAGGGTTTGAAATCCCTCAGCCTCCCCCTCAGCCTGAGCTAGAGGTATTCACTGAGGAGGAGGAAGAAGATGAAGATGATGATGTGGAGACCTACACATCTAAGGATGGCTCTCTCATCTCTAAATCTATTCGTTCCAGAGATCAACTGGAGCGAAATGAAGACCAGGCGGGCCCAAGCAGGCGCCCATCTGGAAGGCCAGAAGGGGAAACCCAGAAGGCCAAAGGTCAAGCCCCAGTCACCCGAGATGAGCTCATGAAATTCATGACCTCTTTCAAAGGTGAAATCAAGGCCATGATCAACAAAAACAAGGCAGGCTCTAGCAAGAGTCAGCCGGCTAAAAAGACTCCCAATGATGGGAAGAAGAAGAAGCCGGTCAAGGACAGGCAGCCAACTCCTCACCCAAAGGAGAAGGCAACCGCAAAACTTGACTGGTCTAAGATTCTGATGCCCCGGCGACCCCAGCCGGAGGGCAAAAAAGCCTCCACCTTCGATGCTCGAGAAGTCATCAATCGAAGGAGGCAGCAGCAGTCTGAGTCAGCTTCTACCTCAAGCTTTCCAGACAGCTTCAAGCAAGCTTCTGCAAGGAACTCTATGTCCTTGCATGAGAGTCGGACAGGCGGTAAATCCATCAACACCGAACCTCTGCTGATGATAGGGTCTATGCCATACGCACCTCAGGCGCAGTATGGGCAATATGGCCTCCAATTCATGCAGCCACCTCCTTTTGGAGGTCAGGCGGCATATACTCCTGCCCAGCCTCTGGACTGGCAGCTTCGGCTAATGAGGCTAGGCGAACAACCGTCTGCCTTTGCAGCCAATATAACCGAGGCGACTCAGCCGGCCAAGGTTAAGAATGTATTGGTGGGCACCTATGATGGTACCACCAACCCAGAAGACCACCTGATGGCGTATACCAACCTCATGTGCTTGCAAGGTTGGGACGATGCCACCTGGTGCCGTTGTTTCCCGGCTACACTGAAGGGCATTGCCCAGCAGTGGTTTGGCAACTTGCCAGCCGGTTCTATTGACAGCTTCAAGAGGCTAGCCTTCTTGTTTGCTACCAACTTCTCTATGAACATTCCTGCCAAGAAGACGAGCCTTGATTTGAGCACCGTCAAGCAGGGTGAGAGAAAAGGGCTACGCTCATATGTCAGGCGGTTTAACCTGGTCAGAATACAGATCCAGGGGCTGTCTGACGAGGTAGCTTTCACAGACTTCTTCAAGGGTATGAAGGACGGGTCGACCTTTAAGTTTGACCTTGTTCGAAAAGGGGCATTTACGCTACAGGCGGCCCTGAGGGAGGCGGAGAGCTACATTCAGGCTACCGACCTCTGCTCGCCTGGTAGCCAGTCAGACTCCAAGAAGTCTGACAAACAAAAAGAAAGCCGGTCTGCTCAGCCGGGTAACAAAAAAGAAGAGGAGCAAAAAGAGAAAAGAAGTCTGGGCGGTTAGTGATTCTGACCAGCCGTCCCAGAAGAAAAAGAAAGAGTTTAAACCGTACGTCCCCAAGTACGAGTTTAACAAAGATTGCAACTCCATCCTCATGGAGGTGAAGGATCGGCTGTCTATTGAGAAGCCGAATTCGATGAAGAGTTTCGTCCAGTCGCGGAACAAAAATAAATTTTGCCAGTTCCATGAGGAGGTTGGCCATGACACCAACGATTGCTTCAGTCTATAGCGGACGTTGGACCGCCTGGCTGACAAGGGGCTTCTAAAGTCCTACATCTCTAAGTCCCCAGCTGGGGCAAAGAAGAAGAATAAGGGTCAGTCCTCCAAGGCTGGCCCCCAGCCTGCTAGTAGCTCGGAAACCGACAAGGATCCGGTCTACACCATAGCAGGCGGGTTTTCATGTGGTGGCCCTACCATCCGGGGCACCAAGAGCCATCTTCGAAAGATGGATAAGGATGATGATGAGCAGGCGTCTGCCTCCTCCACCTTCCCAAACGTCCTCATAACTGAGAAGGATAGGGGCAGCGTCCGCCGTCCGCATGACGACCCAGTTGTCATTGAATGTAAGGTTGCCAATCAGCTGGTTGGACGGATCCTTATTGACACCGGCAGCTCGTTGGATATTATCAGCCTCCGGTGCCTGCAGAAGCTGAAATATAATGTCAGCAGCATGCATCCGGTTACCCACCCCTTGGTTGGTTTTGGGGGTGGGATGGTCTACCCAGCCGGCAGAGTTGACTTGCCCATCCGGCTGGGAGAAAAAGGCCAGGGATGACAGATTGTCGTCAGGTTCTTGGTCGTTGAGGAGTTGACCGCCTACAATATCATCCTTGGTAGGCCAACCCTCAACGAAGCTAAGGCGGTGATCATCCCGTCTCTCATGCTCATCAAGTATGAGCGGGATGACGGCTCTGTTGGTTCCCTGAACGGGGATCAGAAGACGGCAAGGGAGTGCTATCTCTCAGCCGTGAAAGATACTGTGGCCTCAGACGGCTAAGAGAAGGAACCAATAGACCTTGACGATGTCAAGGATGCCAACCCTGCCCCACCAGCCGTTGGTAAGAAAAGAAAAGTGCCTCTGCTGGTGGAGGTGAAGAAAGAGAAAAAATAGCAATCACTGACCGGGGAACGGTCAGACGAGCTCCGTCCCCAACCGGCTAGAGAAAACATTGATCTCGTTCTGGACGACAGCCGTCCAGAGCGTACGGTGAAGGTTGGGACGGTTGCTTATGCTACTCTGGGTGCAAGCTTGCACCTTCTGCTGAAAGAATTCAAAGACATCTTTGCCTTTGAAGTGGAAGAGATGCCAGGCGTCAGCCCGGATCTCGCTGTCCACAAACTCGCCGTGGATCCCAAAAAGAAGCCCATCCGGAAAAAGAAAAGAAACCATGGCGAGGAAAGAAGTCAGGCGGCAGCTGCCGAAGTCAAAAAGCTGCTAGACGCCAGGTTCATTCGGCCCTGTAATTTCCCCGACTGGGTGGCCAATGTGGTCCTTGTCAAGAAACCGAATGGGACCTGGCGCATGTGTGTGGACTACACAGACCTCAACAAGGCGTGTCCAAAGGACAGTTACCCGCTTCCGAAAATCGTCAGTCTGGTCGACTCTACAGCCGGTCACGCCTTGATGAGTTTTATGGACGCCTACTCCGGCTTCCATCAGATACCCCTCTGGAAGAAAGATCAAGAGAAGATGGCCTTCGTCACTGATTTAGGGTTATTCTGCTATACTGTGATGCCGTTTGGCTTGAAGAATGCGCCTGCCACTTTCCAACGGATGATTAATACGGTCTTCATTAATCAAATTGGGAGGAATGTGGAGGCGTACATAGATGACATGATAGTCAAATCCAAGCAACAGGCGGATCACCTTGCTGATCTCCGAGAAACGTTCACCACCCTCAGGCGGCATAAGGTCATGTTAAACCCCAAGAAATGCGTCTTTGGTGTTGAGTTTGGGAAGTTTCTCGGATTCTTGATTGATCAAAGGGGGATAGAGGCTAACTCCGAAAAGATACAGGCGGTAATTGACATGAAGTCACCCCGTTTTGTCAAGGAAGTTCAGAGACTAACTGGTTGCCTGGCCGCCTTGGGAAGGTTCCTCAGCCGGTCAGGTGATAAATGCCTTTACTTCTTCCAAGCAATCAGGAAGAAGACCAGGTTCGAATGGGGAGACGATGCTGAGACGGCATTCCGGAAGCTGAAAGAGCACTTGCACTCTCTGCCTAGATTGGTCAGCCCTTTACCTAGGGAGACGTTGTATATGTACTTAGCTGTCTCAGATCATGCTCTCAGTGCCGTTCTCCTTGCTGAGCGAGACAGCGCTCAACTCCCGGTTTACTTCATTAGCCATGTTCTTAAAAATGCTGAACTTCGGTACCCCGTGGTTGAAAAATTTGGTCTTGCTTTGTACATGGCATTCAAAAAGTTGAAGCCTTACTTTCTGGCTCATCCGGTGGTGATTTACACCGACCAGCCACTCAAGCGGCCAATGTCTACCTTGGAGTCATCCGACAGAATGTTAAAATGAGCTATTGAAATGCAAAGTCTTGAAATCACTTACGAACCGAGAAAGACAGTGACAGGTCAGGCGTTTGCCGACTTCATTGTGGAAATGACCCGTCCGGTGGCTCCGGATAATCTCAATCAGGTTTGGAAAGTGTATGTAGACGGGAGTTCAACAAAAAGCGGCTGTGGTGCAGGCGTAATTTATGAGTCTCCTGAGGGGGAAAGATATGAGTATGCACTACGGTTCAAGTTTCAGGCCTCAAACAATGAGGCGGAATATGAAGCCCTGCTAGCCGGAATCCGCATGTGTAAGGCGGCAGGGGCAACAAAAATTGACGCCTACTCTGATTCACAGTTGGTCGTTAGCCAATATGAGGGCACATTTGAAGCAACTCACCCGGCTATGATCAAATATCTTCAGGCGGTCAAAGAGGAGGCTGGGTCACTTGAGGAATTTCATTTGAATCAAGTACCCAGGTCCGATAACAACCAGGCGGATGCCTTGTCAAAACTCGCATCCTCCGCCTGCCATGATACGCCTCGGTCAGTCTTTTGGGAAGTACTTGAAAAAAGAAGCATTTATGAAGATCCCATTGGAGTCCTAGACCGAAGCTCTACCTGGATGGATGGCATCCGGGCCTATCTCTCAGACGGGACACTTCCTGATTCGCCACAGGAGGCAGCCGTTCTGAAAAAGCGAGCTGCAAACTTCGAGTTAAGAAACGGAGAGCTCTTCAAGGCGAGGTTTCTTAAGCCTCTTCTGAAGTGTGTAACCCCAGAGAAGGGGAAGGAAGTTCTCGAAGACTTGCACTCAGGGTTCTGCGCCTCCCATATAGGCGGCAGATCTCTAGCTGTCAGAGCCAGGCGACATTATTTTTGGCCCACTTTAGAGGCAGACGCCAAGAAATTGGTGAGAAAATGTGACAAGTGCCAGAAATTTGGCAAACTTATTCATCGTCCGGCTACTGATATGACGGCCATCCACAGCCCAATCCCGTTTGCAAAATGGGGCATGGACATTTTGGGTCCTTACACGCCTGCTCCAAGCGGAAAGCGCTACATCTTGGTGGCTATGGATTATTTTACCAAGTGGGTAGAGGCTGAGGCGGTAAAAAATATCAAGACCTCAGACGTGATCTCCTTCATCTGGAAGAATATCATCACCCGGTATGGGGTACCTATGTCTATGGTGTTCGATAATGGGCCTCAGTTTGAGACACCTCAGCTTAAGACTTGGTTGGGAGATCAGGGGATCTCAAGTTATTTTGCATCAGTTGGTCGGCCCCAAGCAAACGGCCAAGTTGAAGCCTTCAACAAATTGATCTCAGACGGTATAAAGAAGAAAATTGAAAGAGCCGGTGGCTTATGGGCTGAAGAATTAATTCATGTCCTATGGGCCATCCGGACAACGGCAAAGGGGGCAACCGGTGAAACCCATTTCTCATGGTTTACGGTGCTGAAGCCGTCTTGCCCATTGAGCACTATAAGCCGACTCTCCGAGTCATGCTATATGATGAAGAGGCAAACTGGGAGGCAATGCGCCTGGCATTGGACTCACTTCCAGAACGCAGGGGCAATGCCGCCTTGCGTCATGAGATTTACCGTCTGAGAATGACAAGAGCCTACAACAAGAGAGTACACAGGCGTCCTTTGAAAGTGGACGACCTAGTGTTACGGAAAATGGAGGCAACCAGTAGGGCCAATGAGCTTGGAAAGCTAACTCCTAATTGGGAAGGCCCCTACCGGATTTATGAAGAAGTAAGAGACGACACCTACCGCCTGGAAACTCCAGACGGCAGGCGCCTGCCTAGAACTTGGAACGTAGATAATTTGAAAAAATACTACTTCTGAGATTTTGTAATGATTTTTGTAAACAAGAAGTGTACATTAATGAGAAGTTGCCTTTTGTTTTCACTTTTGAGTATCTTATATCCCGTCTGAATTACAGACGGGTTACCTGTTTGTTTTTCTAAGTTTGATACTTGGAAATTGAATTGACGTCTGATTGACGAAGAGGCCAATGGCCAGATAATTAAGCTAAGCACAAAAACGCTTAGTGGCTACACAGCCGGTCTCAAACAAGACCAGAGGCCAATGACCAGACGGCTGATTTTCTCATAAAATCGCCTGTCCCTACACGGACTAAGGCGTCTGGCGACACCCCTCCGGGTGCAATCGTCGCAGAGAGAAGCCAACTTGCTTACTTTTCGTACCAATGCAGGCGGCCAAGATTGGACGGCTGAATCAGCCATTCATAGCCGTCTGCCTGAACAACTTAAGGAATGATTAAGGTTGGAAAATCGGATGTCCATGGACATCAGTCGGCTACCGGCTGCATTCCTTACTTAGCGTTTTTCGCATTAAAATTGTACACATCCTCGTTTGGGGCAAAAGAGTTGTACAATGGCTAAATGAACTTCACCTAGACGGACATTACCGTCTAGGTAGAAGCGGAAACGCCTGTAAATGTACGGCTGTGCACTTGGTTTGGGGCAATCACTACTGTGATTGATTGACTTACAAACGTATCATGCTCTTTGCAGCATCAGACGTTCCCAAGTCAATCAACCAACTCCACTTGAAACCAAGCACACAGCCGTCTAGGGGCAAGGACAGCCGCATGCTTTTGATAAGTTAGGCAAAAAATTGAAAATTGAAGCCGCATGCTTTTGATAAGTTAGGCAAAAAATTGAAAATTGAAGCCGTATGCTTTTGATAAGTTAGGCAAAAAATTGAAAAAAAATTGAAAATTGAAGTGCAAACACAAGCGCAGAAAAGATCAAAACCGACTCAGTCGGTGCATTCATTAAATTTCCACCCAGCCAAACGGCTGTGATGGATCAATTGTTATCCGGACCCCGTCCGGGAAAGTGAAATTGTTTGTTAAAAACACGGCTCCTCAGCCGGTAAAGATACAAATATACTCGGCACGCAGGCCGGAAAAGAAAAGTAAATGGCATACTGCCGCAGAAAAAATAAAAAAAGAAGACTTGGCACACAGCCGCTGAAATCACTGCCCTGCAGGCGGCCCCTCCTGGTCCCTCTCCTCCTCGATGATCTCAACCTCTGGAGCTTCAGCCTCAGCTTCGGCTTCAGGCTCAGGTTGTTCCGTCTCAGCCCAGACGAGGAAGGACTCAGGCTCCGGCAGACCCTTCTCTCGCAAGTAGATGACTTCATCAGCATACTTGTGAGCCAGAGCCCAGACGCCATACTCCTTTCCAGGATACAAGGCTTCCCAGGCGATCCTCATCATGGCATCATTGTCGGCGGCCATCTCAGTAACCAGACGGTTTTGCTCCGCCTCAAGGGTTGCTCGGAAGTTCTCCTGAGCTTTCGCCGCCTCCTCCTCCATTTTAGCAATTTTGCTCTTCAGATCAGCATTCTCTGAAGAGGCACCTTGAAGTTCTTGGAGGCTCTCTTGGGCCTTCTTGAGGTCCTCCCTAAGTTTAGGGAGGTCCGCCTCTGCCTGTTTCTGGGCCGTCTCTGCAGCCTCAGCCTTCTGGTTGGCCGCCTGCAGCTGCGACTCCAGCTCTGAGATCCTGGCCGCCTGCGTCATTTGGGTTGCTTTAGTTTTAATTTCATTAACTATAGAGGAGTGCAAAGCAATGTCAGTGGCATTTGTGGCGGACTGCTTGGCCCGTCTTACCTCATCCCGTTTGCGGGTGTAAGGACGCTTGAGCCCGTCTACCCGCATCATGGCCTACAAAAATGAACAAGGTTAAGGATGCAGGCGGGGAAAGGGGCAGAAAAAGTTATTGAAAAAATGGTTAAGTAGTCTACCTCAGCCAGGAGGGTCAAGATACGTTCAAGATTGAACGTCTCAATCCCAGGGATAGCATCCTTATCCCGTTTGCTGACGGCCTCCAGCATGGCTTTGGCATGCTTCTGGACGTCTGGCCAGCGAGGCGATTGATCTGCACCACAATCAGCATCAGATTGAGTTACTAAAGCAGTGCCTATCTGGTTCCGACCGTGTGAGGATGACGTTTGCTGGGAGTGTGATTTCACTCGCAACGGCCATCCCAGTTCAGGCGGGGATTCAAAAGGGTTCTTACCTGCAGAGCCGGCGCGGCGAGAGCCGCTGGCAGCCGTTGAGAGCCCCCCGGTTGCAGGAAGACGGAGGGCCAAATCTAGGCCAAAGGGGCCTGCCACCTGCTCATTTCTCCCTCCAACTCTCATTTGCCTCCCAGACGGGGCAACAGGAGTGGCAGAAGAGGCGGCCTTTTTTGAGGACTTCCTAGGGTTAGAGACGGGGGTCTCCTCCCTAGCCCGTTTGATATTCTTCTCAAACGTCTTGTCCACCTTGCCTCCCTGGAAAAATAACAAACTTAACGTTAACAGGCGAAGTGAGGAAACTTTGAAAGTACTCACAAAGCAGGTCAGGCGTTTACCTTGGCCCTGAGCTCACACGCCTAGGCTTCCGCCACGTCTCGGCGGATCTGTGCTGAGGACCGCTTGGGGGTCTTTTCTTCAGGCAACATGTTTAATGCGTCTTTTGCAAAGATCAGACGGGAAAACAGTTAGAACATTTTCAAGAAATATATTTCCGACACAAAAGTACTATAGACGGAAGTAATTCAGGCGCATACGTCTATCAAACATGTGCCCTAGTCCGCAGGCGGCTAGGAAGCACTCGTCCCTGAACCAGGCGCTCTTGGGGATCCAGTTTTTTGGAACCTTTATTGTATCCCCGGTTGACAGGGTTGCGTCTGTGAGGCTGAAGAGATCAGCCTCAATTATTTTGTCGAAGTCCTCATCCGGGATTCGAGGAAGACAACACTTCCGACCCATGAGGTCGGGCTTTTTATTGTACTGACGGAGCTCGTAGTTCTCCCGCTTGGTGGGAGCCGTGCACAGGTAGAACCTGTGTTTCCAGCCGTCGAACTTGGAGACCTTATCCAAGGTCATCATGTATTGGGGGAACGTGGTCAGAGTATACCACGCTCTGTATCCGCCTGAGTTGCGACTGAGATAGTGCATCTTGGCGAATGCCTCCCAGCGGGGGTGAACCCCTTGGAATTCGCAGGCGGCAACATACCCCAGAATGTTTGCCCAAGAATTGGGGGTAAGTTGCCAGACTCCGAGGCCATAGCCTCTCAAAATTGCCTTCACCGCCTGGTGAAGGGAGAAGCGAAGACCCGCCCTGAACGTCGCTTCGTAACAGCCGAAGTAGTCATTTGCGTTGCGTTCAGTGTCTTCCCAGGAAATGGTGCCGTCTGGGGGAGGCACCCTTATTTTCCACCCGTCTCCCATGGGGTGTGCCTTCAAAAACTTATCAAGACCTTTTTCCATAAGGTCAATGTCTTTTGAGGAGACGTGGATCTTAAAGGGATCATCTTTCTCCTTCCACGTCTTCATCTCTTCTTCCTCGCTATCCTCAAACGGGGGAAGATCGTCACTGCTTTCAGAGGAAGAGACGTCAAGACCACTTCCCGTCTCCTCCCCAGATAAAGATATGGAAGCTGAGGCGGCCTCCTCACCGCCTTGGTTGTTGACCTCCTCTACGCTTTGGTCGCACTCCTCCAAAAAGGAATCAGGAGGAGTTGGGGGGCCACGCGGAGGGGATCTCTCTAGAGCCGTCTGGTGTCCAAAGCCAGACGTCTCCCCCTCAGGCGTTTGGCCGCCTGAGCCATCGCTCCTATAATCTGGATCTTGTGCCGTCTGCATAGTCCGAGCCATTGTGTCCTGCACAGACGCGCAAATGGTCGGAATCCAAGCATGAGGGTGGTCCCAACACCCTGAGACGGCACTACCAGTCCTAGACTCAGCCGTCCCTAGTGAACGGCTGGATTCTACCCTAGGTTGTGCCTTGGTGTTGGTGATGAATCCATTTATTGCAAGGAATATATACAAGCGGAAAAATGAAAAAAGAGCTGAAAGAGTCAGAGACGGTACCTTTAGATTTGATATCTGAAGGTAGACGGGTCCGCCTATGTTGGTGCGACTAAGTTTCTTCGAAATTGCGCCTGACTTAGACGGATGACTTCTGTTCTCTCTTTCAAGATTCTCTCTAAGTTTGCTCTGAAATTTTTGTGAAGCGTAACGAAAATATGAGGGTAAAACGGCTATATAAAGAGGGTAAATGAAGGGGTATTCCCGTAATTTACTCAGAAGTTGAAAAGTTAAATTTAGGCGGTAAAATTACCACCACTCAGAGAGTGACGCGTGTCACAGATGCCACGTGGCGTGCCACGTCACACCTGTGAGGGGCAAATGTTTGGGTAATTTTACCCCCCCATGTGGCCCAATCAGAGGGTGACACGTGTCAGCCCTAGGATGGTCCAAAGTGGACCTATCCCTGTGTGACACGTGTCATTCCGGATATTTGGGGAGAAAGTCGGCCTTTAGGCCCAAATCTCGAGAAAGCCGTAATACGGCGCATCCCATTTCTGATTAGGGTTCTGTCACCTGATCAGGGGCACAAATCCCAATGACCCTATAAATAGGGAGATTCCCCTCCTTTGGAGGGCACGTTTTTTTCCATTTTACTACAAACTGTCTCTTTGATAGAGACAACTGAGCTAGAAAACCTAGCAGATCCCCACCTAAATTTCCGCACCTTTTTCTCTCCTTCAAGTTACTAACTTGAGCGTTGGAGGCGGAGCACCACCCAAACGGTGTCTCCGTTGATTTTGCAAGTACAGAAGCCCTCCGGACCAGTCTTCGAGTTGTAACTCTCCCAAGGGACAAAAACACCCAAAACAGTACTCACTGAGTACTAGGCTCACTATTGTATGCGAAGACAATTACAAACACACACCCAAGTACCCCAACCAATTACAAAGCAATGACTCTACTATATGAGAGATAAGCAATGCATGAAACCCGAAACAACTGTGACAAAGCTAAAGACTTGGCAAACTTATACTATCAAGCACTAGAATTCTTCACGCATAAACTCACAGAGAATGAATTCTCTGATCTCCACTATTTATACAAGATTTGCTTGCATAGAAAGTAGGGTTTTAAAAGATAAACATGTTAATTTCTTAAATCCGAAAACCCGATTTTCTAAGTAAATCTTTTTAGAAGAAAATATTTTTGAAATTTAAAAAAGATAGATTACCTCAAAATATAATATCTTTTTGATAATCGGTTTTAAAGAAAATAAATCTTGTTTAGAAAATCTTTTCCTAAAACTTTATCTTTTTAATTTTCTAATTTTAAGAAGCTTGCCAAGCTTTTATCACGTTTCTAATAAATCGCATGCATTAACCTACTTAACATATTTACAGCAATTCTAAAGATAAAGACTTTATTAAAACTTAATTTCCACGCCAATACTCTGACTAAGTTCCTGCTGTTAATTTACTTCCAGTTTTAAACTGGAACTTCGTAGACCAAGTTCTTTCAAAAACCTGATGTCTTCAGCGCAGACCAAGTCAACCCCTTGACTTGCTGTGCTGTTAGGGAACTTTATTAGTTCCTGTAAAGGAACTCTTCTTCTGTCTTTCTTAACTTTCCTTGAGCTCTTTTATGAGTCTTCATAAACTAGGCTACTCTTCCACTTCCAAAGTCAACTTCACCTGTCTAGATACAACACTTAGAAAACTCTTATTAGTTTGAAGTTTGCTTTGTTTAAGTGCATCATCATCAAAACCTTCAAGACTCAACAAACGGTCTCTTGGTAATTTAGTGAAAGAAAAGGGTGGTGGATGGAGGGATTGCAAGGGATCTAGTTATGGAGAGGGTACTAAGGGCCTGTTCTCATACGATTATTTTATAAGTTCAATTCAGTTCAGCACAACTCAGCTCTAATAAGTTTAGTTCAGCTCCTAATTCCCTTCTCTTGTAAAAAGTTAAGTTAAGCTCACTTCAGTTCAGTTCGGCCCTAAATGAAAAGTTTTGAATTTTTCTAATGGTTTTTTTTAAAAAAAAGAAATAAGGAAACTACACCCACTTATGAAAACAAAGAGAATAATAAAAACAATAACAAATCACTGGACACCAAGAAACATGAAGGCAATTAACGATCATTGATATACATACATAATTGCCCTTTTTTGTAAAAAATAAATTAATTAAATAAAACTTTGAATTATTTTTTTTAGGAAAAAACTTTGATTAATTGATGATGTATATATAAAGCTTTGAATTAAAAACATTAAATACATTAATGAGGGTAAATATGTAAATACACTTTTTAATACACATTTTTTTAGGGTATAGACGTATAGTAGGTAGCACACTATTCCTAAGAGTTAGGGGTATTCAAAAAAACCCGACCTGATTGACCCGACCTAGTGACCCGACGACCCGCAAAATACCCGACGGGTAATTTGAGATTTTTTTGACAAATTTTCGGGTTGGGTACCCGACCCAGTAATAAAAGAGTGTGGTGGGTCGGGTCATGGGCCGCCTTGTATGCTAAACGGGTACCTGCTGACCCGTTAAGTTTTTTTTTAAATATACACTACCTCCGCTTCGGATTACTCGCAACCGTTTTCTTAAATGGGTGCTTCACATTACTTGCAACAACTTATTTTCTTTCCTTTTTTAGTAAGTTTTTCCTACAAAATGACTATTTTACCCTTACTTTTTTTTAAAACATCCTAATCAAATTATAAATCTATTCTTATTACGTTAATCCCTAAGGTTAATTAATTTCACCTTACCACCACATTCATCTTATTCATTCCCCTCCTCCTACATTCAACATCTTCCTTCATAAGTTTTCTTTCTCTTCCTTCATAATCCACCATCTTCAATGGCAACCACCACCATCACCACCGCCACTAACACCGACCACCACCACCACCATCTTCAATGGCAACCACGACTGACATCGCCGCCTCTGTTTTCTCTCTTTCTTTGCTTTTTGTTTCCTTATTGGCGTTGAAACCCAAATTCAAAGATTTTATTGTCAAATTTAACCATCAAAACTCTAGATCGAGAGTTTTGACGAGTTTGATGGTTAAATTTGACCAATTAAAGTTTTAATTGATGATAAAGAAGGGTTTGTGGGTTCGTGAAAGGTTTGTTCGTGGTTGATAGGTTCGTGGGTGTAGTGGCATCGTGGGTTCGTTGGTTTGGTTGAGGGTCTTGTTTTGGTTTCGATTGTGGCTTTTGTTTTGGTTTCTATTGTGGGTTTGATTGGGGTGCTTGGTTTGATGAAGGTTCTGGGTTTGGATTGTACAGGATCGTGAGTTGTTTCGGGTGGTTTCGCTGGGTTGGTGGTGGTGGTGGGTTCAAGGGTTCTAGGTTCGATGAAGGTTCGTGGGATCGGTGTTGGTGGGTTGGTGGTTTTCGTGGTTTCGGTGCTGATGGTGGTGGGGTCGTGGTTTTGTGGGTTGGTGAGTTCAAGGGTGAGTGGTTTCGATGGGATCGACGAGTGTCGGTGGTGCTGGGTTCGTCGGTTTCGACGCCGGGTGGTGGTGGTCAGTGGTTTAGGTGATGCGGGGAGGTGGTGGCGGCTGGTTTCGGTGATGCTTGGTGGTGTCGGTGGTAGTGGGTTATTTAAGTTAATTAAAATTGATTTTTTTTTGTTGGATTAATAGTTAAGTATATACCCTTATTTTTCAATAATTATACTTTCAATCTTTTGCCTAGGTTTTCGCAAACATGTCCTTTGTTGCGAGTAATCTAAAGCGGAGGTAGTATATTATTCCTAGTAGGGTTTTGTTCCACTTTCAAAGTTTGGCAGCCACCAGCCCACCACAGCGTCATTCAATCTCTCTCCATCCCCTCTCTCTCTCTCCTTCCTCGCTCTCTCTCTCTCCTACTCTCATTCTCCTTCATTTCTTCTATTTTTGAAACCCCAAAATCATTATTGTTTTGCCGCCAACCACACACTCACCCCTTCATTCCCTTTCTCACACAATCACACGACCACACCGCAGCGGCAAACCGGCAGCCACAAACAGCAAGCACACGAAGATGGTTCGAGATGGGTCCGAGTTCAGCTATCGTCGTGCACCATGGCAGCCGTAAACAACAAGTACACATTAATTTTGATGCTTCGAGATGGGTCCGAGTTCATATATAAATTTTAAGGAAGACATTCATTTGTAATTGTTAATGGTGTTTTTCTATGTTAATGTATGATAAAATATTGCAAGCATCCTTCAATTTTTTGGATTTTATAGACTTGCAATTGTTAATTTTTTTATTTTGGATAAAATTTGCAATTGTTCATAGTCTGTCTCTTTTATAAAATAAATTAAAATAATTTATTCTAATTGATTATAATTTTGGTAAAATGGATTCAATATATTCGGGTACCTTAAGACCCGACCCGGGAAAACCGGGTACCCGGTTTTCCCGGGTCGGGACATGGGCCGACTTTTAAACTACCCAAAGATCCGGGTGAAGGAATTATGTCTTCGATAAGTGCAATTACTAGATATATCAAGGATCACTATTATGGAGATAATAAGTTCATTCTATTGGGGCGTCATCCTCTATTGCTAGACTATGAGAGATGATCTTTGGGCTAGTCAAATGGTCCAAAGCCCTTTAGAATGGATCCTATATTGGTCACACACAAGGGTATTGGGTTAAGCAAGTAAGAGGCCCATTAATGGGCCTCATGAGCAATTAACTAATCATGAATTGGATTAAGCTAGCATAGTTAGATTGGAATTAGGTTTTGGGCTTTTGACATGGGCTCTTATTTAGAGATGAGATCTATAAATAAGATCCATGCCTAGGGTTTGTTAGTAGCAGTCATAATTCACACACTGTGAATTTTGACATCAATGCAACCAATCCCAAAACCCTAATCCTCTCTCCAACTCACGGCCCTCATCCTCCCTTCACGTCCGTACGGCCGGCCACCCCTTGGTGGCGCGTGTGGTGGTCATCGTGGTGGTTCTTGGTTAGTGTGTCTCTCCTCTCCGTTGAAGGTTGATTGAAGCGTTCAGTCACGACTAACTAGCATTAGTGGAGGTCTTAATCTGTGCCCGTGGACCAAGTAGAGGAATCACGCTTGGGGTTCTTTATCTCCCTTTGTTCTTGCTCGATCGCACGTGGAATCACGCTTCAAAGGTACAATTATTTGTTCTTTATGTGTTATGCATTAGATCCTTGGATTACGTACTGTATGAATATGATTCATGTTATTTCCGCTGCGTAGTACCTATAGAACCCTACAGTGGTATCAGTTAGCCTATTGCATTTACGCATATTGCCAATAATTCTTTGATAATCCACAATTTTTATTCAATTAGGAGGGAGAATATTTAATTATGGTTCAATTGTTATATTTAATGGGATTAAACTTTTGGAATAGATTAAATGCGATTTAATTATGCTCAAAATAGCCATGAAAGGACCGAATTTATGCCCTAATATGTTCGAATTTTCGAATCCCTAACCCTAATTATTCGAATAATTTCGAAAATCCTAGCCCTAAAATATGATTTTTGTGCTTGTTTTTGATTTAATTCGATTTGTTTTATGTTTCATAATTTTAATTGGGTTGATTTATGCATAAAAATATTTTATGTATGATCATAGATTTAATTTTAAAAGTTAGAATTAAATTGGGATTAATTTTATGATGAACCCTAATTTTAAAGTTGAATGTGATTTAATTTTAATCTTATGGACTGATTTAATTTAATTAGGATAAATGTTATTTTAATTAAATTAAAACACAAAAAAAAAAGGAATTTTAGCAGCGGCAACCGCGGCTGGGTGGCGCAGCCACGGCGGCTGCCGCTGACGGGGTTCCGGAGGGTTGGGGTGGGGCAGCAGGTCGGGTCAGCAAAGGCAGCAGCAGCAATACCGTGCAAGGGTTGCACGGCACCACTGCTGCTGTTGTGCACCGCTGCAATGCAGCGTACACCTCACGGTGTACGGCCACCGTGGCTGGCTTCGGCTGGCCACACCACGGTGGCTGGCGCACGTTTTTCAAAAAAAAAAAAATGTGTTTTTAAAAATTTATTACAAGATAATTATGAATTATTTTGGGATAAAATCAGTTTTATTTTGGATAAGTTCAAATATTTTCAAAATATGATCTTTTATTTTAAAAGATAAAATTGGTTTTATTTGGATAAATCTTTTATTTTAGGATAAAATCAAATATTCAAAATTTGTTATATTTGATATTATCCATATTTAAGTTGTTAAATTGGTAATTATCCTAAATTAAAGTGGTTAATTATGGATAAGATTTGTTAGGATATTCTGAGCATATTCCAAAAGGATAATAATTGATTTAAATAATGTGATTATCCCATAATTATTTTTGGATATAATTGATTTAAAATATTGTGATTGGCTAGTAATTAGGATATAATTTCCTAACTTTGTTAGGATAATCTTTGAGGATAAATATGATTTATCTTTTAAGATTAAAATAAGATTTGATTCTATCTCATGACTAATTTAGAATATATGATATTTTATTGATGATCATGAATAATATATGATATTATCTAATTACATTAATTAAAATATGAGATATTTAGATGCCATGTTTCCTTAATTGTGAACATTCGATGTTGTAGTTTAGGAAAGCATGATGAGTGATTTATTATGTGGAAATTTTATAATATATGATGTTTTATTGCTATATAATGACTAGTATGGCCCAGTAGATTGCTAAATACGATCTGCGCATCGTGATGTATTTTTGTAATCTTAGTACGGTCTACGTACCGATAAAGTATTTTGTAATTTTATTTTATTTTATTTAAGTAGTAGATAGAATAGAGTAGAATTACAGGTTGCAGTTAATCCAAGAAGCCCATGAAGTGAAGGCCCAAAGGAGCAAGGTGGATGCGATCCATGATGATTCAAGTGGGAGCATTTACTTTATTAGTTTTCTTAGGATTAGGGGCCATGCTATGTCTAATTTATGCATTCAGTATTTTATGCATGTTAGATTTTATTGATGTTTTGTGATGATGCGCTAGAGTTCACTATTTAATCACAACATAATAAATCTAGGTCCCAGTAATATTGATGCAGCTTTTCCAATTAAAAACCCGACGAAAACCTTGATCGTTTGTGATGGGTCGGCCTCAGCAGAGCATCATAATATATCTTGGGGAAGTGGGGGTAGATCACGTTCTACACTTTTAATTGGTTATATTCAACAAGGTTACCTAAAGATCAGTTTAGAACCTTGAAGCTAAGGGTAATAATTAAACATGTGATGGTTAATTATTCAACCAAGAGTTACAAGAGTTGCAATCAGTAAAGAGTTTACTCACCTTGAAAATGTAATGGTTGATGGCAGGGCCTCAGTCCGGTTAATTATTGCACGAATAAAGGATCTTGGAATCACTTAATTCAAGTTGGGATCACTTAAATTGAATAGAGTGTTTTAAAGTTACCAATTTAATTCGCTTACGGTACTTTAAATTTATTAAACATAATTGAATTTTGCGTTTACTTATAAGTAACATATCGTTCTAATTTTATTTTTATATATAATCTCCTCGATTGAAAATAAAGTTGAGAAACGTTCTCAAAAAGTTTAAAAGATAATCCATAAACTTATATTCCAATTTTGCTAAGGTGATTCTAAAAGGAAAGTTTTAGAAATTCATGTTACATGTCTAAGGTTGGTTTCATTCAAAATGTTTGAGTAAAATACCAACACATCTTCATTTTGAAAAATGTTTCAAGGGATATAATGAGATGAGAGGTACAAACCCTCCAAAAGACAAGTGTACAAATCCAATAAAATCTCTTATCTTCAATATGATTGAATATGAGAAAGTGATTGGAAATCTCTATGATCAAAAGTTGATCAAATAACAGTATTCTTCATCTACTTTATATAGAGTTTAATACTTGATTAAACTCAAATATAAATAATGATAGAATAGACTTAGCAAAATCATTAAAAATGCTTAAAGTAGTTAAGCAAAGTATCATTTTGAACCTAAGAGAAATGTTCTAAGTGGCTCAAAGGGAAAGGTTTAGGAATATATGAGGAATGCATTAAGAAGTTATAGGCCAAGAATTGCAAACAAGTTGCTACTTCTCAAACCTATAACTACTTACATGCTAAAAGTTGTTATGAACAACAAATGTTTCAAATTAAATGAATCAATTCCAATTGATTAGATACTACCTCATATAGTTGGAAGGTAAAAGAATGGAAATGTTCCAATTTAAGAATTATATTATAGAAATTGATTTAGCATATTGCTACTTCTTGGACATATGATGTCTTGTTTAGATCACTCATTGCACAATCTGATTGAACTAAAGGAAGAAGTTATGGCTAAAGGAGAAATAAATCTACAAGTTTAGAAGCAAATGTTGCTACTTCACAAGTAGAATCTACAAGTTTGGAAGCAAAAGTTGCAACTTTACAAGTAGAACCAGTATTTCACCACTAATAATTGGCTAGAATTAAATAAATGTTATTCATTCTTGCCATTATCAAAACACCATTCAATGATTAGTAATGACTAAACATCGAAGATTCAAAACGTGGAATAAATGTTATTCTATGCTTCTTTGAGTCATAATGTGTTTTGAATTGCTAAATAGGTTTAAAGTTCTATATGATAGAAATAGTTAAACCATTTCTATGTATATAAGTTGTCTCTAAAAATGTCAATTAATTCGAATGAAAATGAAAATTGCATGCGGAAGATCCAAAGGGATGGACTTTCAATATCATTAGATTGTGAATCTATTGATATATGTAATTGTCATTCTAATTTGAAATTTTGACTAAGTCACCATTTAGAGAAATGATGATGAGAACTCAAGGTTGAATACATAACGATGTAAGAAAACCAAAGGTTCAAAGGTTAGAGACGACAATGAAACTTCATTCGTGATATGATCACTACTTGTGCTTAGTTGAAACACAAGGGTGAAAATTTTGAAATGTTCAAAATGTTCAGTATGAAGTTCAGTATCAACTTGACAAGATAATGATTACACTACAATATGATTGTAATTGTGAAGATTTAAGTCAAGACATGTACTTGGCAACACATTCAAAATTTTGCGATATGATCGTAATAATGAGAATTTAAGCCAACACATTGATAAACATCCAAGAGTTGTGAAATCATTTTACAACAAACTCCGAAAGAAAACCTTGTGAAGTGTTTATGAAGGAAGCTATCAATCTACATGAGATATATTTTGATAGTGGATGTAAGTTACCTATCTTCCAACCATTGTTCAAGGGATATACTTTTAAGATAAGCTACAATACTAAACAAAAACTACACACTTCAAATCAAAAGTAGCAAAGGCTTCATATGTGATATGGATAAGAAAAATTCTTATTAAGTCTTTCTACAAAGCAAGGAATGGAAGTTGTATTAAACCGTTTGATGCACGCTCGATTCCTATATAGAGCACTGGGTACTACTACACAAACCATACTTAGCACAAAATGTTTGTTGCTCAAGTAGGTGCCCTTATGGAAATTGTTCCAAAAGGTCAAGTGGGAGTAGTGTAAATCTCAAAAGAGTTCGAGAAAAGCAACAAACAAACGTGGTTCAAACCATGGTTGGTTCACCCTATGCTAAATATGCCTCCTCAAAAGGCAAGTGGGAGTATAAGAATCTCAAAAAGTTCGAGAACCTTGAAAGAGTTCAAGAAAAGTGATTTCGAAAATCTCGAAGAAATTTGAGAAGTTATCGAATAACAACAACAATATGAGCATGATTCACCTCATGTTACAAATGACAACGCGTGGTCTCATTAAGTGTAATGGGATTAATAACCATGTGTCGAAGGTAGTACATTCCAAGTGCACATCCTCTATTGTCGTTTCTCATTGAAAACTAAACAAAGTTGTTGTATGAGTTTCAATTGTTGCATAAAAACCCACAATGGTGACTAGCATATGTAAAACTTAGCCAGAGAAATATGATTTCATATTGACTAAGAGTTCTAAAATATTTATTTTGGAACGTGATGATTATGCAAGTAATAAAGATGATTTGACAACTTATGACTCCAAGTGGTTTAAAACCAGAAAATCTGAAATAGATTCTAAGTCTGTAAGCAAGTGTATGACACTTGAATAATTTGCCTAAATTGGGTAAAACCCGTTGTAAGCAAAGCAGACAAGAAAGAAAAATGTTTTCTAACTAAAGCAAAGACTTGTTAAGGATTCAACAAATTCTTAGTATGACTAGGACTACGATGAAACCTTTACATTAGTCATGTTGCAAAGATCTATTGAAGATATTTAGTGATTTCTACCTTACAAGATTTGGTAGATGGATTTCAAAACACTTTCTTGAAATTGTTCATGAAATAAGATTTGTATATGATACAATCAAATGTTTGGAGATCCAATAATCCTAGGGATGCATAGAAGATCCACAATGGATTGTAGTTAGCATCAGGGAGTTAATGTTCTTAATTTTGCGAGTTAGTCAAATCGTTTGATGTTCTCGTAAAATGAAGGAAAAGGTCTTGAGTGTACAAGACGTTTAGTGGGAGCTATGAAGTCTTCTTGGTCTAGTACAAAGAGCGATTATTTGTTGCTTGAATAGTCAAGTAATGGTTAATGCATTTTGTATGAAAACCTTGGAGAAGAAGATGAGTACATTTGGGATTCAAGATCTATATAGATAGGTCTCGAAGGATGTTTGAGTTTTGGTTAAGAAGCTTATATTGATAAGATTCTTATAAGGTTCAACATTATATTGAAAAGAGTTTCAATCCCTTGTGACATGGCACGTTGCTTAATGATTCAATACTTTAAGAAAGGTTGATGAAATTAAGACTTTGAGTGATGATCCTTATGCAATTCGCAAAGGATGCATCATGCATGCCATGGACTATACTCGTCTATTTGATTCATGTTTTTTAAGAACAAGTGATGATAGTTTTCAATCGAAATCCAATGTAACGTTGGAATACAAATTAGAAATTCCAAAGTTCCTTGCGAAAGGGCGAAGGAAAATTCTTAGTGTATGGAGATGAAAATGATTATAAGATTTAGAAATTGCAAAATTCATGTTTATGAGAATGTCTCATGAACTTTACTTTCTAAACCCCTTCCATGACCAAGGTATGAGAGTCATACTAATAAGATTTTTGGATTGAAGCAAGTTATGTAATTTTAGTTGTGTATGTTTTGTGAAAGCATATTACAAAAGTAAATACATTAGCTTGCAGAATTATGTTTATCAATTGAAACAAAGTTTCAATCTTATTTAATTGTGGTTTCAAGATTAAATAAAATGTCCAAAATAATTATGAATTGATGGGCTCACTAGGTTGATGACCTTTTGAATGAAACCCCACAGGTGAACTAAATTCATATATTATTTAAGTTCCTAGTTCGGAATCATTAAACTGGACATAAATGATTTCCAATAATGGACTAGCATGTTAAGATTGATTGGATAGCGCAGTTTCATGGGCTATAGGAGCGTAGTGATGCTCGGTCAATCACATGGATATGCATGAATGATGCATGATCGAACTATAGACCTACTTTGAAGTTCAAGTATAGAACTTCCGGATATATTAGTGGATTCCTTTGACATGAGTGGAACATTGATCTCATTCAATGATTGTTTTAACTGTGGTACATTCAAACGTCTGGCCGTAACTGGAGATTATAAAGGATGTTTCCCGGTTACTTCATGAGTTGAGTGGGAGCTTTGGTTGCCATAAGATTGGATTGAGTCTACCTATTTAATTAGGAATGTGTCTTGGCCCCTTGAAGAGGGAGAATTCAGAAAATGCATGGCCGTGCTCAAATGGATTACATAGTAATCATTTGTTTTGCAATTCTAACTCAGATTTCAAGAAAAGATATGTAGATTAATATGATCACGACATGAGATGCAATCATATTATCAAATCGACACACATTGACTTAAGGAATTTGAATATTGCGCACTTGTCTCAGACAAGTGGGAGATTGAAGGAATTATGTCTTCGATAAGTGCAATTACTAGATATATCAAGGATCACTATTATGGAGATAATAAGTTCATTCTATTGGGGCGTCATCCTCTATTGCTAGACTATGAGAGATGATCTTTGGGCTAGTCAAATGGTCCAAAGCCCTTTAGAATGGATCCTATATTGGTCACACACAAGGGTATTGGGTTAAGCAAGTAAGAGGCCCATTAATGGGCCTCATGAGCAATTAACTAATCATGAATTGGATTGGGGTAGCATATTTAGATTGGAATTAGGTTTTGGGCTTTTGACATGGGCTCTTATTTAGAGATGAGATCTATAAATAAGATCCATGCCTAGGGTTTGTTAGTAGCAGTCATAATTCACACACTGTGAATTTTGACATCAATGCAACCAATCCCAAAACCCTAATCCTCTCTCCAACTCACGACCCTCATCCTCCCCTTACGTCCGTACGGCCGGCCACCCCTTGGTGGCGCGTGTGGTGGTCATCGTGGTGGTTCTTGGTTAGTGTGTCTCTCCTCTCCGTTGAAGGTTGATTGAAGCGTTCAGTCATGACTAACTAGCATTAGTGGAGGTCTTAATCTGTGCCCGTGGACCAAGTAGAGGAATCACGCTTGGGGTTCTTTATCTCCCTTTGTTCTTGCTCGATCGCACGTGGAATCACGCTTCAAAGGTACAATTAATTGTTCTTTATGTGTTATGCATTAGATCCTTGGATTAGGTACTGTATGAATATGATTCATGTTATTTCCGCTGCGTAGTACCTATAAAACCCTACACCGGGTACCCGAACACCCGGGTACCCGAATTTGAACACCACTAATAAGAGTTATCTTATACTTTTTATAAGGTAGGGATTACCTACATACCCCCACTTGGCCACTTTATACCTTTTAATCTACTAAACTATTAAATATCCTTTAAATTTGGTGTCCAAATGCACTACTTGCATAAATCAACAAATAAATTAGATGCACTTTCATTATTATATTCACGAAAACAACAAAATATAATAATCTTTGTAATCAACAAATAAATTAGATGCACACACATGATTTTATACTTTCTTCACTTTCCTTAATTTTTGTGAAATATTGGAAAATAGGCATTTTCCCACTTATGAAATTAAGGATTTGATTGATTGGATACGGACACTTCATTATGGGATGTAGGGAGTAATACTTTGTACTCCCCATGATTCCATCCCACTAAAATTACCCTGTTACTTTAATGATATAATTTCTTCCTCTACATGTGCAACTACATAAAGGCAAAAAAGCATCCCGCATGCTTAGAAATGAACCAACTTTATATGAAAGAATTATCGGGTATGGGGAAATTATAGTATGACAAAGGCAGTGATTGCCAAAAGATAGCATGAAAATATTCAATCAACTTTTTACACTACTTTTTGCTATGTGCAGTCGAACAGTCGTACAGATAAGGCTAGGAGGGGAAAAACAGTGGTTTAAACAACACGGTGAAGCTTAAGCTGCAAAGGAATTTAAGGCAACCATATAATAATAAAGATACCCTATAAAACAACAAAGGGGCTAGAGGCTAAAATATGTACCTTTCGAGAAATTCTAGGCCTCAACTAAGTATAGTCCACAGGACTCAACTAAGGGTATTTTCGTAATTTGACGAAAAAAGACAAAAGACAAAAAAAAAGTACCTTATCTATATAATGAATTTCGATACCAACGAGATATATAGGTAATACCATCCTTAGTAGTATCAATATACCATTTTATCGCACATCAGTATAATCATAGTACTACCATTGGTATCATATTGTTGTTTGTATAATTAATATAGTCGGTATCCTAACTATTGTTGCGTTGGTATCAAGCTGCGTTCTATTGGTATCAGAGCAATACAATTAAAAGCTAAACTAAGTTATTAATTTAACTAATAATTAAGTAAAACTGGAGAATACTAGGCCTTCTATTGAGTGTAAAAAACCTGATTTTAAGTATTATTATCATATTCCTGAAAATACTAGTAATTTTGGCCCAGTCCTTAATTATATAGTAGATCAAATTGGTGAATTAAGAGCAGAAGTAGATAACATACATGCTCGTTGTATTAACATCGAAAATAAGATATCCATAACCACAACCGATATCAATAAAAAAGTAAGCGATCTAAAAGAACAGGTTAAACAAGCTCAACTTGATTTAACAAACGAAGTAAGACATCAATCTAGTAAAGAGATATCTCCTAATAAAGAGAAGATTGTCCCATATAAATATAATTATCCTTTTCAAAATTTAGATAAAAATAAAAAGTTTACTGTATCACTTCCTAAAAGACCTAATAGTAACCAGGAGAAGAATAAAGAAACCAAAGATGAGCCCTCTTCTTCAGGAGAAAACACTTAACGAATTACAAATCTTGTTTGACAAAGAAGAAGACTCGGATAAGCTAAACGAGATAATGGAATTAATTTCTGAAAAAGGAATTGATTCTGAGATAAAGGATAATAATTATGTTTCTTTAGAAGAAGATTTATATCAACAAATGGGGTTAATGAAGTTAAATGATCTAGACTTTCTACCCATAGAAGTTGTCCTACAAAAGATTGAAAACAAACTAGGTAAAAGAATAATGAATAATAATGATGTTGGAGAAGAAATTATTAACGAAAACATTAATGTAAACAATGTTATCCAAAGACCTAGGTATCAAGGAGAAGGGAGTTGCACAGGACCAAGATACATACCAGGGAAGACTACCCGGTTTAGTGTCAAGGTTATGCCTAATCATATACCTAAACAAGAAGAAGTAATTCTTGAACCTATAAATCAAACCGGCTATAAGCTTAAATTAGATGGTGTAAGAGATAGACAAGATGTTTTAGATCAGTGGAAAAAGAGTATGAGTAGTGTACTTAATTTAAACACTGAATGGACCTCAGAGAATTTCTTAAATTATATCGAACATAGTCTCTATGGTTGTGTAGAAGACTGGTACGATGGAATAGACAAAGAAGTCAAAGCTGCATTAAGAGCTAGTGAATCACCCATTAGAATGTTTAGGCAGTTATGTCAATACATTGAATTAGAACTCATTGGTCCTAGAGCTGATCCTAATGAAAAACGAATAGAATATCAAAGAAAAATAAGCAATTTATCTATCTGTAATATGAAATATGTTGATAATTACATTATGGAATTTGAGACATATTATTACAAAATTGGTGAAAATGAAACAAATCTTGGAATGTTCTATGATAAATTACCAAGTCCTCTTAATGGAAAAAACAGTGAAAATATCAAGAATGGAGAGAAAAATTCTTAGCTAGGGATACCCTAGGTAACATGATTTCTTTCCTAAGAAAATGGATTGAAAAGAAATGTAGAGAGGTTGCAGGGACTCAACAAATGAAAAGGCAATTTCTCACTTGTTGGGATTTCCCAAATAACTATGGATGTGAAAGAAAAAACTATAATAAAAGAAGAAATTATAAGAAAAATAAATTTGACAGATCAAGAGGAGAAACCTATAAGAAAAAGTACTACAAACATAAATATAGAAAACAAAGTAGGTTTTTCAGAAAGGCAACATATTATCCTGAGAAAAAGAAAACATGCAAGTGTTGGTCTTGTGGAGAATTAGGACATTATGCCAATGAATGTAAGAAAGCTAATCACAAACTAATGGAAGCCTTAGGAAGTTGGGATTACATAGAAATACCAAAGGACGAGGCTTTAGAATTGGCTTTAAGCAATAATAAAGGAATAGTAGAAATCTTAGAAAAGGAAAATGAGTATAATGAAGAACCTGAAGTTAGTGATGAGTTTGAAGATGAAAATTATGAAGAAATAAATTATATGATGGATGAGAGGTATTAGAAAACTCAGAATCAGATGACGATGAGGATAAGAGTAAAATGACTATAGGTCAACTAAAGAGAGCTGAGTATTCTATTGATGATAAAGACCTAGACCAAATGAACAAAGAAAGTAGGAATTTTCCCCAAATTATTAAAGATAAAATATTTAAAACTTCTTTCTTCAAAGCTAGAACTAAATATGTATGTGAAGAAATGGAAGGAAGTATAATAATCGAGGATTGTGAAAAGAAAGCAGCAGAAATTAATATCATAAACTGGAAAAGCATTAAGAACCATAAAGAAAAGGGAAATTATAGTTATATTTGTATCGGTGCAGTGCAAGTATACATAACTCCTTTACAAGATTTTGGCAAAAATGTTAAATGCTTAAGCTTTGTCTGTGATGTTAGACATAAAGAATTTTATGAACAAATTATTAGTGGCATCACTTGTATCTTGAGTCAAGGAACTGTAAGCTATATATTTGAACCTAGATATTATGTGAGCTTAGAAGATTCATATGCTCCAAAGTTTCTAGCTATTAATTTATTAACTCTTGGAGTAAACATGCATAAAGGGACTCGACCTATACAGTTAAGATGGAAAGTAGTCTATAAGTTGGTAAATACTATAGATTCATCTTTCAAGAAACAATAGTAGACGCTCAGAAATATGAGCAAGGAGGAGGTCCTAAGAAGAAAATTAGCCCTATAAAAGTAAATCCTAATGAAATAGAAATTGAAAGAACATGGGAAGAATTCTTCATGAATCCTACAGTAAAAAATAGGTCAAGTAAGATGTTAATAGATGAATCAGGATTACTCCATATTGGGCTAACAACAAATCCTAAAATGCAAAGAAGTATGAGTCTTAGGACACCAAGTCTAAGTAGACAAAATTCAACTATAATAAGGATGAAAAAACAAGTCAATGAAAAACCCGAAGAAGAAGATGAAGAAGAAATACTATCTTTAATAAAAAAATTTAAATGAAAAGTATGAAGCTAAGAAAGCCTTAAAGAAACCACCAAGGCATAGTATAGATATGGGTTCGTGTTCTAATTTATAAATGCAGGAAGAACCGAATATTTCTATTATTGATAAAAAAAAAGGTAATTGGATATAAAACTAAAACTGTGAGTGAACCAGTATATGAAGATGAAGTTAATATGCAAATGGAAGCTTGTAATGAAATATCAAGTACTAATCCGATCAATAGCATCTATATTCCAATTGATATATGCATTGAGGATTATAATAAATATAAATTATGTGCATATATTGATAGTGGTTGTTCTACATGTTTTGGAAAGAGGTTGTTATTTCCAGAATTCTTGTGGAAAAAGGCTAAATTCCTATGCAAGTTAGAATTGCTAATAATAGTGTCATGATGCATACGGAAATAATTGAAGAATTACCAATAGAAATTAGAGGAGTTCAATGTGTTATTCCTATTATATGGGCAACTAATCAACCTAGTCATGATATGATAATAGGAAATAATTTTCAAAGATAATACTCTCCATGCACGCAAACCATTGATCAAATAATCTTTACTATTAATGGTCATTCTGTTCCTATACAGAAAATAACAAAGGCTTATACTCATCAGACTATGGAATTTACGCGTAGCCAGCGTGGTGATAGGGTTACTCCTACACAACGAGAGGTTGCACTTAGAATTTCTGAGTGAGATTCAACATTAATAGATCAGATAAATAAGCAGCAAGAAAAATTATGTGAAAAATTATATTCAACAAATCCTTTAGAACATTGGGAAAAGGATAAGGCATTTGCTAAGATAACTATAACAAATCCTAATAAGATTATTAGAGTAAGACAAATGGTCTATACCTACCAAGATATACAGGAATTTGATGAACAAATAAAAGAATTGCTTAATAAAAAGCTAATTAGGAATAGCAAGAGTCCTCATAATATTCCAGCATTTATGGTAAGAAATCATGCAGAAGGAAAAAGAGGTAAAGCTAGAATGGATTAACTATAAGCAGCTAAATGACAATACTGTTTTTGATGGCTATTACATTCCTAATAAAACTGTGTTATTTAATAAAATACAAGGAGCCATATGGTTTTCTAAGATGGATTGTAAGAGTGGCTACTGGAAAATCAAAATGGAAGAAGAGAGCATTCCATCAACTACATTTAGCGCCCCTCAAGGGCATTATGAATGGTTAGTAATGCCTTTTGGATTAAAAATTGCTCCACAAATATTTCAGAGAAGAATGGATAATATTTTTAGAGAACTTAATCATTGTTGTTTGGTTTATATAGATTTAGAACAACATAAGAACGATCTTAAAGCAGTGACTCAAAAATGTGCAGAGCATGGTATAATCCTTGGAAAAGATAAATGTGTGTATGCTAAACAAGAAATTGAGTTTCTAGGATTAGAAATTAAGGCAGGACAAATAATATTGCAAAAACATATTTTAGAAAAGATTGAAAAATTCCCAAATAAAATTGAAGATAGAAAACAACTAGAAAGATTTCTCGGATGTTTGACCTATGCTTCTGATTTCATAGAAAATCTTGCATTATTAAGAAAACCATTACAACAAAAACTAAAGAAGGAAATAACTTGGAACAGGAAGGAAAGTGATTCCAAAATTGTTCAAGATTTAAAAGCTATGTGTAAAGATCTTCCTATACTAACACTACCTACTAGTGAAGATGATTTAATCCTCGAAACAGATTCTAGTAATGAACACTGGAGTGCGGTGTTAAAAATCAAAGGAGGAGAAAGACTGTGCCGATACAGTAGTGGAAATTTTAATAAAGCTGAGTTAAATTATCCTACGATGCAAAAGGAAATCCTTGCAGTCATTAGAGGGATCGAGAAGTTCTTAATATTCTTAGCCCCTAAACAGTTCTTAATAAGAACAAATTGCAAAGGCATACTCGGTTTTGTTAAGAAGAATTTGTCTAATATGCAAGCATAAGGGAGACTCCTGCGTTGGAAATTATGGCTTAACCAATTCTCTTTTACCGTTGAACATATACAGGGATCGAAGAATTCTTTAGTCGATAGTCTAACCAGAGAATTGGCTAATGACGAAGAAGCACAAGACATAAAAAAAACCTCCTGCCCATCAACTAGAAAAGATGGAGGCAGAGAGAAGAACTCTTATTGAAGAAACTGATAAAGCAATGGAGCGGGTTTCACCCTCCACTTGGGCCTTGATGGAGGCCATGATTGTTTCATCAAAAAGAATATCTCGAGATGGTTTAATTAAAAGTTTTCATGTAGCAGTTCGAAGGTTCCTAATGTACGAAGTAATGATCATTATCCTGAGACTCATTCCTGATATTCAGGATATGATACTAAATAAAATAAAAGATAGCAATTTTAGGTTTTGGTATGATCTAGTTGTATCAAGGTCATACAAGATGTATGATGTCTATGATATATGGGGAAGTAGAATAATATTCAACACCAATTCCAGAGTAGGTTCTGTGTCAATTCATCCACATTCCCTGGAAGGGAGAGCACCATATGTAGCGGAGCATTACAGAGCTTGGGATTATGGGATGGTTCATAGTATTATGCCATTTCCAGATAATAATACTACGTTCTTTGAGAAGCTCACGAAATTCCAAAAGTACGTTTTTTAGAAGAATTTATGAAGCAACAAGATATAAAGGAAGAGTTGAACAAGTCCAAGTGCAAAGTGCAAACATTGAAATGGTTGAAGGAAAAGTTAACTCTCCACATTTCCTGATCATGTTTGAAGACGTTCATCGCAAACTCAAAGATCGAATTTGTATCCAGCAGAGACGAGTAAAAGATCCTACGGAGGCAAGAGCTTATGGATTTTTCTATATTGCTCAGTATCTTAACCAATTCATAGCGTTAAAAGAAGAACCACCAGTCATAATACATGTGGGAAATACTACTATAGTAGCACCAGAATGGTTAAGAAATTATTTAGAAGAAGGAGTATTACATGGTGAATCAGTGTATGATTATCTCGAACAAGTTGAAGTTGGAAGATATCTATCCTTAGAGGGAAAGGAGCACTTATTAGAGATCTTTGTCACATGGGATGAATCTTATGCTGCCAAATGTGTGATGGATCTCGGTATAGAAGAAGACAACCCAATGTATGTCCACTATAAAGACAGTAAGGGCAACAAAGGAGGTCTACAAGATATGATGGAGTCCTGATCCCACACCAGCAATTATGCATTCTACTTTTACTGATTCAGCATGTTTTATTTGTTGTAAAAGAATCTTTAGAAAAGCAGTGAACGATATTCACTTGCTGAGTCATGGTTTTCTGTAAGCCATAGAAATTGTCGGTAATCTTTGTGAGTCTTTCCCTATATAAAGGGCATTAGGCAAAGAAGTGAAGGCAGAGTTGGAAGAGTTAGCTAGAGAATTTCTCTGAAATCATTAGAGAGTCCTCTAGAGAAAAACACTCACCTTAAGAGAAAGATTGGTTCTCCATCTCTCTTAAAGTAGAGAAAAATCTAGTTCAGCTTATGTCTGTTTAAGCTTTTAGTTTGTGTGTTTGTTGTAATATATGAGTGTTGTAATATTTTCAAATTAAATAAGAGTTTCTTTCAAGAAGGGAACGTTATCCCCTTGAACCTTATATATCAAATGAATTATCTTTCTGTTCAAACAATTTCATCATAGAACACAGTAAGAGTTGTTTGATTAGAGATTACAGTCTAAGGTAGGAAACGAAATAGATCTGTGCTGAGCCTGATCTAAGGAAGACAGAGTTGGGGTTAGCTACCTTGGTAAAGCCGGAAACTAAGAACGCCGGAAGTTCCATTGTCGACTAAGTTCAGGTATTGGTCCAAACTCTCTAGTTAAAGAATTATTATTGCGAAGCATGGTGGGCTGTTAAACTGTTAAAATAATTTATTTTGATGTATAGGTAGTAGAGTTGTGATAACTAGTACCGTTAAAAGTCATTAAACAAGAAACAAGTGAACAATAATTGATATTTATTTACAAATAGGTTAGTTGGTATCAAAAGGGTGTTCGATAGTATCAAAAGAAATACCATTTAAGAATTCGTTGGTATCAAAGAAGAATACCATTTAGGCGTGACTTGGCTGTTAGTGGTATACCATCGACATTAAAATCAATACTAAACCATCAACGACGAAAGTGTCGGTTAGAGGATAAGTGGACCCTACTTAGTAGAGTCCAAAAGGACATTACTTAGTAGAGGATGAGAAATCCTCGTACCTTTCCATCATCTTGAATCTCAGGTACAATCAAACCAGCACCAGTATGGACGGTGAAACTGAACATCATAGCATAGAACATGACACATAGTTGATTAGTTAGTTGGGGAGGTAGATGGTAGAATAAAGATCAAACTGATATTTGATAGACAAGAGGTTCGACAACCACAAAAGAGAACACAATGAGTTGTCCATAAATTAATGGCTTCTATCGGAGTCGAAGTCGGATAATCCGTCAGAGTTGGACATTTGTCGAAATCAAATTTTTTTCTCGGATTTTTTGTAGGATTCGACTTCGACTCAGAGTCGGATTATTTTAACGGAGTCGAACTCAAATTACTTTTTTCTCGGTCACGGAGCGGATTTTTTACCTTAGATCGGGGCGGAGTAGGGTCGGATCCAATTTCCATCCCTAACAAGGAGCGCTTGATGGAGTAAAATGTTAAGTGTCTATCTTTCGTCAAGTGTCATTGCAGTTCCAAGCTCAGATTAGGTGGGAATATAAAAACCTAGCTATAGTTCTCTATCAATGCTTTTACAGGTCAAGTATTTTTCAACACTAACAGCTAGTCATTACAAATAGGTAAAGTTATAAGGCGAGAAAGAAAAGCCATTAATCATTTAATGGAGTTAGAAGATAATGATTGAGTCGAAAGGCATTTACCTGTGTTTTTCTTGTAAGTTCTCGAGCTCGGAAATGAATCTAGCAAAGCATCTCACTCCATTACCGCACATCTTTAAAGAAACGGATTTTTCACCAAATGTCCCTGAGTTATTTTTTTATTCACCATATACCCATGAAGTTTCTCATATTCACCATATGCCTATGAGTTTAAAAAAAATGTCACCAGATGCCAAAATGACTAATGGTAGTTACTTCCGTTTGTCATTAGGGTTAATTACGTCACGTGGCAACATATTATTAGTTATTTTTTTAATTAATTATTTAATTAATTATTATGAAAAAAGTTTAATTTTTTTTAAAAAAAAACAAAACACCTCCTTTAACCCCCCACCAGCCAGCCACCTTAGCCCAACTACCTCCGCACAACCGCCAACCAGCCTAGGCTCCCTGATGCCGGCACCGAGACCCCCTCATCACCGCGCCGGCGTCGCTATTCCTCTGAACCACCATACCTCGAAATCCTTCGCTGTCTTAGCCAAACATCAAGGCAACCACCACGAATTCCACCTTAGCCGAAAATCGACACCACCACGAAACCTTTCGCCAGCAACCCAGGTACCCTCCACGTCGCCGCTGCCCACCATAGAAAAAAAAAAAAACCACCCCGAAACCCGAAAACCCCGACATTGAAACCCTAAAAATCGAAGTCTAGGGTTTTGATTTTGGGGTTTTTTATTTTAGGGCTCGACGGCGTGGTTTAGGGGGTGGAGATGGTAGGGGGAGGGGCGGTTTGGGCTTGCCGGCTCGGCCACGTGGGGATGGGAGTTTGGACGTCGTGGGTGGAGGGGAAGAGTTTTGAGGGAGAAAGCAAGTTGTTTGAGTTCGCCGGTGCGGGGAGTGGGGAGTGGGGAGTTTGGCGCCAAGAAGAGGGATGTCAGGTTTGGGGTGACGCCGATCCGGGGTTTAGGCGGCGCCATGGTTGTGATGGTGCTAGGGTTGCGCCGGTGGCTGGCTATGGTGGCTTGGTGGTTTTTTAATTTTTAATTTTATTTTTTGATAATTAAATGTATAATTATTTTTAAATTAAAAAAAAAACAAGCAATAAATGCCTGCCAGGTGGCATATTTAGCCTTAATGACTAACGGAGTTAACGTCCGTTAGTCATTTGGGCATTTAGTGACATTTTTGTTTAACTCAAGGGTATATGGTGAATTTGAGAAATTACATGGGTATATGGTGAATAAAAAAATAACTCAGGGGCATTTAGTGAAAAATCCGTTAAAAAAAATTAAAAATTAATTCAGTAAAAGACTAGTTAAGAATAAAAAACATTTACTTTTAAAAAAACTAGTTGTGGCCCCGTGCGCTACACGCGCGGTCCCTCAATGGCGGTGATAATTGTCCGTAAATTATGTAGGGTGATAATTGTTTGTAAATTATGTATAGATAGTATTGTTACATGTTAATTATGTTTGTGTAGTGTCTAAATTTAGTATGCATTTAAATTATTAAAGTCAATGTCAAAGGGAAACATTGAAATCTAAATTATCATATTAGAAATATGTAACTTAAATCATCATATTAGAAAAAAGTAACCTAGCTAAATTAAGTATGCTAAATTTGATTAGTTATTTGTTTGTCACATATTATGAATTTATGTGATGTTATTCATTTATGCTTTGGCAAAAATACAGGTTGATCGAAAACTGTAGAATTATATATAGACAATTTCAAAAAGTTTGTTTTTTTTTTGACAAGAGCAAATTATATTAATAACATCAGTGTTTACAAACTACGAAATAAAAACTAAAACATACCACCATATGGCTTATAACATTTAAGCCTTTATAACTTTTAATACTAAAAACAAAATTACATAACTGGGGATGACCGTATATGTTGCAGATTAAGACCTCCTTATAGAAGGAAGAGTGGATACCTACTTCAAAACACAAAGAGAGCATAGAGTACAGAAACTGTTCGATCATGGCTAGATTAACCTTACTTGATGGGATAAACTTATCACCAAGTAAGGCCTTCAAGGAGATCACTTGGACATGTGACCTTTCATTCATAAGTTGTTCTTGTTGGCAAGAAAGCATTGACAACGTTGAAGCTCGAGAAACCCCAAAACAATGTTTGGGCGCCTGCTTCGGATAGAAAATTTCAAGAGTAATGATCACAATGATCGCTTCAAAGAAGGGAACAAAAAGACAACAATCATTCCAACATAACACACACTTCACCCTAGCCACGATCAACTTCTTGTTCTTCCCCCAAACAACGATTATCTCTCTCAACACTACAACAAAACCAAATCTCTTAACAAGGGATCCAAACTCCCTCTGCACACAACTATTCAATAAGCTATAGCCAATACAACCAAAGATACATGACAATAACCAATAAATTCTAAAATAAATCATACATAAATTTAAAAGTAAAGCAAACTCTGAATAATACCAAGAAAAAACATACTTAGAGAAGAAGACCAGATCGGAGAGTACCTTTCGGACCCAAGATCTGAAACCATAATAACAAAGAACCTCAAAACCCTAACCCTAATTTCACCGTTTCCGTCATGAACCATCTCTGACGGCGGCGTTAGGCCTAGCCTTCCAGCGCAAGGATCCATGAAACTCTAACCCTAACTTTACCGTTTCCGTCACGGTCAAAATTACCAATAACCTTTGACGGCGGCGTTAGGACTAGTCCTTAGCCCTCTTGTTTCGCCGGCGAAATTCTTTGAACTTGAACCTTCCACTCTAAGGTGGGTAATATTCCTCTTAGCCGGGAAAACTCACAAACACCTTATACCCTGAGCTTAAATGATTTTACAGATAAGAACTCCGGCGTCGGCTAGGATTTTCGTTTGTGAGGAAGAAGACGCCTAAGCAAAGAAGGGGAAAAAAGAAGAGGAGAAAGGAAGTAAGAGAAGAAGAGGAGGAGGAGACTCGCCGGAGTTCGGTTGCGGCGCTGGAACTCCGGCGAGTTCCTAGGGTTTTATGGGGTTGGGGGTAGCAGATGGCAAAGAGGTTAGAGAGAGGGCAGAGAGTTTAGAGAGATAAGTCCCCTACCAGGTATGGTCTATACCAAGGGACGAAAACAATATAAAAATCAATAATAATAGTATAAAATTAATACGTATTATTTGGGTCAAACTTTTAAAACTTTGACCATCAATTGTCATTGATTTGTAAGAAGTAATATAGTCGTGTGTGATCTTGTTGTCTTCGTCTTGTTGTATATTTTATTAATATCAAATTTTTATAATTTTTACATGAATGAAAATAGAGATATATTCGTTTTAAAACATGTCTTGGAGACCGTGAAAAGTCGAATGGGGCAAAAATAAAGGGACAAAGGGAGTACTTGGTATGGACCATACCAGGTATGACCTATACTTACTCCTTAATTAAGTGGTCTATCTCTCTCTTTTTGAGTGATCAATCTTTCTTAAGTGGTCTTTCTCTCTCTCTCTCTTGCTTTTAGTAACTCTTTCTCCTAAGCTAATTTCTCTTATTTTTTAAAAGTTTTTTTTCCTCTAGTGGTCTATCTCAAATGATTCTTAGCTTAATGTTTAATGTTTCTTAAGTAGTCTCTCTCTCTCTCTCTCTCTCTCTCTCTCTCTCTCTCGAAATTGATTAATTAGCTTTAGTGATCCATCATTTTAGTAAACCGTTTCCTAAGCTAATTGCTCTGATTTCTTAAGTGTTCTCTCTCTCCCTCTCTCTAGGATTTTATTAAGTCTCTTCCTAAGATTATTGTGTTTTCGTAAGCTAATTGTTTCTTAAGTAGTCTCTTTCTCCTGAGCTAATTTACCCGTATTTTCTTAAGTGATCTCTCTCTCGTTCCTTAAAATTTTGCAAACCCATAACATGTGTATCATCCAATATAGCAGTGTAATAACTACATCGTAATTACTCATACTAACCAACAAAAATATTCATCGTATCCATTTGAGGTGACATTAATAGGATGGTGTAATAATTGTTGTTGTTTAGTAATAAGAAATCTGCTCTAGAAATTGATCAAAGCAAAATGAAGAATATAAAAATTTATATATGCTATTATACACTTCGTATTAATTAGAAACCGACCTTTGAAATCTTAACCCTCTAATTAGGTATGAAATAGAGTAGTTTGAATTTTGTCTGGCAAAATCCAAATTATATATAGTCCTAAAATAATTAATTTTACGTCAAACAAATCCGTCCATTTAAAATCTTGTCTTTACTACATCACCTTAATAGAGGCAATGTATACAAATCCAGACAAATAATATATTAGCACCATAATAGGTTACTCAAAATAAAAATCTAAACTATATAAAAATATAAAATACCTTAACATAATTTATGAGTATATATGCAATTTCATGAATCATTGATTCATCTAAATAAAATATGATAAAAACACATCCATCGAACTCGCACTTCATCAATCTATCTTCATAACTTGAAAAGTGGCAAATCTATTTTTTTGGAGAATCTTCATACGAACCTCCAATTTGCAAATGAATCTAAAATATGTTGAAAGCACACCTCGATGTATCTCATTTCTCTTTTCAATTCTCTCTCACTTTATTTCATTTCTCTATCTTCTATCTAATTTCTCTTCTCTCTCTCTCTCTACTCATCTCTCTCTTTATCATTCTATCATTTCCGTATTCATTTCTCTATTCCAATCCTATCCTTTCTTTATCTTATTTATCTTCTATATCCCTTTTTCTATCTCAATTTTCTTTTCAATCCTCCTCCTCCTCTCGCTCTCATTCTCTCTTAACGAATGCATACTGCTTGCTAAGTAAAAGAATGAAGACTTGTATTGATCATCATACTCATACTTGACACATAGTACACACCCTTATATGTATATACTTATAAATATATTTAAATTAGACACTTAAAATTGAAATTCCAGACTTGACACACAATACCCCACATTTTTTACCCATCTTATAAAGGTAATGAATGAATTGTATATAAAATAACCCATGATAATACTACATCCGTTAAGTGTTATGTGCACTTTGGAGGGAATTGCGGTTACCAAGGCAAAATTTGAGGGGCAAAGATTAGCTAGTGTAATGGGAAGTAATTAAAGAAAGGGAAAAGAGAAAATGGGACCACCCCACTTAAAAAAAGGGTGGGGAAATTTGATTTTATTAGGAGAGAGAGAGAAAATGGGATCACCCCTCTTAGAAAAGAGATAGAGAAAATGGGACCACCCCACTTAATTATTCAAATCTGATTTTTTAAGTAAGGGTAAATCAGTCTTTTAAGCTTTTTTGTTTACTAAAATAGGAAAGAAAATGAAAAGTTGCACATAACCTTGATCATCCGTTTTTGGCAAAAGTTGCACGTAACATTTACGGAGGTAGTATATTTTATATTATTGTACTAAACATTACTCCTTTTTTCCTTTATTCCAGAGTTGTACTAAACATCGCTGTAATTCTAGAGTTGAATTAAATAAATGAATTAATTGTATATAAAATAACCCATGATTACCCTTAAAAGAATGATCATACTTCATGTTGCAAGGTTAGCGATAGGAGTATTGCTTCGTAAGTTGTAATTCAGAGGTTAATTCCGAAAAATTTAATTGCGGCTGTCTTTCACAATCACAATAAAAATCGTAATTCTAATTGAGGTTGGTTATAAAAGGGCTAATTACGTATACAATAGTAAAAAGATTGGAGCTAAAGACATGAGAGTGATTATTTATGTGTTAATTAGAAGTTATCAAGAGTCATGTGATTTCCCTTATTCAAAAAGTATTTGTACTGTAAAAGGTGCATACAGGTAAAGGAATTCCCCCTACTTTTATTTCCCCAAACACCCTTTTTCTCGATCTCGATCTCTTTCCCCCTCCTATCTTTACTCCTTTTTAACACCTTCATAAATTCTATGTCATTCTCTCTCCCTCCTCACTCTTACCCTAAATTTTCTTTAGATCTTCAATTTCTAAGTCTGCATTTTCATCTTGTAATATTATTCTCATTTAGAAATTTTGCAATTATTTTTCTTAACTCTCTACTTCCGTCATCTCCTCCTTTCCCCCCAAACCAATTTCTAGAAGTAGTGTCCCACTTAGCCCCTTCCCGTTTGCTGACTCATTCCATCACTCTCCTTTTATGGTTCCATGTAATTCACAAATAAATTCACGACATATGTATGTTGTAAAATAGATATTAAGCACAACTCACAAATCTGCCATTTAATTTCCAAAAACCAGAGCATTTGGAGTCACCTGAATATCATCACCAAATCCTGTATTAAACTATTTCATTATAACAAGTACAATTTAGCATTTAATAATTATTAAAATTCCAAAAAAAAGCAACAAAATACCTTCAGCACTTAAATCTAGCAATATTATTTTTTTTTGACAAAAGAGCTATCAAAGAAAAAAACAAACTGCAACAAAAAGAAACAAAACTAGACGGCCAAGGATCATCAGCAGTCGGAGGTCTTCACAGACCATGAAGGGATGATCCTCAGGTCGAAACATATGTGACCAAAGATGGGCCACTCAATTCTAGACGCATCCGTCCCAGGGATAACCAGGTGACAGCCAGGCGGGTACCAGCAGGCCCCAGGGCAGCTAGGGCTGGCAAAAACTGACCCGACCCGAAAACCCGACCCGAACCCGACCCGAAAAAAGCGGGTTAGGGTCGAGATTTTCGACTCGAAAACTTAAATGGGTCGACACGAACCCGAAATTAAATGGGTTAGGTTAAGGTTGAAAGTCTCAACCCGAAAACTACCCACTTAACCCGAAATAAATTTCAGGTCAAAATCAGGTCGGGTCAACCCGAACATTTTTAAGTAAAAAAAAAAATCGTAAAATAAGTGGGTCATTTATCCGAATTAGCCCAGCCCACAGTTCCACATATAAAATGAAAACCCTAATTTCATTCCAACTCTTTCACTCTCTCAGCCGTTTTAGTTTTCTCTCTCCTCTAATTCTCTGATTCTCTCATTCTCTCTCTTAATTTTCTCTCTCTTCAAAAACACGAAAATCACTTCACCATTGTTGAATATGAGTTCTTCAAGTCTTCAAAATTGTTGAATTTGACTACAATTGTTATCTTCTCACTCTCATACAATATTTTTCTTGCTTATTGTTCTTAATTTATGAGTTTATACGAATTGATTTTGTTATTTTACAAGTAGATACAAATTGATTTATGCGAATTTATGCTGGTTTATGTAATTATACGAATTGATTTATGGGTTTATGCGAATTTATGCTAGTTTATGTAATTATACGAATTGATTTATGCAAATTTATGCGAATTTATGTTGGTTTATGTAATTATACGAATTGATTTATGGGTTTATGCGAATTTATGCTAGTTTATGTAATTATACGAATTTATTTATGCAAATTTATGCGAATTTATGTTGGTTTATGTAATTATACGAATTGATTTATGGGTTTATGCGAATTTATGCTAGTTTATATAATTATACGAATTGATTTATGGATTATACGAATTGATTTTGTTATTTTCATGCTAATTATTGATTTTATGTAATTGATATCAGATTTTATGTAATTTATGCTAGTTTATAAGTGGGTATACGAATTGATTTATGGATTATACGAATTGATTTTGTTATTTTCATGCTAGTTATTGATTTTATGTAATTGATATAAGATTTTATGTAATTTATGCTAGTTTATAAGTGGGTATACGAATTGATTTATGGATTATACGAATTGACTTTGTTATTTTCATGCGAATTCATGCTAGTTATTGATTTTAATATTTTATGTAATTGATATAAGCATTATACTAATTATACGAATTGGTTTATTTATTTTGTTATGGATTATACGAATTGATTTTTTGTTTATTTACAAGTATCCAATTTTTTGGATGATAAAGGAAGTAATGCTAGTTAATGGAATTTGGCAGGAAGTAATTATGTCCAACAATATTCAAGAACTTTCTTCCGGAGGGGAGGAAGAAATTAATTCAACAATGGATGATAAGGGAAAGAGCAAAAGCCACAAAGCTTCCCCTAAAAAACCTTGTGTGCTTCTTACTGGTAAGAAACGCCAACGTCGCCTTTCTTCTGATGTTTGGGTGCATTTTGATTTTTTGGATGAGCCTGATGAAAATGGTAATTTGATTTGCAAATGTAAAAAGTGTGGTGTATGCTTTAATGGTGATAGTAAGAATGGAACAGGAAATCTTCATCGTCATCTTAAAAATTGTAAACAGAGGTCATTTAGGGATGTTTGTCAAATGATTTTAGAGAAAACATCTTATGGTTTAGGAAATAGAATGCCTGAATTTGATGCTACTTATTTTCGTGAATTGTTGTGTCTTTCTATTGTTGAGCATGATCTGCCTTTTCAATTTGTGGAGTATAAGGGTGTTAGGAGATTATTTTCTTATCTGAATCCTAATTTCAAACCTGTCTCAAGAAACACCATTAAATCTGATGTGCTTAAGATGCATAAAAAAGAAAAAGAGCAATTGAAAGATGTGTTGGCCTCTTCTTCTGGTAGAATTGCATTGACCTCTGATTGTTGGACTTCCATAACCACTGATGGATACATTTCATTAACTGCTCATTATGTTGATAAATTTTGGTGTTTGCAAAAAACGATTCTGAACTTCTCTTACATTGCTCCCCCTCATACCGACATTCATTTGTGTGATCATGTGTATGGGTTGTTAAAGGAATGGGGTATTCAAAAAAACATTTTTTCAATTACATTAGATAATGCTTCTTCAAATGATGTTTTTGCTGAAAATCTAAAAGGGGAACTTGATTTGATTTGTGGTGGGGAATTTTTTCATGTAAGCTGTTGTGCTCACATTCTTAATCTAGTTGTTCAAGACGGTTTAGAAGAAATTGATGGGGCTGTGTGTAAGATTAGAGAGAGTGTGAAATATTGTAAGAGTTCTCAAGCTAGAAAACAAAGATTCTTAAGTTGTGTAGCACATGTTGAACTTCAATCAACTCGATCTTTACAACAAGATGTTCCCACTAGATGGAACTCCACTTACATGATGCTTGATAGTGCTTTGTATTTCAAAAATGCTTTAATTCACTTTCAAAAAGTTGATGCCAACTATGTTCATTGTCCTTCCACGGAAGAATGGGGTAGAGTAGAGAAAATATGCAAGTTTTTGAAATTTTTTATGATGTCACACTAGCCTTTTCCGGAACCAAATATCCTACTTCCAATCTTTACTTTTCTAATGTTTTAAAAGTTAGATTGTTGTTGAAAAATGAAATGAGAAGTTCAGATCTTTTTATGCAAAAAATGGCTAACAAGATGCTTGACAAATTTGGAAAGTATTGGGCTGATTTTAGTACATTTATGGCTGTTGCTGTGGTGTTGGATCCACGATATAAGCTTCAATGTGTCCAATGGGGTTACAAGAGGATCTATGGAGTCGGTGTTGAATATGAGCTTGAGTTCTCTAAAGTTAGCAATTCTATTAGGGAATTGTACAATTTTTATGCTGCATCTCAATCTTCATCAAGCAATGAAAATCTCAAATCTACTGATTCAGATGTTGTGAAGGAAGCTGATGATGATATTATGAAGGTAAACACTTCTTCCCTTATAATCTGATTTTTATAAGCTGACTTGTGTATTATGAGATTAATATTCTGATTTTGCATAGTGTGGCTAATTCATATAATCTGATATTCTGATCTATACAATCTGATTTTTATAATCTAATTTTTATTAGTTCATTATAATCTGATTTTTATTATCTGATTTTTATAATCTGATTTTTATATGTTCATTATAATCTGATTTTTATAATCTGATTTATATAAGTTGATTATAATCTGATTTATACAACCTGATTTATATAATCTGATTATAATATGATTTATATAATTTGATTATAATCTGGTTTATATAATCTGATTATAATCTGATTTTTATAATCTGATTACAATCTGATTTATATAATCTGATTACAATCTGATTTATATAATCTGATTATATCATTATAATCTGATTATATAATCTGTTTATAATCTGATCATACAATAATAAAATCTAATATTTATGATTTGATTTTTATAGGATTTTGATGATTTTTCTGTTGAGCAATCATCTGTGGCTATGAAATCAGAGATGGATATGTATTATTAGGAGCCACTTATGCCTCGATCCAGCAACATTGATATTTTAGCTTATTGGAGAACTTGTTCGGTTCGTTACCCTGTTTTAGCTCAAATGGCTAAGGATGTTCTTGCTGTCCCCGTATCAACAGTGGCTTCTGAATCAGCTTTTAGTACTGGAAGTCGGGTACTTGATTGTTATAGAAGTTCATTGAAGCCAGACACAGTGGAGGCTATCATTTGCTTAAGGGATTGGGCCTTTGGGGAAGGTAGTAAATGATGTTATATACAATATTATAATGCAATTATGTAATCTGATTTTATTTCTTATGTTATGTATTATTGATGGTAACTTGTTTTTTTTTTGTGTTTTGTAGACTCCATGGATCCTCAATTGGAAATGCTTTGTGGATCAATTATGAAGCTTGAGATGGAGAACAAGAGTGATACGCCACATACATCACCCGACTTTGAAAAACTAGAAAGCCCTTTTGAATCCTCTAATGTTATTTGAGAACTTGAATATTTGAACTTGTTTGGTTTGTAATTTGTTAGTACACTCTTGGTTTGTAATTGATAATTAGGTACTGTACTTAAACTATGCTGTTTTATTCTGGACTATTTATTAGGTTTGATTATTTGAAGCATTGAATGTTTGTGGTTTGTAACTTTGAAAATTTTGGTTGTTCACTTGTTTAGGCTAGTTTCAGGTCATATTCAGGTTAATTTCAGGTTAAAATAACCTTATTTAAACCTAAACAAAAATCAGGTCAAATAAGGTCATTTTCAGGTTGACCCGAACCCGAAATAATCAGGTTCAGGTTGAGGTTTTCAACCCGAATTGTTAAATGGATCAGGTTCAGGTCAGGGGGTAGCTGACCCGAAATCAGCTGACCAGAACACGAACCCGACCCGACCTGATCCGATTGCCAGCCCTAAGGGCAGCCAGAAGTGGAAAACCAGACGGCAAAAGGTTCAGCCCCAGTCACCAGAGACGAACTCGTGAAATTCATGACAAGTTTCAAGGGTGAAATCAAGGAACTGATCAGTAAAATTCAGGCTGGCCCAAGCAAGGGTCAGTCGGCAAAGAAGACTCCGAGGAAGCCAGTCAAGGACAGACAACCATCTCCACATCCAAAGGAGAAGGCAGCCGCAACACTTGACTAGTCTAAGATACTTCTGCCACAGAAGGGTCCAAGGAGAACCCGCCGGCAGGATCAGCCGGGGGGTAGCAAGAAATCTACCTCGGACGCTCGAGAAATCATCGAGCGGAGGAGAAGTCAGCAGTTGTCTGAGTCAGCCTCTACTTCAAGCTTTCCAGACAGCTTCAAAAATACATCTGCAAGGAATACTTAATCCTTGCATGAGAGCCATACATGCGGTAATACCGTCCATTCTGGCCCTCAGCTGATTGGGAATGCACCGTATGTACCCCCTATGGTCTACGGTCAATATTCTCCCCATTTCATGCAGCCGACCCTCTTTGGGGGTCAAGCGGCATACAATGTCCAACCTGGCAGCTTCGTCTGCTCAAACTTGGTGAACAAACCTCTGTGTTCACCAAGGAGATAACCGAGGCGGCGCGGCCGTCCAAGGTTAAGAATGTGTTGGTTGGTGCCTATGACGGTACCACCAACCCGGAGGACCACCTCATGGCCTACACCAACCTTTTGCACATGCAGGGGTTGGAGGACGCCATGTGGTGTCGATGTTTCCCGGCTACATTGAAAGGCAAAGCCCAACAATGGTTTGGCAACCTACCAGCCGGATGTATTGACAGCTTCAGGAAGCTTACCTTCTTGTTTGCCTCCAACTTCTCGATGAACATCCCTGCCAAGAAAATGAGTCTTGACTTGAGCACTATCAAGCAGGGAGATAGAGAAGGGTTGCACTCCTACGTCAGGCGGTTCAACCTGGTGAGAATTCAGATACAGGGACTTTCTAACGAGGTAGCTTACACAGACTTCTTTAAGGGTCTGAAGGACGAGTCGACCTTTAAGTTCGACCTTGTCCGAAAGAGAGTTTTCACCCTTCAAGCGGCGTTGATGGAGGAGAAAAGCTTTATTCAAGCTACCGACCTCTGCTCGTCCAGTCATCAATCGGACTTCAAAAAGTCTAACAAACAAAAAGAGGGTCCGTCTGCTCAGCCGGCTCAGAAATCTAAAGAGAGCAAAAAGAGAAAAGAAGTTTGGGCGGTTGAAGAGCCTGACTAGCCGTCCAAAAAGAAAAAGAAAGAATTCAAACCGTATGTCTCACGGTATGAATTCAATAAAGACTGCAACACCATCTTCACAAAGGTGAAGGACCGACTGACTATTGAGAAGCCGAATCCGATGAATAGTTTCGTTTAGTCGCGGAACAAGAACAAGTATTGTTACTTCCATGAGGAAGTAGGCCATGACACTAACGACTTCTATAGCCTCAAGCGGACGTTGGACCGTCTGGCTGACAAGGGCTTGCTGAAGTCCAATGCTTGAAGTCCAAAGCGACTTCTAAGACGAATCTGGGACAGTCATCAAAGACTGCCCAGCCTGCTAGTAGCTCGGACACTGACAAGGATTCGGTCTACACTATAGCAGGCGGATTCGCATGCGGTGGCCCGACCATCCGGGGCACCAAGGATCATCTGAAGAAGATGATCCACTCGGTTGATGATGGACAGGCGTCTACTAGTGGAATATTTCCAGATGTACTCATCACCGAAAAGGATCGGGGAAAATTCCGCCGACCGCATAATGACCCGGTCGTCATTGAATGTAAAGTAGCCAACCAGCTGGTTGGTCGAATCCTTATCGACACGGGTAGCTCCTCTGATCTCATCAGCTACAAGTGTCTGTCTAAGCTCAACTACAAGCTTAGCAATCTGCGGGACGTCTCCCATCCACTAGTTGGCTTTGGTGGAGGGATCGTGCACTCAGTCGGGCATATTAATCTACCTATCCGGCGGGGCAGAAGGGGCAAGGGCGTCATATGGTCGTCCAGTTCCTGGTGGTCAAAGAGCTGATCACCTACAAAATAATTCTTGGTTGGCCCACTCTGAATGAGTGCAAGGCCGTCATTATCCCGGCTCTAATGCTTCTTAAGTATGAAAGGGATAATGGCTCTGTTGGTTCCCTTTACAGGGATCAGAAGACGGAAAGGGAGTGTTATCTCTCAGACGTCAAACCAACGGCTACTACAGCCGGTCAGCCGAAGGAGCCAATAGACCTGGAAGATGTCAAGGACCCTGATTCACCCCCACCAGCAGCCGGAAAGAAAAGAAAAGCTGATCAGCTGGTGGAGGTGAAGAAGGAGAAGAAATAGCAGTCACTGACCGGGGAACGGTTAGATGATCTCTGTCCCCAGCCGGCTGGCGAGCACATTGATATTCCTGTAGATGACAGCCGTCCAGAGCGAACTATTAAGGTGGGGACGGCTGCTTATGAAGAGTTGGGTGCAGACTTGCACATCCTACTAAGAGAATTCAAAGACATCTTTGCCTTTGAAGTGGAAGAGATGTCAGACATCAGCCCGAATCTTGTTGTCCACAAACTCGTCGTTGATCCAAAAAAGAAGCCTATCCGGCAAAAGAAAAGAAATCACGGCGAGGAGAAAAGTCAGGCGGCAGCTGCCGAGGTCAAAAAACTGTTAGACGCTGGGTTCATTCGGCCATGTAACTTCCTGGATTGGGTAGCTAATGTTGTGCTTGTAAAGAAGCCGAATGGTACTAATGGGCGTAAGAACGGTCGCACATTCCACACTCAATCAAACACATTTATTAACAAACACCTTACAAACCAAGCATAATGACAAGTAAGAGTTCGGTCCACAAGGAACGGGATATGGTTGCCAAAGATCTTAACACTTAAGCTAATTCGAAGTCAAAGGTGAATTGGGGTTCGTCAAGAAGACAAACAAACTATGGTTCTAAATCAATGGATTGAGGACACTAGGGAATGGGATCCACTCGACCAAGGCAAATAGACAAACGGGGAGTGAAATTGATGAGATATAGCAAGGACTATGTGTAAGATCAACCTCATGCAATTAGGAAACAACTCACACTACTAAACTTAGATTCCTCATTAGTTTAGCAATAGAAGGTACATAATCAAATTGCAATAAGTAATGCCATGCTTCATTCACATTTCCATGTCAAACTAAGCATATCGATCATGCTATCAAGCTCCTAAATCAAGGGTAGCTAATCCTATCATTTAAAAACTAACAAGCAATCTCATATAATCAATTTAATTGCAATACAAGCATCAATGCTTCTCCCACATTTGCATAATTAACCCAAAAGGTTGAGCTTCACCCAACCCCTAGCAAGTAGACTACTCACAACTCATATTTATCAACATGAAAACAAGAATTAGGGTTCTAACTTCTTCAATAATTGGGGAAAGATGATTAACAATTGAAATAACTATCATCCAATAACAAATTATCAAGAACTAAGAAGATTTAAATATCATGCAACAACAAATAAATCAGAAATTGAATGGAGAAAAGTAGAAGGAAGTTACTAATTGAGGCTTGAAATTGTTGAATACAAAGTGCCAATCTTGAGTATGAATCTTGAAACCAACTATTACAATGATTGAATTGATGAAAATTAAGCTAAATTAATTAAAAGGAATGTTTCAAACTAAGAGGAGTCTCTCAAAACTAGGCTTTATGTGTCTTTTTTCTAAAAGACCTAAAGGGGAAGTATTTATACTCCCCGAAACACATGGGAAGATCCGTCAAAAGAAAACGGATTCCCAGCGAGGAGCGCCCGCTCCACAATGAGGAGCGCCCGCTCCTTTCGGCTGCACGCCCTCTCCAGAATGCTTCAATGAAGGATCAAATTTGAAAGTGTCAGGGAGGAGCGCCCGCTCCTCACATGATGCACGCCCGCTCCCCTGTTCCAGCAGCATGGGCAGATTCAACTTCAAAGGGAGGAGCGCCCGCTCCTGGTGAGGAGCACGCCCGCTCCTAACAGTACCTGAACTTGGGCAGAATGTAGCTAGAGTCGAGGAGCGCCCGCTCCATGAGAGGTGCACGTCCAATCTTCAATCCTCTTGTCTTAAACACGATTCATGCACCGAAAGCTTGCCAAATTGAGTCCATAGACCTGCAAAACATGGACAAACACAAACCAAGAGGGGAAAACCGAGACAAAACATTTTCATTCAAAATTGGGATAGAAAGAGGGGAAATGATCGCAAAATCGGGTTTAAATTTACACAATAAGTGGTCAAATAAACCACTTATCAGGTACCTGGCGCATGTGTGTTGATTACACTGACTTAAACAAGGCATGTCCAAAGGGCAGTTACCCACTTCCAAAGATCGACAGTCTGGTCGATTCTACAGCCGGGCATGCCCTGATGTGTTTTATGGATGCCTATTCCGTCTTCCATCACATACCCCTGTGGAAAAAAAAATCAAAAGAAGAAGGCCTTCGTCATTGATCAGGGTTTATTCTGTTATACTGTGATGTCGTTTGGCTTGAAAAATGCGCCTGCTACTTTCCAACGGATGATTAATACAGTCTTCATTAATCAAATTGGGAGGAATGTAGAGGCGTATAATGATGACATGATAGTCAAATCCAAGCTACAGATGGATCACCTTGCTGATCTCCGAGAAACCTTCACCACACTCAGGCGGCATAAGGTCATGTTAAATCCCAAGAAATGTGTTTTTGGTGTTGAGTCTGGGAAGTTTCTCGAATTCGTGATTGATCAAAGGGGGATAGAGGCTAACCCCGAGAAGATACATGCGGTGATTGACATGAAGTCACCCCGCTCTATCAAGGAAGCTCAAAGGCTTACCGGTTGCTTGGCTGCATTTGGGAGATTCCTCAGCCGGTCAGGTGACAGATGTCTTTACTTCTTCCCAGCAATCAAGAAAAAGACTAGATTTGAATGGGGGGTGATGCTGAGGCGGCCTTTCAGAAATTAAAAGAGCATTTACACTCTTTGCCACGGCTGGTTATCCCTCTGCCAAACGAGACGCTATATATGTACTTAGCCATCTCAGATCATGCCCTCAGTGTCATTCTCCTTGCTGAGAGAGACGGTATTCAGCTCCCGGTCTATTTCATTAGCCATGTTCTCAAAAATGCTGAACTCCTGTACCCCGTGGTTGAAAAATTTGGCCTTGCTCTTTACATGGTTGTTAAGAAGTTGAAACCATACTTCTTGGCACATCCGGTGGTAATTTACATAGATCAACCACACAAGCGACCAATGACAACCCTGGAGTCATCCGATAGAATGGTCAAATGGGCTATTGAAATGCAAAGTCTTGAAATCACCTACGAACCAAGAAAGGCAGTGAAGGGTCAGGCGTTTGCCGACTTCATTGTCGAAATGACAAGGCCGGATGCTCCGGACAACCTTGATCAGGTTTGGAAGGTGTATGTAGACGGAAGCTCTACTATGAACGGCTGTGGTGCAGGCATAATCTCTCAATCCCGGGAAGGAGATAAATACGAATATGCACTACGATTCAAGTTCCAGGCCTCAAACAATGAGGCAGAATATGAAGCCTTGCTAGCCGGAATTCGTATGTGCAAGGCGGCAGGGGCAACTAAGATTGACGCCTGCTCGGACTCTTAATTGGTTGTTTGCCAATACCATGGTGAGTATGAAGCCACCCATCCGACAATGATCAAATATTTGCAGGCGGTCAAAACCGAAGCTGGGACACTTGAGGAATTTCATCTAAGACAAGTGCCCAGGTCGGAGAACAATCAGGCAGATGCTCTGTCAAAATTGGCGTCCTCCGCCTCCTGTGATACACCTCGGTCAGTCTTCTGGGAAGTCATGGAAAAAAGGAGTATATCTGATGAAGACCCCATTGGAGTACTTGACTGAAGCTCAACCTGGATGGATAGCATCTGGGCGTATTTGACAGACGGTAAGCTCCCTGATTCACCACAGGAGGCGGCCGTACTGAAGAAACGGGCAGCAAACTTTGAGATGAGACAAGGAGAGCTCTTCAAGGCGGGATTTTTGAAACCTCCATTGAAGTGTGTTACCCTAGAAAGGGAAAGGAAATTCTCGAAGTGTTGCACGCGGGATACTGCGCCTCGCCTGTAGGCGGCAGATCTTTGGCCGTCAGAGCCAGGCGACACTTTTTCTGGCCCATTCTTAAGTCAGACGCCATGGAGTTTGTGAAAAAATGCGACAAGTGTCAAAGATTTGGCAAATTAATCCATCGGTCGCCTACTGACCTGACGGCTATCCACAGCCCAATCCCGTTTGCTAAATGGGGCATGGACATTCTAGGTCCGTATACACCTTCTCCAGGCAAAAAGCGCTATATTTTGGTGGCTGTGGATTATTTCACCAAGTGGGTGGAAGCAGAGGCGGTCAAAGGCATCAAGACAAAAGATGTCATCTCCTTCATCTGGAAGAACATTATCACCCGATTCGGGGTACCTATGTCTTGGTGTTTGATAATGGTCCCCAGTTTGAGACGCCTCAGCTTAAGACTTGGTTGGGAGATTAAGGGATCTCACACTGTTTTGCATCAGTCGGCCGACCCCAAAAAACGGCCAAGTTTAAGCCTTCAACAAACTCATTTCAGACGGTATCAAAAAGAAAATTGAAAGAGCCGGTGGTTTATGGGCTGAAGAATTAATTCATGTTCTATGGGCCATTCGGACAACCGAAAAAGGGGCAACCGGTGAAACCCCGTTTCTCATGGTCTACGGTGCTGAATTCGTCTTGCCCATCGAGCATTATGAGCCGACTCTAAGAGTCATGCTATACGATGAAGAAGCAAACTGGGAGGCCATGCGGCTAGCATTGGACTCACTCCCGGAGCGCAGGGGAAATGCCGCCTTGCGTCATGAGATTTACCGTCTGCGAATGACTCGTGCTTATAACAAGAGAGTGCACAAACGTTCCTTGAAAGTTGGGGACTTTGTGTTACGAAAGATGGAGGCAACCGGTAGGGCCAATGAGCAAGGGAAGCTAACTCCTAATTGGGAAGGCCCATACCGGATCTATGATGAAGTAAGAGACGGCACCTACCGCTTGGAAACTCCAGACGGCAGGCGGGCCCCAGAACTTGGAATGTAGACAATCTGAAAAAGTACTACTTCTGAGACTTGTAAATTTTTGTAAATGAAAAGTCTATCAACGAATAAAGTTGCTTTTTTTTCCAAGCCATGTTATTTTGTTAAATATGCATGTGTAGTTCTTTATTCATCGCCTGTGTAACACACAGACGGACAAGCTAAGTCGAAGAACTTAGCAGCTATACAACCATGAGGCCAATGGCCGGATGATAACATGTTCGTCTGCTCCAATGAGTATGACGTCCGGGAACACCCATCCGGGTGGAAATCTTAATTATCTCGAATATATATATATACATGCGCAGCAATAAATTATCGTCTGTGTAAAACTCAGACGCACCAACTTAACAAACTACGAGGCCAATGGCCGGATATAAATTTATAAATTTGTCTGTTCCAACATGAGCATGACGTCCGACGACGCCCCTCCGGGTGCTATCGTCGCAGAGGGCATTCTATCGATTGTTCTACAAGCATATGCAGACAGCAAAGATTGAACGACCTAATTGGTCAACTCATAGTTGTCTGACCAAAATAGTCTAAAGAACAATAAAGCCTAAAACCGAATGTCAAGTGACATCAGCCGGTTGGTAATCAAAGTTCTGAGTTAGACTATTCGTCGAAATTGTACAAGTTTCCCCAGTGGGTCAAGTTGACAAGTGCAATGGATTATAGGTACCTCAGACGGCCTTTAAACTATCTGTGGACCATGTGTCCCTTGATTCATTGACTGTCAGACGGATTATATGTCCCCTGCTTCATCATCCATCAGGTGGACCATGTGTTCCTTCCCTATCCCAAGAAATTGTAATCGAATTTCAAATGCACCAGGCGGTGGGTTAAAGCTATTAATTAATTCCCCAGCTGGGTAAGACGACTACATATTGGTTTCATGACAGATGTGCGCTTGGTTTGGGGCAATCACTATTGTGATTGATTGACTTAGGAACATTCCATACTCCTCAAAGTATCAAAACTTCTCAAGTCAATCAATCATAGTACTGAAACCAACCACACAACCGTCAGGGGCAAGAGTAGCCGGTGTACTGTGATCGCGGGTAAGAGTAGGTCGTTGGGACTACTAACCCTAACCAAATTAGAAATTTATAATACCTAAACTCTTCACTAAACTAGTTAGTGGCAAGTAAAGGGTCGAACCACGAAGACTAAGTTTATCGATGTATGCTAATTAGACTACTAGGAAAGGTTATGAGATAGAGAGAGGAACATCTAAACACTACTTAGAACAAGCAACTAAAACTAGGGAAATTGGAATCCAATTACACCAATGCATTCAACAACATCATATAATTAGATGAAAATGACCTCAATTAGGAACGATTAACAAAATTAACTCACTCTCGCGCAATTAAGCATGTTAATTATCCTACTAAACTAATTCACTCTCGTGCAACTAGCCTAGCAAAGGTATGGAAGAATTAAGGGCTCTCAAACAACTCACTTTCGCACAATTGATTGAAAGCACAATTAAGAACATAGAATCAATTAGCTAGAAAGATTCTAATCCATAGAAGCATCATCCATACACAATAATCAAGTATCAATCACAAATAATCATTCAATTTATCAATATAATTTTCATCCAATTCCCTAGAACAAAATCTAAGCTAACATGATAAATAAGAACATGAATAGCAAAGTAAAACTAGAATTAAACTATTAAACTAATTATCAACTCTAATAAATAAACAAATAAACAAAAACAAGAAATAAATAAAAGCAATAAAGATGAGAGAAAGATAGAAATGCTCATTGAATATATGAGAAGAGATTCCACAATTAGCTTCTTCAACCTCCCAAAAACTCCATGAAAAATCCAAGCTTTCTCTCTCTAAAACTACTCCTAAACTAGAGAGAGGAACTAATCTAACCCTAAGAGAGAGAGAAAATAATATGAGACTAAACTAAACTAAGGTGAATAATTGTTGAGAGAGTATTAAACCCCAAAGGGTATTTATATTACAAGTTAATAAAACAAAAGAAAAAGAAAACTAATTAAAATAATTAAGTAACAAAACTAAAATAAAATAAAATAAAATAAAATAAAATAAAAGTAAAAAGGAAAAAGAAATAAAAAAGAAAACAAAAAATAGAACCAAACCCACCCAAAATAAATCAGACCCCCGAATTCCACCTTCTTCATTTGTTGTTGCTTCAATGGGAATAATCCCATGCTTCACGCACCATCAAGCTCCATCATCAATCATCATCATCAAATCGTCACCGCTCATTCATCATCTATCAACAAGCATCAAATCAAGACCGTCGATCTCCATTAATAATCACGCGCAAAGCTCGTGATATGGTTTTCACACACCCCGAAGAACGCGCCCGCGGTGGCCTGAGCCGCGTCTTCTCCCAGGCATCTCCTTGGCATCTCCCGCATCAAATGTTAAGCTCCAAAATACTGTATCCGCGCCCGCGTTGGAAGAACAACGATCAAATTGGGGCTGTTTTGTGGCGGTTTGCTAATGGAATTCGGGGCTGCTATGTGCGTGGTAGGGAGCTGTTGTTTAGGTGTAAAGGAGGAGGCAAATTGGAAGCAATTTGGGGCTGCTCTGTTGCGTGGCTTTGAGGGAGTTGGTCTGGTGGTTCAGGGGGTCGAATTGGTGGCGAAGGTGCTGTGAGTTTCGAGTTGGTGTGAGAATAGGGGGTAGTGGTGGCTGTGATTGCGGTGGCTGGGAGTTGCGTGGGAGGTGTTGGTGGTCGTGGTTTTGGTGTTGCGAGGTTGTGATTGGTGGCTGCTGCGGAGCTGCTATGTGCGGGTGGTGGTTTATTGTTGTTGTTTGGTCGTGAATTGGGAGCTGGTGTTTATTGGGTTAATTGGTGATGGTGAAGCGGGGGTAATGAGATTTGGGGCTGATTGGGATGAAAGGAGGAGCTGGGGAGATGGTGAGGAGTGTGTGGTGGAGGTTAAGAATATGTGTGGTGTAGGATATGTGATGGAGTGGTGATGGATAAGAGTGCAGCAACTTGAGGCTTGGAAGCTTGATGCTGTACATTTGACTCGAACTCGAGATTTCGAACTTGATTTGATCATGAAAATCGAGCATCAACCCGAACACACCTACAACCAAGAATAAATACGAGGGTAGGATATAAAATAATAAAATAAAACGAAGTAAAAAAAAAAGGTTAAACTAAAATAAAATAAGAAAACGAGATAAAAGAGAAATTATTAACTAAAAATACGAAAATAAACTAAAAACTAATAAAAAAGCAAAAAATACTCAAAATAAAGATCAAATAAGGAATATAAGAAAAATAGAGAAATAAAGCCTAAAACTAAGGAAAATTATTATAAACTAAACCGAAAAATAAGCATAAAAATACCCTAAAAATGACATAAAAGTCACTTATCATACTGACTGCAACAGTTTTTAATTTCTCCCCGAATGATGATCCGGTTAACAATCTTTGCTTCCCACGGCTCTTTGCTCCCCGGATGATGCATGCTTTTACCAAGTTAGGCAATTTCAGGCATACATAAGCAAATTTAAAGAGCAAATTTCAAAGCATAAAAACACAAAGCAAACCGACTCAGTCGGCATTTTCATAAATAAACCCGGCTACAAAGAGCCGTGGGAAGCATAGATTGTTAACCGGATCATCATCCGGGGAGAAATTAAAAATTGTTGATTCACATGATACTCGGCACGCAGGCTGGAATAAGCTAAATTGGCATACTGCCGCTGAAGACTAAGACTGGGCCGCCTGGTCTTGATCCGTCTTGTTCTGGGCCGCCTGGTCCTTGTCAGATTGGAGATCAATTGCCTCTCCATCTTTGGGAAGCTCCTGGCCAGCTCCTCAAGCTCAGTGTTTTCCCAGGCCTCAAAGGACTCAGGCTCCGGCTCCCCTTTCTCTCTCCTATACATAAGATCCTCAACATATTGGAAAGCCAGAGACCAGTGGCCATAATGCTTGTTTGGGTAGAGCGCATTCCAGGAAATCTTCATCCGGATGTCAGAGTCCTCTTCATTCTCAGCAACTAGACGGTTTTGCTCCGCCTCGATAGTTGCTTTGAGGTTCTTTTGGACCTTCCCCGCATCCTTTTTCAAGCGCTCTACCTCCGCCTTTAGATCAGCATTCTCCTGGGCGACGCCTTGCAAGGCCTTGAGGTCGTTCTGTGCCTTCTTGAGGTCAGACTCAGCCGTCTTGGCCTTCTCCTTGGCCTCATTCAAAGCTGTAGCCATACCTCTGATTTGATCCGCCTGTTGCATTAAGACGGCTTTAGTTTTAAGATCATTAATAGTGCATTGATATTCAGCAACATCCTGAGAATCCCTAGCCGATCTAGCGGCTCTTTTTACCTCCTCCTTTGGGTGTACGGCCGCTTGAGCCCATCAACCCTGAGCATGGCCTGTAGACACAAACGGTGTGAACCATGCGGGGTAAAATTATACTTGCTATTTCACATAAAGGAATTAAACATACCTCAGACAGGAGTGCAGTGATCCGTTCAACATTGAACGTCTCAATGTCAGGGATGGCATCCTTCTCCTTCTTGGGGACGGCCGCCAGCATGGCCTTGGCATGCGCATGCACGTCCGGCCACCGGGAAGATTGATCTGCACCATATGTGAAAGGGGGTGAGTGAGCTATATAGGCGGCACCAGTTTAATGCTGGCTGTCTGACGAAGAGGTCTGTTGGGAGTGAGATTTCACTCGCAAGGGCCATCCCATCTTAGGCGGAGATGCGAAAGGATTATATGTACCTTCAGAAGTCTGTGGGATTGCACTACCCACAGGCGCAGAAAGACCGGATGGGCCCAAGTCAAAGCCCATTCTGAAGCCTCCAATGGTCACGCTTTTCCCTCCGACGGTCAAGCGGTGTTTTCCAGAAGAGCCTTCGGGGCCCGTCTTACCAGAAGCTTCCTTGGCAAACTTTGCAGGCTTGGTTGGAGTGGAGGCGGTGTCGTCTCGTACCTAGGAGCCTCCTTATCCTGCAAGTAAAGCTGTGTTAGGGCATACAATCGGTTTGGAAATATACACTTTGGAAACATTGTGCTTAGTCCGCAGGCGGACAAGAACGCCTCATCTCTAAACCATGCGCACATGGGAATCCAATTATTGGGAAACTTTATTACGTCCCCGGTTGACAGAGTCTCGGGCCTAAGTTCAAAGAACTTGGTTTCCATTATTCGATCTAAGTCATCCCCTGGGATCCGGGGAAGAGCGCATTTCCTACCCAGAAGGTCGGGCTTTTTATGATACCGGCGCAGCTCCCGGTTCTCTCGTTGTGTGGGGGCAGACAGCAAATAGAAACGGTTTTCCAGCCGTCATATTTGGACACCTTGTCCAAAGTCATTTGATATTGAGGAAGTTTGGTCAATGTGTACCACGCCCTCCAACCGCATGGGCTCCTGCTGAGATAATGCATATTAGCAAATACCTCCCAGCCGGGGTTCAGGCCCTGCATTTCACAGGCAGCGATATAGCCCAGAATGTTAGCCCATGAGTTTGGGGTTAACTGCCAGGCGCCTAGGCCATAACCTCTAAGTATGGCCTTCACTACATCATGAAGTGGGAACCGGAGACCAGTTAGAAACGCCGCCTCATAACAGCCAAAATAAGCATTTGCATTATGTTGGTCATCCTCCTAAGAAATGGTGCCCAGCTCAGGTGGCACCCGGATGGTATATCCTCTACCTAAGGGCCGCTTATGAACAAAGTTTTCAATGCCTTGTATCATGGCCCTCCTGTCTTTGGCAGAGATGTGGATGTTAAATTGGTCATCCTTGACCTCCCATCTTTTCCTCTCCTCAGCCTCGCTATCCTCAAGCGGGGAAAGAGGAGCATCACTGTCGTCCTCAAAGCTAGACCCTGAGGCGGAACCTTCCCCGGATAACCCTGAGCTTGATGCAAACTCTCCCCCGTCTTTATCTTTGGGACCAGCCTCGTCAAGATTCATCAGGGAGACGGTTTCCTCACCGTCTCTACCCTCAAGTTCATCTAAAATTGAGTCACTAGGGGTCCTAGGGATCCCAGACAGGGAGTATTCTCCCGAATCTTCGTTCACCTCTGCTCCCTCAACCAGGGTTGTTTCACTGGACGGCACTTCTAATGTACCGTCTCTTCGACGCCGTCTGGAGGCTGTTTGTTTAATTCTAGCCATCGTGTCCTGCATAGACACATAGATGGTCGGTTGGGGAGATGAATAAAATTGCTCCATGCACCCAAATCTAGCACTCCCAGTTCTAGACTCAGCCGTGCCAAGAGACCGGTTGACTGCTGACCTAGGTCGTGCCGTGTGTGTTAGTGATGAGTCCATTTATTGAATAAAACGATACAAATGAAAAGAATGAGCTGAAGGGGATAGAGACGATACCTTACTTTGTCTCTGAAAGGGGGAAAGCGAAAATGGCCGGCTGTGATATGCTGGTGAAGACGATCTTGCTTGTGTGGGGCACAGACGGTAGTCTAACCGGCTGGGGCAGGCGGAAAAGAAGCAAAAGTTTGTGTTCACACGCAGACGGAAGTCAGACTTTCTCTCTCTAGAAGATTTTGGAAACGTCCAAAATAAGAGGGGTGAAATATGTATTTATAGAGGGGTAAAAGCAGGGGTAATCTTGTAATTTTCCCCGGAATGTGAAAAGTTAAAACTTTCACAATAAAAAATAAGAAATAAAAAATTTTCTTTTTGGCTGAGTGATACATGTCACAGATGCCACGTGGCGCGCCATGTCACATCTGTGAGGGGTAAATGTTTTGGGTAATTTTACCCTTGCCACGTGGGCCAATCAACGCGTGACACGTGGCAGACTCATATTGGTCCCAGTGGGATTATCTCCATTTGACACGTGCCTTTCCTAGAACTTGGGAGAAAAAGCAGCCTTCAGGGCCCAAGTCCCGAAAAAGTCGCAATGCGACGCAGCCCATCAACGAGTAGGTCAAGATGACCTAATTAAGGGCACATTTCCCAATGACCCTATAAATAGGGGGATTTCTCCCATTTTGGGGGCATCTACAATTTATTACAACCGACCCTACATTCTCTTACATCGGAGAAAACACCTGATCTCGGAATCCGAGAATATCTCACTTTTACGTTTTCCCGCACTTTTTACTCACTCCCACACGTTCTAACTTGACCGTCGGAGGCGGAGCTCCTACCAACCGTAGTATTCGTTATTTTGTAGGTACAGACCGCGCCGGATCAGTCTTCAAGCTGTAACTCTCCCGAGGGACTTAAAACACCCCCAAAACAAATACTGTATGAGATGTAAAGACACATGATAAGTCTACCTTTTCATTTCAAGCTGTAGGTATACATAAAAGAGGAGGCCCAGGTTTGTGAGTGTTTATCACAGTGATAAACGTTTTTTGTTTATCTCAATGGCAAATTTGTGACTATACCCCTAGGTTTCTGTGCCAACTCAATAAAAAGAATAATTAATTAAAAAGAATAGAAATTACATATTCCTTGTGAACTCACGCCGTTAACATACTGTGGAGTTGATGATTCTTTCTCTCACCTAATCACCTTCCCTCCATGGCGACCATTATATCTTATGGAGAAAGCTTAATATAATGCAGAAATAAGAATTAGATGATCATCAGGAACAAAAATAGAATTGGGGAAAAACGGAGTAAAGACAGGAGTGTGAAACAAAGAGGAAAGAAAAGAAAACATGAAAAGAACTACTGCCATGAAAGAAGACAGCAAAAGCAAGACTTAATCTTCTATGTTTTCTCAATAGATGTGAGTAGGGCTGGCAAACAGGTCGAGTCGGGTCGGGTTCAGGTCGACCTGTTTACATAAACAGGTCAGGACCCCCCAACCTGAACCCGACCTGTTTATTTAAACAGGTCAAAAAATCAGACCTGAACCCAACCTGATTATAAAAAAGGTTGACCTGAACCCGACCTGCTTAACCTGAATTTTTTTTTTTTTAAATAAAAACCTGTAATTTCTTTAACCTGTCACATTCAAGTATTCAACAACATAATTCAAGCAAACATATTGCCATAATTTCCATTGCCACTTCAAAATCAAAGCAAGTCCTGCTGCTGCATTGTTCATACACTCATAACAGCAATTAGAAACCAACAAGTCCAAAATACTTCCAAGAGTTACATATCCAAAATACTTCCAAGTAGGCAAATAAAAGTTCAAGCTAGAAAACCAAACACATGTCCAAAATTACAGTTCAAACAACTAATTCTAGAAGAAATTAACTACAAATCAGGTTTGACTCCCCATGGCTGCTGGACTTTGAGGTGCACTTTCTGGAGGACTTGGTGTATTACCCGCATCATCGTTGACTTTCAATGACATAATTTTTCCACAAAGATCTTGCAATTGCGGATCCATATTAGCTACAACCAAAAGAATATATACAAAATTAATTTCAGCCTTAAGCATAAATAAAATAGTACACAAAAGAAACAGATAAATGTAATTATTAATACATAAACTATTTTCATACCTTCACCAAAAGTCCAATCTTTGAGGCAAATGATAGCTTCTGCTGTGTCAGGTTTCAACGAGCTTCTATAACAGTCCAAAACTCGATTCTGAAGCTACTGTTGAAATAGGGATTGCAAGGATGGCCCATGCCATCTTTGAAAGAAATGGATACCTCACAGCATTTGTTTTCCAATGATATAGGATATTTATGTTGGTTGCACGAGGAATCAATGGCTCTTCCAAATACATTTGCAAGTCAGATTTAGCAGCAACATGTGATTTGCTAGAAGAGAAGTTATCAAAGTCCTAAAAGATATTCAAAAAAAAAAATTACCAATAAAGCATACAAAAAAACAGAATTTAAAAAGCTAATTATCAAACAAAAAGTGAAGTGTTAAGAGTTACCATCATAAAAGAATCAGATGCCACATCAACTTGCCCTTCATTAGGCTGTCTAGAAGAAGAACGACGCCTTGATGATGGTGTTGTTGTAATAGACTCAGTCACATAAGCAGCATACAGATAATCCAACCTTTCCTTGAACTTAACTAACTCATTAGTACCCTCTATTTCCCCATACACCTTCTTAAAAGCCCACTCCACAAACTCATACTTAAATCGAGGGTCTAAAACAACAGCCACATCCATAATTATGCTAAAGTTGGTCCAATATTTAGCAAATTTCTCATTCATTCTTGCAACCATCTTATGCATGAAGTTATCAGAATTTTCAAGTTCCTCTTTCAAGAGCAAACGGATTTTCTAACACATTTGGGAAGTATAAATTAGCGGTAGGATAATTAGTACCCGAAAAAACATTTGTCACATCAAAAAAGACCTTCAAAAATTTGAATAACTTCTCTACTCTCCCCCACTCCTCATTAGTTGGACAATGAATATAATTTGCATCAACCTTTTGAAAATGAAGAAAAGCCTTTTTGTAGTACAAAAACTCTAACATCAAATAGGTTGAGTTCCATCTAGTAGGGACATCTTGTCTCAATCCTCTACTTGAATCTAGTTCAACATGTGCCACACAAGTCAAAAAATGCTGCTTCCTAGCCTGAGATCCTTTACAATACTTCACAGTTTCTCTCACCTTAATAACAGCCTCATTAATTTCTTTTAACCCATCTTGAACAATTAAGTTTAGGATATGTGCACAACACCTCACATGGAAATAATCCCCCCCACATACCAAATCAAGTTCATTTTTAATTACATCAGCAATTAGAGGAAGCATTATCAAGAGTAATACACATGATTTTCTTTTGGATACCCCAATCTTTAAGCAAATCATAAACATGGTCAGACATATGAACACCGGTGTGAGGTGAAGGCAAAAAACGAAAATTCAGAATTCTTTTTTGCAAAGTCCATTGATTATCCACAAAATGGGCAGTTAAAGACATGTAACCATCGGTAGTAATTGAAGTCCAACAGTCAAATGTAAGAGAAATCCTACCCCGAATTACACTCAACTCCTCCTTAAGTTTCTCTTTTTCCCTCTTAAACATTTTCAGAACATCACCCTTCAAAGTATTACGAGACACAAGTTTAACTTCAGGATTTATGTAATTAATCAACTTCCTAACAGCACTATATTCAGCAAACTGAAAAGGCAAATCATGTTTCACCACAGCAATAGACAACATATCACGAAAAATATCATAATCAATAGTAGGAAGCCTATTCATCATAGAACCAGAAGTGCTTGAATCAATAATCATCTGACCTACATCTTTAAAGGTCCTTTTTTTACATTTCTTAATGTGGCGTTTCAAATTACCAGTTCCTTGCCTACTATCAGCATTATATTTCTGGCCACATTTTTTACACTTGCAAAGGATATTACCTTGTTCATCAAGAAATTCAAAATTTGCCCACACATCTGAAGTGAGCTTTCGTTGGCGCTTGAAATGAATGTCGGGCTTATTCAGCGAGGTGCCATTAGAGTTTTTCTTCTTTGATTCCGTTAGATGAGAATCAGTAACTTCATCATCTGATTCAGAATCCGGAAGATCAATGGGTTTAGCAGGATTAGGGCTATCAGCCATCTGTGATTAGGAATAAATCAAATAAAGAATCAAACTCATGACAAATGCAGACTTAGAATCACATAATCAGATGAAGAAATCAAGTAAATTCGCATAACCTCACTCATAAACTCGTGAAAAACAGAGGTATGAACAAGTAATCAGATTAAATCTCCCTCATAAACAAGTAAACAGTGGTATAAACTATAAACAGACTTGGAATCGCAAAAATAGACTTAAGAATTGTATGTTCAATGAGTTCACCAGGAACAGGGCTATCATATTAAAAAAAACTAATTAAAGGGCATGCAGAATTGCAGACTAAGAAAATAACAAACAAACAGCATTACATCGCATAAACAAATCATACATAACAGCAAAAAATCGCAAAAACAAATCAAAGAACCATAAAATCGCATAATCAAATCAAAGAAATCTCACAAACAAATGAACTCATGAACAAACGAACTCATAAAAAATCGCATAAACAAATGAACTCATGAACAAACGAACTCATAAAAAATCGAATAATAGAGCAACAAACGGCAAAAAAACACAACGAATGAACTGAAAAAATACAAAAATAACATATTCAAAGTTCAAACTCAACTAAAGAGAATGAAATTACCTTGAGAATGTTCGTGATAAAGCTTCAAGCAATTTTAATGGCAAAAGATTGAAAATAAGAGAGAGGAGAGAGAGGAGAGATAAAGACTGAATGTTTGAGTTTGAGAAATGAGAATGAGTGAAAGCGGCGAGAGAAAGAGTGAGAGTGTTTTACTATTTTAGCCGTTTAGGGTTTTAGGCTTAGATAGTTTGGGCTTGGCCCATATTTTAAAATTAGGGTTTAAGTTAAGCGGGTTGGGTTCGGGTTGACCCGACCTGAAACCGACCCAATTAATTAAACGGGTTTAGGCGGGTTGGTTTCGGGTTGGGATTTCCAACCTGAACCCGACCCATTTAACTTCAGGTTGGGTTCGGGTTGACCCAATTACATAAACGGGTTGAAAATCTCTTTCAAAACCCGTTTATTTCGGGTAAGAATCTGGTTGGGTTGTCGGGTCGGGTCAGCTTTTGCCAGCCCTAGCTGTGAGCTATGTGAAATTTGAGTAACCCTGAAAGTTCGTGATGAAATTCTGGCTCGCCGCCAAATTTAAGGAAAAACCCTATGAAATATATGGATAATAAGGGAATTGTTAACCCTATAGGGATGTGTGTTTGTTATGGAAGGTTTTCAACAATGAAGGAGAGAAAAATCATGAAGAAAGATCTTCATCAATGGAGGACAGAGAACCAACTGTACTGCTTTCTTCTAAACTATGTCAATTCATCAATCAACACTTAGCAATATCATTTACCAACATACCCTTACCTGCCCACCTAACAGTACTTTTATACCCTTAGATATACATGAAATGTTTATCTAGGATATAAACTTGGATTTCCTCTACAGAAAAGGAATTTGAACAACGGCAACATGGGTATATTAGACAGCGCAAATCCACATTGGGCTGAGGTAGGGCTTTGTGATTGAGCATAATCATACAGTAAGTTTAATTATACACGCTAAAAAGTATAGATTGAAGAAAGACAGAAGAGTGGAGAGGAAAGACTTTAACTTTCAAAATATGACCATACGAATGATACAATTATGCTCAGACAGCAAATATATAGGTGTTAGGAAGGTGACGACCTTAAGAAACAAAAACAAAAGCCACTAAGCCAGCCAAATGAGAATTGAATGTGGCTATCATAAATTATCATGCATAAGTATTGCTTCACTTAAGAGTTTAGTAGTATAGTCAATGGTCACCCAACAAAGTGCTTCAACTCTACGCATCTCAAGCATCTGATCTTTCACATTCACAAGTATCAGAAGCTATATAGCTCAATTATTTATTACAAGATAAATCATTTTGAAAAAACAATATAAATTGTAAACTATTATTAAAAATAGTGTCCAACAATATCCACACGTCAGAATTTTCAGCTTGCACAACATGTTCTAAAGAACCAATTAGTTGACTGCAATAAAAGTAATCATCAGCTCAGTTATTTGCCAAAGACTCAAATCATCAGGAAAGAACTTCCTACACTGAAATCCTGCCTGGGTTCACTCAATCAATCAATCAATCAAAGCCTTAATCCCAAAAGTGGGGTCGGCTAACATGAACCAAATTTGATTATTCCGTGTATTCATCAACATAAATCTTTCTCCTCCATCCCTTACGATCCAAAACTTCATCCTCACGTAAATCCATGCACTTCATATCCTTCCTCACTCCTTCCAACCAAGTCATCTTTGGTCTCCCTCTTCCTCGTTTAATCCCTCCATGGTCCCACTCTTCCACTCTTCGCACCGGTGCACCCTCGGGTCTCCGTCTTACATGTCCAAACCAACGCAGACGATTTTCCCTTAATTTATCTACAATGCCCGCCACACCTACTTTCTTGCGAATAACCTCATTTCTGATTCTATCTCTTAAAGTGTTTCCACACATCCACCTTAACATGCGCATTTCCGTAACCTCCATCTTTTTAATATGCTCTTTCTTAGAAGCCCAACATTCTGTACCATAGAGCAACACTGGTCTTATGGCAGTCCTGTAGAATTTTCCCTTCAACTTTAAGGGAATGCTGCGGTCGCATAACACTCCCGTGGCCGCTCTCCATTTAAGCCACCCTGACTTAATCCTGTGGGTCACGTCTTGATCAATGTCACCATTCTTCTGGATGATCGACCCTAGGTACTTAAAACATTCACTCATGGTCAAATCCTTTCCATCCAAACTCACCACTTCATTGCTTGTCCCCCTCTGAGTGCCAAAACGACATACCAAATATTCAGTCTTACTCCGACTTAGCTTAAACCCTCTAGATTCCAACCTTTGCCTCCATTGCTCCAACTTGACATTAACCCCATCCTTAGTCTCATCCACCAAAACGATATCATCTGCGAACAACATACACCATGGAACCTCATCTTGAATTGGTCTAGTTACTTCATCTAGAACCGTTGCAAAAAGAAAAGGGCTTAATGCAGACCCTTGATGCAATCCGATTGTAATAGGGAAATCTTTTGTCAACCCTCCGCATGTCCTCACATTTGTTGACACATCCCGATACATATCCTTAACTAGGTCTACATACCTTCGTGGGATACCTTTCTTCAACATTGCCCACCAAAGTATCTCTCTTGGCACCTTGTCATATGCCTTCTCTAAATCAATAAAGACCATATGAAGATTGGGATGTGACGAAGTTTTATACTGGCTGTCACTGGCCTGCCTGGGTTCACTCATTCAGAAAATATGTAGTCGTAACAACTACTTGGGCCAAACAAGCCCATGAGAAAAAAAAAATTAAAAATAAAATAATAAAAAAAAGAGACTATGTACTTCATATATGTAAGTCAGCTAAACGTCAAGCTTTTATTAATGCAACCCAATTAAATAAATGTTATTGTTCTTCATCACACCATTCTTCCTGTCATTTGCATATGCAACCTCCAAAAGCAAAGGTCAAAGAATTTTCTATTTCACTTCTTTTTACACTTGCAGAAGATATCAATGCACATAACAATATATGAGATCAACAAGTATAAAATATATATCCTTACGTACGCTTGTTTTTTGTTCCACATTTAAGGATCTTTTAAGGGTCAATTTTTTCCATGATTACACGAGCTACTATTAGCTACTGCTTCATATTATACAATTCTCTGAATCAATGCACTATCACTATCATCTAAACCTTTGCCTAGTCACCCTTAAATTTTTTTATCGCTTTTAATTATCTCCCTCTCATTCACTCTCCTTCTCCTCTCTCTTGCTCCCTATTCTTCTTTCCCTATCTCTTTTCTTCTATGGATTAAAGTTTTTAGTAAGCCTAGTCCTACTTACTCCACCACCTCTCTCTCTTTCGTCTTCACTATCAAATTATATATCCCTCTCCCCCTTCGCATTTCCTCATTACCTTTCTGTCCCTTATTCCTTTTGCTCGTTATTCTTCTCTCCTCACTTTTTCAATAGTCTTGGAAATTTTAGTAACCCTAGACTCATTGTCACTATCCTTTTTCTTTTCCTTCTTTGTGCTGTCAATTATCAGTTTAAAGAAAGCCTCAATTCTAGTCTCGATCTAATCAGATCAGCTAGTTGTTCTGTTCTCTAATAAAATATCTCAAATTTCTGATGAAAATCATTGATAATTTTGTTACCAATTCCTCCACATAGTGATCACATACAAGTGTTAGAATAAATGCACAAGAAAACAGTAGCAGCAAGAAACATGGGAGAAATAAAGAGTGCAGTAATATTTTTAAAACACCCTCAAATCCTTAATACACCCTAAATCTCACAGGAAATACCCAGCGAAAATCGCAACACAACTCTATTAAAATCGCAACACAACTCTATTAAAATTGCACCCAAACAATTACGATAAACAAATTTGAACCAAACAGACCAGTCGGAACTAAACAGACCAGTTAAAAAGCAGATGGAGTCTGAAATTATACAGGCAGAAGAAATATACCCAATTTTTTTTTAAAAAAAAACAATCACCTAAAAATCTGTTTATGATTATATTTTTGCCATAATGCAGAATATAAGAGAAGTATATTGTGATACTCACCTGCATTCAACTGTTTACACGATGATGGTTTTTCAGGATATACTTTTCAATCTATCAAGGGGGTGAATACAGCTTTAGAGCCTTCTGTTGCTATTATTTTCATTTTCTTCAGCTTCATCAGTGGTTTCTCCTACCTCATAAGCTCAAAGGGTTCCATATCATAAATCCATCTTCCCTACACGAACAAAATAAGAATGAAAGTTACTGTTGTGAGTGATAAGTTTTAAGCGCAATTTATCTTCTGAGGGGTAGGGGAGGTCATTGTTTTAAAGCTCTCATAATAGAGCCAAATAACTAACAAATAAACCGAAGCATTAATGATAGTCCACGTGGGAAGGAACCAGAGAGCACTCAATAAGGATTCATGAATGCCTCGAAACCTTCTTCCACCTTTGCTAGCTCAAATTCAGATAAACAGTTAGAGCATCTTAAACCACAATAAGTCACAGTAAATCATGAGACTCAATCCGACTGGTTTTGGTTCGAGTTATTATTCACTAATATATTGAAATCAGACATTGGGGCAGCATGGGTAATGCATAATTTAATAATTGGAGACAATTCTAGACTTCAATAAACACATTTGTGCACTATTATGATTAATCTTAGCATCATATATATAAATAGCTTTAAATTAACCTCGCAACTAATTACACAATGCTGACAACAGAGAAACTAATTGTTTAAAGCTCCAAACTTGTGAAATAAAGATCAACCTTTTAAGAGACAATCTTCTTCTCAAATCTGCTAATGATCTCACCAACCTACATGTTATAAAATTAAAAAGTGATTACAGAATCGTAACAAACAATCTGACACTAAAATCTTCCTCGTATAAAAAGTGATTTCAGAATCACAACACAACCTGACACTAAAATCTTCTTCATACATGGTTATCATGCTCGATTAGATCTTCCTCATACTTGATAGTGTCAAACCAAAAATCAAGCTCATACATGGTCTTCTTCAATCATTAATCAATTAGATCCTCAAAAATTACCCTAGAAATTAGCTCCCTTAAGCGCTTACACCCCACAAGAATCATGCATTAACAAGATAATTATTCTAACAAGAAGATGAAATCCAGCATTATTATCAAAACAGTATCCTAATCAAATTTCCACCTGAAAGCCTAAAGGCTCCTAATAAAGATAACTCATAAAATCTAAAAAGTTTATTGATGCATGGTAAAATCACTCTTTCTATTTTTCTCTCTTTCAGTTTTGTCCCATCAAATAGCTTTTCAACAATCGCTTAATCGATTAAAGCAACACTATCATATAATATAACCTAAGTAAAAATTACATGGATCAAACAAAGTAGGCAATGAATCTAGCAACCTAACAACCATTTTTCTAGTAAAATCCAAATTACAAACAAACAGAATAATTTTCTATAAAGTTGCGAAATTGCTCACCTTTAAACACACAATCAGCTTCTTACTCCTCAATTCAGTCAACAGATTAGCTTCTCACACTTCCAAAACCCTATAAAGCATGAAAAATTATCAACAAATCACCACAGCCGGATAAAAAATTACCAAACCCAGAAGAATCTGATCAATTTTAAATTAAAATTCAATCCAAATAAAATAAAATATGGGTACCTCAAAAATCAAACAAACCTAAACCAAATCGGATAAGATCAAGCAACTCGATCATCAAATTAGTAAGTGAGGCATTAAAGCTACACCCAAATAACAAAATCTAAGGAAAATCAAAGGGTTTAAGAACATCTAAAAACTTTGTTTCCCATAATAAACCAATCAATAAGAAAGAGATATCAACAACTTTGATAGCCAATCCAATTTATAAAGCGATATCAACAACTTTGATAACCAATCCAAAACATTCCAACTCCTAGAAATCTATGACTGCATAGGTTTAGACTTAATATTTTGTGATAATAACATCTACCCCAAACTTAATCAATAAATAACAATCTATTCAGATAGGCACCCTCAAGTTATCCCTAGTTTATATACACCAGTACATTAATTTTTAAAATTTATTGACATCGACAGAACATTCTAGGCAATCTTCATCATTTTATGTATAAATGAATGAATACAATTCATCTGCTGTTATTCCAAGGCAATACATTAGCTTTTAGAATAATGCACCATTAACCTAGCAATATACTTCTTGAAGAAGCTAAAAAAAAATTGTGTTTTAAAAAAAAATGACCACATCTAAAATACGGAGTACAAATTAAGCAGAGGAAGATAATCCTATGCTGCCTAATATACACCCTAGACTAAGGGTAGAATCAGCACTTGTTACCTTATTAGAGGTGGTCTTGACTGCTAATGAATGGAAGTTTATGTAGAGAAAAACATAGAAGTCGAGAACTGTTATCATGATCATTGTCACAAGACTTTACTGACAAATTTACTTATAAACTCAGTACCATAATTGTCATTAATTATCACCTATAAATAAGGCCCTATAGAAAATAGCTCATTCATAGATTGTAGCAAATAAAACTTTCCTTTCAGATTTTAGTATGATCGAAGTAGGAGATAAAAAAGGCATACATGGAATTCAACATTGGCTGCCACTGACGTGATTGAACATGCCTTGTCAATCCAGGAGCTGCTACAAAAGTGATAAATATTTTATGGGTGAGAGACTGAGCACTCATGTGTGTGCCTCCATGTGAGAGAAAGACAGAGAAAGAAAGAGATGTGGAGAGGAAGGAATACAGGAAGAGAATACGAACCAGGGTTAATGGGGACAATTGTTGTCACTGAATTTGTCTAAGTATTGGAAACAACGTCAGCTGGCAAAATTTTGCCGATATCTAAGGATTCCTGTGCATAAATTGATTTGTTTGCACCTACAAACAGAAGAAGATAACTAAGAAAAATAACCAACATGATTAGAGCGCTGTGATGAAACACTGAAATTACAAAATCAAGGGTAGCAGAAATCAAAAAATTTGTTAATTTACTTTTTTTACTTCCCAACTTTCATATCAAAATCAAACTGATCCCAAGAATCACCTTTGATAAAAGAAAAAAAATAAGATAAGTAGAGCACAAATGGGAGTGATTTCTCTCACGGATTCACAAGTGAAATATTTAGAAGTTAGATATGAAAGATCCACAACCTAACATATATTCCTATGGAAAATTAAATGAATTTTCTTGGCAGGTATGGTTAATTTTACTTGCCTGAGCCTGGAAAAGCATGTAAGTAGTGAGATTGACGAATACACATTACTTAACAATAATTAAAGCAGCCCAATCAAAGAAAAAAAAGTAAAAAGCTCTAAGCTTACTACCTGTTCGCATAAATCCCAGAAAATAACTATCATTAAAAAAAGGAAAAAAAAACAACTGCTCTTCACTGGGTTTGATACAGAGAGAACAACAAAGCTCACGAAGACACAACGGGCCATGTTCAAGGTGGTCAGATTGAATATCCAGATCCAAAAATCTGCACATAAACCAAAATCCCATCCCAGAAATCACATCAAGAATGATAATCTAGCATTCAACGCTCAAACAATCACCCAAAACTGACACCCAGAAATTCCCAATTCTCATTGTGAACAAAATTCAAAACCCTAATTCCCAAATTCAACAAAATGAAAACCACATATCACAAACTCAACACAGATATCCAACCTAGAAAACACAATGAAAACAATAATTTAGCACTGACAAAGCTCGTATTATCAAAGAAAACAACAAAAAATAACACCCAATTTCAACAACATTCAAAACCCCATTTCCCAAATTCAACAAAAATCAAAACCCCTTTTTCATAAAAAAAAAATAAAATAAATAAATAAATAAATAAATAAAAAATCAGAATTTCCATTAATAATGATTCGAAAGGATAGGAAAGGAAGAAGTGACCTATTTCATAAAAGAGCTCATTGACTTTCTGTGCTGTTTTAGCAAAAGTTACAAAGAAATGCAACCCATTTTCTTTTGCATATTCTTAAGCAATCTGCAACAAATATCAGTTTGATTAACTTCTTCCTGCAGTGTTCTTAAACCAAAACTTTTTCGGAAACTAAATAGAAATGTACTTGGTAATGTAATCTTACTGAAACTGCAAATACGTACAATACAGTCCTCCTAAGAGACATGTAAGCAGTAAGTTTAATAAGTATGAATCGTCTTACATGAGCCTCGAGAAAAGGACCTAACACTACTTGCAATCCACGCATAAATCAGAACACCTTATTCTAAATAACTGCCATTAATTTTACTGAGGCTATTTGACCTAGAGTTGGTTATGAGAAAATTAATTTCTGAAAATGGACTTTCCTATGATGTTAAAGTGCTATTAAGCAATGATAATAAATCAATCCAGGAATTAAGGCAACTGATGATTGATTTCAGCATACCTCGTTGTCAACCAAATTCATCATTTTTGAGCAATAAAAACCAGATACAAAGCCTAGTTTTCCAGAAATGAGTGAAAATTAGAGAATAACATTAAAAAAAATTGCTCTGTTACACATTGACAATTTATTACTTTATATAGATACTCACAAATTTGAGGTTACACATTTTTCAAGAAGTCTAATAGTTGAATTGAGAATAAAATCAAGCAGAGGTCAGAATTAAATTGCAATTTAGCCGCTCTAAATTTGCAAAACCTCATAATTTGATGCAGCTACATGAATTTTATTCTAGAATTCTGAACTCCTGAATCATATTTAAGGTTATTTTTTTAAACTGTAATACTTAACCTTCTGATGATTGGTAGCTATTGTGATACTTTAGCTTCTGATATTATTTCAGGCCATCCCTGGATTATTGCTAATGGCTTGGCTCCTATATCCCTTTTAGTGTTATTATTACACTAATATGTTTATCAGAGCCGAGTAACTGTTTCTTTCTTGCTGTAGATATCATAAACTTTTCATCATCTTTCTATCATCTTTCCAACTTACAATCATCTATCAAGTAATGTTTATATACTCCCTCCGTGTTTTAATAAGTGTTACACTTCTTTTTTTGGCAAAAAGCTACATTAAAATATTATTTCTCTCTCCTCTCATGGTCCTCACCCAAACCCACTACTACTTTTTTTTATTATATCTTCCCTCTCACATTCATTACTTTTTAATAAAATATTAACTCCACTATCTTTTTTTTACAATTTTTTAATACTCCAACTACCCCACTTACCTCTTATTTTATTTAAGTCAATTAAATTGCCTAAAACTATATGCCGGTCAAAGTGTAACACTTAAAAAAAACACGGAGGAAGTAAATACATTTATCGCTTCACCTATCTCAATTTTCTGCAAATAATCCTAAACAACATGTCTGGGAGAGAAGTATTCTTCTGAATGCACCGCAACAATCCTCTCTCTCCATATCTTAACTTCTCGCAGAATTATTAATAAAAATTACCCTTTCAATATTGGGATCAATATTGATAGTTGCTGCTGCTTTAAAAAGTATATAACCAAATAATAGACAATAAAAAAAAGATAGTCCACACCGTAGACAAAATGATCCACTTCTTTGGTTCACCTTTAAACTAACTTGCACTCACAACATGACACAACCAATACTATCTCTGATACTTAAGGTGGACCACAACTAGTGATATCATCCTCCTGCATGCAAAGCTCTGCGTTACCTTGGTCCTCCAACTAAGGCCGTTCAAGAGCCCCTAGGCCTTCAAAATAGCGCTCTTGAGTTTTGTCTCATTATTCTCTCTTTTAAAGGTTATTTGAGAAACATATGTCCACACTTTAGCAATTATTGATAAGAAATGCAACATCATTACAAGGTTACATCTTATTAACCACCCTAACACACATGACATCTGGGATTATCGAACATTTCCTTAGTACATGGATTTATTTAGTTTTATTTAATCATTAAAGTTAATCTAAATGAATATATATCCTGTTATAATACAAGCAATAAAGACCAGTAGTTAAATGAAAAGAACTGAGGAGGAGGATACCCCTTAGTGTGGAGAAGACCAATTGCAGACTCAAAGGGGACGGTTAAGCAAAGGCATATTCAAATGTAAAAGGGTTCAACAACAAAAGAACATGTGATAAGAACACAAAAGGTATATTTAAATGTAAAAGGGTTCAAAAACCAATTGAAGAGTTTAAGAATGGACTGTAAAGATTTAATGCTAACCTGGAAGAGTCTGAGATTCCTTATCTATCATGCCATTTGTAATTGTCTGGCGCCTTAATTGCAGTTTCATTCTACTTTCTGCTTGATATTTTTAATAAGATTCCTACAAAATCACATTGGGATAGAAAGTTAAGTATATGACTTAAACCCAAAACAAAAAAGATTCTCAAAGAAATATTAAATTTGCATTCTAAACACGAACTATAGACCTAGTAAATTATCACCATATACAACTATAAACCAAACATAAAAACATTTAACTTATCCTACTGAAGTTGTTCTTTAAAACGTAAGTTACTCCAGCAATAACACAAACTATGCAACCAGATATTGCAAATTACGTTCAACACAGCAATAAGGGTCTTGCTTTGTTAATTGAAGTGTGCAGCTACAGTCTACAATGGAACCATACATGGGAATTCGACCAAAATGAAAAAGCCTAATTAGTAAATAAACAGAAAAACTATCTCAAATAACCAAAATCTATATAGACTATTGCATCTAAATACCAATCACCTGCTATTTGCCACCATCACCACTAAAATCGTACATAACCACTACCAACCACCAAAAGTTCAATTAATAAAAAACTAAATTTTAAATCCATCAATCAATGACAACCACTATCAATATTGAATGAACTATTCACCAAAAAAAATATTGAACGAACTAAAAACCTTGAATGCAGATATAGCGAACTCACCAACACTTTCACCAGAAACACTACGCTGAACTGCAAGCAACATAAACTACAATCATCAGAACCGAATCCAAACATAATTTCTGAACTGCAGCACAAGATACGACTATAGAACAATCAACACAATTTCTTAATTATTATAAAATTCCTTACTAAATAAACACTAAAAGTAAATGATCGAAGGAGAACTCAACAAACTTGTAATTAATAAACGATCGGAATAGCTCAACCAAAAGTAAGATAAAATCAACTTAATAATCGGAAATCAGATTAGCTTAACCCAAAGTAAAAACGAAAACCAAAATTTAATATAGTTTATAAATTGTGAAATCGGAATTTCCAATAGTAAAAAATTCACATGTATTCAGTACGAGTAATTACCTAGAAGAAAGGAAGCTCAGAACACGCTTCAATGGAAAACTCAGAGTGACCTTCAATGGAAGAGCGAAAAAGCTTAAAAGCAAAAGTGGAAAAATGGCAGGTTAATTGGACAATAGCAGAGGAGGAAAGAGAAAGAGATTAGGAAGAGAGAGAAAACCGAAATGAATGAGTGATAGCAAGTGAATTCAGGAAGGACAGACAAAGCTGAGGTGGAAAGCAAAGAAAGTCAAGATCCAATGGCAGGACCGCAAATAACATCCCAAGACAAGATGATTTTACAGCGGTCGTTTGAAAAATGACTACCATATTATTTTAATGATATATAATATGGTCGGTTCATTTTTTCACACTATAAAATGACCACAATTACTCTTATAATATCTACAATGTAAATATAAATTTTGAAAATTTTAATTCAACATAAAATAAATATTTTTTGAGAAACTATAAAATAAGAATAGAAATTACATAAATGAAACTAAAAAATTGATAAATCAAAAAAAAGTTGATAATACTCTTTAATACCATTAATAAAGTAATATAATTAATTACTTGGAAAAAATATGTCAATTATGAACCATATAATCATTAAAACATTATGATAGTCATATTTCAAAAGACTACTTTAAAATTTTCACCCAAGACAAGGACAAAACCGTCCGCACACAGCCCTACTGTTCATAAGGAACAGTTCCGCTGGTCTTCTCTCTTTTTAAAGAGTGTAGATTACCTTAAAATAATTACACTTGATTGGAGCAACTACGACAGTGAATCATAACAATATATCCAGCCAATTAAGAAATGCCGCTCATGTTTACATCAACAAGTGAAACGATAATTTTTATAGATGACCTCTATTGCAAAGTTTATACTAACGCACTGTCGTTGTAATTTGTAACAGTAGTTTCAACAAAAAAGAAAGTAGACTTAAAGCCCATAAAAAACGGTCGAATACAATCACATAAATAAGAACCAAACTTCAAAATGAAAACCTTCATTTCATCCTCATCAAACTGATACAAGAAGTATACTGTTCACAAAGATATACACACCTCAGGCTCACTTCCATCATAATTGAAAATCCTCATAGTATAATCAGTGCCATAAGTTCCAGGCATTGCAAAGATCACACCATCAGCACCCACTCCGAAATTCCAATCACATAGCTTCACTGCTTGTTCAGGGGTTACCTTGGGCTCGGTTTTGATCACAATTACAGTATGACTTGAAACAACCAAACTTCGTATAATTTATAGACTCTGTAGTTACTCTATGCTCTTTGACAACTGATATAGTGTTGCTCTGGCCCTTCATTTCACCTCAATAACTCATGTTCAATACGAAATATAATACATTCTAAGATTAAGATGGCCATAGACACTCGAATAGTTTGTCGGATAACATGCAAAATATTCCTTATATGGCCAATTTTGACACCAAGACATACTAACGGACATTTGAATAAAAAAAAAAAAAGCATACTGACGGACATGTATCTTGTTTGGCTAGTAGGAAGTGGGTTAAAGGGGGAAAATGAAACTTCCTAGGAACTTTCAATTCCTATAATACATGGGAAGTTAATTACAAACCCCGCCCTTGGTTATTTTAATTTCCCATGTCCTAGGGAGTGTAACTTCCATTGTGTTAAACGAACAACTCAATCTAATACCTAGGTAATTAACAAAGGAACTAACTTCCCATGCAATAAAGCTTCCCATGAGAATTAATTTCCCATGTGAATCAAACAAGGGCTAACTCAATTTCCATTACATTAATAAAGTCCCCAACTTAGCAACAAGCACCGCAGACCTTATCATATTATAAACTATGACTACTAACCTTTATCACTAGTTGAAACATAGTGCACCTTGCAGCTGATTCGTATGTGAGTGTTTCTAATCTCCATCTCCTCTCATAGCTAAAACAAATATAGATAGGATAAGATAAGAAAATGTTAAATGAGTAGATAAATAAGTAACAATAAATTATAGAGTATCGAGGGAGATGGTTAACGCTTCAAATTATATGATGGCAATATATATATTGTCAATTACCACCAATAAGCCACTTTAAGTCTAAGGATACAAAATTTAAATTTGCAATCAGTCACATAATCAGCATAGCAATTATAGAACCTACATTATTGTTAGCATGAAGATTAATAGTTATATTGATGCCCATTAATCAAGCACATATACATGACAAAAATTGCCCATACATTGGCCAGCTTCTCACGAACAACATACCTCCGAAAAATCAAGGGAAGTAGTGGCTACTGGCTAGCACACACACTATCTCAACAATATAAAACTTAAGTTAATGACTAAGACGTCAGATTAATATTCATACTCTATTTCGCTTGCTCACGTGAAAGTTCATTCGATATGAAATGTGGATACAATCACACAACTGAAACATCACACATAAGCCAGGTTACACCTGTACAATATGCTTCCACTTTAATAGGATGGTATGCTTCTACTATTGTATCACTTTCAAGAGCTGGAAAGAGTCGGTTAAAAATTTCAATTATACCACTAGTTAACAAATGATTTCCATTTGCCGATGACCTAATCCATCTTGATAACCACCTAATTAGCTAGTGATTTCCAATTTATATTATTCCTATATCTGCTTAACCGCTTTTAAAAAGCCGCTTTCACTTCTGTTACTCTAACAACCATACAAAATAGTTATGTTATACGGAGCATGAGTTAGAGTTTGTATTGTTTTCCTCTTCTATAATAAAAGATATGTTTCAAAAAATCAAGAAGACAAAAGTATCCTTCTCCAAACAACAGAATATAAGAATACTTATAAATCCAGCAAAACAGATCAAAGAAGGTAGAAATGTGCTTGAATCCGTATTCCAGGTAACTCCTGCTTATTTCAAGCGAAAGGATTAACTTCTACTCATCTCCACAGTTTCCTGTAATAGGTCAGAAGATGGGAACATAGGTACTACACATCTTAAAGAGTACACTTCTGTATAAGGTTTCAGATACAAATCCAAAAAAAAAACAGCAGTAACTACTTAATTTAGACGCATAATCAGTGGTTTGGTCATTTTACAGACCATCATGAATAATTTAGTCAATCACCTGAAAGCACTTTGACAAAGCCATCATTGTACTTATAATTTCAAACTCCACAAACACAGTCATCAAAGACCAGTGATGCACAATGAATAAGGATTGTTAACATCAAGCAGAGATGAACATCAAGCAGAGATGATAAGTAAAAATATGTGATTGTTGGCTGAAGCCATGTCGCCATTGATCTATTATTATATATATCAGATAACCAACGATATAAAAAATGCAAACAAGGACATTATGCTAGTCATGCCAATATAAATGCTTGTTTGCATCACTGATTCCAGCATAAATCTACTGGGATTTAAAGAGAGTGAGGCAAGACCACAAAAACAACAAACCAAAATTCAAAATAAGCAATTTACAAACATACAGAATCATTACAACTTATGCAAATTAATCAAATGTATCAGAATTAGGTCTCTTACCACAATGACCAAATCAGCCACCCCTGATGCTATAGATATAGTCATAAAGCATCATCAATTGGGTCATGCAACATACCAGAACCCACAAGGCCACAACAGTCGCATTGGCTCCGAATGCCTCCGATGATAGCCAAAAGCACCGTTGTTTCCACACAATGGTGCAAGTAAGGATTCCCACTCACTCTCACCTACCAAACATAAAAGCCAAAACACAAACATAACCAACATTACTTTCAATTTTGTAATTATAATGCAACTCTCTAACAGACAGAAAGAATTTTAATAATAATCCAATAATAATTCATGTGACTAATCTTTAGATGAGTACAATATCAAAATGCTTAGCCAAAACTAATCTACCTAACACAGGTCACTTTGTTTCAAATTTTTTATCATTCATTTAGTGATCACATTACGGAATCATCAATTTTTAACATAAAAAATATCATCGAGCAAAGAATGTACTTTCTACTGCCATATCTAATGCAGATAACCTCTTCAATAACTATATTTATATCAATTATTAGTTATAATAAACAAAGCAATAACTAAAAATCTAACATATATAGCATCAAAATCAGCCATGAATAAATTAATTATGCCATTGAAGCAAGGTAAAAATCGAGAAACTCCATCTCAAAAGGAAATGAAGATAATGATGAAGCATAGCAGAAACCTTTAAAATAAACCATCAAATTATAAACCTCCAATTAAACCCAATTAACAAAATTCAAGAATCCCCAAATCAAACCCCCAATCCCAACTGAAAAATCAAACTTAACAGTAAAAGTTCTAAGCAATTTTAAAACCAGCAACGTCTAACTTCTCTCTAGCCCACTATAACCTTAACCCATCAGCGTCTAACTTCTCTCGCAACAATTGCCACAATGGATGCATACTTTGAAAGGCTTTTTCTGCCAGCTTCCTCTTTTCGATCTCCATCGACTATATATTAGAATCACCGGCTACGTCCTTATCCTCTTTTTGCCCAAGGACTATATATTAGAATCACCGCCTATGTCCTTATCCTTTTATCATACCATCAACTGAACTTTAAAGATTCCCAATAGCTGCTCAATTACTTCCTCAATCACTTCCTCAAAAAAAAAAAAAAAAAAAAAAAAAAAAAAAAAAAAACTCAATGTTCCAACTCTTATGCATATGGTAAAAAAGCATGTTTTATCACCCACCCTCTGATACGAATGATAAAAAAAGAAGCTTCGCCTCAAGTTCTATAGAGAATCAACCCTTCAACTTAGCCTCGCTTCTTAAACTTATCTACTCTTTCTTCTTAAAAATAACAAGCAAATCAGATTTCGACCGATCATCCATGAAGAGGATGTTCTCATCTTATGAAATTGGGATTTTCAATTTCATTATCAATAATTAATTACTTTAAATACAGACAAAATATAATTTGAAATAAATTAAATTTATAAAAGAGATATGCTTACATTAATACCCAAAAGACAACAAAGGGAGCTGAGACTAATAATTATCATCATCATCTCTAATCTGAGTGACATAATGAAAAGGTTGAGAATCTTCTCTCTGCATCTGTAAAAAGAAATTAGAATTAAAAAAGGAATTAATTCATAATTAACCGTAAAGGAAAAAATTAAATTATTAAAGCATTAAAAAGTTGCAGTAAATATAAAAATTGTTCTTTGATGTACATCAGTAAAAAGAGTATAGTAAAAATTATTCTGTTTGTGGGTAAATTTTCTTGAATTTCAGTGAATGATGGCCATCCCCAAAAGCCAGAATTGTAAAAATTTACCTTAATGTCTGATAAGGGAGGAGCTCGCAATTCACAGTAGCTCACCAGTAGAGCAGGGGAAATTCGGAAACAGAATAAGAATCAGAAGAATGCAGATAGAAGAAGGAAGGAGAGAGATAGAGAGAAGGTGAAGAAGAAGATAGAGGAGATAAGATTGTGATTATCATTATGCTCTAATTGTTACAATTAGTCACGCTTTATACCAGCCCATAGCTCTAACAAACTTCTCACACAAACCAAGGAAAGCATCTTTTGTAACAAACTGAAAAAGGACAAAAACAAACTCTAACAGATTTTCTCGCCAAAACGATTACTTACAAATTACCCCTTATCAATGTCTTCCAGTAATATACTACAATACTTGGAATCTAAATCTAAATCTGACAGTATAGTAAAAATTATTCTGTTTGTGGGTAAAACTAACAGATTTGAAACAGAAATTCATAAACTAAACAGTTTAACAATATCATCGGTTGATATATTTGCCAACGGACATGCATAAGAATTCATCGGGCATCCAAAGCAACGTTTTGGGCAGATCACTTCATGCGCTTGCATTGCCTCCTCAGCCAACTTTACCTCACAACCTAGGATTTCAAATCTACAACTTGTGAAAACAACCCCCTCATCATTCAACGGAACATTATCTATCTCATTATTGAGAGCATTATCTAGCGTCACATCCTCTGCAACTTCAGATTCACCACCAGCTGATTCAAAATTACCACCACCAGCATCATCTTCTGCATCTTCAGCTTCACCACCCATCTGAATATCCCCTGTAGGGCTCCTAGAAAGCTGAGCATGCCTGGGAGACAGCGTCTGTGCTGCCCTATCTGTTTGCGTCGCATTATCATTAAGCCTGGTCCGAGGCTGTGCTAACCTATCTGCCCTACGAACATTCCTCAAGGGCCTGGTCCGAGGTTGTGCTGCCCTACGAACATTTCTCAAGGGGTTCCTACGGAGATAGGGCATACCATCTCTCTCAAATGGATCTGTTTCAGTATCAGCATCACCACTAGCATTATCCACCTCATTGTTGACAGCATTATCTAGCGTCACATTCTCTGCATCTGATTCAAAATCACTACCACCAGCATCATTCTCTACAGCTTCAGTGGTCTGAGGTTGTGCAGCTGTAGCCTTACGCGTGGTCTGAGGTTGTGCAGCTGTAGCCTTACGCGTGGTCTGAGGTTGTGCAGCTGTAGCCTTACGCGTGGTCTGAGGTTGTGCAGCTGTAGCCTTACGCGTGGTCTGAGGTTGTGCTGCTCTCCTGTTCAGTTTGCGAACGCGATACAGATTGAAACGCCTCTTGCCCTCAACTCTCCAAGAATTTCCAGTAGCTCTCATGATTGTGTTACATATTTTAGGTATCTCTGTCTTCTGTACGCTGGTAAGACTCTGCCGTCCATAAATTTCATTAAAGTCTTCCATCATCTGCTTATATTGAGCTTGCTGAGCTTTTGTGGTCTTCACCCGCACTCCCTCCCCTTCCTCCATCTGCTTATAATTTTTTTTTTTCAAAAAAAAAATTAGGAAAATTTGTTGAAGACCATCTTATAAAACCAAATTTTGTTGAAATATCCAGATCCAAAAATCTGCACAAACCAAAATCCCATCCCAGAAATCACATCAAGAATGATAATCTAGCATTCAACGCTCAAACAATCACCCAAAACTGACACCCAGAAATCCCCAATTCTCATTGTGAACAAAATTCAAAACCCTAATTCCCAAATTCAACAAAATGAAAACCACATATCACAAACTCAACACAGATATCCAACCTAGAAAACACAATGAAAACAATAATTTAGCACTGACAAAGCTCGTATTATCAAAGAAAACAACGAAAAATAACACCCAATTTCAACAACATTCAAAACCCCATTTCCCAAATTCAACAAAAATCAAAACTCCTTTTCTGAATTCATAAAAAAAAATCAGAATTTCCATTAATAATTTTCGAATTCAAATAATTGTTCAAAATTTAAAAAATACCTTTGTGTTTGATGCGATTTGGTTGGAGCTCGAAATAACCCCAATGAGCTTGAATGGAGGGGAAAAGGGAAAAAAAAGAAGAAGACGTAAAATGATTTTCTATTTCTGTGATGAAATGATTTAGAATATGAGATCAAATGGTGATGAAACAATTTATACTTATGAGAGCACATATGATCAGCAAATGAGCGGGAACCGTCCCGGCAGACGATTTGTGGACACATTGTAATAGAGAGGGGAGGAAAAGAAGAGAGAGCCAGAGAGAGAGGGAAGAAGGAAGAGAGCCAGAGAGAGAGGGAAGAAGGAAAAGACCTTCTTCGCAGCATTTGAAGCACAGCAGGCAGCAAAGTCTTGGATTCCTGCTGTTCTAGTTGGTTTGATTAACATCTATGCTTATGGAATGAGGCTTAAAACTCTCAATTTAATTGTTTTTGTTTCGTTTGCTTTGATTTGGTTCCCAGCAGTATGCCAGTACCTTTGTTTTCCTACTGCCTGGGCTTTTGTTGTAATGTTACTCTTATTAATTAATTAAGTTTCCCTTTTCCCTTAAAAAAAAGTATCTCACACTTCTGAGGGTTTTATATTTTAGTATTATCTTTCTTTTTTAAAATAAAAACAAAAAAAAAGTTTTATCTTTTTTGACTTTATTTTTCTACCTGATTTTTTTTTAATATAACGTTATATTTTCCTTGTTTTCAAAAAAAAAAAAAAAAACTTTATATTTTCCTCCCTATGTAAACTCTCTACTCCATCTTCTTCTTTCAAAATCATAATTAAATTTATACTTTCGTATGTTAAATGAGAATCAAAAGGAGGAAAAAAAGTATACGAGTTTCTTTGATTTGTTAAGGTATATGTTCTTCCTTATTTATTTTTTTTGTTATTATATTTTTTTTGGGTATCAAAGTTAATATTATTTGATTCAAGTTTGGTTTTCGTCACATCAAATGACAATGATCTCTGGTTAAATTACTTTGTACATAAATCTGAGTAAAATTATATATCAAAAATGTGGATGTTAATTGATGCATTCACCATATATAATGATAATCAACTAGTACTTGAAGGTGTACATTACTCTTTGCAAGTATATTATAGATTTGTATTTGATATTATTATCATCATTATATGTCTTTTTTGATAAATTATTTCATCATTATATTTCTAGGTTGGCGTGGAGCTGTTTGTTTGGTTTTTTTTTCTTTTATTTGGAAAAATTGAAAAGAATAATCTCACCTTTCACCCATCTGCTCAAAATAATCCCACCTATTCGAATTCCAGAAATAATCCCACCTTGTAACCCCATCTTCCCAAAATGAACCTTTTTTACAGGTAACCTAGAGAAAAGGTTAACCCTTTTTTTTATTTCTTCTTTCCCTCTTTCTCCCTCATTTTCCCTCCTAAACTCCTTCGATCTTCAACTAACCAAAACGCGAAACACCACCCAACCTCCATTGTTGTCTGAGTATTAAACACCACCCACAGAAAATCAGAGGTCGATGCTTTTTGTCACGAACTGTGATTACTCGAAGAGAGGAAGTTATTGTGCAATTGAGGTAATTCTACAAACCCTAATTTTTTTGCAACTGTTCAAATTAGGTTAAATGTTGAAAATTTATGATTGTAGCTGCTGCATGTTGATGAATTGGTGTTAGTTTTGTAGTTTAATTGGTGTTATTAGTAGTCTTTGAACCCTAATTGCGTCAATTTCCCTTATTTGCATATTTTAGATTGAAATGGTACTTGTTTGTTTGCGGATTTTTCATGGGGGTGCCGTTAAGAAAAAGAAGAATGTTTGGGTGTATTTGGGGGGGGGGGGGGATAGTCTAAGACATTTGAAGTGGATTGTGATGAATTGTGTTGGTTTTATTTAAAGGAGCTAGTTGAAAAATGTGGTAATTATAGTCCAATATTAAAGGTGTACTATGATGTCCCTAGGTTAGATTTTGAGAGTGGATTAAGGAGTGTTTATGATGACAGTGAGGTGAGGTCAATGGGGGAGATCTTGGGTGGCAGTAGAAGCATTAAGTTGTATGTTGTGCATGATGGGCAGGACCTTGATTGGCTTACCCCTGTCAAACCCTCACAAACTGGAGCCAGAAATGCAGCCCAGCCCATTAAAAGCCAGATGATAAACAAACTCAACCCAATAGACCTAGAAAAAACAGAAGAAAAGACCCCTTTGAATATCCCAAGAGGCCAGGAAAATTGACCAAGCATGGGATGGAGATGACATGCACCAGCTGCAAGGGAAAAGGGCACAATAAAAGGGGTTGCCCAACACCTCAAGCTTTGACAAGAGAGCCTCGTCAAACCCCTGCTAAAAGACCTAGAGGTAGACCTAGGAAAACACCTATCCTAACAGAGATACCAATTGTGCCTCACAACACTGAACATCACACAACCACTGTAGAGCCATCAAGACTTGGCAGAGGTGGTAGAGTGGTAACTAGAGGGGGTGGCAGCAATAGAGGTACAACAAGCAACAGGGGTAGGGGAAACACTAGGGGAGGCAGGGGAAACACTAGGGTAGGCAGGGGGAGGTGGCATGGGAAGTGATACAACCCCTAGAACAGGAAGGGGCAAGGGGAGAAGCAACAGGGGTAGCAGAAGAGGTGGAGGGAGGACACAAGTGCCTCAAGGCTTTGGTGTTTTTGTCACACCTGATGGAAGTAGTATCACAAATGTAAGACACAAGTGTTGACTCTAACCTTCTTTTTTTTTAACCTGTTCTGTTTCCAATTGCTAACTTTGTGTTTGATTTTTTTTTTTTTTGTTTTGTTTTTGGTCTATGTAGCCACCAGGAGGGAATGAGCCTTAGGATGTTAGTGCCTTCACCACCACCTTCAACTACAACTTCAGCCAAGGGTCCACATCCAACACCTAGATGTTTAGCTATTTGACAGCAAAGTAGTTCAGTTGTAATAGTACTCTAGTTAATGAACAATTTCAGTTTAGACCTTGATTTATTAGTAATCATTTGTAATCGTATTCTACTTCTCAAAGACATAGTCAACTAAATGAATTGATGCAATTTTATGCTATTTGATTGTTGTCCAAATCTTGTGCATTTTGTCTTAGCCTCTTGTTCAAACAGAACATCAATGGTGTATAGCTCATAAAATTTTCCAAAATATGTCATCATTTCATTCATCATAGGGTACCAATTTGTTACAAATCATGATCATAAACTAATTAACTTAACTTAAACCACAACCTAGCTTAAAAACCTACTTCCATAACTGTAACACCCCAATAATTCTCTCTTTAAACCTTAAAGTACCCTGAACAAAATTCAAGAGAATTACCGGCGTGCTACCGCCACGTGTTCAAACGTTAAGGCTATATCAGAAAGTAGCAGCGAAAAAAACTAAATCAGTTATAAATAAGTTTCAAAACCAATAAACAAAACCAAATTAAGTCTTACAACTTGGAACCATTAAGGCCCTTATTCAAAACTCAAACCAATAGAAGTAGTATAAAAATGAAATCGAGTTTAAATAACTTCAAAAGTAAGTAGCAAAATAAATTGTGAAAAGCAACCAACACTCCACTCAAAATCGCACCACCTAGATGTGAATGCGGCATGTGTAAGAACATGTGGTTAATCTGCTCCCCAATATTACAAGTGTAAAAATTGGATCGTCATAAGGTCATTGAAAGGCGAAGGCCATGACCAAAGAAAGACACACAAAGCACGCAATCAGCAAAGCTGAGTACATACAAGCTGCGAAATATAATAAGAAATTCCCAACATGCTACTAATAATCAATCATCATGCATCATTAAATTATAGACTCAACACACGACTCAACTATTAGGTTTTCTAAGACTTCACTAGTTAATAGTAGTTAAATCATTTCATTTTATTCATTGGATTAAGCAATAGACAAGGTTGTCCATCCCATGCTCCATTTGGAACATCAATAAAAGAAAACCTCATGCCTCCTTTCGGAAACATCAATAAAACATCCAACGACCACGGACGCGACTCCGTGACCGTAGCTAGTTTGAGATCTCATCTAACTCCTAGTTTTTTTTTAAAGTATTTGAAATAAGAGACTCGTAGATCAAACGGCCTCTAGAAAAGTGCACGGCTAATACCCCGTGTACCCCAACCCCTGATTGTCATTACTCCAGATGTGCACAAATCCAGAGTTTTATTGCTCATCCATCTTGCACTTTACGTGATTTACAAGTTTAGACTTGGTGATGACTCGTATACAAAACAATACAATCAATCCAATATCAATTCAATCAAGTAAAGCAAGTTTCCAATTTCAATTCTTGATTTATTAGTGGCAAGCAATATTTATTATTTATCCCTTTAACTACCTCGGTGTATAAACACCTTGAGTGCATAAAGCACCCCACAATCTTAACCTCGACTTATAAGACTTAAATTCTTCCTTTACTCATTCTATCTCAATAATCATGAACGAGTAATAAATAAATCATTTCACCAAATCACATACCTTTGCCTATAAGCGCATCTTGCATAATTAATGCATAAATAATACTTGCAATGTAGAATAGTGCACAACATACAAAAATCACAATGTATAACCAAACAATTTAGCCCAGTCTTCTCTATACATGATACTAAGTTCTCGGTACATCCCTAAACATAAAGACAAGGTTTCGTAACTCGTTCATACTTTGAGGAAACAAATTGGTTGACCACTTAACCAACTAGAAATCACCTTCTATAAAGTCCTCTCCTAAACCAAACAATAAGATTTCAATCAATACCCAAACAACCAAATTTACAGCAATACTAACTTACTTTAAAACCTTCAAATCCAATTGAACAACACTTTAAAACCTTCCCTTTAATTAATATTAAATGTTTATACATAGTTCTTTAAGTTTCCTTCATAAAAACCTTAAAATACATCCTTATACATGAAATTTCAGCAAGTTTAAAGTTGAATAAAAATCTGAAAATTTATTATATACATGAAATCTCAAAATTTTAGTAATATTTGAAACTACCTACATCATATATTAGGTTAGTAAGCTTTAAACTCAAATATTCACCAATTCAATGCAATTAGAGGCTTTAAAAACAATAAACTAAAATCTAAAAGTTTATTCTTGAAATCAAACTTTAAAGCTCCCAACTTTATAATCACAAAATATCCAAAACCTTTGCTTAATGAAATTGGAGACTTGAAACACATTAAATCAACACAATTTAAACCCAAGATTAAAACTTTAATAATCTGAAAAGTAGTTTTAAGCATCAAAACTATAATCTTAACATAATATAATCACTATATATTTAAGTAATTTGACTAACACAAAAATCATGAAAACCAAGATTTAAACTCTTATTTCTCAATCAAATGAAATCTGGAAAAAAAAAAATTCATTAAATTAAACATGGCAAAATTCAAAAATTTATAATCTTTTGCAACTCATATGCATAATAAAATCATAATAATAATTTAAGAACAAAAATTAAATAAAGATTGAAACTTGAATCAATTTAATAAAACAAATTAAAGGGAGAGAAAGGGGCGGATTATCCTGTTGGTGGTGGCGCAGGGAGGCGCGGCAGCAGCGGCACCGATATGATGGTGGTGGTCGGCAGTAGCGGTGGTGTGCAGCAGCGACTTTTTTTTATTGAGAGATCGTGAATCAAGGGGAAAAAAGTGAGGAAAGCAGTGAGTAGAAGGTTTTACGTGAGATTTTGGAGTGAAAAGGTGGAAATTTTAGGTGGGTTTAAATGATATATAAGAAGTGGGATTTTGGGTTTCCTAATTCAAATTAAATTAGGAAGACTTGTTTAGACCCAAATACATACAAAAGGTTAGAAATAAGATGTAAAGTTGGGCTTTGAGATAATTTGGACTAGACTCTTAATTTGTATGGGTAGAATGATTATTGACAATAATTAGTATTCTTTATTAATAATGGGGAATAATGACTAAATAACTTAGAATTAATTTATTATTTTCAAAAATTTATAAAATTATATAATTATCATAAAACAATCATATAATTAATAATAAAATATAATTATAATAATTACAAAATCACGGGGGATTACAATAACATTGAGTCAGTGGCCAAAAACCTACTTCTATACATCATTCTTAAAGCATGATGACAAACATGCATAAACTACCATCATATCTTCCCAAAAACATTCACCCACCAACCTACTTATATCCAAAAAAACATCCAGACCCCACCCACACTAGTTGATTCACTTCATCAACAACACAAGAGTAAAAAAGGCCCAAGAAAAGACCAAAGTCAGCATCAATCGCTTGTCATTGTTGTTCTCCTTCAACTCAAACATAGTCTCTGTTGTTGCTATGCCCATTTCCTCCACTTCTTCCAGCAGCTCCTCCTTCTTAGCCTTCAACTTCTCGATCTTCTCTTTTAGTTCTTTTTTTTGCATCTCTAATTCAGCAATAGTGGTGTCCCTCTCAAGAATTAGGGTTTGCAGCTCACGCACATCATCAACTTCATCAACCCATTTGGAGAAGCCACAAGGGCTCTGCTACAGTGCAAAAAAATTAATTTGCAAAAAAAAAAAATCAAAAACAGAGATTAAAAAAACCTAACTTTCTTATCGGCCAGTACGAGAAACCATAGAAGCGCTTCCCCACTGTTGGCCCATCATACTTCACCGTCCTCATAGGAGCAACTTCAATCCATTGTGGTAGCAGTACACTGGACCCAAGGGACTACCTGACTTACCCCTTGATCTGGACCTTGAGGAAGAGCCAATTGAAAGATGACTTGCCATTGATAATTCAAAGAGAAAGGAGAAAGCTTGCAAGTGAAGATTTGAGAAATTCTGAAAAAAAAAATGAAGGGAGGGGGGCAAATTTAAAGAAAATGCAGAGAGGGAGAGCAGAGGAGTTATGGTGATTAATGCCTCCAATGGTATTTTTTCAATTTCGGAAGGAGAGAGAAAGAAACCGAAAGTGTAAGGTATTAATTCAAAAGATTCGGTGATTAAATGAAAAAGGTTCATTTTGGGAAGATGGGGTTACAAGGTGAGATTATTTCTAGAATTCGAATAGGTGGGATTATTTTGAGCAGATGGGTGAAAGGTGAGATTATTATTTTCAATTTTTCCCTTTTATTTTTGCTTAGTTTATGTGCCTTCTTCTTTTGAGTGTTTTTATTTTCATTTTCTGCTATTTTGGGCTTGGCCCTCTCTTTCACCTCAAAAAAAATTATTATATGTCTTTGTTTATGATATTATTGATATCTTTGTATAGATTATCATATAAATTATCATCATTATAAGGCTTTGTTTATGATATTATTAATAGATGAACAAGAATCATGGAATATGGCAGGGAAATTGAATCGGTGGGCTAAATGTTTGATTGTAACAATCTTAGTTATAAATCATGGTCAAAGAAGATTTGATATTGTACGACTAGATTTATTATATCTATTTAAATTGTAGCGCACCTTGTTTAATCAGATCATCATGTCTCATTAAACCTTGTTACTTACAAATAAAGATGGGCACGGGCCCGTCACGACTCCGGCACGGCACGGCACGACGGCCCACTTGTGGGCCGTGCCGTGAATAACAAATTAAAATCCGACACGGGCACGGCGGGCGGCACGGTCGTCGGCACGCCGGCACGGCACGTGGCACGACCCATGCCCAATTGTATATAAAACTTATTTAATTAAGTTTATTTAGGGTCAAGGCCAAAGTACAAATTCCAGTCATGAAATCACTAACTGTGACTCCACTATCTTTCAAGTAATGAATGTCAAAATAATTGTGTCTCATTTCATCAATCTTTTCCACATGTTTCACACACACATGCAAAATAATTAATTAAATGCAAAATCACACAAACAATTCAATTCAAAATCCATTTGCAATAAGCATTCACATCTCAATCAACCAAGCATAACTCAAGATCACCCAACCATGGGTAATAACTCCAAAATTTTGGACCTCTTGACCATACCCTAAGGTATTTTAACACCAACTTTGATGCACACATAATCGCATACTCAAGTTTCAAATAATTTCAATTCTTTTTATTTTCAAAAATATTAAATATGTACTTGAATCAAGATTAAAGGACGGTCAAGACCGCGTCTCCCATGAAAGTTACCTACGACGTTGAGTCGAGCCTTTCCTAGACAGAGAGTCGTACCCATTATAGGCCTCCGTAGAGAACTCGAGAATCCTTTTCTCCTTCATCTTTCCACAAATAGGAAAATAGTTTTTAAATAAAAAATAAATAAAGCTTTTGACTCTTCACACAATGCGAAACTCTATCTATCCTATATGCCCTTCTTTAGTTTACCCACCATTTTAATTATTATTCCAATTTTAATCTTTTAGGACCTTGAAAACTGATATCACTTTGTAACACCCCCAAATCTCCCTCTACGGAAATACTAGTATAATACGTATAATTATATAGTAGAGATAGATTTAGGCGTATTACTGCCGCGTGATTACGCAAGGCTACTCAAACTTACTAAATAAACCAATACTTTGTAGAGGAAACTTCAATACTCTTCTATATTTTTAATAATATACTAAAATAGTAACCATTGTCATGAGTACTCAAAATAAATACAATGACCAACATTCCCTAATCTAGGTGAAACCATTCCCGGGACTCCAAATGCTCAATTATTGACTCCACCTGAAATTAGTCAACACTGGTTACCATTACGGTAAACAGGGCGAACCAAAACAAAATAAGAAGTACGGGTTAGCAAAATATGCTAAGTACGATAAGTGCAAGATAATTAAACTCAACTTATTCGTAAACATGCTTTTGAAATCAATTCCATCCATTCCAATAATTAAACCAATAATTCCAACTCATAATTCCAAAACCAATTTCAATAACCAATATTTATATTCAATAAAACCAATTCCAATTACTTAAAAACCAATTCCTCTCCCAAGTTTGCACACCCCCCAAGCTAGTCTCCTTATGTTACAAGGCTATTCTTGAGGAAAGACCCGGTCATACAAAATCCAAGGCCTTATCAACAAACCAAATGCGCATAGTGGGATTACTAACATGCTTGTAAGCATTATTAATTCAATAATAATTCAATGATTCAATAAATCCTTTTTAAATCCAATAATTCCAATCTTTAAAATAATAATTCAAACTCTTTTTATTAAATTCAACATGCTTCCAGAATCAAACATTTTTAAACATGAATAATAATTAATTTATTTAAAACATGATATAAAATTAACACTCCAATTTATTTATTAAAACCAATTTATTTAAACATGCTTTTATTTCATCAATCATAATTTAATTCAATTTAATTCAATCATCATAAGAAATCATTCAAACATGCTCATTCAAATCAATCTCTTTCAAGGTATCTAACCACCTAACGTACCTTGATCCTCGCTTAGCAAAATCACACAAAAGGAACCTCAAGAATCTTGATCGAACACACCCTACAAATAAATATAACCTTAATTAATATAAGGTTAACAAATAAATCACAAATAATTAAGCTAAAAACCTCCCAACTAGTGTACATGAACCTTTTAAATTAATTTATCATAACCATCATTAAAAATCTGATTTTATATAATTAAAACTACTCATAATAATTTTTTTATAAATCCCCCATAATAATTATAATTAATTGAATAAGAGAAAAGAAGAAGAAAAGATAAGAAACCAAGGGGAATAGAAGGGAAAAGGTGGTGGCAAGGGTTGTCGGCGGCAGCAGGTGGTGCCGGAAGGGTGAGGGCGGCGGCAATGGCGGTCGGAGAGAAGGTGGTGCACGATGGAGGTGGTGGTGCGCAAGGAGGAGCAATGAAAATAAGAAAAGAATTTGAGAGAGAAATAAGAGAGAATTATGAGAATTTGAGTGAGGGTTTGATCATGAATTGAAGGGGTATTTATAGGCTAGTGTAAGCATGAATTATGGTAGGAAAATGTAGGAAGAATTATGATAAGTAGGGGTTAAGGGATTACTTGGAGAAGTGAGTAAAAGAATTAAGGACGGTTTTGATATTAAGGTGATTGTGTATAATTAAATATGGAAGGTATGTTTGTCAAGAAAAATAATAAGGAAATTGGAATTACTTGGGGAATAATTAAGAAGAATAAAAGGCAAGAGAATTTGATGATCAAATATTAAAAAGATGGAGAAATAGAATTAAGGAAAATAAGAGATTTTGGGAGATAATTAAAAATACAATTTTACTAAAATAAATCCCCCTAAAATAATTTGAGAGGGCCGAAAATCTTGAGCTTCCCGTAGCTCAGATATTTGGATTTCTCTAGGATTATTTAGGAAGATTTTGCTCGGTTTTAAGGAATAAATAATTGTATAAATAATATAGAATAAATTATTAAATAATTAATTAATTAAATACCAATTATTCACCAATAAATAACCAAGAAAAATCAGATTTTCCATACATGGAAAATCCGAAATCCCTAGCTAAATATTGGGAATTTTTGGCCATCTAAAATAATTAATAAAATATTATTTTGCTTTAATTAAAATATCCGTAATATGTAAATAATCCGGTTTTTAAAATAAGATAAATGGATAATAAATCTTATCCAAAATAATGATTATTTTTCAAAATACTTTTGGCGCCAAAATTCAAATATTATTTTGGCTCTAAATAATAAATTTACTAAAATACCCTTTGTATAAAATAATTCCTAATTAATTAATTAGAAAATACGTATTAAAATACAGGGTATTACACCTGCTGTCCGGCCACCTCTTTTTCGAAAAAAAAATAAAATTTGTTCTTTTTATTTCTTTTGGCTTCAACCCTAAATTTAATTATTAAATATGAGTTTTGTGATTGATATTATGATGTTTGATTATAAGTAGTATGTAAATTAATTTTCAGATTTTGATTTTAATTAAAAAGCCTCAAATTGAAAAATAATTAATTAAATGCAAAATCACACAAACAATTCAATTCAAAATCCATTTGCAATAAGCATTCACATCTCAATCAACCAAGCATAACTCAAGATCACCCAACCATGGGTAATAACTCCAAAATTTTGGACCTCTTGACCATACCCTAAGGTATTTTAACACCAACTTTGATGCACACATAATCGCATACTCAAGTTTCAAATAATTTCAATTCTTTTTATTTTCAAAAATATTAAATATGTACTTGAATCAAGATTAAAGGACGGTCAAGACCGCGTCTCCCATGAAAGTTACCTACGACGTTGAGTCGAGCCTTTCCTAGACAGAGAGTCGTACCCATTATAGGCCTCCGTAGAGAACTCGAGAATCCTTTTCTCCTTCATCTTTCCACAAATAGGAAAATAGTTTTTAAATAAAAAATAAATAAAGCTTTTGACTCTTCACACAATGCGAAACTCTATCTATCCTATATGCCCTTCTTTAGTTTACCCACCATTTTAATTATTATTCCAATTTTAATCTTTTAGGACCTTGAAAACTGATATCACTTTGTAACACCCCCAAATCTCCCTCTACGGAAATACTAGTATAATACGTATAATTATATAGTAGAGATAGATTTAGGCGTATTACTGCCGCGTGATTACGCAAGGCTACTCAAACTTACTAAATAAACCAATACTTTGTAGAGGAAACTTCAATACTCTTCTATATTTTTAATAATATACTAAAATAGTAACCATTGTCATGAGTACTCAAAATAAATACAATGACCAACATTCCCTAATCTAGGTGAAACCATTCCCGGGACTCCAAATGCTCAATTATTGACTCCACCTGAAATTAGTCAACACTGGTTACCATTACGGTAAACAGGGCGAACCAAAACAAAATAAGAAGTACGGGTTAGCAAAATATGCTAAGTACGATAAGTGCAAGATAATTAAACTCAACTTATTCGTAAACATGCTTTTGAAATCAATTCCATCCATTCCAATAATTAAACCAATAATTCCAACTCATAATTCCAAAACCAATTTCAATAACCAATATTTATATTCAATAAAACCAATTCCAATTACTTAAAAACCAATTCCTCTCCCAAGTTTGCACACCCCCCAAGCTAGTCTCCTTATGTTACAAGGCTATTCTTGAGGAAAGACCCGGTCATACAAAATCCAAGGCCTTATCAACAAACCAAATGCGCATAGTGGGATTACTAACATGCTTGTAAGCATTATTAATTCAATAATAATTCAATGATTCAATAAATCCTTTTTAAATCCAATAATTCCAATCTTTAAAATAATAATTCAAACTCTTTTTATTAAATTCAACATGCTTCCAGAATCAAACATTTTTAAACATGAATAATAATTAATTTATTTAAAACATGATATAAAATTAACACTCCAATTTATTTATTAAAACCAATTTATTTAAACATGCTTTTATTTCATCAATCATAATTTAATTCAATTTAATTCAATCATCATAAGAAATCATTCAAACATGCTCATTCAAATCAATCTCTTTCAAGGTATCTAACCACCTAACGTACCTTGATCCTCGCTTAGCAAAATCACACAAAAGGAACCTCAAGAATCTTGATCGAACACACCCTACAAATAAATATAACCTTAATTAATATAAGGTTAACAAATAAATCACAAATAATTAAGCTAAAAACCTCCCAACTAGTGTACATGAACCTTTTAAATTAATTTATCATAACCATCATTAAAAATCTGATTTTATATAATTAAAACTACTCATAATAATTTTTTTATAAATCCCCCATAATAATTATAATTAATTGAATAAGAGAAAAGAAGAAGAAAAGATAAGAAACCAAGGGGAATAGAAGGGAAAAGGTGGTGGCAAGGGTTGTCGGCGGCAGCAGGTGGTGCCGGAAGGGTGAGGGCGGCGGCAATGGCGGTCGGAGAGAAGGTGGTGCACGATGGAGGTGGTGGTGCGCAAGGAGGAGCAATGAAAATAAGAAAAGAATTTGAGAGAGAAATAAGAGAGAATTATGAGAATTTGAGTGAGGGTTTGATCATGAATTGAAGGGGTATTTATAGGCTAGTGTAAGCATGAATTATGGTAGGAAAATGTAGGAAGAATTATGATAAGTAGGGGTTAAGGGATTACTTGGAGAAGTGAGTAAAAGAATTAAGGACGGTTTTGATATTAAGGTGATTGTGTATAATTAAATATGGAAGGTATGTTTGTCAAGAAAAATAATAAGGAAATTGGAATTACTTGGGGAATAATTAAGAAGAATAAAAGGCAAGAGAATTTGATGATCAAATATTAAAAAGATGGAGAAATAGAATTAAGGAAAATAAGAGATTTTGGGAGATAATTAAAAATACAATTTTACTAAAATAAATCCCCCTAAAATAATTTGAGAGGGCCGAAAATCTTGAGCTTCCCGTAGCTCAGATATTTGGATTTCTCTAGGATTATTTAGGAAGATTTTGCTCGGTTTTAAGGAATAAATAATTGTATAAATAATATAGAATAAATTATTAAATAATTAATTAATTAAATACCAATTATTCACCAATAAATAACCAAGAAAAATCAGATTTTCCATACATGGAAAATCCGAAATCCCTAGCTAAATATTGGGAATTTTTGGCCATCTAAAATAATTAATAAAATATTATTTTGCTTTAATTAAAATATCCGTAATATGTAAATAATCCGGTTTTTAAAATAAGATAAATGGATAATAAATCTTATCCAAAATAATGATTATTTTTCAAAATACTTTTGGCGCCAAAATTCAAATATTATTTTGGCTCTAAATAATAAATTTACTAAAATACCCTTTGTATAAAATAATTCCTAATTAATTAATTAGAAAATACGTATTAAAATACAGGGTATTACACCTGCTGTCCGGCCACCTCTTTTTCGAAAAAAAAATAAAATTTGTTCTTTTTATTTCTTTTGGCTTCAACCCTAAATTTAATTATTAAATATGAGTTTTGTGATTGATATTATGATGTTTGATTATAAGTAGTATGTAAATTAATTTTCAGATTTTGATTTTAATTAAAAAGCCTCAAATTGAAAAATAATTAATTAAATGCAAAATCACACAAACAATTCAATTCAAAATCCATTTGCAATAAGCATTCACATCTCAATCAACCAAGCATAACTCAAGATCACCCAACCATGGGTAATAACTCCAAAATTTTGGACCTCTTGACCATACCCTAAGGTATTTTAACACCAACTTTGATGCACACATAATCGCATACTCAAGTTTCAAATAATTTCAATTCTTTTTATTTTCAAAAATATTAAATATGTACTTGAATCAAGATTAAAGGACGGTCAAGACCGCGTCTCCCATGAAAGTTACCTACGACGTTGAGTCGAGCCTTTCCTAGACAGAGAGTCGTACCCATTATAGGCCTCCGTAGAGAACTCGAGAATCCTTTTCTCCTTCATCTTTCCACAAATAGGAAAATAGTTTTTAAATAAAAAATAAATAAAGCTTTTGACTCTTCACACAATGCGAAACTCTATCTATCCTATATGCCCTTCTTTAGTTTACCCACCATTTTAATTATTATTCCAATTTTAATCTTTTAGGACCTTGAAAACTGATATCACTTTGTAACACCCCCAAATCTCCCTCTACGGAAATACTAGTATAATACGTATAATTATATAGTAGAGATAGATTTAGGCGTATTACTGCCGCGTGATTACGCAAGGCTACTCAAACTTACTAAATAAACCAATACTTTGTAGAGGAAACTTCAATACTCTTCTATATTTTTAATAATATACTAAAATAGTAACCATTGTCATGAGTACTCAAAATAAATACAATGACCAACATTCCCTAATCTAGGTGAAACCATTCCCGGGACTCCAAATGCTCAATTATTGACTCCACCTGAAATTAGTCAACACTGGTTACCATTACGGTAAACAGGGCGAACCAAAACAAAATAAGAAGTACGGGTTAGCAAAATATGCTAAGTACGATAAGTGCAAGATAATTAAACTCAACTTATTCGTAAACATGCTTTTGAAATCAATTCCATCCATTCCAATAATTAAACCAATAATTCCAACTCATAATTCCAAAACCAATTTCAATAACCAATATTTATATTCAATAAAACCAATTCCAATTACTTAAAAACCAATTCCTCTCCCAAGTTTGCACACCCCCCAAGCTAGTCTCCTTATGTTACAAGGCTATTCTTGAGGAAAGACCCGGTCATACAAAATCCAAGGCCTTATCAACAAACCAAATGCGCATAGTGGGATTACTAACATGCTTGTAAGCATTATTAATTCAATAATAATTCAATGATTCAATAAATCCTTTTTAAATCCAATAATTCCAATCTTTAAAATAATAATTCAAACTCTTTTTATTAAATTCAACATGCTTCCAGAATCAAACATTTTTAAACATGAATAATAATTAATTTATTTAAAACATGATATAAAATTAACACTCCAATTTATTTATTAAAACCAATTTATTTAAACATGCTTTTATTTCATCAATCATAATTTAATTCAATTTAATTCAATCATCATAAGAAATCATTCAAACATGCTCATTCAAATCAATCTCTTTCAAGGTATCTAACCACCTAACGTACCTTGATCCTCGCTTAGCAAAATCACACAAAAGGAACCTCAAGAATCTTGATCGAACACACCCTACAAATAAATATAACCTTAATTAATATAAGGTTAACAAATAAATCACAAATAATTAAGCTAAAAACCTCCCAACTAGTGTACATGAACCTTTTAAATTAATTTATCATAACCATCATTAAAAATCTGATTTTATATAATTAAAACTACTCATAATAATTTTTTTATAAATCCCCCATAATAATTATAATTAATTGAATAAGAGAAAAGAAGAAGAAAAGATAAGAAACCAAGGGGAATAGAAGGGAAAAGGTGGTGGCAAGGGTTGTCGGCGGCAGCAGGTGGTGCCGGAAGGGTGAGGGCGGCGGCAATGGCGGTCGGAGAGAAGGTGGTGCACGATGGAGGTGGTGGTGCGCAAGGAGGAGCAATGAAAATAAGAAAAGAATTTGAGAGAGAAATAAGAGAGAATTATGAGAATTTGAGTGAGGGTTTGATCATGAATTGAAGGGGTATTTATAGGCTAGTGTAAGCATGAATTATGGTAGGAAAATGTAGGAAGAATTATGATAAGTAGGGGTTAAGGGATTACTTGGAGAAGTGAGTAAAAGAATTAAGGACGGTTTTGATATTAAGGTGATTGTGTATAATTAAATATGGAAGGTATGTTTGTCAAGAAAAATAATAAGGAAATTGGAATTACTTGGGGAATAATTAAGAAGAATAAAAGGCAAGAGAATTTGATGATCAAATATTAAAAAGATGGAGAAATAGAATTAAGGAAAATAAGAGATTTTGGGAGATAATTAAAAATACAATTTTACCAAAATAAATCCCCCTAAAATAATTTGAGAGGGCCGAAAATCTTGAGCTTCCCGTAGCTCAGATATTTGGATTTCTCTAGGATTATTTAGGAAGATTTTGCTCGGTTTTAAGGAATAAATAATTGTATAAATAATATAGAATAAATTATTAAATAATTAATTAATTAAATACCAATTATTCACCAATAAATAACCAAGAAAAATCAGATTTTCCATACATGGAAAATCCGAAATCCCTAGCTAAATATTGGGAATTTTTGGCCATCTAAAATAATTAATAAAATATTATTTTGCTTTAATTAAAATATCCGTAATATGTAAATAATCCGGTTTTTAAAATAAGATAAATGGATAATAAATCTTATCCAAAATAATGATTATTTTTCAAAATACTTTTGGCGCCAAAATTCAAATATTATTTTGGCTCTAAATAATAAATTTACTAAAATACCCTTTGTATAAAATAATTCCTAATTAATTAATTAGAAAATACGTATTAAAATACAGGGTATTACACCTGCTGTCCGGCCACCTCTTTTTCGAAAAAAAAATAAAATTTGTTCTTTTTATTTCTTTTGGCTTCAACCCTAAATTTAATTATTAAATATGAGTTTTGTGATTGATATTATGATGTTTGATTATAAGTAGTATGTAAATTAATTTTCAGATTTTGATTTTAATTAAAAAGCCTCAAATTGAAAACCCTAGGTTTCTAAATTAATGTTTTATGATGGAATTTGATTATGGATGTTGTAAATCCTTATTTTGGGTGTTTTAAAACATATTTACAGCAAGTTTTCATGAATTAATATTGCTAGAATTTTTGGTAGTATGCTAAAAGTTAAGTTTCTTGAAGGAATTTTGATTATCCATTAATTGGGATTTAAATATGAGGTTTTAAATTAATTTTCAGCTTGTTTTAATTAAATTATGAGTGGTTTAATAAGAGTATATATTGCTGAAAATTTTTGTGGAGTAGATATTAATGCCTCCTTATAATTTTGATTTGTAGGAGATTTCCAATTAAGTGATTTCGCATAGTCATGGCGATTCTAAGATCGTATTCAAGGTACGTCGCATACTTAGCATATTTTTGATGATGTAGTAGCATGCTAGATTTAGTTAATTAATTACAAGTAGTATCATGCTAGATTATGATTGGAAATTGTGATTTGGTTGATGTTGATGATTGAATTATGAAGCATGATTTATTTGTGATGGATTATAGATTGGAAAATAATAGTTTGGCATGTTGAATATGAACCACACTTTTATTTATGGCATGATAGAAAGCATGTTTAATTAAACTAAATGTTTAATTTGGTTTGGAATATTAAAAGGGAATTTATTATGGTTCATATAATTTTTATTAATGCTTTAAGCATGAGGAAAGGGCTATTGAAGTGTCTTTGTACACGAGGATTAAATTATATGTTGGTGCCTTAGTGCACTTAATGTGTTTTCAACACTGAGGGATAGGATTTTGTGGCGCTTTATGCGTTTAAGGTGTCTTTGACACCGAGGTAGATTTAAAAAGGGTTCAACATTAAATATTATGTGGTCACTAATTATTCAAGAATTAAATTGGTATGTTTGATTGTTTGAATAATTATTATGATTGAATGATAATGGTTTGAGAGTCATCACCAAGTTTAATATATAATATGTAAATAACATAAAGTGAAAGAGATAACGCACTAAAACTCTTTGAACGTATACACCTTGAGTATGAACATATGGGGGGAGTTATGGGGGTTTTTATATTTAACCATAACTTCTACTGGAGTATAGAACACTGTACATTCCTTTTATTACTATGCACAGGAATTCCGCCACTTACGAGTGGTTATTTTATACTAGCACGGTTAGCTCCCGTGTTAGTACCCCTTTATTGTGGCAAGTTAGGGTGGGGGGGGGGGGGAAACTCGTTCGATGCGTAATCAATACGAAATAAATTATTTAGTTTCTTATTTGAGAAGTTTTGTTGTATGTTGCGTGCTTGTAAACAGGTGCAACGAGGTAAGTTGTGTGTTGATAGGTGATAGCATGTTAGTGTGTTTAAATACGCTTATGTACTCAGCTTTGCTGATTGTGTGTTTGTGTATTTGTTGGCCTAGTCTTTACCTTGGCCCTATGATGACCCATTTTTAATGGAGAGTAGTGGAAACAAGTAGAGAGAAGTTTTTCAGGTAATGAAGCATATTCATGATGGGCAATGAGTGAAGAGCGAATCATGCTATTATTCATCATAGGCCCTTAACAAAACCAAAGCAACTTTAAAACTAGCATACAATGGTTCCAAGTCATTTTGTTAAGTCCCTATGATGTGTTTACTGCTTTAATTATTTTTTATGATATTATTGTTTATGAGACTAACACAAAGTTTTGAAGTTGGTTTGGTTTTGTTAAGGGCCTACAATGGTTCCAAGTTGTAGGTTGACTTTGTTTGACTTCGTTTGACTTCGTTTGACTTTGGTTTGACTTTACTTTCGTTTGGTTGACCTTTTGAGTTAACTCGTTTTGACTGTTTTTAAAATAGACTTGCCGTGTGTCTTTGATAGTTGCCTTAGCCGTTTTCACGGTGGCGGTAATGTCTTAGATTTTCCTATTTCGAGTTTTTAAAAGAGCAAAACAGGTATTTTAAAGGAAAGGAATTTCTAGGGTGTTACATTAAACTTCGTAAGTTAATTGTCAACAAGCGTTAAAGTCAAATTGTTGCAAATAAAAATAATGAAAGAAAATTTCTTTGTGATAATTTGTTCGGCCGGGCTCTATACTCCCTAGTTTATTTAAATCCACTATGATGATTTTTAATAAAATTTAAAAGTAGTATTTGGTACGAGCGATGCCTCGAGTTGATACTTTGAAATCTACAATATTATACAATAATGTTCATGTATTAAATGATCAAATGGGTGAATAAAAGTTATACAGTTTTTTGTTGACCATGTGGACATAGTTTATTTAGTTTATTCTTTGTTAATTTTTTATTTTTTTAATGCATTAAATTAAATCGAACACCACCAACATTATTTTTAGTCATTACATGCCTACTAGATAGAAAATCATCACAAAAGCACATCAATTCCTTACTAATTTTGTATCAATGATATATTTTAAAATTTGACATATAGATTAAAATTTTTTCTTCAAATTCAATAAACAACCCGGGCATCGCACGGGTCACAAAACTAGTAAAAAGATAAAAAATAATGAAGGGAATACTTTGAAATTAATGTAATTATAAATTTATAATGACCGAGTGAGGTTGACAAACCAAAAAAAAAAATAACTCACGGGAAATACTGGGCAGTAATTTCTTAAATAAGCATTAATTTAATCCACGCACCACCAAAGAATCTTACAATACTTCATACAAAGCAATTTAGGATTTTATATTGTGGTTTAAGAAAATGTACGTTTCCTTAAACTCAATTTTTTTTTTCAAATTGTAGTTATTGGTAATATTATTTTAACTACTTTTTATCATTGCATTGTTTTCTTAGGTCTACTTCGTCAATTCGAGAACTTAATTCTTCCAAAAATGATTGGAAAATTAAAGTACGCGTATCAAGGCTTTTTGATGTTTTGAACTTTCGAAAACATAATATATAGTTTGATTAGTTTCGACATGATTTTAATTGACGAAGAGGTATGCCTTAAATTTTATTTTTTCAATTTGATCATACTTATCGTTCTAAATTCATTGAATAATATTATTTTAACTTATAATATTTTTTGCATATGTAGGGTTATTATGTCCATGGTTCAATCAAAGGGACTAAAAATATTGGAATTTATCATAAAATTAAAGCATGTTTTAGTAGTTTTTTTTAAAAAAATTAAGTAATTTAAATAAACAATAAAAAAATACAAACCAACGTATATCATAAACCATTAACAAGTGGTAGGGAAAGATCGGTCGTTGGACAATCACCCTAAAGCCAAACAATATTTCTACCTAAACCAACCTAAGACAAGTCTAGGGTAAGTAGAGGATCGTATCCACAGGGAATGGGTAAGTACACCAAGAGTATGAAACGATTGCAATCTAGTTCGGTCACAAATTGGGGGTTTTGATTAGATAACTACTATGGAGACAAACACTAGGGGAAATGGGAATCGACGCCAACCAAACCAATGGATCAAAATAATAGGCAAGCATGAACACAAATTGGGTGATAGAAAGGACAATCAACATTGCCTTCTTTCGAAGCCACAACACTAAGCATTCCTAAACCAAACTCAACTAACAAGATAGGTCAACCAAGTCTTAATGATGGGAAGTAGACTACTAACTCGGGGTTGTCTTTCGATCGGTCCAAGAAAGCATTAAGGCATAAGCAATTGGGATTTCTCACCTAATTATTGCAACTAAGACTACTACATCATTCAAACAAGGAACCTTAATCAAGAGGAATTTAGCATAATCATATAAGAAAAGGCTCACAACTAGACTCCATCTCTCAATGCAAGCATATAATTGAATACATGAGCAATAAGTGGCCATCCAATTACACATGCAATTAACCAAATCTTTAACAATCAATCATCAACCCAAAATGAACATGCAAGCACAAACATCAATCAAACCATGGCTTGGTTGGGTCTTCACCCAACCCTAGCTAATTAACTACTCACAAATCATGGTGAAAAACAAACTAGCAATTAAATCTAGGGTTAACATGAATTCAATTAAACTAGGAAATAGATTAAACAAGGATGGTTGAACATGCAAGAACAATTAACAAAGGTTAAGAAACAACTAAGATTAATCAAAGATAAAATCAGAAAATTAAATAGCAAAGGAGAGAGAAAGATATTACTAATTGATGCTCCAAAGTTGAGAATAATTGTTGTTGAAATTGATAGAACAAACTTCAAATAATTCTTACAAATGATCGAGTTTTTGGAAATCTAAGCTAAGGGAGAAGAAAACTATGAACTAATTAAGAAGATAAGCCTCAAGGAGTTGGGAGAGAAGAAGCTCCATACAAATGAGCCCCCAAAAGCTATTTATATCCCCCAATTACATAGTAAACTCCGTAATAAAAACCCGCATAACCTATCGGGCACGGCCTCTCCAAGGCCTGGAGAGGCCGCTCCATAGGATTGGAGAGGTCGCTCCATGTCTTGGAGAGGCCGCTCCAAACTGGGGAACAAAAGGGGCAGAATGCTCTGTAGCAGGGTGGAGAGGGCTCTCCAAAAAGATGGAGAGGCCGCTCCAGGTGGAGAGGCCGCGGCACAATGTTGGAGAGGCCTCTCCTCACTTCTTCTTTCAAATCTGCCAAGACGGCAGAATGTTCAGCAACAAGGCGGAGAGGCCTCTCCAAATAGGTGGAGAGGCCGCTCCAGGTTGAGAGGCCGCGGCACGATGTTGGAGAGGCCTCTCCTCACAAAATTCCTCGAAACTACCAAGGAAGGCAGTAGCTACATCAACGGGGTGGAGAGACCTCTCCACTAACCTGGAGAGGCCGCTCCACTCTTTGGAGAGGCCGCTCCACTGCAGCTCTCTTCTTTTTCTTGACTTGGCTCCCTTGCCTTGGCTTCTTTCCATCATCTTCTTGCTTTCAAACTTGGTTCATCATCCATAGGCTTCACTTGGTCGTCTTTAGGCCTAAAAACTCAACAAAAACCACGAACAACCCGTGAAGCATAGAATACACAAAAATTGCATAATAATGGAGTGAAAGTGAACCAAAACACCGATTTTATCAAGTAAACAAGGTTCAAAGACACCCTAAAACCATACCAAAATACAAGTTATCAACAAGTTTATTTCAAAAAAAATAAAATAAACCATTAACAAGTTTCATGGGCTTAAAAATATGATATTAAAAGAAATATAAATTACAAAAAATCATAATATGATTATTGTTATCCCTGATTTTCACAATCATGTAAATATAGTATGAATATATAAAAAAAAACAAAATCAAAAAATTATTCATATAGATAACAACTAAAAAATGATAAAATTTTATATGAACAAGAGATAAATTACCATAGCACATTCATGTGATTAGTGTCGTTAATAAAATAGTCAATGTAAAATGACTTTGACTTGCTTTTAGTTAATACTTCGTATGAAGTAGTAATATAGTCAGCATAATTGTTCCATATCAACTTCTCAACTTAATTGGGTAGTTGTTACAATATAATGGGGTTCACCTTTTCCAAATAGTGTTCTTAATAATATAGTTAATGTAGTCGTAAAAACATATCTGTATATAAAAATCATTTATGATAATTAATATTATTAAAATCTAAAATTCTAAAACGTATTATGGTATAAAAAAACGAAACTAAAAAAATGATATGGATAACAATTAAAAAGGATTAGATTACAAAGAATGATAAAATTTATATAGAGAAGATATGATGTATTGTATTTCCGTATAAAGAGGCCTTAATTTAATCACAGTACATAAAAAAAATATTAATTGTTTCTTTTCATAGTCGGAGATCCCAACATTCATGGCTACATAAAGTGAAATTTACAATACCTTCGAGGATGCAATTGTAAACAAAGATACAACTGAGATTGGGGGTGGAAAAAAATTAATCTTGTCACCCTCAACAAGCTTGGGGTGGGCCCTAGTGTTATTGCAGCCATTGATCGGAGGCACAAGAAATATGTACCAGAATTACAAAAAAACGATATACTCTACACACTACATATTTAGGGCTGAAAAAGGGAATAGGATAATCCTGTCAGTGTCATTCACAGGTGACCCAAGATACATAAACCATGACTACAAAAAAAATAGAGTACTCTGCATAGAGGTGTAGAACAAATTTTTTTATTTTTGTTTTTATTTTTGTTTTTATTTTTGTTTTTATTTTTGTTAATATCATAATAATAATAATAATAATAAGTGTCTTTTAGTTTATGAATTTATCATCATCATCATTATTATTATTATTATTATTATTATTATTATTATTATAATAAGACACAAATCTTAAATAATATTAAAAATAAAGTCGTGCAACGCACGGGCTTCACACCTAGTTAGCTTTACATAGCTAACTAGTTTTGTACCCCGGCTATGCTCAAGCTGTTTATTAAATTTTAAGATAAATTTTAATTATCTATATGTCAAATTTTAAAACATATTATTGATTCAATAGAAGTAGCATAGTGAGAGCGATTAGAAGAAATCGGTTTGGAGCAGCTTATATTTTCATGTTAATGGCAAGCTAATTGTCCATGCCACATAAGCTTTTAAGCTAATTATATTTTAGCTAATTTGAGCTCCAATGGCTAGCTATTAGCTTGCTCTTTAAATTAATCACACCTCCTTAATTTACGTTTTTTAATTTCATTTTATTTATTCTAATGTTTTATTTTAGCAAGTTTTTTCCAAAGCTAATTTGCTTGACCAACCTAATTGCAATTTGTAGCTCTAAGGTCAAACTAGTAGATATGGATTATTTAATATTTCAAGCAAGTCCCTAGCTACAACCATTGGATTTGCTCTTAGATGATATGTTTAGGATAAGTTGTGATTTTAATATCTTTTAATTGTACTCATGTTTGACCGGTGGTAAGAGTCATTAAAAGAAATCAGTTTAGAGTTGCACCTATTTTCATGTTATTGGATGATATATTCACGATAAGTTGTGTTTAATGTTTTTAATTCTACTCGTGTTTAACAGGCAGGTAGTATGACTGCCTAAATAATAGCTAAGTGGGAGGTTGATATGAATTGGGAATACTTATGTACGACTAATAACCTCAAAAAATTTCAAACTTAGCTGGATCTTGATTTAATTTAATAATATCTCCAACGTCTTTAAAAAAATTATGAAGTACAATATAACAATCGGTTGTGAACTTTATACTATTAGTTGATTTATATAATCTTAAATGGAACTCATTTTAAATTACCTTTTAAAACAAATTTCATCTTATAAAAATACTCCATAACAGACTCATAAGATATTTATTGAAAAATTTGAAAGTTAATATTTATTTTTTACATATCTGTAGACACCTAATTGTGTCTCTCCAAAACCAAAACCCAGTGATGAGTACCTTTCACGTCTTTAATTAACGAGTTAGGTGAAGAGTTGAAGATTCTCGTGAATTTCCCTCTAGCCGTAACCTTTCCTAAAATGTTTTAATCTAAAATTATTCATTTCGTGCCTTTTAGCCCAAAATAATTCATTTTGTGTCCTTAGTTAAAATCATTCATTTCGTGTCCTCTTTATACAAACGTCCAAATCAGTTTATTTTGGTCCATAATCTAGGTCCAATGATTGTGTAGTTAGATGGGGTTTGAAAAAAGCTTTCCAACGATTATATTATAAGTCTAAATCCGAGTTATAACGAAGAAATTATAGCTAAAATACTAAAGTGGGCCCAAACCGAGTCATACCTTGCGATCCAATGATCATGAGGAGGGCCCATTAACCTTAACCTCATTCCTAAATCCATTAGTATATATCGCAAGTTTCTAGAATTCTCTAGAAGATTGTTTTAATTCTTAATTCTATTAGGATTTATTATTGGCTTTTAGAATCTTTTAAAGGTTCTAATTTATCATGTTTTTAAAAAGATAGACTTAGAATTTTATATCGGATAAAATACTTATTTTTTAAATGGATTTAATTCTGATAAAATTAGAATACGTACGGAAACACTGGGCAATGGATATATTGCACTGCGATAGAGCGCAGCTATGAAAGCAGTTTTACTCCGAGTCGGATTATGACTCTTTTTTTTTTTTTTTATCTTTTCCCTCGTCCTACAAATAGAGGTCAAATAACCCTGTTTCCAATCATCAACAAGCTTAATCACCAACAATCATCATCTAATCCTCCCTCTAAGCTAAATCTTACTCTCTCTCTCTCTCTCTCTCTCTCTCTCTCTCTCTCTCTCTCTCTCTCTTCTTGATTTCTAAAATCATCACCAACAATCATCATCTAATCATCATCTATCCTTTGATACTTTTCCAAACAAACACCATACTTCCTTTACGAGACTTGAATACTTCAAGCTCTTCTTGAAGTTGTCTTCGACCTTGACGTGAAAGGTTGATAGTTTTGAGGGTCTAGTCCCAAATCCATATTTCAATTCTTATTTTATTTATTTATTTGATTTAATATTTCTTAAAGTTTACTAAAGTGTGTATTATTTTGATAAAAAGAGGTACGAGGCAATAAAATGAGTAATTTAATTACTCTATTTCTTTAGATTTCATGTTTAGAATATTATCTTAACTCCTAGTATCATGTTAGGATGTTTTTATGATTTCTAGTATCATGTCTAGGATGTCTTCATGCTTTCTAGTATCATGTTTAGTCTAAAACTTTGATCTTTATTATTAGTGACATGCTAGGATTATTTGTTATTAATCCGTTTAATATCATGCCTAGGATCTTGCTAATTATATTATGATGATGATTGTTGTGTCAATTAATTATATGTTGCTTGATTTATTGTTATTGCTTGATCACACCTTTTCTGCAGGTTCAAAGGTGTTTAGGGTAAAAAAGACCCCAACACGTGGACAAATCCAACAGTGACACGTGGCTCAATCAAAGGGCAACACGTGTCTCTATAGAAAGATGACACGTGTAAAACCCTAAAGAGCACCTGAAAAGAGAGTAAAAAGGCCTCTTCACCTCAAGAGGCCCAAATCTCGAGAAAACGCCCCCATTAGAACACGTGCTAGCACCTGATTGCGCCGCCAATCAGAGCACGAAATTTTAGGGCATTAACCCTAAAGAGGTACAATTTCCCACCCCTATAAATACCCCAATCATTTATAATGGGAGTAATTTTTAATAACTGTTTTTAAAATCAACACTATTAAATTTTTAACTTTTGTATATTATATTCATATCAATTATATTGAATGCTAAAGAACAACAAAAATGACAGGAAAAAAATCCTACTAAGAATAATCAACATGTGTTGTTCTTGGCAAATCTTATAGAGTATTGAAATTCTTATCATAAATTATTTAGGGAAATAAAACTTTCTTCTTAAAAAAAGTGACCGAAGCTTTAGTAACAAAGAATTTTACCAAAGCCACCAAATCAAATACATAAAATGAGAAATATCTATAAATTTCATTCAAAAACTAAGCATTGCTACAATAACCAAGTAATACGAAGGGAATTTTATACAACCTTCGTTAACTATTATTTGCAACAAAGGGGGTCTGCGCGGACTCCTAGGCAAAAGTTTTTAAGCATGATTATTGAAAAGTAAGGGCATGTGATTAAGTATTAATCCTAAAAAAAACCAATTAAACAAAAACCCCATAACCACAGAAATTTAGAACCACTAAACCTTAAACCACCACCAAAACCACCGACAACCACCAGAACCACCAACCCACCGAAACCTAGAATACTAAACCACCGACAACCACAGAAACCACCAAACCCACCGAAACCCAGAACAAAAAACCACCACCAAAACCACTGAAACCCTTCGACGAACCACCAAAACCACCCCCACGAACGACCAAAATCACCAACGACCCACTGAATCCCTTCGACTACCACCAGATTCACCCCCACGATCCACCAGATCCAACCACAAACCACCAAAATCACCCCCACTAACCACCAAATCCAACCACGAACCACCAAAATCACCCCCACGAACCACCAAATTCAACCACGAACCACCAAAGACCCAAGAGATCGAGACCCTCGCACCAAGACCCATCCAGATGCACTAACCCACCACCCATAAACCCAGATCCCAAACCCACGAAACCGAGACCATTTTTCCAGATCTGAAATTAAGTGTCTTTCTTCTTCAATTCATGAAAAGTGGTTGAAGGAGGAGAGAGAAAGTTAATGTTGAAGAGGATAAAGATGGAGATATTAGATTATGGAGGAGAGAGAAAGATAATGGAGAAGAGGAAGAAGATGATGGAGGGGAAGATGAATATGGATCATTGGAATGATGATTATTGAAAGATAAAATAAATTAAATTAGATTAGATTAGTTTCTAGGAAAATTTGTAATTATTAATCCCAACTTTCACCCATTTACTTTCATTAATCCCAACTATAAATTATTTTTTAATAATCCCAACTATGGGGGGGGGGTGTATTTTCTTTTATCAAGTCAAATGACCGGTGACTTGTTTAAAAGGTAACTTTTTTATTTTTTTTCTTACATGCCACATGTCGCAAATTTCATTAGTTAAATTTTTTTTTAAAAACAAAAACCAAAAAAAATTAAAAAACCAAACCCACCCACTTTCATCCCACACACCTCCTTCCCTAACACCATCGGAAACCACCATCTCCTTCCCCAACCCCACTGAAAACCACCGCAACCTCACTCCCTTCCCCCCAAAACCACTAGCAGCTTCACCCCCCGTTGCCATCAACCCCCAAGCCACCATTTTCTTCCCTCGTCGCCGAAAACAACCCCCAAGCACCGCAACTCCTCCCAGACGCATCTCCACCCTTCACCCCGATCTCCCTCATCCACTCACAAAATCACTGATTTCCCTCCCTCACTCACAAAAACCGCTGATCTCCCTCCCCCACTCACGAAAACCACCAATCTCCCTCCCCCACTCACGAAAACCCTAACAACATGGTGGGGAAGGGGCGTTGGGTGGTTTTCGTGAGTGGGGGAGGGAGTCGGGGTGGTTTTTTGCGACGCAAGGGTTGGCTACTAGGGCTAGGTGGAGGGGCGACGCTAGAGGTGGGGGTGGGACGTTGGGCCAACGAGGGAGAGACTGGGCGGTGAGGGTGGTGGGTTAGGGTGGCCTAGTGAACGGAGAGGAGAGGATGGAGTTTTTTTTTTTGTTTTTTTTTAATTTTTTCAATTTTTTCAATGTTTGTAATTTTTTATTTTTTTTAAATTTTTTTGGACCATTCAGGGCTTGACACGTGTCAAGTTACCTCTAACAACAAGTCATTGACTTTTATTGACCGGTCATGACCCGATAGAAGTAAATGCCCCCCAAAGTTGGGATTATTCAATAATAATGGAAAGTTGGGATTAATGAAAGTAAATGGGTGAAAGTTAGGATTAATAATTACAAATTTTCCTAGTTTTTAATCAATTATGTTTTAAGTATGTAAATGATGTTATATAGTTTTAAGTAAGGGTGTTTTTGTAATTTCATTAAAAAAGTTCCTAAAAATGGAAAGATTTGGAAATATTGCAAATAATACTTAACACCCATTTTTATATATGTTGCAAATAATAGTTAACGGAGGTAGTAGTTGGATTTGTATGGAAGAAATATGATTGCAAAGTGAAGTAGCGCAACTTATTACATACGAAGTGTTTCTAAGAAGTCTTGACAAAAAATTGTAAAATATATGTCATAATTCATAATTTTTACTTTATTTTATCTGCAAATATATATATCATACTACTTATAAAAGATTTAGTTGAAAATATATGGATGAAATATATATATACTTCGTATATGTTTGCCAAAAAAAAGTAATATAGTATTGTATGCAGGAAGCTAAATATTTTCTTAGAAAACTTGACAAAAAATATTGTGAAAGATGTATCAAATTCTATAGAAGTATTTGTTTCTCCAATTTTTTTTTAAAAACAAACTAAAAATACACCAGGAAATGACATGTGTCATTGCTGGTGTGTCTTTTAGTATATAGTTATTGATTCTAAGAGCATTGAATAACTCCAACTTCTCTTTACTTTCTCACTCAATATTATTTCGTTTTCCGATCACTAACTTGATCGTCGAAGGCGAATATTCCATCAACCAAAATATTCGTTGTGTTGCAGGTAGGGGTGTTAATGAGCCGAGCCTGCTCGTGAACTATTCAGTGCTCGGCTCGGTCAAAGCTCGGCTCGAGTTGGCTCGACTCGAGTTCGAGTTCGGCTCGAGATCTTAACAAGCCAAGCCCAAGCTTTCCTTGGCTCGGCTCGAAAGCTCGTGAACAAGATCGAATTTGTTTTATATATATTAATATTTTATTCTAAGCTAATTAATACCTAAAATAAATTATTAATAAAAAAAATTAAGCTTTGGGGGGTTATTGTCTTATTGGACATTTTCTGTATAGGGCCTTATAATACTTGTAACATCACATGTTTAGAACAAAACACAAAACACAAAACTCCAAAACCCTAACTCCTTTCCTCTTTCGTATCCCTTCTCAATCGCCTTTACTCTCCAGTCTCCACTATGAAAAAGACATCGATCGGAGGCGGCGGTTTACCGACTTGTACCACTTTGAATCCTGTACTAGAACCAATCACCACATGAATTCTAGGAAATTACAAGTGTTCAATTTTAATTACCTGTAATTCTTTTTTCTTTTTTTTTGTTGCAAAAGATAAAGAATTGATATAATTGATAAATCTACAACCTGTAACATGCAAAGTTTGATAATTTTTGGGTGTACGCAAGCAGAAAAAAGGGAAGACTTAATGAAAATGAGCAAGTTTGGTACTTGACTCAATATCTAAAGAATGAGCCTCGAGCCGAGCTTTATTTCTTAGGATCGACGAGCTTTGAGCTCGAGCCGAGCCTAAGATCACCGAAGTCGAGCTCGAGCTTAGCCTAGAGAGGCTCGGTCTCGGCTCGGCTTGTTAACACCCCTAGTTGCAGGTGTCCGCGTCCATCCGGCCGAGTGCGTGACCAGCATTCCGAAGGAATCACAAAATACCCCGAAACATTTGGCGCTGTTTATGGGGATACTCGTCTGTAATGGCTAAAGATGGTCAGACACCCAATACTGGTCCTGATCCTAGTCAAGACGGACACGTAGAGAATCTTTTGCTACAATCAACACCAGTTCTGACCGCTTCATTCCATGGGGCCGAGGATCCTCCGGTGACTATTGGTTCCTTGCAGGCCGCTTTGAGCAAGCTCCGAAAGGAACTTGAAAGTAAGATGCCTTCTTCTTCTAGACATCAATTCAGGAGAGAAGGAGAAGGCGCTCAAAAGAAAACTCAAAGCAAGGCGGCCAATGCTGAAGACGTTAGGAATTCTACATTCCGACGACTTGGAAGGTCGCCAAGGGTGTCATGGACGAATTGGTCCAAGCTCCTTGAGAAAACACAGGTGGTGGGGGGCAGACTAAGCAGCCTCGGTGAGAGGCAAACGAGCCCTCTTGGCGTTGGAAAGATGCGAGAGACTATCTCCGGCACAAGCAGCGGGAGCAGGCAGCCTACTCGGACACCGCCTCCACTCCCACCATGCCGGATGATTTCTCCAACCATAGCCTTTCCAAGCATACCAGCTCAGTCAGGACCAGCAAGAGTCAAGCTCATCGTACTCCAACTCTAATTCCAATAGTTCAGTCGCTTTAGTATCAGATACCCCAGCATTATAATGCAATTTTACCGCCTACTCCCCCTATCTATGGATAGTACGGGCAATATTGGCATAAGGCCAACCGTACGACCAGGCAGCATACCTGGCGGGACAGACCACACAACCTCAGCCTATTGATTGGAAAATGTGCTTGTTGAATCTTGGTGACAAGCCGCCTCCGTTTTCTGAAGAAATTCTTAATTCTTTTCAACTAGCAAAGGTGAAGAGTGTACTCGTGGTTGTGTACGATTGTACGGGCAACCCAGAAGAGCACGTCACCTCGTACAGAAACCTAATGTACTTGAAAAGTGTGGATGATGCCACCTGGTGCAAATGCTTCCCGGTGGTTCAACCAAGAAAAAGCTCAAATCCAGAATCTGCTAGATGAAATGGCCTACCCGGAGTTCCTTCGAGGTTTAAGGCATGATGGTTTTGTAACACCCCCGATTTACTAGCTAAAAATAAACAAGAATTATAGGAGAAATAATGAACGACCTTTGAATAAAATTGCGGAAGCATACACTTAAATCGGAGGTATTACTGCCACACTTGACAGCCTGTCATGTGCTAAGGCTTACAATATCCCAACAATACAACCCAATAAATCTAGGTGAGTTATACACCTTTACAACTTGTTATAAATGACTAATCGAAACACTTGAGCTCCTTTAGCTACGATCACTTGATCAACCTGTTTAGATAAACTTGACTGCTCGCCATTAAGGATAAATTCCAAAATAGATCGTCGCAGGGCCACCATAAGAAAAAGACATGGTCGCAAACACAAATAGCACAACAAAATAACACACACGTTAACAAAAAGCTGAGTAATCACCACATATCAGAGTATAACAGATTGACAATACTAGCTCAATTTAACAATTAATATAATGTAGTTCAAAATTACATTACACATTGATACCTTAAGGGTAAGATAACTTTGTACTCTGAAAAGTAACCATTGTCAAACCCAACCTCGAATAAAAATACAATTCTTTACTCAAATCTCTATCCCATAAGTGTGCCATGCTCTTTGTTCTATACCTAACCTTGGACAAAAGTAATTCGAATAACAAACCAATAAGTATACAATGTTGAATACTCTCAATAACCAGAAAACACCTTGAACCAGACCACATACGGGCCAATTCCCACTGTAGGGGACCATAGAAAAATAAATAATAAAGATTGTACCTCATTCTAAACTCATGATTATCATCCTCTTACCAACATGCCTAGGATTGAGGTATATAACGCCGAGCCTCAAACCAAGAACAAAATAATAATTCTCAACCTTTTGATCTCATACATCGATCAAATAATCATTAACAAACTAATAGATAATATCTTAATAATGGCACAAATTCCCAAATAACATAACAATTCGATTCATAAATATCTCAACTCTTAGGGTAATAATACTAGCACCCAAAATTAATTAATTCTCAACCCAAAATAATACTCTGCGTTAATAACCCAAAACCTCGATAAAACAATACTCCCTATAGCAACAACATTAAAACCCTAGAAATAATCAATCATAAACAATAAAAGTAATACGATACTCATATCCAATCTAATCATATAATACCAATAATCAATCATATACATATACAAACTTGATCACACGAATTACAATTATAAAATTTACGCATAATAATACAAAGTACAATCAATAAACAAATTGTAACCAAACAATTCTAATAATTTAATACAATCACATTATAATCAAGCAACTTCAAAAGATCGATAGTGTGATTACCTTTCGACGAAATACTATCAAACTACTATATCCAAAGCAAGAAATAGATTTACTGACGTCGCAATTCCTCGCCTTCATTATACAAACATATCGTGGGCTTTCTTTACAATTCAATAAATAAGCTAATGGAGATTGGTGAATGAAACAAAACTCAGGAAACAATTTTGGGTTTGGTTGATGAATCCCACGCACACAAGAACAAGAAAACGCCGGCTTCGGCTACTTTACTTTTTTTAAATAATAATAATATTAGAATAACTAAAGAGAATATTAGGGTTTAACATAGTTAATGTACGCAAAAATAGGGTTTTAAACTTTCCGAACTCTAAAATAAAAATATATAAGATTAGGAAAGTTAATTAATAAAAAAAAAAGTACTTTTCATAAAATATATTATATAAAATCAAAAAATTATTCGGGTATTACAGGTTTCATGTTCGACTTGGTAAGGAAAAAGATTTGGACATACGTAAGTGTTCAGCGGGAGGCTTAATCATATATTGAGGCAGCAGATTTCTGTTCGCTAAACAAGTAAGAAGAGCCGACCAAGGGGGCTGAGAAGACGCAATCTACTCAGCAAGACTCGGCCAAAAAAAAGACGGAAGGAAGCAACAAGAGAAAAGAGGTTGGTTGGTGATATGTCTATTTTATATAGTGTTTTGCCCCCGTCCCTTGGTCGTTATTGGTAGTATTTTTGGCTCTTTAGAGCCACTTTTATTACTAATTGTTGTTTTCTAGTATTTTTGTAGTTCTGGTTGAGTTTTGCAAGGAATTGCACGTTTGGAGCATTTTCCTGGGATTATATAAGCAACTACAAGCATTGGAGAAGCACGACCGATATACCAAGGCATTTGGACCGAGTAGCCAATCCCCAAAGAGGAAATTCGGATTGGGCCGAATGATCGGGGCCCAATCGAAGTCCAAAGCTTGCCCAAAGTGGCCTAGAGTGCCCAAAGATGGCCTCGCCTGGCCAAGATGGTCTTGCCCGAAGGCGCGCCCGGCCGGGCGGGGCGGAAGAATATGAGTCGTCCGATCTCGCGCCCGACCGGGCGCGAGAGAAGATTTAATGAAGAAAAGGCGCGCCCGATCAGGCGGTGTGGCGCCCGGCCGGGCGCGTGTTTTGGAAGATAATTAAGCTCGATTTAGTTCGTCTAAGTTTAGGATTTTTCGAGTTTAATATAAATATGTCTCTGTTAATTGTTTTTAGCACTTCTTATCTTAGACTTTCTCTCTCTACTTAGTTTATTTTCTCTCTCTTAATTTCTCTCTACAACTGTACACTTATTCTTAATTCAATCCATTATTCTCCCTTAACTTTGGTAACAATTTCTTCTCTATTCTTTTTAGCAACTTAATTTCTTTATTATATCATGACTTGTTTAATTGCTTTGTTTAGTTTAGATTTAATTATCCGTGAGTAGTTCCATAAATAATATGAAGGGGTATTTTATACTTGTTAATTGTCAATGCTTGGTTAATTTCCTATTGGTTGATTTAATGCTATGCAACTAGATTTTCGCAGGTCTTTTATGTATGAGTTTAGCACTATTGATTCGAGATTCGAGAGATGAGAATTGATGTTTAGGCTTAGTTTCAATAGGCAGACTAATTTATAAATGGTTAAGTCGAGATTCGGGAGATGAGATTTAATACCGGTAGATTAACTCTGTGATTGTAATACGTAGCGAAAGCCCTTTATGATCTTGTTAATTGATGCATTGATGATTGATTATTATGTTTTACCCTGAAATATTATTTATTGGTGAACCTATGCCCTAGGTCTTTTATTTATTGATTTCTTTCTCTTTACCCTTAACCTCCGTAGTTTAGTTTCCTTTTAATAATAATAATTTGTTACTTAATAATTTAGATTGCTTTAATTAATTAGGAATGGAAAGACTTGTTTCCTTGTGGATTCGACCCTACTTCCCTATCTGCATTAATTAGAGGATTTAGGAATTACTTTTGATTGGGTGATACGACTAACCCTGTCAAAATTTGGCGCCGTTGCCGGGGAAACGATTTTATTTTTATTTCTAGTTGTTATTAAAGTCTAGATTATTTTTTTTATTTTCTATTTTTTTTATGAGTTGAAAATATCCATGCCACTACAAGAATTATATAATCTTTATGCGGCACCTAACTACTGTTCTTGACGTCTTTGTCATGAAAATCCTGAATGCCCTTACAGTGAGTTTTTCGTACGTGCTCCTGATGATTTTAGATTCTTTCCATATACATATGATCACATTCGGAAACGATAAGTTGCTAATGAAAGTTATTGGAAGGCTCTTGATGAAAAAGTCTATGGACACTATAATAATACGAATATTATTGAGGATGAAGAACCATCGGTTATAGAATTTGTGGTTGAAAAATCATTGGTTGACGAATCAGTGATTGAAAAATCATTAGTTGTAGAGACGGTGGTTGAAAATTCCTTTGTTGATGATGAGGTTATTTGTGAGGGTAAAATTTCCAAGTCATTATTAGATGATAAAGACAATGACTACCTCCATGTTCGTTCTATTAATTCTAAATTTTTAGCGGAAGAAGTAGAAGGTTGTGGTGTATTTTAATCTCTCTCTTTTGATTTTTCCTTTTACCTTGAGTTCTCTTTATGTGCTCCTAACGTTTTCTTTGTAGGGATTAATGTGCTTATTTTTAAGCCCTATCTAGTGCTTAATGAAATGTTTGTAGGAGCGTTTGATAAATTACTCAAGGCATTGAATTCTTCCGATTGAGAAAAGGAATATGGTCGTGCGGGACCTAGATAAACCAGGGCTTTGCGGGAGGCAACCCATATTTTCTTGTTTTTCTTAAAGTTTAGTCTTCTTTCTTTGTTATATCTTGTGAGAGGAGAGAATTTAATGAGTTTTATGAGTTTTTGTACAGGTTCGAAGGAAAAGAGTTGATCAATTTTGAAGAAAAGAGAAGGAAATACTCATACTCCGAATGCTGTAGCGCGCCCGACAGGGTGAAGTTCCGCCTGACCGGGCGGGAGAGCTGAGTTGAAAAATCCCTAATTTTCGTCCGATCGGGCGATCTTCCGCCTGACCGGGCGCGAGAATTGACGTATACGGTGATTTTTATCGCCCGACCAGGCGGAGTGGCGCTCGACCGGGCGCGAGAATTGACGTATACAATGATTTTTATCGCCCGACTGGGCGCGAGAGTGAAGAAATTTTAAGAGAATGCATCGCCCGAACGGGCGCGAGCTCGGCCGCCCCCTTTTTTCTTTTCTCATTTCTTTCCTCCATTGATTCTCTCTCTAAAAACTCACTTTTCTCTAAGATCTCTCCTCCATTTCTTACCCATATTCAAAAATTTTTACATAACCCTACTCCTCTCTTCATCCTCTACATTTCTATACCAAAAATTTTCAATTCCAAACAAGTTTTTCCCAAACCCATATTTGCTAATGGCATCAAAGAGGGCAAGATCACTACTTGGGAGGAGTTCTAGTTCGAGCCAACAATATGATCCGGAGTTGCAACTTCTGGAGTGGCCAACCATTCGAATTGCTACCCTTGAGCAAAAGGAACGGCTCGAAAAGCTCTATGAGTGTGAGGTAGTGCAGGTTGTAGCGGTGGAGGTTTTGGCTCCATGGATGAGGATGATGAGGATTAGCCGTACTGGGCTAGTTTCCGAGCCAATGAGGACATTGTCTGATCTTGGCTTGGGGGAGATTTTTGGATTTTGGTATCTTTTTCTCTTATTTTTGGTGTGTTTTAGTATAGATTTTCTGCTTTCTAGTGTAGTTTTATTGCTTTCAATAAAATAGAAAAAAATACAAAAATACGTTTCAATGAATTGTAAATCATGCTTCCCTGTGCCCTATACTTTAAAATTGTTTTGATTCTTGGTATATGATGATGAGCACCGTGGATAGGTTAGCCATGATTTGATATTTGATTGCTTAGATGCCTTAACATGCGTCAATTTTGTCCAACTACTTGTGAATATAGTGCTTCACTAGTTGATTTGGTAAGGAATTGTGTGTTAGTTCCTGGTATGTCAATGAAGTTGAGTATTGGTTTTTAACTTTGAGTAATGTTTGTATGACTCAATAATATGCACTTTGTGGAGGACGAAGGCGTTCATTCTTTTAGGTGGCCTTTAGACGATATTAGTTACATTTGTTCCCTTCTTGCTACCCATGTTGTTGCTTGTGCCCTTTTATTGTTTATTTAACCACATTACAAGCCTATTTAGCCCCATTGGTAGCTAGTCCTAAGCTTGTCTTTGGGGAGCTTTTAGTTAGTGAGGTGAGGGAGTTGTAGTGTGCACATTATTTGCACAATGGGAATATAAGGAGAGTAATTTGTTCTTTGATTTTGTGAATTGGAAAAAAAAAGAAAAGATATTCAAAGTTGAAAAATTCCAATGTGAGATAAAAAAGAATAGAAAAGTAAAAGAAAAAAAATTGTTTCAATGTTCAAGTGTTCTAATTAAAGGTTGCTCAAGGAAAAAAAATTCAAGTTCAAGTTTGAAAAAAATTGTTTAAGGTTTGTTTGTTCACTCATGTTCTATAATATTATATTTTTGTGAGTGAAATTGTAAGTGTTGGATTATTTGATATGTTTGGAGTTATATTTGGTGAATTTTTGGTGGAGTCGAGTTATGTTGGAGATGATATGGTCATTATTTATTTTTGACTTTGGTTTTATTTTTAGGATTTGGCTCCCTTAAGCAATGGCTTTACTCTCACATTTTCCCAAATATTTCTTACCCTTTACCCTAGCCTTACATTACAAGCTTTAAAGACCTTCCGACCTTTGTGCATAGAGTTGTGTGAATGTGAAATTAGTTGTTTATCAATGCAAAGAATGATTTAACATATTCCGAGTTGACTATTTAGGTTGAGTGCATGTTTTCTTAAACATACGAGAGTGTGAGTTGGGAGGGCATTGTTCACATATAAAGGGGTTGGGATGGAGAGCGATTGAGTACATCTTTTACTAGCCACATAAATGAGAGTTGAGTGTGTGAGCACTAGTCTTGAATTTTATATGCTCTTGTGGTTTGCTCTACTTGACAATTGTTAGGGAGGATGAGTGATTGGATGGACGAGATGGGTTGATGTTGAAACATGTTTGTTAGATTTGCCTTGAATTGGTTGTTCTTGATTTTGACTTATTGGGGTGAGGCATGTTTTATGTATTCATTGATGAGCTCTTTGCTTAGGGACAAGCAAAGGTTTGGCTTGGGGGAGTTTGATATGTCTATTTTATATAGTGTTTTGCCCCCGTCCCTTGGTCATTATTGGTAGTGTTTTTGGCTCTTTAGAGCCACTTTTATTACTAATTGTTGTTTTCTAGTGTTTTTGTAGTTTTGGTTGAGTTTTGTAGGGAATTGCACGTTTGGAGCATTTTCCCGGGATTATATAAAGCAACTACAAGCATTGGAGAAGCACGACCGATATACCAAGGCATTTGGACTGAGTAGCCAAGCTCCAAAGAGGAAATCCGGATTGGGCCGAATGATCGGGGCCCAATCAAAGTCCAAAGCTTGCCCAAAGTGGCCTAGAGTGCCTAAGATGGCCTCGCCCGGCCAAGATGGTCTCGGAAGGCGCGCCCGGCCGGGCGGGGCGGAAGAATATGAGTCGCCCGATCTCGCGCCCAACCGGGCGCGAGAGAAGATTTAATGAAGAAAAGGCGCGCCCGGCCGAGCGGTGTGGCGCCCGGCCGGGCGCGTGTTTTTGGAAGATAATTAAGCTCGATTTAGTTCGTCTAAGTTTAAGATTTTTCGAGTTTAATATAAATATGTCTTTGTTAATTGTTTTTAGCACTTCTTCTCTTAGACTTTCTCTCTCTACTTAGTTTATTTTCTCTCTCTTAATTTCTCTCTACAACTTTACACTTGTTCTTAATTCAATCCATTATTCTCCCTTAACTTTGGTAACAATTTCTTCTCTATTCTTTTTAGCAATTTAATTTCTTTATTCTATCATGACTTGTTTAATTGCTTTGTTTAATTTAGATTTAATTATGCGTGAGTAGTTCCATAAATAATATGAAGGGGTAATTTATACTTGTTAATTGTCAATGCTTGGTTAATTTCCTATTGATTGATTTAATGCTATGCAACTAGATTTGCGCAGGTCTTTTATGTATGAGTTTAGCAATATTGATTCTAGATTCGAGAGATGAGAATTGATGTTTAGGCTTAGTTTCAATAGGCAGACTAATTTATAAATGGTTAAGTCGAGATTCGAGAGATGAGATTTAATACCGGTAGATTAACTTTGTGATTGTAATACGTAGCGAAGCCCTTTATGATCTGGTTAATTGATACATTGATGATTGATTATTATGTTTTACCCTGAAATATTATTAATTGGTGAACCTATGCCCTAGGTCTTTTATTCATTGATTTCTTTCTCTTTACCCTTAACCTCCGTAGTTTAGTTTCCTTTTAATAATAATAATTTGTTACTTAATAATTTAGATTGCTTTAATTAATTAGGAATTGAAAGACTTGTTTCCCTGTGGATTCGACCCTACTTCCCTATCTGCATTAGTTAGAGGATTTAGGAATTACTTTTGATTGGGTGATACGACTATACCCTATCAGTTGGCCGACTCCCAGCAAACAAAATCAAAGATAGCGAAGACGTACGAGCCTCAATATGAGTACAACAAAGATTTTTATTCAATTTTGATGGAAAACAAAGATAAGTTTGAGAAGCCTCAGCCCTTGAGAGGGTCGGCCTAGTGTAGAAACAAGAACAAGTATTGTACCACAAGGATGTGGGGCATGACACGAACGACTGCAACAATCTAAAGAGGTTGCTTGATAAGCTGGTTGGGATGGGTATTCTTAAATCGTTTGTTTTGAAGTTCAAATACACATACTCTCGGACAGACAACAAATTCGAGAAGAAGAAAAGCAAAGAAAAAGATGATGATGGAAACAATACTAATTCAGGGTTCGTGGTCGTTTTATCAAGAGGCTTTGCTGCTGGCGGCCCAACCATGAAAGGAATCAAGAAATATGCTTGGAAGTTTGAGAATGTGAGGCACACTAAAGGGGTGAAAGTCGAGCTCTTTCCAAAAGTGATGGTTTGTGAAGCAAACTGAGGCGAGATCAAAGCCCCTCACAATGATCACATGGTGTTCATTTTGAAAGTCGCCAACTTGAAGGCAACCGTGTAATGATAGACACGGACAACTCATCCGACATCATTAGTTTGGGTTGCCTAAAAAAATTTTAATTTTCCAGAGGATGCCCTTAAGGATATCTCCCACCCGTTGGTTGGGTTTGGAGGGATATCATTCACCCGGTTGAACGGATTGATTTGCTCGTCCGATTTAGGCAGAGAGGAAAGAAAAGGGACATGATCGTTTGCTTCCTAGTAGATAAAGAGCTTACGGGCTACAATGTTATCATCAGCCGTCCAAGTCTTACATCAAAGGCCGTAGTCCCTCAGTTGATGCTGATATTTGAGCGGTCGGACAGGAAGATAGTCTCTATTCAAGGAAACCAAAAAATGGCTAAGGAATGTAATCAATTGGTCGTGAAACTAATTCCACGCGAACAGGGAAAGTTTTTCTAGAAAAAGTCCAAAGAAGGGTCACTCCAAACATACTAGGTCGGCCAGAAGTGCATTTTAAAAAGAGCAAGCATATAACCTATTGATCGTCAGCCGGCCAGAAGAATTGAGGCCACAACCGGCCGGCGATCAGACAGAAATAGTGCTTGACCCTGACCAACTTGAACGGATGGTCAAAGTGGGCACTATGGCCATAGGCTTGATTGTGGATGACTTAATAAACTTGTTGAAAGAATTCAGAGTTGTGTTTGCTTTGGAGTTCATAAGATGTCGGGCATTAATCCAGACATGGCCGTTCATAAGCTGGATGTGAATCCAACTATGAAACCTGTTCGACAGAAATAGAGAAATCATGGAGAAGAAAGGAATCAGGTGACTGCAACTGAAGTCAAAAAGTTGCTGGACGCCGGTTTCATTCAGCAATGTTACTACCCTAATTGGGTAGCTAACGTTGTCCTTGTGAAGAAGCCGAATGGAACTTGAAAAAATGTGTGTGGATTATACTGACCTCAAAAAGTAATGTCCTAAGGAAAGCTTTCCCTTGCATAAAATCGACCGACTGGTTAATTCAACGGTCGGGCATGCATGCCTAGATGAGTTTGATGGACGCCTACTTCGGATTCCTCTAGATCCCTCTATGGGAAAAAATCAAGAGAAACAGTGTTTGTGACCAAATAAGGGCTATATTGCTACAAAGGTATGCCATTCGGCCTAAAGAATACCCCTGTTACATTTCAGCGATTGGTGTATACGGTCTTCAGAGATCTTATCAGCTGGAGCATGGAAGCTTTTATTGATGATATGATTGTTAAGCCAAAGCAATTGGCCGACCACCTGAAGGACCTCCGTGAAACATTTGTCGAACTCAGGCGGCATAAGATGATGTTAAATCTAAAGAAGGGTGTGTTTGGTGTTGAGTCCGGCAAGTTTCTCGGATTTTTAATTGATTAGCGCGTCATTAAGGCTAACCCTGAGAAGATCCAGGTGGTCTTAGACATGAAATTTCCCAGAACCATAAAAGAAGTTCAAAGGCTAATCGATTGTTTAGCCGCACTCGGACAATTTCTTTCTAGATCAGGGGATAAATGCCATTATTTTTTCCAAACTATAAAAGAAAGCTATGTTCGAGTGGACATAAAAGGTTGAGGAGGCATTCGTACAGTTGAAAAATAATTTGCATACCCTTTCTCGGCTTGTCAGTCCCCTCAAATATGAGAAGCTGAACATGTATCTTGCAATTTCTGATAATTCCTTAAGTGTCGTCCTACTTGTTGAAAGGGACGACCAGCAGATTCCTATGTATTTCATAAGCCATGTCTTGCACAATGTCGATATTAGGTATCCACCCATTGAAAAGTTAGGCTTGGCATTGTTCATGTCATTAAAGAAGCTAAGGCCATACTTTCTTGCTCACTCAATTATGGTCTACAAGGACCAACAGTTGAAGAGGTTGTTCACAACATTAGAGGCCAGTGGCCAAATGCTTAAATGGGCCTTAAAGTTGACATGTTTTGATATCATATTCGAACCCAGAAAAACAATGAAGGGTCAAGCCTTCACAGATTTCTTGGCTGAAATGACATGACCTGACTTACAACCGGTACGGGATTAGATTTGGAAACTTTTTTGTGAATGTAAGTGCAACAACGATCGGATGTGGCGCTGGTATTATTTTTCAATCTCTAGAGGGAGACAAGTTTGAATATGCATTGAGATTTAAGTTTCAAGCCTCTAACAATGAGGCCGAGTATGAAGCCCTCTTAGCCGGCCTTAGAATGTGTAGCACGGCCGGGGCAACAAGGATTGATGCTAGTTCGTACTCCTAGCTGATAGTTAGCCAAGTGAATGGTGACTATGAGGCTAGGGAGTCGGCTATGATGAAGTGCCTTCATGTGGTGAAGGATGAGGCCGAGAGCCTAGAACACTTCACGTTACAACAAGTCCCCCGGTCCGAGAATTATGAAGCGGACACCCTCTTCAAGCTAGCCTCCTCGGCATCATGTGATACTCCAAGATCTGTATTTTGAATTGGTAAGTCAAAGAAAAGAGGAGTATTGATGCCGAGCCAGTGCAAATCATTGACATGACTTCTACATGGATGGACGGAACTATATCCTATCTTAAAGATGGAATTCTTCCGGACGACCCAAAAGAGAGTTGGCTTATGAAGAGAAGGGCGGCCTGGTTTGAAATGAAAGAAGGGGAGTTGTTCAAAGAATCCTTTGTGAAACCATACTTGAAGCGCATTACGCCAGAGAGGGGGCATGATGTGCTGGACGACCTTCATCAAGGGCAGTGCGGATCGCACATAGGCGGATGAGCCTTAGCTGAGAAAGCTACACACTTGGGGTGTTAGTGGCCGAGCATGACAACAGACGCCATGTAAATGATGAATAAATGTGACAAGTGCCAGAGATTTGCAACCCTCAATCATCACTTGGAAAACAACTTGTCGGCCATAAGTAGTCCACTTCCTTTTGCAAAATGGGGCATGGGCATCTTGGGGTTGTATACTCCTGCATCCGGATAGAGGCGTTATGTGTTAGTAGTTGTAGACTACTTCACAAAGTGTGTTGAAACTGAGGCCGTCTGAGGAATCTGATGGACAGACGTGTATATATCATTCATTTCGGTGTGCCGCAATCATTGGTGTTTGATAATGGATCGCAATTTTAAACCCGCCAACTCAAAAATTTGGCTGAGTGACCAAGGCATAACACACTGTTTTGCCTCGGTCGGACGTCCAAAGGCTAATGGCTAAGTTGAAGCATACAACAAGTTGAACTCCAATGGTATCAAGCGTAAGCTTGAAAGAACAGGCGGCCTATGGACAAATGAGTTGGCCATTGTGTTATGGTCTATTCGTACTACAGCAAAAAGTTCAACAAGGGAAACTTTATTATTTCTGGTTTATGGTGCTGAGGCCGTGCTCCCAATAGAGATATACAAACCCACTCTCCGAGTGATGCCATATGATGAATTGGACAATTGGGAGGCCATGAAGGCCGCCCTAGACTTCCTCCGGAAGCTAGGGACAATGTAGCGCTTAGACACGAAATCTATCGTCTAAGGATGAAAAGGACATATAACCGCAAAGTGTCTAAGCGGCCAGTGAAGTTAGGAGACTTGGTACTGAGAAAAATGGAAGCGATAAGCTGGCGCCAATGAAGATGGAAAGTTAATTACCCCAAACTAGGAAGTGCCTTACCGAATTAAAGAAGAAGTACGAGATGGTACCTACCGTTGTAACACCCCAATAATTCTCCCTTTTCCAAACCACTTAATTTAAATAAAATAGTGGAGAACCATTGACATGTTACCGCCACGTGTTAAAACGTTAAGGCTATATCAAAGTATCGCAGCGGAAAATCAAACTTAAGTCTTTAAAATAACATAGTTCAGAAAACAAATAAGTCAAAGCTTACAAACTGGAACCATAAAGGCCCTTATTTAAAACCAAACCAATAATCAAAATCCAAAACATAACTGAAATAGTAAAACATAAATAAGTTCAACAAAGAACGAATACTCTCAATCACACCAATCCCTTGACAATGCGTATGTCAAATCCCGAACTTCACATCATCAATCTAACCTGTGCAATACTGCTCCCCAATAATACAAGTGTAATAATTGGATCATCACAGGGTCATTGAAAGGCGAAGGCCATGACCAAAAGAAACACACACAAAAGCACGCAATCAGCAAAGCTGAGTACATACAAGCTACAACACACAAAACCTAGCATGCTCAACTAATTAAAATAAATAAACATACAACACGAATTCATTGATCAAGACTCCACACTTAGATAATTCAGTTGACTCAACATACTTACTAACAAATTCCAAATACTTGACTCTTTATATTTAATTTAATTAATTTAATTTGGAGTAAGCAATAGACGAGGTTGTCCAACCCACCAAATCATTTTGGTCCCAAATGACCATTTAAAATAAAAGTTTAGCGCGATGCAAGAATGGGCGCGACTCCATTCTCACAAAGTTAGTCTAGGATCCCATCTAACTTTCATTATAGAATAAAAATGTAAATACCAAAAGAGAAGAGGACATGTTGATCAAACAAGCCTCGGAAAGCCACAGGCTACCACCGTGTACCCAAACCCATAATTGTCAATACTCTAGAAGTGCACACTTTCTAGAGTTTTATTGCTCATCCATGTTTCACTTTACGTGATTACAAATTTAATTAATAGTCGACTCAATCAAGTAGACCATACATAACAATCATACATCAATTCACTTTTAATATTATTTAGGACAATGGCGATCACATCACAAATTGACCTTTAATTCCTTTAAATTCCAAATTATCGAAAATTGTTGAACATAGTCAACCCACCTAGCCATTACGGCTTAATCCACTTTTACTCAACATACTAACAAGTCATGCTTGAGTAATAATAAAATAATAATAACCTTGTGGAATAATTAATAAATTCATTCCACTTAAACCATTCAATTCCAATCCTTCAATAATCCAAATGTGGTTATCAAACCAAACCAATAAAAATATGCTTGTATAAACATTCCATACAAACAATTAATCCAATATAATTTAACATGCTTGCATCCATAATTCCATACGAACATAATTAATTCACTAAAACATGTCTCATAAACATAAGCACATGAATTAATTAAATATATAACCAAACAATTTCCATCCAAGTGTTATCTAAACATGAAACTAAGTTCTTTTCCTTTGGTACCTAAACATGACACTACTTACAACGAAGTAGACATGTACGTACCTCGTGTAAACAATCCTTTGTGCCACTTTTAATCAATTAAAAGTCTCCTAGGGAATAATCACTTCCTAGAAAACAACCAACAACAATAAATTAATACTTAACCAAATTTCCAGCAATATAATTAGATTAAAAACTCCTTAAAACTTCCTTTAAAACATGTTTTTATGCTTAATTAATCATTAGAAATCCAATAGGAACAAAAGCCCCAATTTAATTGATCAAAAGAACCCTAAAATCCCAATTTCAATAAATTGAAACCCTAGGTTTTAAAATTATTAAATCTGAAAATTTATATCATAATTATAATCTGAAATTGTTAATTTAAAACATCAAAAACATGATTTTGATACTAAATAAACTAATTTCAAACAATAAAATCAAACCCAAAACAATTTATTAATTTTAAGCAAAAATACAAAGAAGCACTACTAGAATTAAGGTTGTTTCCGACGGAAAAAATCCCTCGAAAACACCCTGATTTCCGTCGGTAATAGCGTTTCCGACGGAATTCCGTCGGAAAGTGGCGTCGTAAAAGGGTTGGTAGGAAATTCGACCTTTTCCAACGGAAATTCCGTCGGAAACGCTGTTCCGACGGAAATTGCGACGGAAATTTCCGTCGTTGGAGGTTTTCCAGGCCCAGAAAAATCCGTCGGAAATTTCCGACGGAATTGCAATTCCGTCACAAATTATCGCCGGAAATTCCGTCGGAAAATCCTATAAAAAAAAATAAAAAAAAAGCTGCACCACCCCATACCACCACCGTAACACCACGACCTCCACCGCAACAAATAAAACTATAAAATACTCCTCAAATATTCCCCACAACCACCACCTACCCCACCACCACCTCACGGCCTCACCTCCCCCTTAATGTCCACCAGTCCGCACCTCTCCACCAGCCCAAACCCGACACCACTACCACCGTTCACCACAAAAACAGAAATCGCAAATAAAATTAACCAAAAAAAGAAAATTAACCACCACAACATATAGATCTAAAGTTAACAACCAAAACAAAGTCGAAACAAGTAGATCGAACATATCGAATTTCAGTAAAAAGAAAAATAAAATTAACCACAAAAATTAAAAGGAATCAAATAAATATACAATTATCCTCAAAAATTTATAAACTAATATTACAATTACTTGAAAAGTTAACCATAATCAGAAATTTATTAAAAAATACAACTAGATCTACAATCTAAACTAACGTAAAACAAGATCTATAATACTTGAGCGGTTGACGATTCTCGCGACGGTGGTTGTGCAGTTGGTGTTGTTGCGCGTTGCCGGTGTTATTGTGGTCGTCGACTCGCCGTTGTTGTTGCACGGTTGTTAGGTGTCGATTGTTGTTGGTAGTTGGTAATGGCGGTGGTGTTAGGAGAGAAGAAACAGGCGGACATAGAAGGGGAAAGAAGAGGGCGAACAGAGAAGAGGAAAAAAGGAGAAGAAAAGAGAAGAGGAAAGAAGGAGAAGGAAGGAGAAGAGGCGGATCAGAGATTCAGAGGGAAGAAGGAGAGGAGAGAGAAAGAGAAGAGAGGAAGGAGAGGACAGAGAAGATCGAGAGAATGGAGAGGAAGGAGAATGAAGAGGAGAGAGAAGGAGAGGACAGAGAAGAGAGAATAGGAAAGAAAGAGAAAGTGAGAAGGGGGGAAAAGAAGCGGCGTTAGGGACTTAGGGTTTTCAATAAAAGGTTTTTATTTTTAAATTATATTCCGTCGTAAAATCCGTCGGAAATTTCCGACGGAATTTTATCCGTCGGTAAAGGTATTTTCCGACGGAAAAATCCGTCGGAAAGTACATATTTACCTACGGATTTTTATTCCGTCGGAAATTTCCGACGGATTTCCGACGGAATAGTTTAATTCGTCGGAAATATCCGACGGAATAAAAATCCGTCGGAAATTTAGACATTTGCGACGGAATTTTGTGTCCGTCGGAACCAGTTTGTCGTTATTTGCCTGTTTTCTAGTAGTGAAGACAAAGGAGGAGGAAAGGGGGGCAGCTACGGCAGGGCCACGGCTGGCTGGTGGTCGCCGGCGTCAGGTGGCCGGCGGTGGTGAGGCGGCAGCTAGGGGCGGCAGCAGCTAGGGGCGGCAGCCACAAGGAGGAAAAAAGAAAAAGAAAAGAAAGAAAAAGGAAAAAAATAAAGAAATAAAATAAAGAGGAGAGAAAGTAAGACTAACCTTTTGTGTGGGGAAAATTTTGGGGATGTATGGGGTATTTATAGGAAAGAGAACTCTAAGGTAAGTAGGAGTATTGGGCCTCATAAAAAAAAATAATGGGCCAAGTAAGTAAAGTGGGCTAAGCTTTATTTATTTGGGCATGAATTATAGAATTAAGGTTCATAAAAAGTTCTTTGTAATAAAATCGTTTATCATCCCAAAATAATTTGAAACTTTTGAAATTAAATCCCGCAAAAATAAAAATAATTATTATAAATAAAATATAATTTCATTTATAATATATTTAAAAATACGGGGGATTACAATCTACCCCTCTTAAAAGAAGTTTCGTCCCGAAACTTGGCACAAAATCCCTTAAATTGCAAAACTTTTGCATAAAGCCATTTCAAAAATTTCAAAATTTATGTTGCTGGAATTCCAATTGTGTCATAATATCGACACTAATACCTTATCACCATCCCAATTTACGCACTTCACTAGATATGTAAACAACAAAATAGCTATGAAAATCATAAAACACCACAAAATAGCATGAAATAGGGCAAAAAGCGCGAAATTATACGCATTCTACCCCCCTTAAAGAACAAGAGTTACGCCCTCGTAACTCACCTCATTAAATAACTCAGGGTATTTCTTCCTCATATCATCCTCGGCCTCCCAAGTAGCCTCCTCATACTCTTGGTTTGACCAAAGAACTTTCACAATTTTCACATCCTTATTGCGTGTACTACGCACCTTATGATCCAAAATTTTCACAGGCTTTTCCTCATAGGTTAAAGTCTCATCCAATTGAATCGATTCAGGTTGTAACACATGCTTAGAATCAGGAACATACTTTTTCAATTGAGAGATATGAAACACATCATGCATTTTCTCAAATTCCATGGGTAATGCCAATTTGTAAGCAACCTTGCCTACACGTTCCAAAATTTCATAAGGACCTACATACTTGGCACTCAATTTGCCCTTCTTTCCAAATCTCATCACTCCTTTTGTAGGTGAGACCTTCAGAAAGACTTTATCACCCACATTGAACTCATCATCTCGCCTTTTCAAATCGGCATAACTTTTCTGTCTATCTTGTGCAGCCTGGATTCTTGAACGAATCAACTTCACCTTATTCACCATTTCTTCAATATACTTTGTACCTAGAAAAAGGTTCTCACTGTAGTCATTCCAACATACAGGACTTCTACACTTTCGACCATATAATGCTTCGAAAGGTGCCATGCCAATGCTAGCATGGTAGCTATTGTTGTAAGAAAACTCAATCAAATCCAAATGATCTTCCCAAGTACCTTGAAAATCCAAGGCACACGCCCTTAACATATCCTCCATGGTTTGATTGGTCCTTTCAGTCTATCCATCCGTTGCTGGGTGGAACGCAGTACTCATTTTCAGTGTTGTTCCCAAGTTTGTTTGAACCTTTTGCCAAAATTTAGACAAGAACCTTGAATCTCAGTCGGATATAATGTCCTTAGGCACTCCGTGTAGTCGAACTACATTCTTCACATAAACCTTTGGCAATTGTTTCTTCTTCCAAGTTTCTTTTATTGGAATAAATATCGCAGACTTTGTAAGTCGATCTACAATCACCCAAATAGTGTCATTGCCACTTTTGGTTCTAGGCAATCCTGTGACAAAATACAAGGAATCTCTAGAGGTTGAACCTTTCCCATAGGTCTCTTGTGATCAATCTTGACCTTTTGACAAGTCAAGCATTTACTCACAAACTCAGCTACTTCTCTCTTCATGTTTGGCCACCAATATAACATTTTCAAGTCCTTGTACAACTTATCCCCTCCTGGGTGCACAGAATATGGAGTATTTTGGCTTTCTTCCATGATTTTTCTCTTTAAATCCTCACCCTTTTCTGGTATACATCATCTTATTTTGTAACTCAAACTTTCATCATCATGGATCTTGAAATCTACATTCTTTCCTTGGCTCATTTTCTCCTTAATCAATTGGATTCCTTCATCACCTTTCTGACTCTCTTTAATTTCATCCAACAATGAACTCCCAAGTGAAAGAGCACTCAACCTTGCTTCTGCTTCACCATAGTTCACAACCTCCAAGTTCAAACGCTTCATATCTTCACATAACTCATCAGGCACGATTAAAGCATTCACACCATGACTTGATTTCCTACTCAAGGCATTTGCAGCAACATTTGCTTTCCCTTCATGGTACTGTATGTTCACGTTATAGTCATTGAACAATTCCAACCAACGCCTTTGTCTCATATTGAGGTTCGTCTGAGTGAAGATATACTTGAGACTCTTGTGATCCGTAAAGATCTTACACTTTACTCCAAACAAATAATGTCTCCAAATCTTCAACGCAAACACTACAGCCGCAAGCTCAAGATCATGTGTAGGGTAATTAACTTCATGAGATTTGAGTTGGCGAGAAGCATAAGCTATCACCTTCCCGTTTTGTTGCAACACACACCCTAATCCATTCTTTGAAGCATCACTATATACTTCAAATCCATCACTTCCATCAGGTAAGGCTAAAACAGGTGCGGTGGTTAAACGCTTTTTAAGAGCTTGAAAGGCTTGTTCACACTTCTCATCCCATTCAAACTTACTTTCCTTCTTCATCAGGGTAGTTAAGGGTCTAGCAATCTTCGAAAAATCCTTCACAAACCTTCTATAATAGCCAGCTAGCCCCAAGAAACTCCTTATGTCAGACACATTCTTAGGCGTAGGCCATTAACTCACTGCTTGAACCTTTGCTGGATCCACAGAAACACCATCTTTAGACACATAATGTCCCAAAAATGCAACCTTCTCTAACCAGAACTCGCACTTCAAAAACTTAGCATACAACTTATTGTCTCTAAGAGTTCTCAGCACAGTCCTCAAATGCTCCTTATGTTCTTCTTCACTTTTCGAGTATACCAAAATATCATCAATAAAAACAACCACAAACTTATCCAAATACTCATGGAATACTCGATTCATCAAATCCATAAAGATTGCAGGTGCATTGGTCAACCCAAATGGCATAACTGTAAACTCATAGTGCCCATATCTAGTCCTAAAAGCAGTCTTAGGAATATCCTTATCAGCAACTCTTAGTTGATGGTACCCCGAACGTAAATCAATCTTGGAAAACACACTAGCTCCCTTCAATTGATCAAACAAATCATTGATCCTGGGCAGTGGGTACTTATTCTTTATTGTCACATTATTCAACTCCCTGTAATCAATGCACCACCTCATGCTCCCATCTTTCTTCTTCACAAACAAAACAGGTGCTCCCCAAGGAGACGCACTTGGCCTAATATACCCTTTATCCAACAATTCTTGCAGCTGCACTTTCAACTCTCCCATCTCAGCAGGTGCCATTCTATATGGTGCCTTAGAAATTGGTGCCGTACCAGGAACCAAATCTATTGTAAACTCCAATTCCCTCTTTGGTGGCATTCCAGAAATCTCTTCAGGAAATACATCCAAAAACTCATTCACAATTGGCACATCTTCCATACTCACCTTATTACTCTTTTTCAAGTCTTGCACACAACAAAAGAACAAAGGATGCCTCTTACTCACAAGTTTCGACAACTTCATTGCAGAAATAATCCCAATACCTTTTGGTTTCCCAAAACGTCTGTAAGATACAATCTTTCCAAAAGGACTCTTCAAATAAACCTTCTGTATCTCACAATCAATCTTAGCTTTATAAGTGGCCAACCAATCAATTCCCAAAATAACATCAAGGTCACACAATTCAAATTCTATAAGATCAGATGGAAAATCAGTCTCTCCAATCCTCAAAGATAAACCCTTATGCATCTTAGTGCACCTCACAACTTCACCAGTAGGTAACCTAATAGGCAAGTTAATCGGGTTCGGTTCAACTAGTCCTAATTGTTTCACAACAGAACTAGAAATAAAAGAATAGGTTGCTCCAGAATCAAACAAAGCTTTAACAGAAATAGAATGAATAGAAAAGTTACCAGTGACAACATCAGAAGACCTTTCAGCTTCATTCTTGCTCATCACAGACAAACAACCTGGAGTGGCATTCTTTCCTTGATTCCCGGAGTTGTTGTTGCCAACATTTCCATTCTTTGCATTCCCATTTTGACCATTCGAATTCCCTCCTTGATTGCTTGTTGGAGTAAACTAGTTCCCATTTCCTTGTTGCTTCAGTTTGGAGAAACACTCAAACTCCCTATGACCCTTCTTGTTACAGAACCTACACACAACCAAGTTCCCATCACAATCCTTTCCAAGATGATCCTTGCCACATCTCTTGCAGTTGTAATGCCTTTCAGCTTGGCCATTAGGTCTAGAAGATCCTCCATTGTTCTGAACATTTCTATTCGGGAAATTCTCGTTCCTTGGCTTCTTGAAGTTACCTTGGTTACTCGAATTTCCAAAATCCTCACGTTTTTCTCCAACACTTCCACTTCCACTCTCAGGCGTACTCCTGACATTCAGACTGTATAGGTGCGCTGCTCTCCCATAGACCTTATCAAGAGTCTTAAATGTCTTTCTAGCCAAGTCCTTCTGTAACTGCTTAGTTAAACCTTGCTCAAATCTTTGAGCCTTCAACTCCTCAGTAGGCACTACTTCAGGAGCAAACCTCGACAAATTCATAAACTTGTTATAGTACTCAGTAATCGACATGTTGTTCATTTGCAGATTGATGAACTCTTGAGCCTTTTGTTTCCTTAAGAATGGTGGATAAAACTTCTCCCTAAGTTTGGTTTTGAAAGTCTCCCAACCAAAATTAGCTTCAGCACGAAGCACATCTCCATTATCCCTCCACCAAATATCTGTCTCTTCCTTCAAATACATGGCAGCTTGATCCACTCTTATATTCACAGGGCAATTCAAAGCAGCAAAGATCTTATCAAACTCCCTAACCCAATTCTCCAAAAAAGTTGGGTCTCCACCTCCCTTAAAGTACGGTGGTTTGACCTGAGCAAGCTTCTTAAACATTTCACCCACAGGATCAGGATTATCATTGCGGTTTTGGTTCAAGTTCTCAGCTAGAAGCCTAATAGCATCAGCTAAAGCATCTTTGTTAGCCATCCTTCTTCTCTTCCTGGAAGTATAACGCACTCTTAGGCCAACCTCGTCACAGAAGAACTCAACTTGCATAACACATCACATTCAGAAAATATATTAAGGTAGAAAGGTGGGCAAGGCCACACGATCGCCCCTAATAAGTCACTTTTAAAGGAAATGATTATTAAATATTAACCATTCCTACGCACAAGAAAAATAATTCCCTTGATTCAATCCCCTCCAAAACCCAAGCATTAAGCAAACAATATAATTAATGAAATATATATTATTAGTCACATAATTACATGCTTCACATAATAATTATTTACACATATCACATAGCACAAATCATCACATATAATTCCATATTACATGCTTTAAACCTTAAACATGATACTAGATGATTATGATCAAGTAGCACCTTTAAATAAAACATACACAATTAAATAACTTGCACAATATATCACTTCATATATACAATAATAAAAAGACAAAAGAATTAATTACAATGCATATAGAAAATAATCTCTCCTATACGCCCTTTTTAAAGCTACCCAAATCTCACCGATAACATAAAACAAGCAAAGAAGTTAGAAAAAAAAATAAATAGTTAAATTCATTTTATTTCAAAATAACTAAATAATTCGAAAATAAATAAAACAAATAAAATACTTTTTTTTTTTTTGAAATTCCGAATTAAACATTTAAAATAATTTTTTTTATTTTTTTGAAAATTTAAATTAACTTTAATAATGTAGTTAAATCAAACTCATTAGATTTAAAACGTTAGGCGCCTAAAAACTTTAAAATTGGCTTTAGTGGTAATAAAAATCTAACCAAAGCTCCCAGATACCACTTTGTAACACCCCAATAATTCTCCCTTTTCCAAACCACTTAATTTAAATAAAATAGTGGAGAACCATTGACATGTTACCGCCACGTGTTAAAACGTTAAGGCTATATCAAAGTATCGCAGCGGAAAATCAAACTTAAGTCTTTAAAATAACATAGTTCAGAAAACAAATAAGTCAAAGCTTACAAACTGGAACCATAAAGGCCCTTATTTAAAACCAAACCAATAATCAAAATCCAAAACATAACTGAAATAGTAAAACATAAATAAGTTCAACACAAAGAACGAATACTCTCAATCACACCAATCCCTTGACAATGCGTATGTCAAATCCCGAACTTCACATCATCAATCTAACCTGTGCAATACTGCTCCCCAATAATACAAGTGTAATAATTGGATCATCACAGGGTCATTGAAAGGCGAAGGCCATGACCAAAAGAAACACACACAAAAGCACGCAATCAGCAAAGCTGAGTACATACAAGCTACAACACACAAAACCTAGCATGCTCAACTAATTAAAATAAATAAACATACAACACAAATTCATTGATCAAGACTCCACACTTAGATAATTCAGTTGACTCAACATACTTACTAACAAATTCCAAATACTTGACTCTTTATATTTAATTTAATTAATTTAATTTGGAGTAAGCAATAGACGAGGTTGTCCAACCCACCAAATCATTTTGGTCCCAAATGACCATTTAAAATAAAAGTTTAGCGCGATGCAAGAATGGGCGCGACTCCATTCTCACAAAGTTAGTCTAGGATCCCATCTAACTTTCATTATAGAATAAAAATGTAAATACCAAAAGAGAAGAGGACATGTTGATCAAACAAGCCTCGGAAAGCCACAGGCTACCACCGTGTACCCAAACCCATAATTGTCAATACTCTAGAAGTGCACACTTTCTAGAGTTTTATTGCTCATCCATGTTTAACTTTACGTGATTACAAATTTAATTAATAGTCGACTCAATCAAGTAGACCATACATAACAATCATACATCAATTCACTTTTAATATTATTTAGGACAATGGCGATCACATCACAAATTGACCTTTAATTCCTTTAAATTCCAAATTATCGAAAATTGTTGAACATAGTCAACCCACCTAGCCATTACGGCTTAATCCACTTTTACTCAACATACTAACAAGTCATGCTTGAGTAATAATAAAATAATAATAACCTTGTGGAATAATTAATAAATTCATTCCACTTAAACCATTCAATTCCAATCCTTCAATAATCCAAATGTGGTTATCAAACCAAACCATTAAAAATATGCTTGTATCAACATTCCATACAAACAATTAATCCAATATAATTTAACATGCTTGCATCCATAATTCCATACAAACATAATTAATTCACTAAAACATGTCTCATAAACATAAGCACATGAATTAATTAAATATATAACCAAACAATTTCCATCCAAGTGTTATCTAAACATGAAACTAAGTTCTTTTCCTTTGGTACCTAAACATGACACTACTTACAACGAAGTAGACTGACAAGGGAATAAACGCGTCGTCAATTGTCTATCCCTAGATCAAATACAATTTAAACAACCTAAACAAACCTAATACGAGTATAAGGCAAGCATAGGGGTCGAACCACAGAGAACGGTTAAACACCACCAAATGTTATCAACAATTAAGCTAGTCCGGAATAGGAGATAAATAAACTAAAGTCTAAATATGCTAAAACAAGAAATAAAACATTAAGGGAAATGGTTTAGGTATAGCATTCACTTGAACATAAACAAAAGCATAGAAGTTGAATTAATTATGAACTAAACATGCTCAAACATCGAAATAAAAGATCCAATCTAGCCGCCTTCCGGGGTCAATTGGCTTCTCCTAACATAGCCTCTATGCTTCCACATTAGAACCATATACTAGGAGGTACTATCAAATAACAATCGATAATAATGAACCTTAACTAAGTCAACTTCCGTTCCTTGTTAGCAAAGATTCACCTTTAATCAATCAACAATGTGCACTTGCAAGAAGACTAAAGAATATCAAGCATATAAAGACTTTAATCACAAATAAATCAACTCTAAACCTAGAACATGCTCAAAATCCAACTACACCACAACCATCCCCTTAATGGGGAAATTACTCACTAATCATGATAATAACAAGATTAATTAACAAATAACCAAGAATCAACATGATTAACAAGTAATACCAACAACTAAAACAATAATAAAAATAAAGCAATAAAAATAGAGGAGAGAGAGTTAGAGATTCTCATTGATTGAAGATGTAAATCTATAGAAAAGATGATCAATTTCTTCTTCAAAACCCAAGTTCAACAATGGTGAAACCCTCACTTTCTCTCTCTAAACTACCCTAATCCTAAGTAAACCTAGAGAGAGAAGCTCTCCTAAAACTAATTAGAGAGTAGAATAATGGATAAAATGTTCACCTTCTAATTACCCCAAAAATGGGTATTTATACTAAGCTAAGAAAAGAAAAGAAAAGAATGAGAAATAAAATAAAAAGAGGAAAATAAAAATAAAGAAAGGAAGGAAATTAAAAGAAATTAAAATAATAAAACCCACAAATCCCACCCAAAATCGACAGACCCCCAAACTCTCTCCTCTTCCAAAATTTGGCTGCTTTGAACATACATCGCCACCATCTCTCCATCATCTCGTGGCTGCTCTTCACCATCCAGCTTCACGTAACCATCATCAACGGCTCAAATCAGCATCATCATCATCTAGCATCAAATCTTGGCCCTCCGATTCTTATTAAAAATCACGTGAAACGCTCGTGATTGACCCACAATTGCGCGCCCGCACAGACATCGCACAGAAGCCGCGCAATTGCTACTGCCTCCAATCTGTTTTGTAAACTCCAATTGCGTGCGCCTTCTGACAGGGGTGCGCGGCCGCGAGTAGCTGGGTAGCTCCTTGCTGCAATTTGTGTGTTGTCGGTGTGATTGGAGATGCGAATTGGTGGTGGCTGTTGGAGATTGATGGTGGTTTCGGTGGCTGCGTGAGGTGGTAAATGCGGGCAGCAGGGGCTGCGTGAGGTGGTTGTTGTTGTTGGGGTTGTGGGGTGGAGTTGCGTGGTGGTTTTGTGGCGGTGGTTGGTGCTGGTGTGTGTGGTGTTGCTGCTGATGCGAAGGGTGGACGGAGGAGGTTAATTGGTGTGGGTTTTGGTGGTTTGCGTGAGGTTGTAATTTGTGGCTGCTTGGGAAACAGGGGAAGAGTAGGGGAGTTTGGTGCTGTGGGTGATTGTGAGGGTGGCAGCAGGTGCGTGGTTATTGTTGGTGTTGTGTTCGTTGTTGTTGCTGTAGGGGGATAACTGGTGGTGCTACTTGGGGTGGTGTAGGATAGTGAAGGGTGTGGTGGAGGATAAGGTGAAAGCATGCTTGTGGCGTTTGACTCAACTTGGAACCCGAACTCATTTGACATAAAACCCGAACCCCTACACACAAAATCGAAGGAAGGAATTGGGAAAAAGGATAAGAATAAAATAAGATGAAAATAAATAAAGGACGCAATAAAATAAAAGCAAGACAAATAAAATAAATAAAATAGGAATAAATAAAATAAAATAGGAGAATAGACTAAAACTAATAAAATAAAGAAAATAAACTAAAACACACCAAAATTACCAAAATACACTAGAAACTTTATTAAAGAGAAAACAAGAGAATAAAAGGAAAAATAAGGGAAAATAAACACGAAAATGACTCTAATACTACTCCCTAGGAGTGACATAAATGTCACTTATCAAATTCCCCCAAGCTAAACCTTTGCTCGTTCTCGAGCAAAGCTAAGGCAAAAGAGAACAAGATGGAATTATTGAAAGCAAAAGAAACAAAATAGAAACAAGGAGAAAGAATGTACACTAACTCACTGTCGTAGGAATCACGGTTGTTTTTAGCTACAACAAGCCCTTAAAACCCCAAAGTCGCCTATGAGGACGAGTGAGGTCTCGTGAGGGTTTCCCAAGAGCTTAACCCACAACTCTTGACAAAAACCAAGGCAAGGCAACAAAAGGAAAAGGAAAAGAAACACAAAGAGAAAAAGCAAACACAAGCTCATATATGGACAAGAGATAGGGACAAGTACTAATGAATGCAAACCTTTCTAAACGGACAAATGTATGCACGTTCCAAGATGTCAATGGTTGATTGAAACATAACACATGCTAAGCATAGAGAACTACTTAGGATTCAATCCACCCTAGCCCCAACCAATCGGGCCACGTTCTCTCCACTAGCTTCAAATCAACCCTTAAGCTAGCTTCTCAAGATTCCACGAAGGAATCGGAAAAAGATAAAGAAATGAAAAACTTTGAGAAGGTAATCCCGACGTCTCAACTATGCATACTCTTTCCATAGGTTTGAAGTCTATCTCCCTCCACCGTTCTTTTGACCTAACCCACTAGAGTCTAAGGGTCTTTTTATTGGTGTTAACGTAAGGCTAAGGGTTAAGGCGGGGTAAAAATTTGAAATTTGGTGAAATTTCCTAAGTGAAGCAAAAAGTGCGGCCGACACTCAAAAATAACTCAAGAATTCACTAAATATCAAGAAAAGATACCACTAATGCCATTCCCCAAAGCTTATTCAACACAAACACACAATATTCCCCCCAAGCTTGAGCAAAGCATTGTCCTCAATGCTTAAACTAAGGAAGAAAATGAAACCAACTAAAATATTTTTGTTATTTTGCTTTTTTTTTCAATTTTTTTTCTTTTCTTTTTTTTTTAATTAACTTTATTTATTGTCCTTGCCTTTTTTAAATTATGGACGGCTTTTTTCTTGAAACTTCATTTGATTTTCATGAATTGCATCATTCATCACAAGCTCAACTTTAACCAAATCTCAAAGTGCTTCTTGTTTATGATCAACAACTCAAAACTTCAAACCTCACATGCCAATGCTTCACTAACTATAAGGGTTGGTTAAAATAGGCCATTAGGTTTGTAATGTGGTTTAAATAAGAGCGGGAAACATAAGGCTCAAATTGGTTAGCAAGTAGGTTTATGCAAAATAGAAAATCAAATTTGTAACAAAATAAAAAGAAGATAAAGAAAAATGAGAAAGAAGTGCCCTTTTCCTCCCCTAGAGTGCTTCGGTCACGATCTTGGGAGCTATAAGTCAAAACAAGGATCAAGACATGCATAGCTAAGGATCCAAATGTGCCACACAACAAAGTGATGAAGGCTAGAACAATGTTACCTCACACGGGATTATAACTAAGAAAATACCAACCAAGGGTGCCAAATCCACTATAGAGAGCAACACCATCTTACCACATACCCGTGAACTAAGGCTTCATGGTGCCCTAAAAGTTCTTAACCCGGCTACCTTAGCATGTAATATCCTAGAGTCAACAAATGACACTCTCAAATCGTGCACACATTAACCACTTAGGAAGAAAGGCATTAAAGAGTAAACAAATCCAAAAGATATAATTTCCAAAATAAGTACAAACAAAACACATTTTGCTAAACTTGCCTTGAAGTAAACAAAAATATTTTTGGATTTTCCAAAAGCGTTAAAAACATGGAAATGCATATACTCAAGTGCATGACATGTATGAATCAACATCCCACCAAACATGATAGAATACCCTCCCCCAAGCTTGAATGAAACCAAGCTCTCAAATCATAAACGATGAAACCAAGGAGGGGAAAACAAGGAAAAATTAATCCAACATTACCAACAAATGATCTTCAAGTCACAATAAGTAAGAGAGAGAGGGAAAAGAAGGATATTACCGGATATGGGATAAATGCAAAATCACACAAAAACTCGAAATAACCTCATATGAGCCACAATCTCTACAAATAAGGCTTGAATTCCACATGATATGTAAGTTGAGGCGCATTTCCTTGATTCTTGATCATCACCAATGCGCAAGAGTATATCAAGTTGTGTACCTAGCAAGGAACACAAACACGTCCATGAGAGAAAATCTAATCTAAAAAGAAAAGAAAATGAAAGCAATAAAACACGGGTTACTTCCCGCAAAGGCTTGCTTAACGTCCAAGCATGACTAATCTAGTAAATAACCCGACAAAGAACGCAAAAGCTTGTCATATGCACCGGCAAACATATCGAGAAATAGAGCATATGCGATGCTCATATGACAAGCAAACATAAAGTACAAGGAGACTTTATGCTTGATAGAAGGGGGAAAAGAAAAAGTAAAAGAATCAAAAGAAAAATCAATAAAATAAGAAGAAAAAGAAAGATAGGGAGGCAAACACTCCTCACAAAAATCTTTTTGGTTGGCATTATAACTCTTTTCCTCATCAACAATGAAAGAGTTGGGGGCTTCGGAAGCATGAATAGGAAAAGGATTCCTAAGCGGTTCTTTGAGAAAAGAAGGGAGGAACATAGGATAGTAGGGGATATGGTTAAACCTTTGGGAGAAAGATGTATGAGAAAGGGGAAAAGGGGTAGCTACTCCCTCACCACAAGGTCTCACATCACTAATGAGGGCATGGAAATCAATCATGGAATCCTCAAATGAAGAACCCTCACGATCTACATCTCCCTCAAGCTCAAAAACTCCAAATGATTCAACCTCAACCTCCTCTTCACCATCTTGAACAACATCTCCCATACCTTTCTCAAGGCCTACCATCTCAAATCCAAGAGTGAATGGGGGCAAATTTCTCTCAAACTCATCTCTTTCTAATGAAGCCTCATCAATGAACTCACTCATAAGGTTATGGGCTACCGTTTGAAACTCAAGAAATATTTGTGCCATAATCTCAATTGAGTCCAAATCATCATGGATAGACGAGTCAAAAGCTTTCTCATTGGAATCATCTAGGGAACTATGGGACACACCTTTAGAATTCATGCAAAAATCGGATGCAATATGAGAAAGAACATGCACTTCATCATCATTAGAATGTACCTCATTACGTTGAGCTATAGAGGGAGGGGAGTTGAAATCATGCATTACATGGTCACTATGGGGAGCATCAAGCACATCATGGGAATTCATATTAGACAAATCATGACAATTAGCATCAACATTAAAAGCATGAGAATCCCGAACATAAGTCTCATGATTGGCCCTCTCCCAATCATAATTATCCCTAGCTAACCATGAATAGAAATCCCAAGCTTTATCCGAAGACATAGTTTCAAGATCACCATTTAGCATATTATCAACCACTCCTCTAAAATGCTCATTTAATCCCAAATTAATGATTTCACAATAATCACCCTTGGTAAAACCCTTAACACCATCCAAGAAATCCTCAAGTCTATTAAAATACACCCAAAACGGTTCATTAACAAATTGAGGAATAGAAATATAAGCCATTTTTCAAATAAAGCAACACAAATAAAAACCAACAAATAGAAAGATAAATATACACAATGGACTAGTCTCAATAAGATAACACAATGGTAATGGAAGCCGTTCCCCGGCAACGGCGCCAATTTGACAAGGGAATAAACGCGTCGTCAATTGTCTACCCCTAGATCAAATACAATTTATACAACCTAAACAAACCTAATACGAGTATAAGGCAAGCATAGGGGTCGAACCACAGAGAACGGTTAAACACCACCAAATGTTATCAACAATTAAGCTAGTCCGGAATAGGAGATAAATAAACTAAAGTCTAAATATGCTAAAACAAGAAATAAAACATTAAGGGAAATGGTTTAGGTATAGCATTCACTTGAACATAAACAAAAGCATAGAAGTTGAATTAATTATGAACTAAACATGCTCAAACATCGAAATAAAAGATCCAATCTAGCCGCCTTCCGGGGTCAATTGGCTTCTCCTAACATAGCCCCTATGCTTCCACATTAGAACCATATACTAGGAGGTACTATCAAATAACAATCGATAATAATGAACCTTAACTAAGTCAACTTCCGTTCCTTGTTAGCAAAGATTCACCTTTAATCAATCAACAATGTGCACTTGCAAGAAGACTAAAGAATATCAAGCATATAAAGACTTTAATCACAAATAAATCAACTCTAAACCTAGAACATGCTCAAAATCCAACTACACCACAACCATCCCCTTAATGGGGAAATTACTCACTAATCATGATAATAACAAGATTAATTAACAAATAACCAAGAATCAACATGATTAACAAGTAATACCAACAACTAAAACAATAATAAAAATAAAGCAATAAAAATAGAGGAGAGAGAGTTAGAGATTCTCATTGATTGAAGATGTAAATCTATAGAAAAGATGATCAATTTCTTCTTCAAAACCCAAGTTCAACAATGGTGAAACCCTCACTTTCTCTCTCTAAACTACCTTAATCCTAAGTAAACCTAGAGAGAGAAGCTCTCCTAAAACTAATTAGAGAGTAGAATAATGGATAAAATGTTCACCTTCTAATTACCCCAAAAATGGGTATTTATACTAAGCTAAGAAAAGAAAAGAAAAGAATGAGAAATAAAATAAAAAGAGGAAAATAAAAATAAAGAAAGGAAGGAAATTAAAAGAAATTAAAATAATAAAACCCACAAATCCCACCCAAAATCGACAGACCCCCAAACTCTCTCCTCTTCGAAATTTGGCTGCTCTGAACATACATCGCCACCATCTCTCCATCATCTCGTGGCTGCTCTTCACCATCCAGCTTCACATAACCATCATCAACGGCTCAAATCAGCATCATCATCATCTAGCATCAAATCTTGGCCCTCCGATTCTCATTAAAAATCACGTGAAAAGCTCGTGATTGACCCACAATTGCGCGCCCGCACAGACATCGCACAGAAGCCGCGCAATTGCTACTACCTCCAATCTGTTTTGTAAACTCCAATTGCATGCGCCTTCTGACAGGGGTGCGCGGCCGCGAGTAGCTGGGTAGCTCCTTGCTGCAATTTGTGTGTTGTCGGTGTGATTGGAGATGCGAATTGGTGGTGGCTGTTGGAGATTGATGGTGGTTTCGGTGGCTGCGTGAGGTGGTAAATGCGGGCAGCAGGGGCTGCGTGAGGTGGTTGTTGTTGTTGGGGTTGTGGGGTGGAGTTGCGTGGTGGTTTTGTGGCGGTGGTTGGTGCTGGTGTGTGTGGTGTTGCTGCTGATGCGAAGGGTGGACGGAGGAGGTTAATTGGTGTGGGTTTTGGTGGTTTGCGTGAGGTTGTAATTGGTGGCTGCTTGGGAAACAGGGGAAGAGCAGGGGAGTTTGGTGCTGTGGGTGATTGTGAGGGTGGCAGCAGGTGCGTGGCTATTGTTGGTGTTGTGTTCGTTGTTGTTGCTGTAGGGGGATAACTGGTGGTGCTACTTGGGGTGGTGTAGGATAGTGAAGGGTGTGGTGGAGGATAAGGTGAAAGCATGCTTGTGGCGTTTGACTCAACTTGGAACCCGAACTCACTTGACATAAAACCCGAACCCCTACACACAAAACCGAAGGAAGGAATTGGGAAAAGGATAAGAATAAAATAAGATGAAAATAAATAAAGGACGCAATAAAATAAAACCAAGACAAATAGACTAAAACTAATAAAATAAAGAAAATAAACTAAAACACACCAAAATTACCAAAATACACTAGAAACTTTATTAAAGAGAAAACAAGAGAATAAAAGGAAAAATAAGGGAAAATAAACACGAAAATGACTCTAATACTACTCCCTAGGAGTGACATAAATGTCACTTATCATAGACATGTACGTACCTCGTGTAAACAATCCTTTGTGCCACTTTTAATCAATTAAAAGTCTCCTAGGGAATAATCACTTCCTAGAAAACAACCAACAATAATGAATTAATACTTAACCTAATTTCCAGCAATATAATTAGATTAAAAACTCCTAAAAACTTCCTTTAAAACATGTTTTTATGCTTAATTAATCATTAGAAATCCAATAGGAACAAAAGCCCCAATTTAATTGATCAAAAGAACCCTAAAATCCCAATTTCAATAAATTAGAACCCTAGGTTTTAAAATTATAAAATCTGAAAATTTATAACATAATTATAATCTGAAATTGTTAATTTAAAACATCAAAAACTTGATTTTGATACTAAATAAACTAATTTCAAACAATAAAATGAAACCCAAAACAATTTATTAATTTTAAGCAAAAATACAAAGAAGACAAAGGAGGAGGAAAGGGGGGCAGCCACGGCAGGGCCACGGCTGGCTGGTGGTCCCTGGCGTCAGGTGGCCGGCGGCAGCAGCTAGGGGCGGCAGCAGCTAGGGGCGGCAGCCACAAGGAGGGAAAAAGAAAAAGAAAAGAAAGAAAAAGGAAAAAAATAAAGAAATAAAATAAAGAGGAGAGAAAGTAAGACTAACCTTTTGTGTGGGGAAAATTTTGGGGATGTATGGGGTATTTATAGGAAAGAGAACTCTAGGGTAAGTAGGAGTATTGGGCCTCATAAAAAAAATATTGGGCCAAGTAAGTAAAGTGGGCTAAGCTTTATTTATTTGGGCATGAATTATAGAATTAAGGTTCATAAAAAGTTCTTTGTAATAACATCGTTTATCATCCCAAAATAATTTGAAACTTTTGAAATTAAATCCCGCAAAAATAAAAATAATTATTATAAATAAAATATAATTTCATTTATAATATATTTAAAAATACGGGGGATTACAACCGTGTTGATGCCTTAGACGGCTGTCCTATTCCTCGTACTTGAAATACGGACAATTTGAAAAAAATATCATGTTTCAATTTTGTACTTAGCTAAAAAGTTGTATATACAACTAAGTCTAGACGAATGAACCATGTAATTAAAGTCGTACGACCACAACAATGTAATTTTGACAATATTAATGAAAAAGTCTCAAGCATTGTTACTAAATTCTTGTAATTTATCTTGTACGATTATTAAAGCAGAAATGATGCTTTAAAGAAAATCAAAGTTGCTTGCAACATAATAACTCGGCCTCTAAGAGTGGCATGATCAAGCGGCCGACTAAGATGCTTAGCAAGGGCATCCCTAATTAAGAAACTCGGCCAACAAGGCTAAAAAGCTAATCGTTCGATCCGGCCTTAGAATGGTTGGATGAAAAAATAAAAAACAAGAAGCCCAAAAATTGCCTAAGGTATTTCTACCCTAAAAGGGGCAAGGGCATGGCCAGGCGTCCGAGCCCAGCCAACACTTAGAAATAGTCAAGTTGAAAAATTACTTGAAATTTTATGAGTGCATCCGAGAGATAGTATCAAAAGACGACTCAGCACAAGCCAATAAAACAGCTGTCTAATTAAAGTTGATTCGGCACTTGCCTAGTCCAAGGGAAATCATTGTTATAATTTGATTAACTTATTAGTCCTCATACCCTTCAAGGTATAAAATCTACTAAGTTAATCAAACCTCTTAGAATATGGACTAGACAAATGCCGAATAAAGGGGCATACCCCCAGTGAAAAGTATGAAAAATAACTATTCGTACGAAAAGGCATAAAGCATGAAAAAATTGCTTTAAATTGTTAAGTGTAAAAGGCAAACGAAAAATGCATAACTCAAAGCCGCTTAAAATAGGCGAGGAAATCAAAGTATATTACATGGCTGCTCAAAACCGGCGGCCAGAAGTGAAATTGTTCAAAAACAAAAAAAATAAAAGCCAAGTACTGAAAGCTTTAAAAAAACAGCTATTGGTGGACCAAAGCTCTTCACTTAGCCGAGTTTCCATCCTTAGCAGGCTTCTCCTCGCCGACTTCTCGTAGCCGTTTGCAGCATCGGCCGACTTGTTCTCACTAGTCAGCTCCAACTCCTCCTTCTCCTCAACATCATCTTCCTCCTTGCCTTTAGAGTCGGAAAACGTCACGACAAGTTGGGGAGAGGGCTGGCCAGCAGCCTTGGCCTCTTCCTTGAGGCAGATATAGTTGAGGCGTTTGGTGAAGAGTTCCTCAAAATAGGTCGCTCGCCCTTCCTCAACCATCAACTTGAACGCCTCAAAGAAGTGGCTCTTCAGTCCCCTCAATCTTGTGTTCAATACAAACGACCTCCATTGGATTAGGCAGCCGAGGAGCCTTTAATTTTTCGGACAAATCCGCAATGGACTTGTAAATTCTCAATCTCAAGTTTGAAGGAGTCCACTTGGCATAAGGCTGCCTAAAGAGCTTGTTGGGACAAGGATAATTCCTCCTTTAGTTTCTTACCGGCTTTAAAGCCCTTCTTCCACTGACCAACGTTTGCATTTGCCTCATCCCGCTCCTGCTAGAGAGCCTGCCTAGCCAGTTCATCCCTTTCAAGAGCTTGGCCCAACTTGGCGATGTCCTTTTTCTGCCGGGCAGCCTTGTCGAATAGAGCCTTGAGGGTCATCTCATAATGAATCTTTTGCAGGCAAATAGTTTCCGTACTCTCATCATTCATATGAGTAATTTGGGCCCAAGCCTTATGCATCTTCTCATTCTCCTTGTCCTTCCACTTTAGGAAGGCACTGAGTCTAAGGTAGAGCTGCATTCAGACGGAGAAAAGTTAGCAAAAATAAAGTAAGAAAAATATGCTAAGTATAGAAATCGATGAGGCTGAGTAAAGTAAAAAAAGGTTACCTCGGCACTACAGTTGATCATGGGGCCAAGGAAGCCGTCATTTATTCCGCGAAACTTGTCCCGCTGCTCTTTGGGGACGACCCGTTGCATGGCCTCCCTAATTGCCTTCCGGTCGGCGCCCGTAAGCAACTGGTCGGGTAATTTCTTGTTCATCTCCTCGGCAATGTTTGTACACGGCAAAGAAAAGTGTAAGAGTGAACAAGAATGTTCATAAAAACACAAGTCAAGAGTTAAGTGAAAGTTTAACGCACCGTCCGAGAAAGATGCACGTGTTAAAAGAATGAAGGAAGGAGGGGACAAAAGTTCATCCCCTTCCTCTTCATTGCCACTGAGCTGATCCTCGTCCGACTAAAAGACAACTTTCTGCCACTCAGATTTTTCAATTACCTTGACATTCGAAGTCGAGGTTGAGCCGGTCGGTTTTGCTGGGGACGACTTACCCCTATAGTCCGCATGAACAAACTCTTCGTGGACTGATATGTCTATTTTATATAATGTTTTACCCCCGTCCCTTGGTCGTAATTGGTAGTGTTTTTGGCTCTTTAGAGCCACTTTTATTACTAATTTGTATTTTCTAGTGTTTTCGTAGTTTTGGTTGAGTTTTGTAGGGAATTGCACATTTAGAGTATTTTTCCGGGATTATTTAGAGCAACTACAAGCATTGGAGGAGCACGAACACCTTTCGTAGCCCAAGATCGGTTGGAGTCATCAACCGGTGATTAAGGGCTCGATGTAGGAGAAGTCGAGGCATTGGACCAAGTTTTAAAGCCCCAAAGAGGAAATCCAAATTGGGCTAAAGAATTGAAGCCCAATCATTAGTCCAAAGAAGTGCCCAAGAGCCTCGCTCGATCAGGTAGCCCGGAGGCGCGCCCGACCGGGCGCGAGAGAAGTCTCATGAAATAAAAAGGCGCGCCCGATCGGGCGGTGCCTATGGCCCGATCGGGTGAGTGCCTAGATTATGAAGACGAAGAAAAAGGCGCGCCCGATCGGGCGGCCATTCGCCCGATCGGGCGTGTGCTTCTGGAGGATGTTTTAGCGTCAGTTTATTTTGTTTAAGTTTAGGATTCTCTAGCTTAGTATAAATACGTTTTTGTTAAGCTAGTTTAGGGTCTTCTTTTCGACCACTCTCTCTCTTACTCTCTCTCTACTCTTTCTCTCTCTAACTTTTCTCTCTCTCTCCTCTTAAACTCTTAGTATTATTTTCTCCCTTGTTTCTCTCTCTACAACTCACTTTGGTAACAATTTCTTCCCTATTCTATTTTGTAATTTAATTTCCTTACTCTATCATGACTTGTTTAATTGCTTTGTTTAGTTTAGTTTTAATTATGTGCGAGTAGTTTAATTCTAGGGTTTATGGGGATCCATAATTAATATGAAGGGATATTTTGTTATTATTGATTATTGATATTGCATGATAATTTCTTGTTGAATTGTTTTAATGCTCTACAACTAGATTATGAATCGAGCTGATGTGATTTACCTGTAGAAGTTTAGCAATATTGAATTGATGAATCGAGCAGATGTTAATTTGATATTAAAGACTATTTTCAATAAGAACCTAGATCTAATAAATTGCGAGAGCCTGTTAGATCTATGTTGATTAATAAATTGCGAGAGCCTGTTAATCATGTTATATGTGCAATATTAATTATTGATTGTTATGCTTTATCGCGGAATATTAATTATTGGTGAACCTGTGACCCTAGGCCTTCTTATTATTGATTTTCCCCCTAAACTTGTTCTCCGTAGTTTAATTCCTTTTTACAACAACAATTGGTTACTTTAATAATTTAGATTATAATTAATTAATTAGGAATAGAAAGACCAGTTTCCCTGTGGATTCGACCCTACTTCCCTATCTACTTTAGTTAGAGGACTTAGGTAACACTTTTGATTAGGTGATACGATTTTAGCCTGTCAAAATTTGGCGCCGTTGCCGGGGAAACGGTTTTATTTTTATTTCTAATTATTATTAGAGTCTAGATTATTTTATTTTTTATTTTTTTTATGAGTTGAAAATATCCATGATTACGCCAATACAAGAATTGTATAATTTTTATGCAGCACCTGACTAATGTTGTTGTCAATATCCTCTTTGTCATGAAAATCCTGAATGCCCTTATAGTGAGTTTTTCGTGCGTGCCCCTGATGACTTTAGAGTCTTTCCATATACATATGATCATATTCGGAAACGATTAGTTGCTAATGAAAGTTATTGGAAGGCTCTTGATGAAAAAGTCTATGAACACTATAATAATACGAATGTTATTGAGGATGAAGAACCATCGGTTATAGAATATGTGGTTGAAAAATCATTGGTTGACAAATCAGTGATTGAAAAATCATTAGTTGTAGAAATGGTGGTTGAAAATTCCTTTGTTGATGATGGGGTTATTTGTGAGGGTAAAATTTTCAAGTCATTATTGGATGATAAAGACAATGACTACCTCCATGTTCGTTCTATTAAATCTAAATTTTTAGCGGAGGAAGTAGAAGGTTGTGGTGTATTTTCATCTCTCTCTTTTGATTTTTCATTCTACCTTGAGTTCTCTTTATGTGCTCCTAACCTTTTCTTTGTAGGGATTAATGTGCTTGCAATTAAGCCCTATCTAGTGCCTAATGAAATGTTTGCAGGAGCATTTGATAGGTTACTCAAGGCGTTGAATTCCTCCGATTGAGAGGAGGAAAATGGTCGAGCGGGACCTTGATAAATTAGCGCTTTGCGGGAGGCAACCCGTATTTTATTGCTTTTTAGTGTAGTCTTTTCCTATTTTTGTGTGTTTTCTTTTTGTTTTGTTTTAGAGAGGTAAGGAGAGTGTATCTTATATTTGTGGGAGTTTCTTTTTGTGTAGATTTTGATCTAGAAGGCTGATTTAAAAGGAGAAGAACACGCTGGACTGCACTCGTATTTGATCGGGCAGAGCTCGCCCGATCGGGCGCGCGTACGCGTCAGCACACTTTGTCAACTTCGACAGGCCATAACTTTTGCGTTTCCTATCGGATTTTTGCATGTGACCTGTCATTGGAAATCTCTTCAAGTCTAGTTTCCAACCCAATTGGAATCACTGCATTATGATTTATACATCAAACGTTATGATCAGAATAGTGAACCTGACTCAAATTTGGACTTTTTCCCACTAACACTTTGTTTCTTTCTTGCCCAATTTTGTTCCAAAGAGATGCATTGCAATCCTCGAGGCTTTGGTAACATTGATGTGGTGAAGATGATGATTAGTCACCTTGACTACTAGCTTCTCTTTAAGACAATGAGGACATTGTTTGATTTAGCTTGGGGGGAGGTTCTCGTGTTCGTATGGTACATCTTTCACCCTCTCTCTTTTTATTTTTCTTTTATTTCTTTCTTAGGCTAGATTTATTGCTTTGAAAAAATAAAAAATCCAAAAATACGTTCCAATGAATTGTAAATCATGCTTCCCTGTGCCCCATATTTGAAAATTGTTTTGATTCTTGGTTATTGATGATGAACATTGTGGATAGGTTAGCCATGATTTGATATTTGATTGCTTGGATGCCCTAACATGCGTTAATTTTGCCCAACTGCTTGTGAATATAGTGCTTGACTAGTTGATTTGGTTAGGAATTGTGTGTTAGTTCCTGGTATGTCAATGAAGTTGAGTATTGGTTTTTAACTTTGAGTAATGTTTGTGTGACTCAATATTATGCACATTGAGGAGGACGAAGGCGTTCATTCTTTTAGGTGGCCTTCAGACGATATTAGATACATCTGTTCCCTTCTTGCTACCCATGTTGTTGCTTGTGCCCTTTTATTGTTTATTTAACCACATTACAAGCCTATTTAGCCCCATTGGTTACTAGTCCCAAGCTTGGCTTGGGGGAGCTTTTAGTTAGTGAGGTGATGGAGTTGTAGTGTGCACATTATTTGCACAATGTGGGAATATAAGAAGATTAATTTGTTGTTTGATATTGTGATTGGAAAAAAATTGAAAAGATGTTCAAAAGTTGAAATAATTCCAATGTGAGATAAAAGGAAAAAAAAGAGCAAAAGAAAAAAGAAAAATTGTTTCAATGTTCAAGTGTTCTAATTGAATGTTGCTCAAAAGAAAGAAACATTCAAGTTTAAAAAGAAAAAAAAAGTTCAAAGTTTGTTTCACTAAAGTTTTATAATATCATATTTGTTTGAGTGAAGTTGTAAGAGTTGAAAATATTGTAAATTTTGGTTGGTTTGTTTGGTGAATTCTTGTAGAGTTGTGTTGGAGATGTTTTGGTCATTATTTATTTTTGACCTTGGTTTTATTAGGATTTGGCTCCCTTTAAGCATGGCTTTACTCTCTCATTTTCCCAAATTTATCCTACCTTTTACCCTAGCCTTACATTACAAGCTTTGAATGTGACGGTGTAGTTTATGGGGTTGTCACGCTGAGTTTGTGTGTGTTTATTTTTGTGGGGATGGTGGAATGCATAAGGATGGAGAAAGGGTATTCATAAAAAGGTGAAAGTGTGAACAAGGTAGTATTAAGAATAAGTCGTTGGTCTTTAAAAGTTGATTACAAGCTTTATTTATGTGATTAAATTAATGCCAATGTGATAAATGTTTGGGGGTATGTTTTGTGTATGAAGCTTATTTTAATTGAACAAAGTTTCAACAAAATAATTAAGTGGGGATAAGGTCAAGGTGAAATGGTTTTGGTAAAAAAAATGTATAGCCTTCTTTGCTCAGCTTATATAGGCTTAAGGGGCGTTCTATTAATTAAAATTTGATGCTTTACCTGGATTTGTGTGAATGGAATACTGAAAAAAAATTAACTTAGTCACTGTTGTTAATTTTTTACAAGAGCTATATCCATTTGAAGAAATACCCAAAACTCTTTTTCAATGGCTTAAGGTGCGTTATTTTCTTTGGGAAGAAAGCATGAATGGGCCTTTGAGGGGACCACATATTAGGGACAGTAGACAAAATCACTGAATCTTTTTTTTCATAAAAGTTGAGAATAACATATTTCATAGAACTTCTATTGTTGCTTCTTCTTCATAGACATTGCAATGTACTATTAGTTATTAACAATTAAGTAACTTATTTTTGTTGTGTATGTACTTTATAACATTTTGTATAATAATATGCCAAATACGGTTTTTTTTTATCCTCTCATAAGCATAGACCTTGAGACCAGAGTTATAATAATGTGCCAAATCTGTACTCTATCGTCGTGTATGCACATGATTGTTACTTTATCATGTTTGTATAACTATAATTAGTTCTTTGGTAGGGTGACCGTGTTTGCGTAAAACATTGTAGGGAAGTCCCACTGATAGACCCGGTTGATTCAAATTGGGAGACCATAACATCTATTGCTTCCATTAATGCGGAGGCTACACTCGATGTGGAAGCACAACATACAGAAGCCAGTGAGGTATAAACCTAATCAATTTAGTTTGTGATTCGTAAATAGTGGTAGTTGCTTTCTACTCATAGATGGTGGACCACATACATACCTGATAGGACAAATGATAAGACAATTTCACATAACCCACATACATACCTGATAGGACAAATGATAAACCAAGTATAAGCCAGTGAGGTATAAACCTGTGTAATGTGTTGTCAATGGATTTATTGTTTTCTGTATGTGTAGGGTGTACACGAAGATTCTGTCTCTGAGCCAAAGACGAAGGGGAAATGGCGGAAGGGAAGGCCTGGAAGACCTCCTAAACCGGAATCTGCGAAACTAAAAGGACAACAGGTTGGTGACAATTAAGAGCTATACTTTGACAAATAATCTATGTCATAATGCATGGATGAAGTTGTACTTGTGCTTATACTTTTCTATTTTACAGTACCCAACAATGAGAGTATATCCAAAGCTAGTATGTGAGCTTGTGAACAAATTGGGCCCTGTAAGACGCAAGTGGGTAAAGAAGGCAGGTTTTGGCTCACTATTAGAGTTGAGAATAGACAAGGTACATAGACATTTTCTTGCATGGTTGCAAAGTCGGTGGGACCATGATAAGGGCATGCTGAAAATTAGAGAAGGATATGATATTCGAATCGATGCCGATATGGTGGGTTGGATCACGGGAGTGCCTTCCGGAGAAGACACATACACCTTCCCCGAAGTGATGGGTTCTGATCGGGAGGTGAAGGAGTTGAAGGAGTACTACGACAATTACGGTGAGATGAACTACAACCACATATATAATGAATGCTTGTTGGAGACTAAGGACAAGGCAAAGTTCCTTTGACATTTCATCTTACTTACTTTTTCATGCTTGTTTTGCATGACTAAGAATAATTGGGTTTTTCCTAAGTTACTAAAGGTTGTAAAGAAGGATTTTGTTACTAAACCACAGACTTGGAATTGGGCGGACTACATAGAAGGTTGGATTGTTTCCCGAGGAAAACCGGATCTCCGAGACGGGATAAAAACATTCGCTTTAGTATTTTTGGTAAATATGGCTCAAACTTATAATTCACAGTATTCTGCAATTTGTACATAAGTTATATATTTTTACCTTACCAATTTACATGTTTATGGTGACCAGATTTCATGCTTGGATCGTATTAATGTGAAAGGCTAAGGCTTAAAGTTGGACTTGAATAAGCCCCGATTGGGAGCATGGACAACGGCAGATGTTATGGCTGCCATTTTGGCAGACACGGGACCAAATGGCACTTTCGGGGCTGCTGAGGTACAGTCTTATCTCCTATGACTTACAATTAACTTGAGTACGATGTATTTTATCTACGATTTTGTAATTTATTCAACATTTACATAGGCCGTTTGCAACGTGGAATATGGTAAACCTTACCCAATAGGTGAACCATTTAAGAGACCTAAATATCGAGAGATCGTCCACTCAGAATCCGATGACGACGAGCAACGGGATGACGCTCCGAAACAAGGGGATCTGAAATATGTCCGGAAACCGTGTCATCGTCGAGGTGTCCAAAGCCAACATGATGGTAAACTGAAATCCTAGGTAACCATTCACACCATGATACTCGGTTTCCTTTTTTTTGTGGCTTTTTAGAATTTGGTTCAATTAATGTGCTTTTTCTTTTAGGAGGAGACGGGTACGAGGACCACTGATTTATCCAAAAGAAAACGGCAAATCCACGGCACATCCAAGGGAATTGATGATGAGGTAACAATAACGCACAACCTGTCATTTAGCTCATTAAACATTGTGCTGCACTATACTAAAAATACCACACGTTGTTTTGTGAATATTTGCAATTTGTTAGGTCTAGAAAAACATCAAATAGACTACAAAAAAATCAAAACAAGGACGCATCAACTCACTTATCAACAAAACGCCATCACACAAGTCGACCAAAAAGAATGTTGTAGAAAAAGAGCCGGAAGATGAGAATTCCATGGATTCATATGAGTTTTTACGCGGGGTTGAAAAAAGGGAACCAATAGTTGATCACCTTAGCCTCAAACTCGCTAATGGTGTTCTAGCCAAGCCTAAACCAAGGTATGGTTGTACTTAATTTTATGTGTCTCGCTTTGATTAATAGCATCCACACACGTTATTTACAAAAAGAAGCAAATACAAATTTATTATAATCTACTCAAAAATTAACAAGCTAGGCTCAATTACTCGTATAATTTTGTCATGCACCAATTACCATCTCATCATGTAATACACAAGTGTAAATTTGTTGTAATGTTTGTCCTAATTTGTAAGAAATAAAATCCCTTTTACTTGTACGTTGAATATTTTTTGGTCACCTAATATTAAATAACATTAATATACATACATTAGTGACAAGGACAAAGTGGTCTTCAAGGCAAGGGAAATCAGTCTTTTCCCACAATGGGTTCATCCCACTCCAGGCCCTTCACTTCATTATTTGCCCAACCTAAATTTAAATATATAATGAATTTCAATCACCACCAACTGTCTATAATACAAATAACTCACTAAATTACATGTTTTGATGTACAGGTAATGTCTGCTCTAGCATATGTTCTCAATAACGAGAACATGGACGGAACTGAAACGGAGACATATATCATATCCCCAACTTTCTTGGTAAAGTGCGGATTCAACTAATAATAAACCTAATATTTTTGCCGATCTGTTTGTAAGTGAAACTAATATATTCAACTGGTTTGTCTATTATGTAAATTGATGATAGACGGAGGCTTTGAGCAAAGCAATTTCCAATGAAGATGATGACTGTGTTTTCTCAATGGCATATCTCCAATGCAGCACGACGTCTTGAAAGGGATCAACTTAACCACTGTGAAAAAGGTTGTCTCGTGGATTTTCAATTCTGTTTTTCCCCTCTAACAACCTTGAAAAACAACTACTTACCTAGAAATTTTGTTCAGTTATATTTGTCAGTTTTATATGAAGATAGATGGGTAGCGTACATGCTCATTGGGGAGACCAAAGTGATGTATGTCCTTGACAGTAGAGAATCTAACTGCAAAAAATGGAACGATGACATCGTCCCTTACTTGGTACGACATCGTCCACATCTACTATAATATCATTGTAAACAAAGGTCCCACTAACATTCCTTTTCCAGCTTTCATGCAATGAAAGAATTCTGACCGAATCAAAAGTGGGAGATGCATGGAGTGCTAAAGAATGGGAAATGAAATACATAAAAGGCATTCCACCAGAGAAGTTACGGGTGGACAGTGGAATGATTTGCATGTTGTATTTACTAGGTGCTACAAGTTTCGATAACTATGAAAACTATATTGTGGTGAGCACTTCAAATCCAATTTCATATCTATTGCGACAACTATGAATATATTTCTATAACATTGTTTCAAATAATAGTTACATGGCCTTTCAACAATTATCAGTGGTAATTATGGTTGCATCCCCTTACATATGTTGGTAATTGAATACAGATATTGACTTAGGGTATCACTTTTTGTTTTCTTAATTGCAGTCTTACAGGATCAACAATGCGGAAACTTGGTATCGCAAATTCATGCTAGGGACCATACTCAACAATCGCTACAATGAAGTGCAACAATCTTTACTTGAACTTTTGTGGCCAAGATCTTAGTCTACATCAAACTTGATCGGACGTTGTATATATAACGATAACGAATTCTGTCTCCCATGCTGGACTGTCTATAATTAGTAATGGTGTAGTTTGTATTTGGTGGTAGGAAAATTACTACACTTTCAAATTTTGAACTTCCCCAACTTCACTTTTGAGATTGCAAAATGCAAAACTAATCTATGCAATACATATAATGTATATATATACATATATATACATATATATAATATTTCGTTACTGCCTTGTGGTATGAAATATTTTCATTGTTGGTTTAATTTGAATTTCCCCATTACAGTAATAGTAGAGTTTAGAATTCATGATTTTTTTTTTTATTTAAATACCTTAATAGTAAATTTGATACTAAAATTATTAAGATGATACTTTAGTATAAACCAATAATAACTGTTGCACATACATGTAACTAAGATGATTTACTAATGAAAACTAAAATCAATACTAATGACATACGATTCATACTACATCGCTATTAATAATTTCAAAGAAATTTTTCATACATCAACAATACATGCCTTACTAATTTTGAAAGTGCACCCATTATTATCTAATACGGGTGATGATAACAACGACATTGTTCTATCCCACACTTCAGTACTCTTATTGAACTTCTTTGACATAAATATCCTTGAACAAATATTGTTACACCAAATTCTTCCAAGTGCAGGTCGCACCTTCATCCCGTTCGACATTATCATATTGCTACCACCTTTGTAATCATTCTGGGACACTTCTATAACATCATTGACAGCTACAACAACAAGATTGTATTTCTTTGCCAACGATCTAAGTCCATTTGATACCACATTTACAATTGCAGTCCTTTCCATCATGGAATCTCTTGTGTTACTAAAATGAAAACGACATATGCTTGAAATAGAGTCAATGACAACAACTCGATACTGTCCTATCGTTCCTATTGAGCTTTGCAAGAATTCTTCAAGCCATTGGACGGTTCCTACTAGATCATGAGGAGATTCCACCTTTTTCACTAATATTCTCTCCAACGGGTGCTGACCTTGTGTTGGTGTTGAACCAAAAACATGCGGGATCATTTCATTCATTCTAGTCGATGGAAAATGACCGACACCGATGAAGATCCTAAACCCCCCATTGACGGAGCCAACTGAGCAGCTAACATCATTTGCAAGCACAATTGTGTCTTCCCTATTCCCTCAACACCACATATCTCAGTGATGTGACTTGAACGAAACCCTCCATTCAACATATTGTCTATTGTAGAGCACCTGGTACAAGTAGTGTTCATTTTCATGAGATGAAACTACTCACAACCCTCTTATTAACATTTTTGCATATTTTCCATCTTATCACCCCCTTGACACACTTGTATATATGATTGTTACTAAAGGTAAATAGGCTGTGAACCAGTGACAAATCAAATCACATCCCTATTGCTAACAAGCATGTGAGTCTATTGTGTCTTATTCATGTATTGTATTTTTCTTTGCAAAATCAATTTATTAAATGAATTCCTACTTAATAAACACTTGCAATTCCCTCAAAAAAACAAAAAATAAAAAAACAAAACACTTGCACTACTTTTAAACATTAACAAAACGGGTCAATCAACTTTTTTTTCTAAACCGGGATAAATTCATCCAAAATTAATGCATACTACTATTTTCTTGCCATTTTTTAAACCAAATAATAGCACATACTTGATAGAAAGCAAACAACAAAAGATTGTCGTACTCCAACCTTCTACATTTTACACTAACAACTAAAACAACACTTTTTAAACAACCATACTAATATTCATACTAGTAATATTATAATCAACTACTATTATGTTCATCATAAATATAATACTCTGCTATTGTCTTGAAAATAGTCTCCTAATCCATCCTATTCACCCTTCCATGATCCATCTATTCACCCATGTCTAAATGTTGATGATGCCAAGACTCCAACGATAAGTTGAGACCAATTAAGATGGGTACCTCTGTTGTTAATCTTCTGTAATTCGATGTTCCTGGTACATAATCACCTTTCGCCGATTTTGACATTGTGTTATCTCGTTGCCTCATGAAAGCCATTGACCCAAATGTGTCACTTATAATTTTCTGCACCATTTAAAATTACATACCATATTACACTCCTTTTATGACAAGAAAATGCAAAATACATGACTAAAATTCACTGACCTCATTTTTCTCGATTTCCTCAGGAGTAAGTTTTTGCTTCTTCTTTTGTTGTGCACCCTCTTCAGATGGATTAGATTTCCTTCCTTTGTTTGCCCTCCCCGTATGGCGCTTGTCTATAGGATCTTTTGTACAATCCTTACCTGGTAGTTCCGTAGTCTTAATAAGGTGCCTTTGGTTTTTTTTCCTTAGGCCTCAACCTACGTCTCCCAAAAACCTTTCTTTCATTCAAATCCCAAATGCCATTATTATCGATGTTCGTCCTGTCAATACCTATAGCATCCTCTAACATACTACGGATATTGAGTGTTGCTTCCTTATACATGTTGAAAGTGTCTTCATTGTGCATTGCAAGACTAGCTAGATAATTAGTCCTTCGGGATAATTCACGAAATTTCTGAACACGCACTGACTCATCTGGATCATGGTATGACACTCGAACATCCTCATACTCTCGTACAACATCCTTCCTCCATCGACTCATGACGTACTTCTCTGGAATGAATTCAATATCCTCAACCTCAAGAACTTGGATTATGTGCCTGCATAGAATTCCCCTAAACTCAAACAGCTTACACGAGCAACAAAAGTCTCCCTTCACTGTATCTATACTTAAGTTGAATGACTTCCACCTTTTCCTCCAGATTGGGGATTTTCTGATTGGCTTTGTAGAACGACACCGATCCTATGCAACCTGTCTTGTTAACATTCACATGTTTTAGACCATTACACTCCTCTTTAACCTCACTAAATTTTGCATAAGTATAGGCTTTGTGAAAGACGTACTCAACTATGATACTTTTGTCCACATCAAGGGCCTTAGTCACACAGTCAAAGTTCATGATCTTTTCCTCTTCAACTTTCTCTTTCATTGCTGCCTCGTATTGTTTCACAAATTGAGCCAACCCTACATTCAAACTCACATATGTTTTAAAAACTCTATTCATTCCTTCACTTCGTTGTGTGGACGAAATTCCAGCCCAAAATGTGCCCCTCCAATGTCCAGGAGCCCAACGATCTCTTATTTCATACGCTTCATTCATCCAAGCATTTTGTTGCAACCCAAACTTTTGTATGATAAGTTGCCAGGCCTCATCAAACTCGTCGGGATCAAGAAAGTCATGCACAGCTGCTCGTATGGCCACATCAATCTCCTTCCATTTAGCATGACTTCCAAGGCTTTTTGCAACATTCTGTAGTAAATGCCATAAACAAAGCCTATGGGGAACCTTAGGAAATACAATTTACACCGCCTTTCCAATTGCCCTACACTGATCTGTCAAAATTCCAGAAGGTGGCTTGCCCATGCATTCTAGCCATTGCCTAAAAACCCACACAAATGTTTCCGAATCTTCATGTGGAATAAGGGTAGATGCAAAAACTATTGATTTGCCATGGTGATTCACCCCAACAAACGGAGCAAATGTCATACGATACCTACAAAAAATAATGACATATAAACAAGGTTACCATAGCTTTCAATAAGATGCAACAACATTATACAATCAAATCATTATAAGCTGCTTATTTCAATCCATAATTATGCTATATAACCTTTACACATTATAATTTAAACTAAAAGAATTCGAACAAATACCAATACTATTTTCACAGTAACAAAAGTAATTTTCTAGTAACATAAATTATTTTTACGTAACAAATTCTACATTTTTAAATCATACCGATTTGTTGAAAATGTGGTATCAAACGTAATTACATCACCAAAGTCTTTTCAAGAAGCCCTACTTCTAGCATCTGACCAAAATGCATTCATTAATCTCCCCTCTTCATCTCTTTGTATAGCACTGTAGAATGTACTATCGAATTCCTTTTGCACACGGAAATATTCCTCCAATGCAACTGCATCCCCTTGAAACCTAGATCGACGTCTTTCAAGGTTGACAGTATTCCTAATGTCCCTCATGTTGTAAGATATATTCTCATGTCCACCGCTTTCAACAAACAAGGCATTAAAAGATTTGTTAATACTTATCCCTGCCTTGTCTAAATTCATGACTCGTCCACAAGTAGGTTCATCTACACTTCTATAATTCACCATTAAACGGCTACATGATGGATCAATTGGATGATTGTGATCCAATTTACAACTACGTACCTACATCTTCCCATCCACTAAACGAGCATCAATAAACACTTTGCACCCTATGACGTTTGACCCTTTGCTCTGTTTACACCCCCCCCATTTTACATTTAAATCTTATTCGTTGCATCATATGTTACATTGTCTCATACTTCCCTACTCCTGTTCGAGTAACACCTTCATTCTTATACTCATCCATTAGTTTGCTAGTTTCAGTGAAGAACATAAAACCCTTTTTGAAAGCATAGTCGTGGCAAAATTGGGCATACTCTTCTCCTGATACAAAGGTCATTCTAACTTCTGGCTCATTTGCTATTCCCCGATCCTCTTCTTCAAAGTCCTTAAACACCTCGTTTAGATCAATGTTTCTTTCCGAATTGCCATCCACATTTGCCATTACACTACAACCCAACCCTGGCACAGCACAATTAAACTCATAAATCATTCCCCACTATAATTATATCATGTGCATTTAATAATACATAATTATACTACTATAATTATATTCATACTAAAAAAAATTAATTTCTTACTAACATTGCTTAAATTTAAAAATTTAAGAAATTCAAGAGACAGGTACATTATACATTATTAACTACAAAAAAATAACTTCCATATTTTATCATAAATTAAACCATGGATTGGAATTCCATTGCAAAACTTTAAGAATATCTTTTCAATTATACAATTTAACCTGATCAATTGATTAAAAAAAACTAACTCTCAATGTCGCCCAATCAAGTTTTGACCTTCTTACTTCAGCTTCGATTTAACAAATGACGTCATTACCATAGAAATTGTTTCTAAAAACTATAAAGACATACCTTGGTGAAGGAGGTAATATTTTTAAAGAAAAGGCGTCATTATTTCACCTTTACCGCTCCTCTCTTCTTAGGCGGGAATCGCAAAGCTTTTTGCCGCTCAACTCTCCCGCTCAACACTCTTTCTTCCTTTTTTTACAAAGTTGACGTGTCGCCATCACATTGAATGTCTATGTGGGGCTACACATAGACTATGTCTATGTGTATCACCTCCCTAAAAAGGAAGGTTTTCACTCATTAGAAGTGTGTCTGAGTGTCTCTGACTTTAGAATTCACAAATGACAGGTTAGGAGATGCTGCTTTTCTATCATCAGATGAGTAGTCAAATCGGAAGACACCTTATTCTGATGCAGACTCATAAATCGTAGTTCCTGACCATATCTCCAGTTGACTTCCTCCATGTTACAAGCAAGTTTTTAGCAACTGATTTTCTTGATCCTGCAAAAGAAGAAGAAAAAAACACTTATATTGTCAACATAAGCAACTCTTACAAATCTCTACCTTGCAGTACATGAATAACTAATTATGAAGACTTAACACAAAAGTAGAAACAAAGGAGCCAAATACATCAACACTTCCTAATCCCTTACACTTGAGCACTTAATCATTTTCAATTCAAGTGCCAGTTAAGCTGACACTTTGATATGACCCTTGTATCAAATATGGATTGAGAAGGGTGATATTTTAGTTACCATAGGTTGAAAAGCATAACAAAAAGCCAGGAATGATGGTAATGGCTACCCTTAGCAACCTTAGGAATAAATACAGTATATAAGAAAAAAAAAAAGATGAATCCATTACCACCACACAGGCACATACTATACGAAACATGCTCTGAAAAGAATCAATCATTGAAAAACAGTTACTTTGATTGTGTGTAAAAGCTCCTTGATAAGCATTCAAATTCACAATGTTACTTTGTAGGTAATGTACATTACATGATTTAATATTGAATACACGTAATACTAAAGAATTCAAACATCTTTACCCGAGAAAAAAAGAGAGTTATGTGAAAATCACCATGAACAATAAAAGATTACAATTATTCGTAATCTCAAAGCCATTTCACCGGCAATGAAAATCACCAAAACCATTACCATAAATCTAGTTCACATAAAAACCCCAAATTTCATTTTTTATGAGTAAAAAGCTTCCTTTATTGTTCTTCTTATCTCTGTAATTTTATATATTTCAAATTAATATTTGATTAATAAAAAATACAACTACAAATTAGGAACCCTATCCATCTCTAACTCCTCCCAATTCCCCACGAAAAGCCTCGAGATACCAAACAAGCCCCTATTTTCCTCCAACAATGAATATCAATTTGGTGGGGGGGGGGAATCTGACCATAACCCACTTTCATAAGTAAAATTCAACTAAATAAAGAGCAAATTCAACTAATTAAAGAGCAAATTCACGAGTAAATTAGGAAAAAAAAACCTTTATAAGCAATATCAATTTAAACAATCAAACCAATAAACTCAATCATAAATAACATAGACAAATTCGATAACCCAAAAAGATGTGAACACCCACCCAACCTAACAATAATAACAGCAAAAATTCTTTGGATGTGCTCATTTCAACATACCCAAAATAAATGAATAAATTATTAAAAAATTTGCGATAGGTTACAAATTCAAACAAGGAAGAAAAAACCCAAAAATTGAATAAAAAAGGATCAAATTCATCAATGTTAAATTGTAAATCAATCGATCTATTGAAACGCAAATCTATCTATGGTAATCGATTTTATTGAAAGTGGGTTTATAGGTAGCAGGTAAAAGCATAAACTTATCTGATTTGAGTTGAAGCGGTTATCAAGAGCAGGATCGATGAGGTCTTTGGTGTTATTCTTTCTTAATAATGGTTTTGCCTAGAAGAACAGAACAACGAATGTGAATGGCATCTGTGATTAGTCTGTACTTTACTACTTAAAAAGACTTTGCTAATATATCTCAGTATTTCTTTGGTTTCTGTCATTTGTTTCTGAATCCAAATCAGTCTCTTAGCAGACTCTACATTACAGGTTATCTGCAACTAATGAAAGTTTTTTTTTCCTATTATTTCTTTCTTAATGTGTTGAGATCATTCCTGCAGATTGGTTTAGTTCATTGAACATGAACTTGTTAGCAGAAAAAATCTTTAATGTTCGTTCGGACGTTATCAAGTATAGATGGCTATCATGCAAACTATTGTATTATCATATTTAATAGGAGAAGAAAAGGCTAAATAACGCATTTCCCAAAGTGAAAATATTCTCACCTCTCTAGATGAGTTCGGACAAGGAAAAATAAGTTAAAAGGGTCAATTAAGTTTAGTAAGTTCAAGCAAGAGTTTAAGAGCTACCTAATATAAATTCACAACTAAAATAAAAATGAATTTCAATCAATGCACTGAAATTGGTTAGTTACCTTCCTTTTTTCCTACAAAGAAAGATTAGAATTGAACATCAGTTTGAGAAATGCTTGAATGAATTCTCATCTTAAACCCTGGAAAACAGCCCAGACAACAACAATCAAACGCAATCATATATAACAAGATTTTGAAAGTGGGTTTGTAACCTAATATAAATTCACAACTATAATTATTATAAACAACTTATAAAAGTAAGGAAAAATAGATGAATAAACAAAAAAAACTCCATCATGAACTGGAAAATAGAAAAGAAGAGAGGATTTACCCATCCAAAAGGCAATAAATTATGGGGAGACCATTCCCTAGGCCAAAAGAACGACTACGACAGAAGGAGCTGGAGTTCTGGACTCTGTGTGAAGTTCACCCAGGAATCCAAGTACCCAACTAAAACTGAACCATCTCTCCTTAAGAAACCTGTCAAACACCCCCACCCAAATTAGCTACCAAAATACAAACAGGTGGAATCCATGATCAGTGCATCATCGTTTACAATAGATTTGAGGAATCCATGATCAATGAATCAATGGAAACAATACTCTTTTCCAAAATATTGTAAATATAAACAACTAAAATTAAATCTTAGGTATATGTAATTTCAATGATTTACAGCCAAATTTCAAGTGTCATATTGCCAAAGGGAACCAAGCTGCCATATTTGGAAAAGAGTGTTGTTTCCCTTGATGCATTGATCATGTCTTAGTTAAAATTGATTTCAGTAAAACCATAACCCCACTTTCAATAAACATAATTTAACTAAAACAATGAACAAATTAACGAGTAAATTAGGAAAACAAAAAAAAATATAATAAATGATACCAATTCAAACAATCAAACCAATAAATTCAACCGTAAACAACATAGACAAATTCGATACCCCAAAAACATACGAAACACCCACCAATAGTAGTGGGATACTGGGAAAAGATAAGGTGCGCTGATGAACCACTTGAAGAAGTATTATATCCCTACATCTCCAAAGTGTCTAGATAGTTTCCAATTCAACCCCCTCCTACCAAGAGAGCAACCAACTATTTTAGCATAAGCAATTCAAGTTCAAGCTATTAGATTTTAGAGGTTTTGGCCAAAAAGCAAGACATTCGAGTTGAAATCAAAATTAAAAATAAGCACAGGCCACATAATGGTAAAGCATAGAGCCAAGCATGGTGATGTGTAGCCCTGTGGGGCTGTGACATATGATTTGACCTTGGCCCCAGGGGTCTACAAACCCCTTTGGCAGGTGACATCCAAAAATGTGTAAATTTGCAGTAGCTAATATCTGAAATCATGAATCTTTTATCTTTCAACTTGACTTGAGCAGATTAACTAGGTCTCAAAGCCAACCTTGGACTAGAGGCAGCAACTTGTAAACGACTAAACGTCAAGACTACTAAGTTTCTAGAAGCCATGACATACACAATTTGGTTTACAAGCCAAGAAAATACCACAATTCCAATTCATTGTGTCGTGGAGCTCCCCAAACATTCTTATTAGAATAATAGCAATAGCTATAAGACATAAGGAAGACAAACCTCCAACACATGTGACATGGCACAGGTAAGCAAAGAATAAGAAAAGAACTAATGACTACATGTATCTTTAGTAGGAAAATCCTAAAACTGAACAACCTAAATAACCTTGCATCAATTTTTATAGCCCCCTAATTTATACAAGAAGAAGTTTAACGCTACAACAAGCAATTCCCATCATCCAAGGACCGATCTTTCATAGATTTTGCATGAGAACAGCAAGGGGACCAAGAAGAAGGAAGGAAGAAACAAAATAACATGGCAATTCAGAACTATAAAGCAGGACATATGCTCTCAGAATTACCATTTTTCATTTTTGCCTCAAAATCATCGATAACCTTCACAAACTATCAACATAAAAGGCTCTATTTTGCACCTAATGCCATTAATTTGATCAGAATCAGAAGACATTGTTATTAAAATCTTTGATTAGCGTTGGAGCAACTTTTAAGATAAAAAATGGTAGACTCATGCACACATCACTAATTCACTATATATTAAGAGAAGTAGAGAACTAACAAATAACAATATATTTGGCCAAAAAGAAAGGGTGTAATCATATAACAGTAGATGCAAAAGTGGTTCCCCTACATGAAGAAACACTTGGATCAGAATAGTGTGCAAGAAGTTTAACTCTCTGCCTCCACCACAAAAAAGAATTTTCAAGTAGATGAGCTAGAAGAGGTACGGTTGTTCCATTACTAGCATAAACATATGATCACACCATAGCTGTAATGCTTTCCCTAAAAGTAAATTTATACACATCTCTTGACAACCACATGTATATCACCCAAGAATTCAGAACATAAAAGAGCATAATCATCATGCATTTATGCCAATTGAGGTGTAGATTCAATCTCGAGAGTTGAGACCACCTAATAAAAAGAATGAGCGTATGCATGCACAAGAGCAGCAGTCCACAAGAGTGTAAAGAATGCCTCATCTTATGATAAGTATATTTTCGCTCTAGTAAAACATGATTAAGACGGGTGGAAATGAAGTTACAAAGAGAGAGAACCAAGAAAAGCCTATTATACGAAAAAGATTTTATCGTACTCAGATGATTAGGCTAGCTCAAAATTTGCTGAAGCACGAGAAGAAGCCCAGTCCTAGATAAAATACATTATTACATCAGCAAGAGCAAAAACAAGGCCGAAGACCACGAGAGCAATTCCAACTCCAATCTACCATAATTTCAAAATTCATTCAGAAAAACATTGCAACAGTCACAACTATTCTACCAATGCTCTACAAATGCATGAGAAAAGTTTTTAAGGTAAACCTTAGTCCCAAGCCCAATTGTGTTCTTTGGCTACAACAAATCCAAAACTTTCAAAAGAAAAGGAGTATCAAAAGAAACAAAGCTTGACGACATTTAGATTATTTAATGCGAAAGGAAAAATTTGTTCATAACATGCATTAAAGCTTAATTTTTACAAAGTATAATAATATTATTACAAACTATGGGATAATTAACACTACATCAATGAGAATTACTAGGGCAATTAGGAATATTACAACATGTCAATTATTGAGTATCCATTCCCACATGCTTGCATTGAACTACAACACTCGCGCTCCACAGCTACTCAGCTAGGGCTGCAAAGATTCGGGCCGAGCCGAGTTTTAGTCTATTCGAGCTAAACCTGATAAGAAATATTCGTGTTCGAACTATCTCGAGCTTGAATGAGCTTTTAAAAATCTTGTTCGAGCTGGGCTCGTTAAGAATTTGGCTTGTTCGAGTTTTGTTCAAGAACGTACTCATTTGCATTTCGAGTTTAAGTTCGAGCTTGAATGGGTCTAAATCGGGCTTGATTAAATAAACGAGCCTTAATTTATCATTAAAAAATGGTTACTTTCAAATTTTAACACATCCATTTAATTTTATATAAGGTTTTTATATTCTTTCTATAGAAAAAGGTAATGACGGAGTTTTCATGCTTTTACATAAAAGTACTTTTTACAATATATGTATGAATAAAAGATATATAAAATTTTCGAATTTTAATTGGGCATGAAAAGACCTATAAATTGACTTAAACGAGTTGTTCATGAACATTACCGAGTCGAACATGATGTTGTTCGAGCTTTGTTCACCTATTTGACGAGCTTAAGATTTTTGTTCAAGCTTGTTTACGAGTTTTGACCAAGCTTTGACCGAGCTTGTTCGCGAGTAGTTCACAAACGTATCGGCTCATTTACACCCCTATCCACAGCTAGAGTTTTTTCAGTGATAGCAAGCTGTTTACATGGAGATGTGGGAGGGCAAGACGCCATGGCCATTTAATTGGAGGTATCTCCATATTCCTCGTCTTCCAATTGTACATAACCAACCTAAATTGCAAATACACTTGACAATAAAACCAAAGATCTCCATTTTTCAAACTAATAAGCAATGGTGTATGGTCTCCAACAACACAAAGAGGGAAATATCTACGAACCATCGAGAACATACAAGCTACATGAAAATCCATAGCTCTACCCCAGGTGCTTGTTTTTGGGTCTATCATTTCCCAAACCTTCCAGCATTTGAGAGGGGACTGCAAATGCACCATACCCACACCACCTGTGTCCATCTTTATACTATGTGTCACATTGGAATCCATTACGTAATCTTTAGGGCCGGCGAATTGATACATGGTTTCAGCATCTACATCCAAGGCAAAACCATAATTGTGACGATGATGAAACTAATAGACATACCCCCCTGCACTAGAGAGCAGTTGACTCATCAGAGTCTCCTTTGTATCGTTACTCATTGTAATGCCTTTACAACAGTCAATGGCTCTCCAGGTTTGGTCAACAGCTATTGTATGTACCATAACCTTAATTTCAAATCTGGCACAATAATAACTTTCTTTGCCAGGTTTAACGTACGGTGCTCGTTTATTTTTGGAGATGAAAGAAACATATACCACTTTGTATTGGGCAGAGGAAGGAGCAAAGACTAAAGCAGTAGAAGGTTTACGAAGAACGCGTACCCCTGCAAGATTGAGGGGAGGGAGACTAATGTTAGCTTTTGTTACAAGATTCACTACAAACAATTCTCTTCGAATGGCGGAGTTTTGAAGCAAGACTAGGCCGTTACAAGAACCCAAAATTATGGCTCGAAATGGAAGCTCGGGTTTAGTGCAACTGTATCGAGGAGGGTAAAGAAAAAAGGCCTGCTTTAACCTAGCATCTTGCCGCTCGTCGTCTTGAACAAGGAAACCACTGAGACTAGGAGATAAAAACGAGTCAAGGTGTGCTCTAACGAAGAGCGGGTCAGTGATTATATCATTCCACTCCTTGCAAACAAACCTCATAATCTCCATAAGAACTGAAGCAGGAAATAGTAATAATATTTTAAAGATGATTTCAGGGAGAATAATAGCTTCTGGATAATATTTTCTTTTCCTCGCCTTCTTTCTAGATCTGCAAGCAGCAAGTATTCGTTCTCTTGCCTGAGATCGATATATTATTGTTAGCTCATACAGTACAAATTTTCATCTTCATTAGATATATTACTATTCTAAGGCAATTTGGCAACAAGTACTTGTAGTCAAGTCAAGGTGCCGTATATAATAGTGCTACAAAAGTGGGATAATAACTTATAGGTGCCGTTGCTTTCGCTTTTGCTTCCAATTGTGATTCTGATGTTGTTGAATTGGCCATCTTCCTTAATTTGGACTAGCGTTACAAGGTTCGCGGTACGTAGCCACGAATCGCGAACTGAGCCGTGCGTATCGGAACGCTGAACAATCGCGACTTGGGTCGCCGGAGTTCGCGATCTGTGGATCGCTGAAGGAGGCGTCTCTGGTAGCACCTAAGCGGTTATTCTTCCTATGCAACGTTCAATGGTTTCATCCCGATATTACCACTGCATTTTCTCTCTCTTCTGATTTTATATCTTACGAGTAGTTTTTTCTCCATCATGTCTCCTGTTTTACACAATAGCACTATATAGGATAGTACTACATAGGGCAACGGCTAGGGTTTTATTCCAAATAGCATACAACTACATTTTATATTAACAAGGGAATTGCGTGTGTGTGCAATTTAAATATTTTAATTAGGCTATATACTCATCTTTATTCCAATAACAAACAATAAATATATGTTGGTGTAAATTTATAAGCTGATGAGAAAAATATATATTAGTAAAGAAATTATGAAAAAAAAAAGTTGATGAACCTTCTATCAATTTGGCTTAAATTTGAAAAAAGATTATGAAAAAAAAAAGTTATAGAGTAGTTTTTTATTCGTTTCCTATAAAAAAAAATTAAAACCTTCTATCAGTTTGGCTTAAGTTTGAAGCCAATTCCAGTATAAAAATAAAAAAAAATAATCAAGAGTAGTTTCCCAACAAAAAAAATGAAGAATAAATTCTAATTTCAATTATTATAGGGGTGGGAGCAGGTTTTTTTTTTGAAAGGATGGGAGGAAGCAGTTATGATAAGGTAGTTATTTTTTTTTATAATATTTAATTTTTAATTTTAATTGTGAATAAAAGAGGTAATATTGAAAATTGAGAAGGGTAATTTGGGGATAGTGACATTTATCATCACCCAAAAAGCCATTTATCTTTATATTTTACTATCGATTTATCAAAATCTTATTAATAAAAAAGGAAAATTTGTCAATTACTACCGCGTATTAATGTCATTTTGAAAATTACTATCGCGAATTAAAAAACTTGTGAATTACTACTGTAAAAACTTAAGCAAATTTTATTTTACTACAAGACTCCACTTTAGGCCATTTATGACGTCACTTTTCCCCTTAACCTACGTTTAACCATTAATTAAGAATTTAAACAAAAAAAAAAAGAAAAAAAAATTCCCCTTAACCCATGGTTACCCCAGCTAAACTAAAACCCCTTTCCTTTCTTTCTCTCTCATAATTTCATTTTAATCCACTAACCTTCAACCTCCATTATTGAAGAACACTTTATCAAATCTTCTGATCTGCAGTGAATCCTTTACTTCGCAAAATTGATGAGAAATTCGAGCAATGAAGGAAAAGGGAATCATATATATAAGGAGGAGGAACGAAAAGTAAAAATTACAACTCCACGCTAGAATTCGTTTATACATTAATACAAAAAAAATCACATATTATGCTTAATTGATAGCTTAATTTCAAACAAAATTACAAAAGTCCTATGTTAATCAGCCAAAATCATAATCCATTAACCCTAAAATTCGAAAACCCTAGAATTCGAAAACCCTAAAGACGGATTTATTAGAGGTGAATCGCATGTTCACCTAGAGCAATTGTAGGATTAATGAGAAGAATTAGTGTGAATTTGGAGCAAGAAGCTTGCAGGGTGTTTAAAAATGGTGAAGGAGGAAGATTAATTAGGTAAAGTAACCATGGTTTAAGGGGATTTGATTTTTCTTTTTTTTTTGGGGTCGTTTTAATAGTTAGTCAAAGGTTACATGTGGGTTAAGCGGTACAAATGACGTCATAGATGGTTTTAAGTTGAGTCTGGCAGTAAAATCAAATTTTTAAAATTTTGCGGTAGTAGTTCACAAGTTTTTTTAATTTGCGGTAGTAATTTTCAAATTGACATTAATATGCGGTAGTAATTGACAAATTTTCCTAATAAAATCAGCTATATATTTTATTTATTTCGTACCGGATTTATCATGGGTAGCGTGCCGTGTAAAAATAAAACAAGAACGAGGATAAAACGGCAAGAACTTACAGCAACAATGGAGGAGTGACGCGCGCCTGAGAAGATGACGAAGAGCGAAGAATTTGAAAAAGTAAAGAAGAAGAGGAAGATGAAAAATATGGTGAAGGTAAAAAGAAAAGAAAAGGGGACAGTGAATTTAATGGGGGAGTAAATAGGCGATTGGGCAAGCAATAAAGCCAAACCGCCATGTCACTTCACTGATGGCTCAGATGGCCGACACGTGTCCCACCCATGCAAAACATTGTTCCCGCAAAAAAAAATAAGAAAGAAACTTCAGTGGGAGTGATCGAAATTCCTCCCTGCAAGCTCGTCATTTCTCAGACTTCATCGGGAGTGATCGAAATTCCTCCCTGCAAGCTCGTCATTTCTCAAACTTCAGCGGGAGTGATCGAAATCCCTCCTTGCAGCCCCGTCATGTCGCAAAGAGACATGCACATTACAGGCAGAAGAGAGCCATCATCAACAAGCAGCAGCACAACCGCGTCATCACCAAAATTACAGCCTGACCTCCCAAGTCTCAGGATCGCATCGCCGATCCAAAGACTTGAGGGGCTAGAAGGGGTGTTCAAAAATACCCGACTCGACTGACCCGACCTGATGTCCCGATGACCCGATGTAAAATAGTCGGTATTTTTTTAAAAAAAATCAATTCTTCGGGTCGGGTACCCGACCCGAGAAATTTGTGTATCTCTCGAGTCGGGACATGGGCCAGTCCGTGTGGCTGGCAGGTACCCGAAATCCTGGTTAATTGTTTTTTCACTATATATTTTTTCTTTTTCTGGACTCTTATGTAGTTAGGGTTTATTTGTTTTCACCTATTCCCCTTTTTTGTAGCCGTTCACTCCATCTCTCTCCTCTCTCTCCTCTCTCTTTCCTCTCCTCTCCTTAATTCTCCATATTCATCTCACATTCTCCAATTTCTTTCTCTCGATCTTGCCTCTGCTGGTTAATATTGCTCCTTGATGATTTGAATTCGTGACTCATGGTTTAAAGAAGAGAGATAAAGTGTTGTGTTGTTCATCTTCTCAAAGGATTTTAACCAAGAATATCTCCAAATCCCAAAAGACGTAGGACAACATCAACGGCGATCTCGACTAGATGCAGCAGATTCAATTCTTCAATGGATCTCGTGATTCACGCTGTTGATCTATTTCACTTAGTTTTAGAAAGTTGGGCCACTTCAAATTCATTAGCGTTCTAGATTTTTTCCGTCTTTCGGTTGTTTTACTTTCACGTAGGTGGGACAGCGCGGATGTTCATTTCCAATTTTCCATGATATGCATGTTACAAAAAACCAATGGTCTTTTTTTTTTTTTTTACTTTTTTATGTTATATCTATTATTAATTTGATGTTTTTTCCTCCACTAATTTGATATTAAGTGTTATTTCACAATAATATAAAGTGAATTGGATTTTTATTTTTTTACAGAATACCTTTTACTAAATTGTTTATCAATTTTCACTTTTGGCAGTAAATTATCATCCTAACTAATTCGGGTACCCATTGACCCGACTCGAAAATCAGGTACCCGGTTTTCTCGGGTCGGGACATGGGACGAGTTTCCAACTACCCGAAGATCCGGGTACCCGGATTTTCGGGTACCAAAAAACCAGGGTACCCGGATTTGAACACCCCTAGGGGCTAGAAGTGTACGGGGTAATTTGGTGAGACGACTCATTGAGCAACGACCGATAAGGCTACACGCTCAGAATAGCTGGCATGAACGACCTCATACCATCTCTTGAGGGGCTAGTTATAGGGGATAGCTCCTGCTAAGCTATTTTTTCCAGCTGGGCTCAGTAAGAAAGGCTTCACTGTGCAAACAAGAGCCGACACGAGTGACCTCATACCACCACTTGAGGGGCTAGTTGTATAGGATAGCTCCCGCTGAACTATCACCCACCTCCCAGGGTGCACACTCATTGCCGGAAGAATGACTAGAGGGGATCACCAGCCCGATAGAGTCAGCTCGTAGGACTGACCAAGTAAGACTCCCCGCAAGGGAGATCGTACACCTATAAATAGAGGGAAAAGTACAACGGAAAAGAGGTTAGAGACACAAGTTATTACACTCCCTATATCTCTCTAAGTACACTTTCTCTCTCTAAACACATTCTAACTTAGGCACCAGAGGGGGGTTCCTCGAGCCACCCCCGAGGGCAATTCACGTGTGTTGCCTTGCGCGGGTTATCAACGGGCTCCAGCTCGCGCCAGCAGAACCCTTGGATCCACACCTGGAACAAATATAATAATCATCATCATAAGAACATCATCAAAATATTGTAATAGTGAAATCCTAGACATGATACTAAACAGATTAATAACAAATCCTAGCATGTTACTAATAACAAGATCAAAACGTTAACTTAAACATGATATTAGAAATCAAAATATACATCCTAATCATGATACTAGAACTCAAAATAACATCCTAAATATGATTTCTACTCCATAAACAAAACATAATTGAATAATCGGATTACTTACTTTTATGCCTCAACCTTCTTGCTATTAAAACAATACACACGTTAGTAAACTTCAAGAAAGCAAAATCAATTAAGTAAATAATAAAATAGAACAACATTGGACATGACGCGACAAGGTTGTCGCGCCGCGTTGGGAGCTGACGCACTGCGCCAGGACTGTCGTTGTGCGATGGTCCTACATTTTATGGTTTTTGTGATTCAGAAATCGGAATAAGATTAATAATATATTGTTGAAAAGCTATGTAAGTGTACTTTCCAACCCAATTAGAATTAGTCTTATATCTTTTGTAGAATAAAAGATTATTTCAAGGGATATCTAATCATATAATATTTGGATAAAAATTATGAGGCAAAAAATTTGAATGGCTCGATTTGGGCTCGTTTTAGTATTTTGTTCATAACTTATTCGTTTTAAGTCAGATTTGGGCTTATAATATATCGTTGGAAAACTCTTTTCAATCTCCATCCAAATAAAAAATAATTGGACTGAGATTATGGACCAAAATAATCTCGTTTGTACGTTTTTATGGATTGGACACAAAATGAATGATTATGAGGACACGAAATGAATGATATTGGGTTAAAAGACACGAAATGAATAGTTTTGGTCAAAAACATTTTAGGTAAGGTTATAAATATGGTCAAGGCTTAAGGAAACTTCGCGAGACTCTTCAACTCTTTACCGAATTCGTTAATCAAAACGTGGAAGGTACTCATCACTGGGATTGGTTTTTGGGAAGACTATTGTGTCTACAGTTATCATGTGTTTTTTTTCTTTTTGTAAAGTATGCCATTTACTTTAGAATAAGTGTAACATTTTCATTAACATGTTTGTCAATACATAACTTTAATCATTAATATTCAGTTTAGGTAGGGTATGGATGATAGGCCAACAATCCTCGACATTGTTTTCTGGTGGATTATATTATCAAGTGTATCTCTTGATATCATGACAATATATTCTCTATTAAGGTACACCATTGACTTTATTAGGAAAATATTATCATTTAATTGTGTAAATCATATCATCTAATTTGTTTAAAAGAAAATAAAATCATATCATCTAATTATGTACATAATATCCCTTGTTTTTGGATACTATATATTCTCCCTTTCTTTATATGTACATTTGTAGCCTCTTTTTAAGGGGGTTGTTATTTAACGCCCACAAATTACTCAAAACGCCCGCAAAATAACAAAATAATTACGATATTACCCTTGACTCTATTTCTTACCCTCTTCAACTCTATTTCTTATCTTTCATCCCTTTCATAACTCTACCACCACCGAACACCGCCACGGTTACCACCATCAACACCACCGCCAGTACCACCACTATCGCCACCCGGTTACATGTCGGAGGCGGAAAGTAGGGTGTCCAACCCGTCGGACCCACTTCGTGAGGTAAATTTTTAATTTTTGTCGCCGAAAATGTATAAAACCGCCCAAAAAAACCGGTTTGACCATGCTTAAAAAAACGAACTTGCTCCTCCAGCACGCCGTCTTCCTCCCTCGACCGTCCGACGTTCTTCGTCCTCGGCATCTTGGCGGTTCTCCGGTGGTGTTTTTGGGTGCTTGTGGTGGTGGTGGTAAGGGGGTTGGGTGATGGTGAAAGTGGTGGTGGTTTTTTGTTTTTTTGGTTTCAAGGAAGTTGAAGAGAATGGTTTAGGGTAGAGTGGTTCAAGGGTAGAGTGGTAATTTTGTTGTAATTTTGCGGGCGTTTTGAGTAATTTGCGGGCGTCAATAGCAGTGCACCTTTTTAATTGTATATAAGGCTATGCTTGGATAAAGCATAATGAATTCACAAAGTTTGTCTCACCCAACCATTGGTAAGATATGCATTTTTTGAGGTTAGCCCGCAACGGTTGAGCGGCCCACTTAAATGGCCTTCTCATAACATTGAAATACCGCCAAATTTCTTCCACTTTATTCTCAAACTCTCTCATATTAAAATTTAGGAAAATTTGACAATTACCACCTTCTATTATGGCCATTTTAGCAATTACCACCTTGTAATTTTTTTTTTGAAAATTACCACCTTCTCTTTTCCAAAACATCAGAAGTTACCACCTCCTTGCCTCCCAACTACCACATGACGTCATTCTGGGCCCACTCTTTCCCTTCCCTCCCTATTTCCCTCCCATTTTTCATTCCTTACTCGATTCTCATCTCCCTTTCAATTTTTTCCCCCAAAAATTCAGAAACAGTTGATTTCACTCCTCCAAATCAAAATTGACGAACAATTATTGGTGGTTGCTGCAACATGACAACGATTCCACGAAGAAAGGTATGTTGTGTTCATCTTAATTTCTTAATTTAGGGGTTTCAATGCGTTTTAGGGTTTATGATTGTAATTTTGGGATTTAGGTAATGTAGTTGGAATTAGGGTTTTGCGAATCAAATTAGGGGTGAGGGTTTTCAATTGGTGTACTAATTAACAACAATTTGTGAATTATGACCTGGTTCTCTAACTTATAAGTAGTTGTAGCTAAGTAAAGGTTTGATTTTGTGCAGACAGAATTTCACATCTGCAAGTGTGGATATCCAGCTTCGAATTTGACTTCATGGACTAAGAAGAATCCAGGGAGAAGGTTTCAAGCTTGCCAATTTTACGAGCAGGACACTGATAGCAGGGGTTATGACTATTTCAAATGGGTGGACATTGAAATGACTGAATGGCAAAAGGATGTGACTAATTCACTAATGGCTGATGTGAACATGCAAAAGATTGAGTTGAGGATGTTGAAGAAGGAGTTGGCTGATGTGAAAGCCGAAAAAGGCTTCCTTGAACTTGAGAATGAAGCACTCAAGGATCAATTGACAATAATGAAGAAGCATGGACTCATGCTCCCTGCATTTTGTTGTCTGCTAGTGTTTGTAGTTGTTGTTATTCTGTTTAGGTAGTTCAGGTAGTTTAGGTTAGTTTAGATGTTGGTTCAACCTTGTTGTTGATTTTCTTTTGTTGAATTAGCTAGGAATTAAGCAATATCTTGCCTAGAATGAAGTGTGATGTATTGAATGAACACATATGTACCTTTTGGATCCTTTAATGAAAAAATGACACTTTCATTCACTTTTTATGCAAAGTTTAATGCTTTAAATTGTATATGCAACATAACACAAAGAAATTGAGCATAAAAACCATAATTGGCAAGCACTTTCATTAATCATTATAATATAGTCATGTGCAATCTAATCATTCCCAAAAGATGACCATTGTATAAAAAAGCATACATGTGGTGCTTTAACCATCAAACCCAAAAAAATACAGACCACATAAGTACATATTAAGTTGTTCAAACATACCCTACTACTATTTGTACATGCTACCTATATACTTTGTTTTCCCTTTCCTAACAGGCATCTTCTCCCTAGCCCTGCTTGGTGTTTGTTGTTGTTGTTGAGGTTGGTTTTGACTTTGCTGAGTGGATTGAAGTGGGTGGTCAACAACAGACTGTGAACCAGGCTGAGAAAAAGAAGCAGGTTGTTGGGTTCCACTTGCATCCACCTGTCACAAAATAAATGAACAAAGTAAGGTAGTGATAAAGGAAGGAAATGCTTGACAACCTAAGTTGTGATAGATTACCTTACTCAATGCCCTGACTTCCCTCTTCTTCCTTTGCTCTTTAACCCAAGGTGTGTCTGAAGGAGGTCTGCCACCTTTGTCAATTTCTTTGACAACCTTAACAACAACTTCATTCTTGCAAGTGCTCTTGTTGTGTCCTAATTGCTTGCACTAGCTACATCTTGTGGTCTGCTTGGTAACACTCTTATGGCAGGAGGCAATGGTTTCCTGAAGCTCATCTTCTCCCAGTGCTTAGCTCCTGGTACAGGAAGTATTGGAGTACCATAAACTTTCAGGTAAGTCTCCCTACTGTATGCCTCATCAACATAATCATTTAGATCTGCTCTTTTATCCATTAAACAGGCATAAGCATGGATGCAGGGGATTCCAGTAAGCTGCCAATGGTAGCATGTACATGTCCTTGCTTGAATATCAACAACAACTTGGTCTCCTCCAAACTCCACCTCATAGTTGTCATCCCTTGACAGCTGCACTATGCATCCTCTAGCCACATGTTCAATCCTTTCAAGTGTCTTGGTGATGTAGGGCATATTCTTTCCATTCATTTTCTGCACTCCCTCCCACTTCTCATTGCACCTTCTCATCATATACCTTCTTATCCACTCCATTTGAGTGAGAATAGGTTTATCTCTTGCCTCTCTTATGACAGAATTGAATGTTTCACACATGTTGTTCAACAACATGATTGACTTGCAATTGGTTGAGAATGCATGCCTACACCAATGTCTTGTGGGAATGTTGACAAGGTATTCATATGCATCTTCACTTAGAAATTTTATGCTCTCCATGGCAATATCATGATCAACCTTCAAGTATAGAAGCAAGTTAGGAAAAAGTGAAAGAAATGAATGCTCAAACATTAGAAACAGAACAAGTGATAGTAACAGGGAATTTACCAAAGTTGTTGCCCTTGTTGCTTGCCAAAACAGATCTTTGAAAAGGGTCCCAGTGAACTAAAGCTTGAAGTTTGCCCAAATATGTCTTACACAATATCTGGTTTCTGCTTTGGGCAAAACTTGGTTGAATGCTTCAAGTAATCCCTAGTGAAAGACACACATAAAGTCTTATAAAACAACTAAGGCATTTAGAAAGCAAATTTAAGTAAACAAGAGAGGTGAATGGGAAGCAATACCTTCTATCTATCTGACATGAAGGTCCATCCTTCACCTTCCTCACCAGACAAGTCTTTCATTAGCATTTGCAAAAACCAAACCCAAGTCTCAGTGTTTTCCACCTCTACAGTTGCCCAAGCAAATGGAAATATGTTGTTGTTTCCATCCTTGCCAACAGCAACTAGAATTTGTCCTGGGTATGCACCCTTCAAGTGACAGCCATCAACCCCTATGATTGGCCTACAACCATTAGTCCAAAATATAAAGGCAGGTACATTCCAGCAAGCAAGAACTCCAGCGCCAGACGACAAAATCTGTCGCTTGGCGACAGAACGAGAATGCGGCGACAATATGATCTGGCGTGCGCCAGTTCAGCGACGAGATACATTGTCCCATATTAAATTATGCGGACCTCATACAACAATTTCGGGTTCCTTGGTACGCCAGTTAGCCCTTATAAGCAAATTGACATGATTGGTAGTCGACTCGATTACAATCGCAATAAGTGATCGACCTGACAAAAGATCGTCTCACTTAGTTTAAAGCGCCTAAGCATTGGCTCATCGCAAGCACCGAAACAACGAATTCCTAGGATAGAAGACTTCCGCAAAACAATTTAAAGACTTTGAGAATCTTATATGGTTCTTAAAGAAGAATTTTCCAAAGATGGAAAGGTCGATTATTCCTAAGGGGTAAAGACAAGAAGACTTGAAGATTCAAGACGACGAAGCTTTCAAAAGGGGGGCTTTAAAATTTAAAAGAGTTTCTCGCTTGGATTTGAGAAGGACGGTTTGAGATGAAGTGACCTTCAATAGCTTTCGCTAAGATTGGGGAGGTTATTATTAGATTTGAGAAGAACGATTCAAAATGAAGCGGTCTTTGATAGCTTTCGCTATGATTTGAGAAGATGGCACGAGATGAGTGATCTTCGACAACATTCACTAAGATTGTGGAGGTTGTCACCAAGATTTGAGAAGATGGCACGAGATGAGCAATCTTCGACAACATTTGCTAAGATTGTGGAAGTTGTCACCAAGATTTGAGAAGATAGCACGAGATGGACGATCTTCGACAACATTCGCTAAGATTGTGGAGGTTGTCACCAAGATTTGAGAAGATAGCACAAGATGGGCGGTCTTCGACGACATTCGCTATGATTGGGAAGGTTGTCACCATGATCTAAGAAAAATCTCGAGATGTAGCAGCAATGATAGACAACATTCCCTAGGATGTGGAGAGTTGTCACAAACAACTAAAGGTGATTTCAAGCGGAGTTATCTTCGATTGTGTTCCCTAAGATGTGGAAGCAGAAAAGGATCTTTTCAAGTGAAGCAATCTTCGATAGTGTTCCCTGGCTTGCGGAAGATTTTTATAGCGGAAATTGGAGGCAGTTACAAGCATAACAGTCTTCAAGAAGGATGGAATTCTCTAGCTTGTGGAAGGTCATCAAAACAAAATGCAGCAACAAAAACGGTTACTTTAGAGACGTGTGCTCGACGGTGCAAGATACGCGTTTCTTAACTCTCTTTATCTGTTTTAACAACGCCAGTTTGCAGTTATCGGCGTTACAAGAATGATTTAGGATCGCAGAACGTTCTGAATCATTCTCCGTCCCTATAAATACTTTGACTTTTGTTTTCGAAACATGCGTTTCTCCAAACTCAGTCAAAGTGGGGGCACCTGTAAACACCCATTTGTGTCTCCCCAAAACCAAACCTAGTGATGAATACCTTTCGCTTCGAACCATATCGAATGAAGTGAAAGTGTGAAAAGTCAAGTGATGCGGTTAGCTTTTTATTAAAATTATTTTTCTCTATTTTTGAAAACAACTCTATTTTATTAAAAATAGCCAATCCAGTTTAATTTGGTCCATGACAAGGGTCCAATATTAGTGTAGTTGGATGGGGCTTGCAAAGAGCTTTCCAACGATATATTATAAGCCCAATTTCGATAAATAATGAGGAAGTTATGGCCAAAAATACTAAACTGGGTCCGATTTGTTCTTTACATGCGACCCAATGATCTAGAGGAGGGCCCAATGTTAATTATTATTCCTAAAATTATTAGGATAAATTATAGTCTTCTAGAATTCTCTAGAAGGTTCTTTTTAATTCTAATACAGTTAGGATTGATAATTATATTATGATGAGTTTTATTTGAAATAAAATATTATTATTTTATTAAAATACGATTTTAGCTTCTATACGGATTCCATAGATCAAATTTGGTTAAAGATTGGATTCCGCGTGGAAAGTGCGTGAAAAGCAGGATGTTGCCAAACGATACGCCTGTTGCCACTCGACAAACCTTGTCGCCACGCGACAGAGTGGTTTTGCGGCGACAACTTGTAGTTTTATTCCTTATCGAAATCTATGTTTTCCCTGACTATTTTTATTATAAATAGGATCCTGGACCTCCGTTTTTATTCATTCACAATCACCCAATTTTCTGTATTCTCTCTCGAGCAATACATGCTTTCTTTCTCTCTCTTTCTAAACTAGCTTTTTACAAACATAATTCCGCATTCACAAGATCTAGAAACACCTAGCCAAGTTCGAAGTTGCCTTCGCCCTAGACGTGAAAGGTTTATACTTTTCTGAGGGTTTGGTCCCAAATCCAGTCTAAACTTTTTAACTCTTTCTTTCAATTATTTAATTTAATTCTCTGATTTATTTGTGCATTAATATTCAACCAACATAGATAAACAAGTTTAGGATTAACATGGTGTTTGCATCTTAGTTAAAAAGCGCACATGAATATGAGCAGAATAAATTAGAGGCCTATTTTATAGGACGGGTCCCTTGTTTTGTAGATTGGATTCGTACCCTCATCCCCGAATCCTATTTGGTTCAAGACCTTATGGAGTTGACGATCTCATAGATCGTTAAGGGGTGTAACCTTCACCCTGTGAACGGTTTACAAGTTCCTAAAACTTGTTGGCAACTCTTTTGCTCTCTTATCTTCCCTTTGGACGTATGACCATACTTAAATGTATGATCATAGTTGGGTTCAAGTTTGGGGTTATGATGCTTGAAATATTCCCTACAGGTATGAATCAACTTTGGGCCAAATATATTTAAGAAAAGAAGTTGTAATTAGACTAAACTTAATAGTTTAGTAAAATCTTATTATTTTCCTTAAAATAATTCATACTTAGAAAATAAAAAATAGAAAAATTTGTATAAATAATAAACTAATACATTATAATTATATTGAAAATATGGGAGATTACAATTGGATTCGCTCTTCACCCCAACATGAATATGCCGCATCACCTAAAAAACATCACTTTGACTTTGTCCCCACTACGCGCCATTAGAAATGAGTTGTCGTAGGGCCAAGATATAGAAAAGGTCAAACAAACATACACACAAAATCAGCAATGTTGAGTACATAAGCATAAACCGTACACACTAACATGCTTTCATCCTATCAACGCATCACTTACCTTGTTTCACCGATTTATAGGCATACAACATACAATAGTCTAACCAATAACCCAATAATTTGCTTATTTCATTTGATTACGCATCGAACGGGTTTCCCCCCTACCTGCCCCAATAAAGGGGTACTAACATAGGAGCTAACCGTGCAAGTATAAAAGAACCACTCGTAAGTGACGGAATTCGTACGCATAATAAAAAGGAATGTGCAGTGTCATGTACACTAGTAGAAGTTATGGTTAAATATAAAGTAATAAAACCCCACAATTCCCCCCATATGTTCATACTCAAGGCATATACGTTCCAAGAGTTTTGGTGTGTAATCTCTTTCACTTTACGTTGCTTTACATATTAATAGACTTGGTGATGACTCTCAAAACATAGCACAATTAATCATCATAACTCTATCAAGCAATAAAACATACTAATTAATTTAATTCTTGAATAATTAGTGACCACATAATTTTGAATGTTGAACCCTTTTTAATCTGCCTCGGTGTCGAAGTCACCTTAAACGTATAATGCGCCACAAATCTTATCCCTCGGTGTTGGGAACACCTTAAGTGCACTAAGGCACCAAAATATAATTTAATTCTCGTGTACATAAATAGCTCTTTTCTCATGCTTATAACATCAATCAAAATTATATGAACCATAATAAAATTCTCTTTCAATATTCCAAACTCAATTAAACATTTAGTTTAATTAAACATGCGCTCAACCATGGCTATAATAAAAATGTAGTTCATATTCAACATGCCAACATAATTAATTTCAATCACCAATTCACCACAAATAATCCTTACTTCACAAATCATTCATCAACATCTATCCAAACAACAATTCGAGTCAAATACCTATCATGATAGTACCTTGAAATTAATTATCAAAGCCTAGCATGCGTTTATACACTTAAATAATTACCAACTACGTGAACATACCTCGTATAAGCCGTTAAAATAGCCGAATATAATAGAACACTTCGCGAAGCTAGTCTCCTACATAGAGGGACTATAGATTACATTAATTACCCTGGTACACACAATTTCCAGCAACTTAAACTCACTTTAAACCACTTATAATAATCTAAAAATTATTTTAAAACTCCTAATTAACATATCTTTTAATGGGTAATTAAACCCTTTTATGTAAAATCATCAAAATCAACACTTAGGGCCAATTTTTAGCATTATAAACTAATTAAAAACCCCTTAAAACTTCATCAAAACCTACTTTTATACTCAATTATCAATTAGAAACACTAAGTAATTAAAAGCCCCAAATTTATTTGATATTAGAACCATATAAATCACCATTCAAAAAAAAAAAAAAAGAACTATATAAATCATGTCTTTGATAAATCAAAAACCCTAACTTTATAAAATCTGAAAGATAAATCAAATTAATAATCTGAAATTTATAGTTTGCATTCATTAGAACATGTTTTTAATACTAATTTAACTTACTTTATACAATTAAAAAATCAAATACACATAAATATAATTATCAAGATAAATAAAATAATAGAGAGGATAGATCGAGAAGGGAGGAAGAAGGTGGTTCGGTGGATGGTCAGCCGCTGGTAGGTTGGTCGATCGCCGACAGACAAACAGCGGCAAGCGGAGCAGCGACAACGGCAGTCTATGCGGTGGCAGGCCGCTGCATTTACACGTGAAGCAAAGAAAGAAAGAGAAAGAAAAGAAAAGAAAAAGAAAAAAAAAGGAAATGAAAGGAAATTTACCTCTTTGACTTTTGTGTGGCAATTTTTTGGGATTTAAGAGGTATTTATAGAGTAAGGTAAATTAGAATTATTTGGGCCTCATAAGAAATGATATGATGGAGAAATAATTGGCCCAAATAAATAAATAAATAGAATGAATGGATGATTGACCTTATTGTAAAAATGTGCTACGTTTGGATTAAATACTTATTGACCTAAATATTAAAACTTGTTTTTGCTTATAATTAAAATAGTTTAACCCAAAATACATTTTATGATTAAATAAATAATTTATAAAATACATTAAAAAATACGGTTATTACATAATTACCCGATGACGTTATCATACAACTCTACTGAAAACCCTAATCACTCAGTCGCAAAATAAATAAACCCTAATCACGTAAAATTTGAAAATTGAACTGACCTCTTCCCTTCATTGGTTTGGCATTGCAAACTGGTAATTATCTTCGACAAAAGTGGAGAAGATGACACTACAATGGAGGATGAATTCGACACAAAGCGGGAAAACGAGAAGATGGAAGAAGAGGAAACGGGGAAATACAATTCAAACGGGTAGCTTCGACTTTTATATGTGTATTTAGATACGTATACCGTATTTACATACACTGACTTAAATTTAAAAGTGATGCAAAATACCATTGTTGCCCCTGTACTTGGACAAAGCAGCATAGCACCGTGCAGGGCTGAGACTTAACCATTCTCGCAATCTCGCCTTCTCACTGTCTCTCTCCTAATCGGAAGTCGGAATACTCCATTGAAGCAGCTTTTGAGCTTTCTCTTCTCCATTGAAGCAGCTTCTCAGGTAAGATACTTTTCTTAATCATCGAATATCAGTTTCACATTCTAGTGTAAATCATTAATTTTATTTATAGAATTTAAAGTGGATTGATTATTGAACTGTTTGCTATCCAAATTCTTTTGCAAGAATAATTTAATTTGATGATTGATTCAAATTTGGTTGATAATTTGCTGCAAAACCCCTTGAATGTTGAGACGAAACTATGAAAATTGAATTATTTCTGATTGTTACCTTTTTGCTAATTGTTAGAGAAGGGACAATGTCGGTTATGGTGGAAACAAGTTTGGGTGAATTTGTTATCGACTTGTTCACTGAACGTTGTCCGTTAACATGCAAAAACTTCTTAAAGCTTTGCAAGTAAGTTCTTCCCCCTTCCCTTGTTCTTTGTTATGATCCATTTTATTTTTGCTTCGAGTAAATTTTTCTTATTTTTCTGTGTAACTTTTGTGTTGATTTCTTGGGTACTATAAAATCCCTTAGTTGTATAGGAAATTTAGAGTTAGGAAGCAATTGGGGATAAAATTTTGTTGTTGTTGTTGTGGGGTTATTTCAGTGTGTATGAGATTGGGAGGGGTAGGGGGAATTGGCTAGGGTGTTTGTGTTTGTTTAGCCGTGACAAACGCGAGTGTGGCAAATTGGCTCTTTTGGGCACAAACTCTTGTAATACTATAGGCTGCGATGGAATTAAAGATTGACAAATTGAGACGGTGGGGTGTGTTGTTATTTAATTGTGCTGCAATGAATTCTGGGCTTTACAAAATGGCTCTTTCGGGCATGAACTTGAGTAATACTAGAGGTTGTGATGAAATTAGATGTTGTTACTTAGATATTAGCCCAGTATTAATTAATTAAAAATAGCCAGGGGTGTGGGTTTGTGTTGCCATGGGACTTTTGTTTAGGTTGTTGGGAGTTTTGGGCATAAAAGCATGTATTTCTAGAGGCTATTATGTATATTTCGTAGGAAGTTATGCCTTAAGTTATTAGCATTAGGGTGATGAATTTGAATGGGTTCTGTGCTTCTGTCTTCAATTTTCCCCTTCTTACTATTGACGGGATTGGATGTTGAAGATGCTAGAAGCTTGCGCAATGTACACTTGGGATATGTTATTTTCTGCTGCCTATAAAGTCCTTGCCCCTTATTTTTGGTTCTACTTGATGTGCAATGATTTTTGATGTAGTGAATTGCAGATGTTATTGGTGAAATCACAATCTGTATTTTGACTGCCTTGTCAAAGTAACCGAGTATATCTGCGGGACTTTTTTTTTGTTGTTATATTGAGCATCATATGTTTCCTTTTTTAATTATTGGATATGCTATTGGTTTTGTTAAGGGAAGGTTAATAGGTGATCTGTAGGGGGTTTGGATGGGTTGATGCAAGTTTCTGATGTTTAGTGTTGGTAGTCTTGGTACTTGTAGTTTTGCGTTAAGTAAATGATTGATTAAAACAATTATCGTGAGCTAGCTGTAAGTGCTCAAGATTTTGTAAGATGACATCTATATAATCATCTAAGAACTTTACCATATTTTTTAAAAGCGTTATTAGGTGCTTACATATAGCCTAATTTGTAAATAAAATAATACAAGTACATAAAATTAAGGAATTGCATTATGTTTATTTATGCAGGATCAAATACTACAATGGTTGTTTATTTCACACAGTGCAGAAGGATTTTACTGCTCAGACTGGTGATCCAACTGGAACAGGAAGTGGCGGCGACTCTATCTATAAGTATGTATTGTCTAATAATGTAATTAGTCATCTGGTATGAAAGTTGAGGTTCTTTTTTATTTTATTTTTTCTTTTCCTTGTCCTCTTATTAAAGAAAATGATTTATCGATGGGGCTCTAATTGGCATAATGAAATTAACAGCCCTCAGTTTTGGTTCAGTATGAAATCTGGTTCTCTTATTACTTCATGCATTAATTTTTCCTCACTTGCCCTTTTTCTTTTTTGGGGTTGATATAGAATTTATGTATTGCAATCCCTACTGATTTACATTTGGCTACTCTTAAATTAGGTATCAATCATAAATCTTTTACAAGCAAAATATCATAGTATCTTATCGAAAGTACAAAACAGGAAATCATTGTAGGTTACTTGAAATTAGTTTTATTCCTTCATCTTCTTTCCGGGATGTTGACATAAGCAAAGGGTTAAAGAATAGGATAATAATGCAAAGATATATTCTAGCCTTTATAGGGCTTCATCTATGATATGTTTGGATATGGTAGTACATGGGTGGAAATAAAAAGGTGGAAAGGACATTTGAACAGGATTGTAAACTTTGTTCTGATTTAGTTAAAAGAATTAGATAAAGTATTAAGAAGTTTGGATATGTGTGTTGATCAAATTTCTCTCTATCTACACTCTTTATAGTTTATAACTTTTGCATGCTTGTCACTACCAAACTAGGTTTTTATGGAGCATATGCTAGTGGTAATGAGACCTACATTACTGGATCCCTGACCTTTTATATTTGGTTCCCATTCCATAAAAAATATTGCTCAGGTTTTGGTAATACATTTCCTAAGTTAACCCTAAAGACAGAGCAGCAAGCTGTAGATGTTACACTTTTTTGACAATTGGGATGGAACCCGCAATTGTCTTATAGGGTTTAATAGAGATTTTTTTTTATTTTTTATTTTTTTATTTTTTTACTTGAGGCTTACTTCGTTAATGTCAAGATCATATTGATAAGTTGTTTTTAGTTTAAGGATATCATAGAAAGTTCCCCTCTTTTTTCTTTGGGGGTGGTGGTAGTGGTGTAGAAACCTTTGTCTAGTGCTTTTTAACACTTGCAAAAATTTTCATTCCCCCAAAATGACCTGAAAATCTAATATGTATTTGGATTTTGAACATGAAATTATGACGCAAAATCTGGGGAAAATCCGACTCGACTTTGATTCTCCTAAATAAAGTTAACAATAATTTATCTACTTTTCCCACCTTCCAACTATTGACTCTTTATCGTTGCTTAATACTCATTTCTACTTATTCCCACTCCCACACTATCCCCTAACCAGGTCTCCTCATTATGATGTCATGAAACACTGAAGAAAGGCTGGAACACGAGTCTTATGTGGTTCTCTATGCTTGTGTTAGAACTTTGAAGCATTTTGATTTGGGTGGATTTTTATGTTTTTTTTTCTTTTTTGGCTTTTTCCCGTTTGTTTCTCATTATGGTTAACTCGAGTACTTTGGTATGCATTTTTATTGTATCATGCATTTACTTTTACATAATATACAAATAGTACAACTTTTGCCATAATTAGAAATAATAAATGGAATGACCGTGCTATTTGTCACCATTACTGTTAACGTATATTCAAAAACTTGAGTATCTATGCTTTTGTGTTGAATTATACATTTATTTGCTTAAAAATTGAATAATGCAACTTTTTGTATATGGAATAAATTTAGTTCCCTTGATCGTTGGTTTAAGTAAAGCCGAATATTATGGGGTTGTCCACCCAATATCTAAAAAGAGCCAACCTAAAAATGATCTGAAACCAAAACTTTATTGATTATATGCATGAAATAACGTCAATATTTCTTTTAGGTTTTTATATGGTGACCAAGCTCGGTTCTTCAAAGATGAAATTTACCCTGACGTGAAGCACTCAAAAAAGGGTACTGTTGCAATGGCTAGTGCTGGGGAGAATTTGAATGCATCCCAGGTATAGGAGTTAGCGTACTTTAACTTTATTCTGACACATCTTGGATTTGAAATAATAATTTGCTTGTTAGCATTAGTACAATATTTTCTTCATTCAGAATTTCATCTTATGATACTGATTCTACTTGCAGTTCTACATAACATTAAGAGATGAGCTTGACTACCTCGACGAGAAGCATACTGTAAGTGAATATTTTCCAGCGACTTCATACGTCAGCTAACTCCTTAATCCCCTTTCCGTCTCTTAGTCTTTCTTTCTCCTACTTTTGATCTATGCTTTATATCCTTCGTTGACTGGTTATAAGGATGTCCTGAGTCATAGGTTAGCTAGTTTTTTGGCTCTTTGTAGACTGAGGCATGTGATCAAGAAATCAATAGTTGAACTCATAGTTTTAAATTTCTTCTTTCTTTGGTAGCAGAAGAACTTTTATTTTTTTTTAAAAAATTTTGTGTGTGTGTGCATGCATAAAAAAAGAAAAAAAAAGGAATTTTACTGCTTACATGTGTGGTTGGTTATGTAAAAGAATCAGTGTATGTTGCAATGTGTGATTTGTATAAGACTGTAACATTAACAGTTTCAAACATCATCGTGAAACATAAAAACTTCAAGTAGTCTGTGATTTTCGTTAAAGAGATTATCAACAAAATTCACGGCATTGAGAATCATTAATTATTATTTCCATACAATGTATAAAAAGGCTCAAGGCGCACCAACACATTTCAGAGTTCTCTGCTTTGTTGAAGTGAGGCGCATAAACAATAAAAAATTTCTGATTAAAATCTTTGAGCGCGTCTCATCAAAATCATCTCGCCTAGACCACAAAAGCGCATGACCCCTAATGCCTTGCACCTCAGCGCCTCCTTTTCAAACACTGCTCCTATAGCCCCATTTGCTCTGGAATTCAAAGAAGGAAAGAAAAAATGGAAGCATTTTGTTTTATATTCTATGACTTCATCTTTTAGGGTGCAAAACTATTTTCCTTCAGCAAGGATTTCTCTTAGACAAATCAATAATCTTGAGTTTTGACGGTATATGGAATGTTGGAGATGGTAATTTTTGTTTTTGTTGTTGTTTTTTTCCCTTTACTGTTTTGAATTTGTAAAAGTACAATTTGTGGTGCTTGGATGGAGGGGCGACAGAGAATTATTGATGCCGTGTTTAGAGGCAACTTTTTTGGTGTTTATTTTGAGCACAAATTCATGCTTCTTTATTGGGGGACTTATCAAATGAATTATCGTGGATTGGCCAAACATTTTATTGAAGCCCCTTCTAGGCTAAGGCAGTTAGGTTTTTCAAAATATACATGGTTCATGGTAAAAATCTTGGATACCTTCTTGATTGGTTAAGTTCAATATCCTTTATAATACAGTCATGGCTGAAATGTAATACCATGGGAGATCTGTAGAAATAGAACCAGTTGAAACTCTGTTTTCTATTTCAGGGTAGATTGTCCTACTCAGTTCTCCCCGTTTTCTGTTGACTCTCATTTGTCATGGTCGTGGAAAGTGGAAGTAGCTTTATTAAAGCAAGATCACTTTACGAGAAATACTTTCATCTCCTGTCTATTACAGACTTTACAGTTCTATTCAAAAGCATACTTCAAGAACTTGTGAAATTGTCAAGAACTACCCACCTAATGGGTCATTTTGTCAACAACTACTCGCTTAAATTTTTTATTAAAAAAATTACCTTCTAAATTTAAAATGTTTGAGTAGTACTACCCATTCTAGTTTTCCGGCAACAAAATCCGGCAAGTGTGGCCGAATTTTATTTTTTTCCTTCCAAAACTTAAGCCTAAACCTCGTATATAACAACAAACCTAATCCCATTACAACGACTCACCCTAAAAACACAACTTTCAATATTTCGCCAATTAAAGAGGGCGAAAGTAATTGTGGTTTTTATTAATAGGTATGTAATGCTTTTAAATTGATGTTAAATTCACTTGTTTTGGCTTCTTAATTGAGTGATTCATCATTTTGTGATTAAATTTTAAAGAAAAAATAAAAGTGAGCCCCACTCATCGGATTTTGTTGTCGGAAAACCAAAATGGGTAGTGCTAGTCAAACTTTTTAAATTTAGTGGGTAGGCTTTTTAATCAAAATTTTTAAGCGAGTAGTTGTTGACAAAATGACCTACTAGGCGGGTTGTTCTTGACAATTTTTCCTATGTGAAAAGAAGAAATTTTATAATGCTCGGAAGTGAAGATTAACATTGATGCCGCTTAATTTGGGCCTTTGATCAGGCATACGGTCCTTGTTATTTTTATTTTGAAACCAGCTATTGTTGCATTGTGAGTGGTGAAAGGAAGTATATGCGTCATTTACCATGCATGGTCAATCATTTTTTCTGTAATAATTTTTGATAGATTACAAAAATTTGGACCAACAATCTACCTTACCTTCTCGCGCATTGTATATGTCATAATCATTTTATAAAAAGGCTTCTTTTAGTTTAGATGACTTGACATTTCCTCAAAACCAATTAGAAAATGCAATCCTTTGCATGGGGTTCTTTCAACATTTGGTGGCGTGTTCTTTGTGTCATTTTTATTGTCCTATTTTCATCCACTACCTTTTATCTTTACTAAACTAGCCATTGAGCGTTTTTGGAAGGGAAGGGACTGAATGATGGTTGTTACTTGTCTCTGAAGGTCTAACACTTCAGTCCCATGGTGGTTGTGTATATTGTTATTGACGCATGATCATCTAAAGTGACAAGGGTACCTTAAATGTTGACTAGGTCTTTGGGGAGATTGCAGAAGGTCATGAAACACTGACTAGAATAAATGAAGCTTATTTGGATGAGAAGGGAAGACCATTTAAGAATATAAGGTGGTCATCTTTAGTATAAATTTTTGTGATTCAAATTAGTTTGATCTATTTATGACCATAATTCTAATACTGCATCTCTACATGTGTTTTTTTTATGTTTATTGTATCTCAACAGAATAAAGCATACTTACGTACTTGACGATCCTTTTGAAGACCCTCCCCAGCTGTCCAGTTTTATACCTGATGCTTCACCAGAAGGCAAACCAAAAGAAGAGGTAATAGTTTTATTTCAATTTCTTTAATATCATATGATGAGTGTCTTCTGTCAACTAGCTTGTTTTTTTTTATTTATTTTTTTATTTTTTTATTTTTTTATTTTTAATTATTAGATTTGCGTATTTTTTTTGACAAAAGGAGCCATTGCTATATATGTCTTATTTTATAATCATCTTTTTATTTGGAAATATACCATGGTTTACTTGGGGCTCCATGTGGTAAAACAATTGTGGATACTCTAGACTCTAGACTCTGCTCACATGCCTGTTCCTAGGAAGATTTTGCAACACACTCTTTTTCACGGTATTTAATAAAAGTGGGGTTCACATGGTTTAATATACTTTAAAATGGGGTGAGAGATTAGTAAAAGTATAATTTAGTGGGCCATGTACTTTAAATAAGGAAAATAGTGCAATTGTTCCTCAAAATAACTTTCCAATTATAGTGTGTTGCAAGTATTGTGACATTTCCATTTTAGGGAAGTGTTGCAAGTATTAAGAAACGGAGGAAGTATATAATTTAGTAATCTACTCAAAAGAGATTGTTGCATGTACAAGTTGTCCAATGTACTTGTCATTGGAACTCTAATGCATGTACAATTTTTGGAGAGGAGTGATGTCATCAGCAAATTGATGATGGGAAACTGACGTATTCCTACCTCCTCACCCACAAATCCTTCATCATGCCCAAAGTCTGTCCTTTGGCAAGAGATAACTTAGGGGATTAGTAACCATTGTGGAATAGGAGAGACCAAGAGAGAACAACCTCTTGTCAATCTGATCGAATCCCAGAACTACCTTCTAGGCTGCCAAGCAGAAGACAAACAGCCGAACGACCATTTCCTCTGTACAGAATAAAAGCTTTTTGATTTGTTACCTTGTTCAAATTCATAAATTTCAATCAAACGTTTCATAACTCTCGTAAAACTCCAACTTAAAGATAGAAACTACATTGCCTCCTTTTAGCAACAAGAGCCATATTGAACATTTTTCCCCTAAAAAAAGCACGAGAATTTTGGTCAGCTGTCTTGTTGAGATTTTTTTAGTAATGTGTGTAATAAAGCTTGTGTTGATCCTCAAAGAATTCCTGCAAAAGCTATTAAATATCTTGTTTATCACCTTGAAATAAGAGATTGAGGCAAAATCATATGGGCTGAAACATTAAATCCTTCAGCCTGATCCTATCCTGAAGACATGATTGCTGTAGAATTCTTGTTATGCCTTTTCCTCTATCAGTCTTCAAGAGCGTAAATAGGACTCTTAATATATGTGCTGAACCAAGTATTCGGGCTGCAGCAGCCAGACACTATCCATACTTGACAATCGATACAATTTATTATCCTCCGGCATGAATTTGTCATTGTTCAATCTTTAGCACTTATAATACTCAAACATGCCTCTTCACATATATGTTTGCTTGCATTAATCCCAATTTTGAAGCCTTTGGACTCAAGAGTAATACACAATGTTTTAGTTGAAGGAAAGCTAAACTCTTTCATAAATGTGTTCTTAGCTTTAAAATTGCACCTTGGGTACTAGCCTGATAGCCTACTAGGCAAGTCAAGGCAGAAATATATCATCAAAGACCACCATAGCTCCGGTGAACAAGGTGGTCGTCCATGATCATTCCGATCTGTCTCTCACTCTTCTTTGATATTACCTTCTCTCTTTATCTCTCACTCTTGTAGAAATAATCCCTTTCTCTATAGAGGCTAGCTCTTCTTTTTTCTCTTCCAGCATTCTTCTTCAATTTACTGCTGTACCCATTGCTAGCTCCATAGCGAGTAGTCACGTGCTCACGTGTCATCTGACTCATCTCTTTCATCAATTTGTCTATTTAAGGTTTGTATTTTAGGTTTTTTGTTTTTTGTGTAAGATAAAATATACAAGAAAGGTGTGCATCTTCGGCTCTTTGCCTTACATTTTGTACTTCGTGCCTAGGATCCAGAGAACACCTTTTCTCCTCAGCACACCTTTGCACCTTTTAGAACTGATATCTGTTGCTGACCTTACACCATATGGTGAACTAAGACCCGGTTGAGCTTCTTGCTCCATTGTTTTCTGAATTTTAAGACTTTTGTTATGATCTGCTTTACTTCCTGTCCATATTATAATTCTTTTTGGCACTCTCTATTTGTGTTTGTTGCGTTTCTTATGCATAGGTCGATGATGATGTGAGACTTGAAGATGATTGGGAACCTATGGATGAACAACTACCTCCAGAAGAGCTGGAGGAAGCTATACGTACGAAGGAAGCACACTCTAGGGCTGTCGTTCTTGAGAGTGTATGTATTTTCACAATTTTTTTTTTCTAACTAATTAATCTGTTTACAATATTAAGATAACCAAAGAAGCATGTTCATATCTATTTTGTAACAGATTGGTGACATTCCAGATGCTGATGTAAAACCTCCTGATAATGTGTTGTTTGTTTGTAAACTTAATCCGGTGACTGAGGTGAGTTTTCACTATGTCCTTTCAGAAAAAAAATTCTTTTTAAATTGCCATCTATATTTTTGGATCCGTTAATTATCGGCTAGGACCTAGGAGAACTCCTATTAGGCTGCCCATTGAAACTAGTGTTGCCGAAGGAACAATAGAATGAACTTTTATCGAGGTTGAACTGTAATGGCCACATGGTTGCTTGCATTGCTCATTAATCATCAAGCTGTGAAGTGTGAATTTACATACTGGAAAATAAACTTCATTAGGGAGGGAGGGATACTATATTCTCACGCTTGATTTCGTAGGTTCCAAGGATGCTCCCGCATCACTATGCCGTACTGTTGCCAGGCATTTTTCTTCGTGCCCTAGCTAGGCGCACCATGGGTGTGCTATTCAAATCTATAGCTGTTACCACTGCCAAATTTTGTAAACTTCTATTAAACTTTTAGCAGTGGTGTGGAATGAGAGATAGGGAATGACTTCAGAAATGGAACCATATTTGGTTGTGTATAATTTACAACAGCTGTAAAAGTACGAATTCCAATAAAAATAATATGTTGTGGAGCCTGGTTAGTGGGTACCTGCTCAACCTGAAAACCACCCTTAACCCGAACTGAGTACGCAGCTTAATTTTTATGCTGGGTACCCTGACTAATTAATTTTAAAATATACATAATTTTGTTATCTTTATTTTTTATTAATTTTTGAACTCTAACTGCCAAGTTAAGTGATTTTTTTTGGAACACCCATAGTCTCCCAGCCTCTTGAAAGCTGTGCAAGTTTGTTCCCCTTGAGCTGCATTTATACAATCACCATATTATGCTTTCTTCATACTCTGGTTCATCAATTTTTACAAATTTCTTCTTCATTTTCCTCTTTTCTGATCTAGTTTTTGCCATCTTGCAATTCATCTAATATCAATATGCTTAGCAGTTTTGACTTTTGACAATGAAATGGAATGATTGATGCGCTTGTATAACAACCATTATCCAAAGCCTGATGTGATGTTACAAAACATGGTAGGAATAGATCATGGATTGGCATGTTGAAAATTCCTTTTAGAACAGTCTTTGAACACCATGTACTTAGTTCCATGCCCTAAATGCCTTCCCAACCTTCATATGAAGAGATGCAAATCAATTCTCATAGGCCCTAATATTGGTAGCTGGGAGCTGAGTTGCCATTTTAACTCCCTCATGATTATTGATATTTGTTTTTATCTGTACTCTGTAATTTAATATTTTTGTTTACTGTTTATGTAGGATGAGGACTTGCATACTATATTCTCACGCTTGATAATTGATATTTGTTTTTATCTGTACTCTGTAATTTTATATTTATGTTTACTGTTTATGTAGGATGAGGACTTGCATACTATATTCTCACGCTTTGGAACTGTTACATCGTAAGTGAATATACTATTTACCTTAGTATTGATCATCCATTAATTTAAGGTTGCTTCTGACTGTACTGGTTTACTTGCAGGGCTGAGGTCATCCGTGATTTCAAGACTGGTGACAGCCTTTGTTATGCTTTCATTGGTTAGTAGAATGTTATTTGATTTATATGAGTATGCATTTACTAGAAGAGAGTGAAAGTCACAGTATATAAGTTTAAGCTAGCGTTAAATGAGAACTATAACTTGGTCTGGGCCATTTGTAAATCTGTATGAGGTCTGACACTTAAGGTTCAGTAATGGCAATTTCATGCAAGGGGCTGTTTGGTTAGGGACTTAGGGTTTCTAGAATAGCAAATGGAAATGTTCTCTTTGTTTTTATTTGTGCTTGTTTAGTTCACTATTCCCTTTTTCCCATTCTCTGTAATGGAATTAAATCATACTCATCAATTTTTATTCCCTCCAGCCCAAGTTTTTAATTCCAAATTTTTATTCCCTCCATCCCAAGTATATCTCACTCACAATAAGTCATCGATGCTTAGCTTCCGATAACATAACTCATACGACTTTTCCTTTTTCTTTTCTATCTTTTCTTTTTGTCATTTTGGGGATATAGAAATACTTGTATGCCTCACCACATTCTGATGCAGAATGTTTGTTTTTGGAATGGGCTATACATTTCAAAGATGCAGAGATGCATTGTGACGAACATTTCTGTGCCTAATAGCCCAATTCTCTAACCCAAGCTTGGACTTAAAATTCATAATTCAGTTGACCTAACTTGAACCGACCCAACCTGGAAAATATTATGGGTGATAATGATAAAATTTGGCATATCAAACCAAATGGCAATACAGCCGAATAGTGAATAGTGAAGATGACCAAAGACTAAATGTACCTGACCAGAATAACTTTTTACCCAAATGTGGACCGGACCAAAATTTTCCGAACTGAATGACTAATCTACCATCTTTAAGTTTGAGTCAAAGAGCCAAATTTTGCACTTGCAGTTGTAGAACTTCAGATTTAAGATTAAAAATATAAAGTTGCTAGACTTAATCCCATGAATCATGCAGCTATTTTATGCCAATAAAAAATACTTGTTTCAGATCGTTACTCAAGTAGAAATCTGAACCATCATTAAGAAGGGGGAAGCCACTGAGTTATCCAAAGCCCATAACAATTCCCACCATCCATCAGTTTCCACTTCCTTAGAAATATGGACTTCGAAGCACCTGTTTGGACATTTGTTCAATGGCAATTCAACTTATCTCTCCAGTGCTACCTCTATTAAATGTGAATGCTCTTTGTTAGAAGGGTCCCACCTAGTTAGACTCTCACCTGTTCTTTACCCCCCTTCATTAAACATGAATCATCTTGTCTCTTACGCTATCCACTTCATCTCTTGCAAAACGGAATAGCAAAGGTGGCTTTCCATGTTATCTGAACTTAGACCGGAAAAACTTGCACCTTCTATTGTCCACACCCTTAGCTTTTGGATATAAGTTTGGAAACCTAAAAATACCATGAACTTGGAAATACTTGCACCATAAGGACTAAGATTCAAACTACAATTTGAATGAATGTTTAATTAGTCTTAGCAACTTAGCAAAAAGATGTATTGAATAGCACGACCAGTGCATATTTCAAAGTTCCTTTTTAAAAAGATTTTTTGACCATTCTATGTTACTAAATGGTAGATGGAACTGAATGAAGGATTACAATGGATAAAATCATTTAGCTCACTGAAATGCCCTTATGCTTCTACTTGGTTTCTTTTCTACTTAGTATCGTTGATGCTTATTTGAAAAATTGAATGTTACTTCATGCGTGCTAAAATATTTTATAATTACATATTATCACTCAATAGCTATATGTGATGACTGACTTCTCAGTAATGTTTAAATGTAACAGAGTTTGAGAGTAATGACGCCTGCGAGCGAGCTTACCTCAAGGTTTGTTATAGTAGAGGAAACACATTACATTTTTGCTAATCATCATACATTCTTATATTGATATAACTAAATAATTTGGTTTCTAGTATTTTATAATTTTTTTATGTTATTTTATATATACTAGTTGAGCCATCGCGCGCGTTGCGCGCGATACCTCAATAAACACGGAATGAGTGAATTTAATGTCCTCGTTAAATTGATGGACCTTACTAATCCAATTTAGGTAATGTATGTAATGGGTAGTGCAATAGTATTAGATTTTGTATTAAAAACAGGTTAATATGTGGGCATTCAATGGGACAAGGAGGACATTAAATTGATCACCCTTAGATTTATGTAATTAATCAACTAATAAATTGCTTGCCTGTAAAGAATTTGCTCACCCTTAAATAATTGGAAAATTTGTAAATTACCACCCAAAAAGGAACTTGTTTTGAAATTACCACCCGTTAAAAATTTTATTTTAAATTACCATTTCTTAAATTAAATAAGTTTTCAGATTACCACCTTTTTTAGAATTCCAATGGAATTTCTGTTTGGGGATCCCACCCAACGGCTAATAACGGCTAATTAGACTCTTTTGACTGTTTCCCTCCCTGATTTTCTTTTTTATAAAGTCTCCAACTTCAATTCACGATTTTTGCCCCAATTTCAACTAAATTTTCTCAAATTTCAGCTATTATTGTTTGAAGAATTTATCTACTGAAGTGCAGACTCTCAATTCGCATCTAAAGTATGAATCCACTCCTTAATTTTGGGTTTTTCGCCAACAATAATTGGGGTAAATGGTTATATTTAGGAATTAGGGTTCTTGAGGCAATTAAATTGGGGGTTTTTTGCAATTAGGGTACTTGTCTGAAATTAATTGGGCTTTTTTGTTAGATTTGTGCTGATTCGAGTACAACAAAGCATTCAATTTGCAGGAAAAAAAAAACAAACAAAAAAAAAGTTAGGGTTTTAATTCAACCCTTTAGGGGTAGTTTGCGTATTTAATAGAGAAGTAAAGGAAGAAAAAGGGAAAAGATTGATGCTTTTGGATGAATTAATTGAAGGAATAGATGAGGGAAGTTGTTTTTTGCGTTTAATACAACATCCAAAAGGTTAGGTCGAGGGAAAGGAAGAAAAAAAGGAGGGAAATTAATAAAGTGAGGCCCTCAAATGGAAATTCCACCAGAATTCCAAAAAAAAAGTGGTAATCTGAAAAAAAATTTAATGCATGGGGTGGTAATTTAAAATAAAAGTTTTGATGAGTGGTAATTTCAAAACAAGATCCCTTTTTGGGTGGTAATTTACAAATTTTCCTAAATAATTGGTGCACCCCTAAAAAATTTTCTCACTCCTAAAAATCATATTCAAATTATATTACTCTAAAATAGTTGATCATGCCTAAATAAGTTGCTCACCCTTAAAAAATTGTATACATCAACAAAGGCGGCATCTTGTACTACATATTCTTTGTGGAAATAAAAGCTGTCTTTGATTACTAATAATAAGCACTATCCTCTATTACACATCAATATTCATCTTGCTTAATTGGTTCTGATTTCACATCCAGAGACCGAGCAACATTTGCATGGTCGGTATCCTTTAGTGGCTTTGAATCCTCAATATTATTTTAGACTAACATGATCATCAACCTGCAACATCAAATAAAATAAGAAAATAAACACCACCACTTTCATGGCACACATATTGAAAATTTATATTACAATGTATGTATACAGGGAGCTTGAGTATAAATTCAATGAAAATAAACTCAATTAATGACCTTGAGTCATGACTTTGCATCAATCCATTTTCATGAACTCTCACTACTTGTAATTATACAAAAGAAATTGACTAAAGAAATTGTTGTCTTCCTTTCCTTCTCTTATTTTCTTTTCCACCCAATTGCTTCAATCCAAACTAAGTGTAGTAAAATAAAACCTATTTTGCCTAGCCCGTATACTTGAATGCTAAAAAACATATAACGGGAAAGCAAAGCATTAAATATATATTCCTAGATAATTCATGTTGTTTAGTTGCTAAATGCAGTAGATATTTTGTGGGTTGCGAGAGGTTGACAAGTGTAATATGATTTTTATTTAGTAAGCTGACCAACTATAGCTAATACTACAGTTTATTGTAATCTGATTTATTATCGATTCAAAATTATTCAAATTATAAATAGAAAGTTGGAAGAATCCCATGGTTCATAACCTAGCAGTGGTTAATTAGCATAACCTCAGGAGTTATAAGCCACCAAATCATTTGTGTGTGACCTGAATTTAGACAATTAAAGATACTACACTACTGCAATCATATACCACCTTAAGTAGTTAAGTTTAAGTATTCGTTACCCAAACGCCTTTATCTTTCAAAGCAGCTGCAAATGATCCTAAATGTGCCTTTATATCCATTACATTTCATAAAGTATTAGATTAGATCTTGGGACTTAAAAGGTCCTAGTAGCTCTCAACTCTTAAACCGCCCACCGCAAAAGTCTTTGTTCTACCATCTATACCCTCAATTTTCCCAGTCTTATTATTCATCCCAAATTTCAAATGACTAATTTATCCCAGTCAAGTGAGTGAGTTCGTTAAACAGATCTAAAAAAACAAGAAAAAAAAATCATATTCTCAAAATTAGATTTGATTATGGGAAACTATGATAGACCGAAGTTTTGTGTTTTGAAAATTTAGATTTTATAGGATTTTAGTTGCTGCTCAATCTCATTGACCCAAGGTTCCAGGAATGTTCAGAATGCACTTCGTGCTAAGTGGGAGGTTACTCAAAGAAGCGGGGTATGATCATTTTTGCTGTATCTTTTAATTTTTGTAATAATTTCTAATCTCAATGTATTGATTTTTTTTTTTTCTTCAAAAGAGAACACTAACTCAATTAATTATCGATAAACCCTAGCAATTGCAAAATTTTATGATTGAAAAACAAATTACCTCGCAAGCTGCTTCAATGAAAGGGAAAGTTCAGAAGTTCCTTTCAATGGAGGATCGGAGAAAACTCGAAAGTGAAAACAAGCAGTTGAACAAACATCAACGTCCCTAGCCATTTTTACAAGTAAATTCAACAAAAAAACCACAAAATACACAAATTTCCAAATCACAAATTCATAATAACGGTGCAAACACAAACCCTTATACAATTAGCTTTGATTGTATACCTTCAACTAAATGGGATTTCCTTAATACATGTTCAACTAAATAAAAACTAAACAAGGTTTATGAGATTAAGGAATTACTATTATATCAACAAAAAAAAAAAGCAGAAGAAAAGATGTTTACATTGGACCACATCACTTCTTAAAGTACAGCCAAAGAATATCAAAATGAAAACAGATAATAATTTCACCCATTAGCATAATTTCATCAGCAAAAGTACTACACTAAACAAGCAAGATCATTTTTTTTTTTCCAAAACCTCAAATTTTAATAAATAAAAATCAACCTAATCAAGGTTAAGCTAATTCTTCTAAAGCATCAACATCAAAAAACTTTATTTTAGCTCTTCCATAGAGGTAAAACTTAACCTATATAGCCAACAATTTATTACTGTTAAAATTAAAAATTCCAACAAGTTTTAGAACAAGCTTCACAGAGGCAATACCCATTTACTCTGTCAAGCTTTAGAATTTCGACAAATTTTAGAACAGAGTGAATTTGGAATTGCTTTACCTTTGTTGAAACTTTTTATAGAGGTAAAACTTGTTATGTGATGCAAGCTTGTTGGTTTTTTGATGTTATTGTTCTGTGATAGAAGAGCGCGTTTAAAAGATTATAGGAAAAGATTATAGTAAAAGACTATAGTAATCAAAGTTGAACATGTTCATGATCCCCACAAAAATGAATTGTGGTGTGATATTACTAAAAGAGCAAAATATAACTGAATCCTATGATTTTGGCATTAGTATAAATAAGTTGATGTGAGCTAGATAGAACACAAATGCTCTGGAGTTTTCATTTACAATGAATGGTCTATTAAACATTATAACTTTGTGAACGTTCAATCAGTACATATATAATCATATAATATGAAGCTGATAACATACCTGGCGTGCTTTGGCACCGATTTTGTTCATATAAGCGGCGAAGATTGTTGTGGACAAACAATCTCCAAAGGAAACAAGATAATCCTTGGTACGTAGAGTGAGCTCCTTCATCATTGCAATACCCCTGAGAAACTGCTCTAATTCCTCTAAATGCGCTTTTGGAAGAAAAAACAAAATCTTAATTAGAAAAAAAAAAACTACTGGCAAACCAAGAAAGTGTTTACAATGCATACTAAACACTTGAATTGTATACAAAACGCTTACAAGATACAACAGAAACATCGATTTCGAGCTTTGCCACCATCCTTTAAGCACCAAATAATTTAGTTTTAGAATCAAAAAGGAATAAGAAACAAGCTATTATTATTGTTATGATTTTCTGGTTACCTATAATGAAGATCCTTAATAAGGATGAGTTCCAGGATGTCCCCTTCCCACCAGCCCAAAACTCCCACATACCCCCCACCAACCAGACCCTATTACACCCCCACCCTTCTACAGCCCCGATTCCACCAATTCCCGACCACCACAGCCAACTGTCACCACCAAAAACGCCCACACACCCCACCAACGAGCCATATTCCCCACCTCACCCAACCACAACTCCTTTCTCCCTCACGAACAGCAGCCACCAGCCACCAGCCACCAGCAACCCTAGTGCCCTGCTGCTGCTCCAACTTCTTGCACCAACAACCCCACATCACTAATTCCTCAATTCCCCACTAAATCACAGCCAACGCCGCCTATTACCTCCAAATTTTTACCTCAATTCCAAAATGCCCAAAAATAAAAATCACTTCTATTATACAGGGTAAACTTCATTAATCATTACAATAACTTAATCAATTAAATATATATATAGTACTCCATATAATAAACAAGCAAGATCATTTTTTTTTTTTTACAAAACCCCAAATTCTAAAAAATTTAAATCAACCCAGCCAAGGGGTTAATTATGAGCATCAGCATCAAAAATTAAAATCAACATAATTATGTGCATCAACATCAAAAATTAAAATCAACATAATTAACAACATACCTCGCAAGCTGCTTCAATGGAGGATCAAAAATGTCAATCAGCAGGATTTCTTCTATTGACATTTCCACCACCATTCTCCGTCGCCGGCGTCGATTCCCTTACTATCCGATAACTCGACTCGAAGATACCGACGACGGTGATGAAGACGTTGACAAAGACGACGGCGGAGTCGTCGCCGTCGAAGTCTCCGATTCCTGAGTCCGATTATTAGGTATCCGACGAGCCGCCGAGTGATGGCGGTTGTGATGGTCGTTACCGATGAGTAGCTTCCGAAGTATATGCTTCATCTTCGACATGGTTGTTGTTGTTGCTCGATCTTTACATTAATGGCGATTGAAGAGAGAGAATCTAAGGGGGAGTGCGAAAAATGGAGGGAGGAAAGGCGAGTGGAGAGTGAAGAGAGAGAAATTGAAGTGAGAAAGGAGAGATGGAATGAGAGTGAGAAAGACTGAAAGACCGATTCAAAGGTCAGAGAAAGCAAATGGAAGAAATGAATGGTAGAGCATGAAAGGGGAAAAAGCATGAATGAGGCATTCAGGGTTGAAGACTGAAGTCAATCAACAAGGAAAATAAGGAAAAAAAAAAAAAAAAAAAAAAACCAAAGGGCATAACCGTCACTACACTGTAGATTTGAAACAGTAACACATGTTCTGGGATTTAAAAGGGTAAGGATATGTGAAAGAAAAGGAACAGACTTGGGATACCTAATTCTTGGTATGTTTCGGATCATAAAACGGAGGGATTTAGCAAATTTGGTTACTCTGATTCAGGAATAAAAATGGGTGAGAAGTTTCTTAAGTTGATATGAGAGAGAGAGAGAGAGAGAGAGAGAGAGAGAGGGGGGGGGGGGGGAATTGAAACTGATAATCATCTCCTATTTTCTTGGGAATGCAATTTGAACTGTTGGAATAAGATACTTGGAAAATAGAAACTGATAATCATCTCCTATTTCTTGGAAATGCAATCTGAACTGGTGGAATAAGAATTATAAGATACTTGGAAAATAAGGAAACTTAGTCCGGAACATAACTGGCCTCACGCTTGTTTGTTCGGTGTCCCAATTGTGTTAATAATACAGAACCTTGTGGACTAACTTTTGTTTCCACATGTACTAGGATACCTAATTAATAGTCACTGCTCTGCACTATGATTTAAATTATTTTGGTCAAGAATAACTTTGGCTTCACTATTCACATATCTTGCATTTACTATCCTTTTGAAACTAATATAAGCAAATAATTGTTATCATATGCTATGTTATTGGAATTATTTCAATATACATCTTCAAAATACCAGGTTATTATAATTTTTACTTACAAATAGTTTTATATATTAATGCTCAAGTTGTGCATTGGAACATTTGAAAGTCGGTGGAGCAATATTATAAAATGGAAGTAGTAACTAAATGCGAAGTTTTGTGGATGTTTTTTGAGGGGATATCTTAAGACGGGAAAGTACGATGATAAAATTGAGGGCGAGGGATTGCTATGTGTAACATATAACATGTTTGTCCCACATGTATGATATTGAATAATCTATAGGCCTTGAACACAAGGGGATATCTACTAGAACATTTGTGCAATCTCTTGGTTGTATTGATGTGCTATGGACAACTCCAATATCTTAAAGCTGTAATTACGTCTTTGAAAGTCATACACCTCATACTTATGTGATGTTAATGTGTGTTTAATTAGCTTCAGGTTATAAGCTCCAATTTCACTAGTTTGTCTATCCTACCCTTAAAGAAGAGAATAGGGCTTGGTGGACCTTATGTAACTTGTACTTTATCTTCTTGTAGATGGACAATGCACTTATTGATGATAGGAGGATAAAAGTGGATTTTAGTCAGAGTGTTTCTAAGCTCTGGAATCAATTCAGACGGAAAGGAACTCAAGGTAAAAAAACTATTTGTTGCTTATCAACCCCCCCCCCCCCCCCCCCCCCCAATATTTTTCTTCTCTTACTTTGAGTTTGGAAACACTGTAATTCGGTTGATGCTGGGAAGAAGGTATTAATTGTAATTTATCATAAATGCCAAGTTATTTCATTATTTATTTATTGTTAGATGTAGTACAGGTGTGTTAAGGTCAATTATCTTCTTTATAGTTCCAATTCCGTAGGATAAAGCAACCCGTAGGATAAAGCAACAGCCCGGGCATGAAATAATGATAGAGGCTATATCTGTACAAAAAATTCACACTAGATATATTATAAAACTATAAATTACCACGTCAGCTTTTAAAATATGTTGGTGGTTGAAGCCATAATGCATATACTATACGACTATACGTTACATACAAGAATCATTAGGAACCTAGATTTATATTTTAAGTCCCTACAAATGCTTAACAAGGCATAGCTGAAAACACTTGAATTTTAATGTTGAATTGGTACTTTCCCACTTTATCAGTTGCAAGACCTGAGACATTGCAAAGCTGAGATGCCACTAGCACAACTCTGCACTTGTTATGGTCATTGCATTATTTATGCCTTGTAATGAAATGAAATGTCATTCTTTTCATTATCTTCCAACTTGTGACCTTGTGTATACAAAGGTAAGATTTGATTACAATCTCCTGGAACTTGGAACTTTTAAGTCGGGAGAGACTCCAAATTTCATGAGAGAGTGTGGACAAGTCATTCTCTTTTTGTCAGTATTGTTATACACAGCTGTCATGTTCCTAGCTATAACTTTTATGCCAATTTATAATACGGCGTATATGGGAACGTGGAATGATGAATTCTTCCATTGGTGGGGTCTAGATAGATTCTATTTTGTGGATAGCCTTTCTAGTAGAAGGCTGACTGGTGTAGTGTAGGCTCCCTATGTCACCTGTTAGTCCAATGTAGGCTCAAATAAAGTTGAAAGTTGTGGCTTCTTGTATGAGAAGAAGTGATTGCCATGGAAGCACTGTATAAGGTTTTGGTTCCACTAAAATGACAAGACACATAGTACCTGTCAGTTTTGTATTGGAAGCTGGAACTGCGGAGAGTCGAATATAGATGACCTATGGTCACCTATATTATTCTTCACACATTGCCATATCCATTTCATCATCATACCTGTGTCGCTTTGTTGAGTGTAGTATGATCCTCAAAAACAGCAGAAAACCTAGGGGAATTAGGCATGTCTGACAATAAAGTCCATCACTTGTATCAAGTCCAAGTAACAGCTCTGGTGTATATAGATCGTAAATCTGTTTAACACTGTTTGCAACCAAAAAAACTCTAAAAGATAGTTAAAATTTTCAACCAAATATTCATTGTGTTTACCACCAAAGAACTATTTCCCTCCATTCCTATTTCATATTGGAAATTTGACAGCTCTAAGATAAACCAATGATATCTTCTATAATGCCTTGTTTCTGTCGTGTGTAGGAAGAGGGTGCTTCAAATGTGGTGCACTGGATCATGTTGCAAAAGATTGCTCCATGGGAGAAATGCCTGGTCAGCATCAGAAGTATGTTCTAAAAGAAGATAATCAGCAACATGGTGGAAATAAAGATGCAGGGTTAGTTTTCAGCGGCTATTGATGAATCTGCATCCTTCCCCTTGAGGGTGGCTCTTTACTATGTCTAACAATGCTTGCCATTTTTGCAGCTATGAGATGGTGTTTGATGAAGATGGTGGAAGCCCAAAAAGAGAAAAGAGGCACCGAGATTATGAGCAAGATAGGGAAAAACACAAATTACAAAGGAGGGATCATGGTGATGATAAGCACAGGCGTGATAGAGACTTAAGGGACAGTGAGAGACGTCGATACAAAAATGATGATCGTGATGGGCATGGTGGCCGAAGGGATGAAAGGGAGAGAGGTAATAGTCATGGCAGGGAAGGCAAGGAAAGAGAGAGAAGTCATGGGAGGGAAGACAGGAATCGAAAAGAGAGTAGGTATGATCGCAGGATTGACCAGGATCGCCGAGAGAAGAAAAATGATGGGGATAACAAAAAAATGATTGAAAATATAGATAAATTGAGCAAGAGAGATGGAGCTGATAGGAGTAAGGACAGGGATAGGAGGAGAGATTTAGATTTTTATGAGACAAGCAGAAAGGAAGAGCAAAATCAGAGAAGAAGCTTAAGAGATTACACTCATGGCAACAATGAGAGGCGGCGAACTGACAGGAGGTGAAGTTTGTTGATCCGATTAGTAGAGATGCTTCTGATTAAGACAGTGCCCTCTTGATCTTGCTTATTGTATTTTGTGTCGATACCTAGCTTACCGAGAACCCTGCTGGAATTCTCAGTTTGTAATAGTATTAACACTAGCACCAACTGATACAAAGTTGAAAAGAAGAGAAATCGGCCATTTTGTAATGAAATTTTCGATTGTGAATTCGGTGAGTAGGAAATTTAAAAGTTACCATCTCTCTTATGTTTTTTCACGAGATGCAAGTATGAAGTTTCGAAGAGCATGATCAACAACTTATAGGCTTTCTTTGATTAAAAGCAGGGTTATACAAAGAAATTTGCTAAGGTTTACTACAGGATTTATTTTATTTATTTATTTTTTATTTTATTTATTTTTTTTTTTATTTTTTTGACAGGCACTAAGCAAAACCTAAGGTCATTAGGTAGCCCTTTTCCTAGCTTTGATAGCTAAGTCATGAACATCCCTGATAACCTGTCTAGACACATAGGTAATATTACAGAAATCAAATAGACTACCCATATTACAGATGTCCTGAACCAAATGCTGCAGGTGAGCTGGCCCTGATGATGGATTCCGAAGGAGGGTGATAGCTACCTGACAATCTGACTTGATATGAATTTCCCTGATAGAATGTGCATGAGACCATTCCAACGCATCCAGAAGGCCCTTAAGCTCTGTATGCAAGGCCGAATCACATAGGACAACCAGTTCTCTAGTCTCCAGTACACATCCTTGTACTGGATCCCTATAGATCCAGCCAATCCCACATTGAGGCGTGCTCTTCCCTGCTCTGGCCTTTTTCCAGGCACCATCCACATGAATAACAGCTTGGACAGTTCCCACATGCCCCCTACCAAGATCCACTGCAATGGGAGTCTTGTGGCAGATTTCCTTCTTCAATCCGTTGCTACCCAGTCTATGAGCAACCACCTCTCTACAGATACTCTCCGAGGCTTTCATCATCTCCATGAGTCTGCTCGGCTCTCGGCTCTCTTGTCTAAAAATGATTTTATTCCTGTAAGTCCAGATCGCCCAAAGACCTACAAATAAAGAGTTGATCCTCGCACAAGCCGGTCTATCCTCCTTTATTAGAATGAGAACCCAATCCTGTATCCACCGCCACAAGAGTATTGCTGTATTGGCCATAGTGTTGAGACCCAATGATGATGCAGCCCACATCCTAGATGACCATTCACAGTCCCTAAAGAGGTGTTCCTGATTTTCCAGGTTCTTCTCACAGAAAATACAGACGGGGTCAAGACACACCCCTCTTTTCCTCAAATTTGACTTATTCGATAGAGCATTGTGGCAGAGTTTCCAAATGAACAACTTGATCTTAGGAATGGAGGGAATAGCCCAAAACTTCTTCCATAAAGATGACTGACTTTCTAGGCAGGAATGTCGAGGACTATCTGCTAGGAGAGAATTGTACCCAGATTTCACTGTGTAATTCCCAGCTGGGTGAAGGCCCAACATCTGCTTGTCTTCAACCAAGTCTGAGGGAATATGTGAACTGAGAATATCCTGAGCATCATCAAAAGCAAACAACTTCCGTACCAGTCCCACATTCCATGTCTTCGAAGCGGGATGTTGGAGATTCTGAACCGTGATGATGTTTTCCTGATCACATTCCCGAACGTCACCCCTCAGAGATGGTCTTCTTCCTTTTACCCACGCATCCTCAAAGCAGTTAATATGGCAGCCATTATCTAGCCTCCAGATGGTGTGCTTCTTCATCTGTGATGCAACTCTAACAATCCCTTTGTATCCCCATGACCAGCTACCCTTCTCTACTCCTTTCTCAGCTGCTTCTAGAGGAAGTTGCCCATATTTTGCCTTGTAGATCGAGCTGAGTAGGCTAGATTGATTATTTTGACATCTCCAGGCATATTTATACAGAAGTGCCCTATTGAAAAAACCCATGTTCCTCAAACCCAGACCACCTTTCCCTCGAGGGAGCTCCAGCAGGAATTTATTTTTCCAATGTATAGCTTTTTCCTTACCCTTGGACGCCTTGAAGAATTTCTTAAAGAGGGAGTCCAGAGTGTCTGTAACTTTCTTCGGGACCAGAAAAACCGAAAAAACATGAGTGAACAGAGCTGAAAGGATACCTTGGATAAGCACCAGTCGTCCTTCTTGAGACAGAGATTTGGACGTCCACGAAGAGATTTTAGCATTAACCTTGTCTATCATGAACCGGAAGTCCCTCGTCTTAGCTGAAGTAAATGTGAATGGGCTACCCAAATAAATCCTCGCATCCTCTTTTTCAGGTATCAAGAGCGCGTTTTTTATGGCATTTCTGTCCTCAAGGGGTATATTCGGGCTGAAGATTATTGAGGATTTTTTCAGGTTTACTATCTCTCCGGAAGCCCTGCAGAACAGCTCCATTGTTTGCTGGAAATGACGGCACCCTTCAATGTCTGGTTGGAGGAAGAAAAGAGCATCATCTGCAAAAAAGAGGTGAGAGATTGTCCTAGCTCTACGAGCTATTCTGACGCCTATGATGTTCCCTGAGTCTTCGAGGTCTCTGATCAAATGGGACAGGACTTCCATACAGATTATGAAGAGGTAAGGAGACAGAGGATCACCTTGACGCAAGCCACATTTCGGCTTGATAACCCGGGAGGGTTCACCATTCAAAAGGACTTTGTAGGAGACTGTCGAGACACACTCCATTATCCACTGGATCCACTGCATCGAAAATCCCATACCTATGAGGGCTCTCTCCAGAAAATCCCATCGGATCCAGTCATACGCTTTATTCATGTCAATTTTCACCGTTGCCAGAGGTTGCTTGCCATGCTTCTTGCGCTTGATGTGGGTTAGGAGCTCATGGGCTATTAGGCTAGCATCCCCCATTATTCTCCCCGGTATAAAGGCATTTTGAAACGAGCCAATAACACTATCCAACACTCTTCTCAGCCGCATTGTAAGGCATTTCGATATTATTTTATAAACCACATTGCATAGGCTGATCGGTCTAAAATCCCCCACCGCAGAAGGTCGAGACACTTTAGGGATTAAGGCTATAAAGGTGTGGTTCCATTCCTTTAGAATCTTCTTCTGCACAAAGAAACATTGGATACTCTCTGTTACTTCCTGACCCATTTCCTTCCAGAATTTCTGAAATAGCTCACTTGGGATGCCATCTGGTCCCGGTGACTTCCATGCTGCTATTGAGAAGACCGCTTCCTTTATCTCATCCGCACTGAACGGTTGCTGAAGAACATCCACACTCTCTTCACCGAGGCGCATATCCTCCCACCCAAATCCAATTCTGCTCAAATCCTCATTTCTGCTGCATAAGTCATCTTGAGCAACTTCCTCATTATCTCTAAACAAGGACTCAAAATGTCGTACAAATTCCAGCTCGATTTCCGGCTTACTCGTGACCCAGGTACCATAATCCTTCTTTATCATGAAAATTTTGTTGCTGCGCGATCGTTGTTTCGTAGCTTGGAAAAATAGAGAGGTATTAGAGTCACCCCACGCTTGCCAATAGAGACGGGAGCGCTGCTTCCAGAACATAAGCCTCGATATTAACACCTCTTGCGCCTCCAGACGTTTCTCAATTTCCACTGACTTCCCAGCAGATCTTGACAAACCATCATGCTTCTCAGTTCGAGGATCAAAGTTGGACAGCCCCTTCTGATTAAGCGCCACAGATGAACACATCTCCTCCCAATTCACATTATTTTCTTTCTTATAAGCTCGGCACCAATGGAACGCCACTGATTTTGTCCGACCAAGCTTCCTGGCAATTGAGTACATTTTTGAGCCTTGCGATTGCTTCAACCATTCCTTTCTGATTTCTTCACACGCATCTTCGTGAGAAAGGCACCAGGTTTCAAATTTGTATGGTCGATTTCTCTTCGTTTTAGGTGGGTCGAGTTCTAAGATAATCGGTGAATGATCAGATATGAGAATTGGGAGATTTAGAAGCAACGCATTTGGAAAGAGCTCCATCCATTGTTCTGTGCACAGGGCTTTATCAATACGTTCATAAATTATGTCAGCCCCTTTCCTGTTATTGCACCAAGTAAAAGGCACCCCTGTAAATGGCACAAATGAGGTTGTTTTCAATCTTCCAAACAATGAATTCTGTCCAACCACTAATTAAATCACTACCACCTCTTTTATCTTCATAGTTATCCACCTGATTAAAGTCGCCCACAATCAAGGTATGGTCGTGCAACTGTCTAAGTTCAATGTTAAGAGCATTCCAGACATCTAGCCTATCCGACACCGTCGGAGCACCATACAAGAAAACAAGGGACCACTCTTTATTCCAAACTTCAACTACATTACAGGAAATGAAATTGCGAGAACTAGAAATGACAGAAAGAGAAACTAAGGAGGAGCTGAGTATAGCTAAGCCATCACTCAAACCCTCTGCATCAACACCTACAATATTATTAAAGCCATAGCCGTTGAGTAACCAATTTAAACCACCAAGACTACACTTCGTCTCCATCAAAAAACAAAATTTGTGGCTTGAACTTGCGGACTAACCACTGCAGGAAGGGAATCGTAGGGGTGTCCGCGGATTTTACTCTCCTACAATTCCACGCAGGAATCCTCATGGTGCCCTTGGGGGGGTCTTTTGGGCGCCCTCCCCAATTTCCCAAGATGATCTCCCAAGAGTTAACTCAGTTAACACAAAGTCCGGGTTGACAGGTTCGAAATTCAGATCAAGCAGAGCATTCTCTTTATGGCTAGTTCGACACTTCTTAGGTCCCATAAAACACGAAAAGTTGCTGTATCTCTTCTTCTTTGGTTGAATCACTGACTTGTGCCTCTCTTTCCCTACCTTTTTACCACAGCCGTTCAATTTCTCCCAAGCTTGCCCAGATTTATGCAGCATCCCTGCTAAAAACCCCTTAGATGCCCAAAATTTCTTCCTTTGATATTTCTTCCCTTGAACTGAGTTGTTGGAGGAGGCAGCCATCACAGAGTCTGAAGAAGGTGATTGAGATCGCCGCTGTCGAAGTACTTTATTCGTGGTTCGAATTTCTTCAAGGAGATCCTCAAAGCTAGATCCTGCTTCAGATGGTGGAGGGGCTGAAGAACTAGAGTAAATTTTCCGTTTGCGGTGTTGGAGAGGGGAGTTAGGAGAGGTGTTGGTACTATGGAAACTTTCTGAGTTAGACGAGGAATTTGACCCAAAGGATGAGATCGAGAAAATAGGGTGGTAGGAATTTGGATTTTGCGAGATTTCATGGAGCCTGGTGGGGTCAATTGGCTGGTGGTGGGGGTGGTTGCGACGTGGTAGGAGTCGAGGGTTGGATGAGAATTGGGTTGGTGTGAGTCTATCTGTAGGTAGAATACCAAAGTTCTGAAATGAATAGGCTAGTGGATCAAGCTATATTAAATCGTCATCAACTAGACGGACCCCATCTAAAGCAGGCCCAAGCCCATTACCAGTTTGGTCCAAATCCATCAGCATAATGTTCTCATTTGGGCTACCCTCAACTATACTCAATTGTTGGGCTTCACAGCAAAGGGTTTCAGTTAAACTTGGGGATGAGGTGGGCTCATATTTGAAAATTTCCCCAAGTGGGCCCATGCTTTCGATTTGAGAAAAAGACAGCCCGTAAGAAGAATTATTTTCTAAAATAGGAAAAGTGAACTCGCCTTCATTGTCTACACAATGATTGGGATTTTCCAAAGGAGGTGAAACAATTATTCCCGACAGGTGGGCCCCTTGGTGCACGTGAGACTTTGAATTACTCTTGTTCTCCTGACCACACAAGCTTCCTTCTAGATTTTGCGTGTCCTTTTCAAAATCTTTTTGAGACTTTGACTTTAGTAAATGACTGAATTGCCCCTCTTCTTTGTTGAAATCCATGCATGGAGCTGTCATCCTGAAGGTGGAAGTGCCGTGTCTCTTCCTTTTCACAGTAGAGCTGCTAGCTGTGGATCTCTCTAAATCCCCTACATCTCCAGAATTTCCACCCGAACTATCATTGGACCCTCCTGAGCTATCGGAATCATCAAATGAACTAGAGTCATTGGTGTCTTCATCTTCATCATCATCGCTCTCCGACTTTGCACCACATGACTCATTCTCCGCCGCAATTGGTTCCCCAAATTTCAGAATTCATATTGTGTTCATCGGAGTGGACGGTAGCCCTTTGATTTTGTTCGTGTACATCGGAGCTTCCTCATCATCATAGATTATATTATCATCACCATCACACAAATTCCTCATCACCACCATTATCGCCGCTTCAGCTTTCTCGAGCGATTGCTTGCATGCCTTAGTTTTATGGCCAATTCGCCCACACTTTCTGCAAAAACGAAATACTTTTTTGTATCTGAAGTAGATCCAAACTAGATGACCCTCCTCGTATTCGAAGTAGCAGCCTGGAGCTAGAGGTTTATCCACCTTAATTCGAATTTTCGCCTTCAAGTGAGGGCGAGCTCTGTCTTCTTCGTCAGGCATCTCTACAAGGAAAGAGTGGCCTAATCTAGATGCTATGCGCATCACCACAGCAGGCCTAACATAGACAAAAGGGATGCCCTCAAACCTTACCCAAAGAGCTGTTTCAGAGATCTTGACTGATCTCAGAGAAGCACCGAATAACCATGGTTTGAGAAGCAACAGAGCTTCCTCGAAATTGATTTGATTGCGGTTGATAAGATCCACACAATCTTCTCCATTATCACAAAAGAACAAAAATTGCTTCTTACCTACTTTTTCAACAATTATATTCTCCCTTTTCTCCCAGAGATTCACCTAGTTCTGAATCTTGTTCTCAGAGAACTCCCTCGAGTCCATAAAGTTTCCCATTACAGCATTATGATAGCGGTGTTTGCCGCCGGGGAAAGCATAGTCGAAGCCGGAGTAATTTTAGGAGATCTTCGCGATAGGATAAGCTTTGGATTTTTAGGGTTAGAAGGGTTTGGGTTGAGGGCCATTTTTGGAAAAGACTAAAGTTCAAAGAGGGGAAGTAAGATTACAGAAGGTAGGTGAAAGGAATGAATTGATAGTGAGAGGGGAGGTGGGGTTTAATAGATAAATCTATCAGGAATTATGGTTGGAATAGTAACACATCTTTATGTTAAGTGAGCTTAAACTCTTCCACTTGTAGTAGCTAGTCTAGAGCATTGATTAAGGGATAAGGAGGAGGATTTCGTGCTGCAGCAAAGACTTTCAGGCAACACGAGGAAGACTTCTCTTTTTTGATTGGCTTTAGGCCACCAGTGGGCGGCTGAGAGGGGCAAGCCCCAATTTCCTCCCAATTTAGGAGAGAGAAGCTCTCGTTTTAGAGAGAGAAAAATTGTATTCATGTACGGTTTACTACAGGAATTATTTACTTTGTTTTTAGGTGTTAATGGATTATTTTACTTTTCAATTCACTTTTGATAAAACAAAGCAGGATGTCTTTTTATTTATATTTATATATTTTTTTTATCGTTTTGGTGGATGAGACTAAGGATGGGGTTAATGTCAAGTTGGAGCAATGGAGGCAAAGGTTGGAATCTAGAGGGTTTAAGCTAAATCGGAGTAAGACTGAATATTTGGTATGTCGTTTTGGCACTCAGAGGGGGACAAGCAATGAAGTGGTGAGTTTGGATGGAAAGGATTTGACCATGAGTGAATGTTTTAAGTACCTAGGGTCGATCATCCAGAAGAATGGTGACATTGATCAAGACGTGACCCACAGGATTAAGTCAGGGTGGCTTAAATGGAGAGCGGCCACGGGAGTGCTATGCGACCGCAGCATTCCCTTAAAGTTGAAGGGAAAATTCTACAGGACTGCCATAAGACCAGTGTTGCTCTATGGTACAGAATGTTGGGCTTCTAAGAAAGAGCATATTAAAAAGATGGAGGTTACGGAAATGCGCATGTTAAGGTGGATGTGTGGAAACACTTTAAGAGATAGAATCAGAAATGAGGTTATTCGCAAGAAAGTAGGTGTGGCGGGCATTGTAGATAAATTAAGGGAAAATCGTCTGCGTTGGTTTGGACATGTAAGACGGAGACCCGAGGGTGCACCGGTGCGAAGAGTGGAAGAGTGGGACCATGGAGGGATTAAACGAGGAAGAGGGAGACCAAAGATGACTTGGTTGGAAGGAGTGAGGAAGGATATGAAGTGCATGGATTTACGTGAGGATGAAGTTTTGGATCGTAAGGGATGGAGGAGAAAGATTTATGTTGATGACTACACGGAATAATCAAATTTGGTTCATGTTAGCCGACCCCACTTTTGGGATTAAGGCTTTGATTGATTGATTGATTGATTGATTTTCACCAATAATTGACCAAACTCTACACGCTCTCATTTATCACATCTCCTAAATACATATGCATGCATTGAGAAAGTTTAGCTTTGATTTAAGGGCAGAGGAACAAAAAAAAAATGTTTGGGGTTGGAGTTTAATTAGCTAGAAAGGGAGTTAATACCAACACCATTACCATATCCAAGTTTATTACTATTATCATCTCCATTGTGTGTCGTTAGTACCTCTTAAAATTCATTGGTAGATCGATTTGTCCGTGTTGGTAGTCTAGCATATGAGTTGTGTCGTGCAATTCACGAGTAACGCTATTGGGCATTTTCGGCCTCTTGTTCAAGTAGAAATAATTAGGTGTATGCCTTCAAATAAAGTAAGACCCTAGCATTGGATTCAAAGGGGCGCTTCACAATTAAATCGGCTTTAACTATCATGAAGCATGAAATTGATATAATAGATGATGAATGTTGGAATCTAATCTGGCACGCACTTGTAAAGCAAAGAATTCGAGCATTTATGTGGCTTGTGTGCTGATGGTATGAAGAACGGTAGGTCGTTGGGCTACCACCCCACCCAATCAAACAAAATTTGTAACTCAACTAACCCCTATAAAGTGTAGTGGTAAGTCAAGGTCGAACCCAAAGGAATGGAGGTCGAATGTATATTGCCTAAGTCAAGCTATTCCGAAGTCTAGTAGGGGTTTATGGTAGAAACTAAAGCTAAGCTAGGCAATGCAAAAAGCTTGTACTAATCGAATGCTAAGGCACTAGGGGAATGGATCCACATGCATCAACAATGAAGTTCAATCAACTTGGGGAATCAACTAATCAAGTCAAGCAATGTGAGGGAAAACCGAAATTGCAACCAAGAGATTACATCATGCTATTCTCTTAGAGGTCCAATTAGCGTCAACTACATCAAACACTAGCTAGGAAACATCACAAGATATCTCAATCGAGTAAATGTAAGCCACAAATCAATGGTATGTATCAATGTGAACTCACAATGCAATCTAGTGTGAATAACAAGGGTGATCAAGCCTAATCAAGCACACACATGCACAAAATCAATCAACCAATTTAATCACATTATCAACTCAATCAATTTACCCCAAATTAATCTCAATTCATCATCAACACATGCTTCACCACTACCCTAGCAATAAAACTACTCACAATCCATGAAAAACATCAAAATCAAAGCTAAATTAATCATCATACCCAAATTCATCAATTGAAACCAACAAATTCAATCAAAATCAATTAAACTATCAATCAACCAAATCAAACAACAATACTAATGAAATCAAACATTAAATTGCATTAAAGAGTAAAGAATTCTTACAAACTTGATAGAAATCAAACCAAATGTAGCAATCTTCAATCATCAATCATCAAACCCACATTTTCTCTCTCTAAAAAGCTAAGAACTAGTGTTTTTCTCTCTCTAAAATCTAATCTAATCTAATTCTCCCTCATCAAGATCTAATTCTCTCCCTATAAATGGAAAGAAATAACTATCAATACAAAGGGGAAGTTAGGATTGACGTCCAAAAATAGACCCACGCCGGTGCGGGCGCTCGGAGGAGAGAGAGAAGTGCGCACGGGAACACACCTAGAAAGGTGCGCCCGCACGCACCTGCTGTGCGACCGCACTCGGCAGATGTGCGGCCGCACACTCCCCGAGTGCGCCCGCACAAAGCTGCAGCTCCCTTTCTTCTTCTTCGTCCTAGCTCATGGGGTGCACACATCCTAGATGATGGTGATGGAGGACAAGTTAGGCAGTAACTTTCTTTTAAATCTTGAAGGATACAAGCCATGAAAAGAGTATAAGCAAGGCTTTAAAGCATACTCCTTGGATCCCCTTATGACTTGAAACTCCTTGCACAAGCTTTAGGCATGAAAACAATGAAAGATCATGGAGAGGAAGCTCTAGAATTCTTGGACAATCAATCACAACCTACAAACAAGGATAAAAAGCAAGTAAAATAGAAAAATAACAAGTAAACTAGAAAATGCATAAAATAGAGAAACTGACTACAAAAGGCATAAAATGAAGAAAACTAGAATAAAACTAAGGAAAACTAAAGAAAAGAGTAACATGAAATAAAATTCATCCAAAAAGGGATCAAATGAGTGCCATAAATGTCACTCATCAAATTCCACCAAGCTTAACTTTTGCTCGTCCTCGAGCAAAACAAAGCAAGAAAGATAAAGGATGAAAAATTTATTGAAAATGAAAAAGAAAGACTCAAGATAAGAATATACACTAAGACTCACTGTCGTAGGAATCACGGTTGTTTTTAGCTACAACAAGCCCTTTAAACCCCAAAGTCGCCTATGAGGATGAGTGAGGTCTCGTAAGGGTGTCCAAAGAGTTTGACCCATAACTCTCCACCAAACATCAATGAGGCAAACCATAAAAAGAAAGGAAAAGAGAATGAAAATAAATCTTTTCGAAATGAACTAACATGAAGACTATAATGCAAATGAATGGCAATTTTTCTCAAGTAGTTAAGGTATGCACTTTCCAAAATATCTAAGGTTGATTGAAACATAGGGTATGCTAGGCATAGGAACTAGTCATCACAATCCACGTTCATCCCAAACAATCTTACCGCGTTCTCCCCACTAGTCTCAAATCTCCCCTTAGTGAGTATCCCAATGATTCTCGAAGGAACCGGAAAAAGAATTATTTTTAGGCTACTCGACAATCTCGACTATGCATCCCCTTTCCTTAGGCAATGACCCATGATGCCCTCCCCCGAATAGTGACTCAACTATCTAGGTCGAAAGGTCTTTCCCCAAGGTTGTAACGTAAGGCAATAAGGGTGAAGGTAGGCTAAAAATTTAAAATTTGGTGGTTTTCCTAAAAGTGAAGCAAAGATTGCGCATTTCATTACACCAAAACTAAGTTATCACCAAACAAAAACAACACCCCCAAGCTTACTTGAAGCTATACTCACAAGGAAATATATACAAAAACCGTACACGCTTCTCCCCCAAGCTAAAATGAAGCATTGTCCTCAATGCTTAGAAGGAGAAAAGAATACATCAAAATATTTTTGAATTTTTCACTTTTTATTTTTTTTGTTTTTTGTTTTACGAATTTGCAATGTCCTTGCCTTTTACTTAATTCAGACGGCTTTTTCTACATGCAACTTTATTAGTCCATGCCTTTTATGAAGTGGGACGGCTTTTTCACAAATATTTGCCCTTATTCACAAAGAAAATGATATCACAAACTTGCACTCATAAAAACCAAAAATCCAACTTATCCACCACAAACTCCACCTCAAATGATCGTGTTGCTTCACAAAAACCAAAAAAAGAAGAAAATGAAACAAAAGGTCAAATAACTAAAGATGTGGCTTGAAAAGAAGGGATAAGGCTCAAATGGTTGCAAGAAGGCAAATGTAAACCCAAAAATAAAGAAAATAACAAAATATAACAAAAATGAAAAATACCACCCCGAAAAATGTGCCTTTGTCCTTCCTATAAAGTTCGGTCTCGGGTTTGAGAATCATACATCAAGCTTTATTAGATTAGGTTTGCATAGTCAAGGATCCACGCCGCTCATACAAAGAATGTTGAAGGCTAGAAAAACAAGTAACCTCACAAGGTTGTGGCAAAAACTCACTAATGGTGTCAAATTGACTATAGGGAGCAACTACCAACATGCCACAAACAAGTAGAATCCGGCTTCATGATCCTCCTAGTTCAAACCAACTACCCTAGCATACACCTATCCTAGAGTCAACCAAACATAGTCTCAAACCGTGCATACCTTTACCACCTAGGAAGAAAATCATGCAAAAGACAACACCAATGTACAAAGTTCATTTCATAAGAAAAATGAAAAATAAAGCCTCAAAATCACATCAAAAATAAAAAGAAAAAATAAAAGAAAAGAAAGTAAAAGAGAAGGAAAGTAAAAGAGAAGAAAAGAAAGGAAATGGAGACATAAAAAAGGAAAAATAGGAGAAATAGTATGAAATGGACTAGAAAGCAAGTTAAACACATAAGAATCCCAGTCGTCAAACAAGTGATCAAACGACATCAACGTCATCGATCCCAAACACATTACGTGTTAACAAGCATCCATCCTCGAACCATTCAACTTCTCCTAAACTAATTCTATTCTATGCAACCAAGAAAAATAAAGAGAAAAATAAGAAAGGTCTCACCGGGCTTCCAAGCTTAGCAAAAATAAACGAAGTAAGTAGAAACCACCTCATTGCATTCCATAATCAAAAGCTTTTTCAAGAAACCAAGTGAGAAAAAGAAAAAAAATAAAAGAATCTATATACAAAGAAAATTGTTAGTAACTTCCAAATGAAATCAGCCGAAAATTCGGCAGCATAACGACAGTACGTAAATGAAAAATATATATCAGAGACAGTGAAACATCTGGAAACATCATCATCAACAAGAATCGTCAGAATAACAGCAGAGCAGATAGATAGGGAATCAGAGTAAGTCATCATCCGAGAAATCATCATAGAAATCATCAGATCAGAAAAAGGACACGGGGGCTAAGAAGGAATAATGCTAAATGAACCACTAGCAAGGAGGAGGACATGCAAAACACAACCAACCTAAACCAACTCCCCCAAGCTAGAAATGAGCTACCCCTCCCTCAAGCTAAACCCAACCATAGGGCAAACAAGAAACACAATCATAAAACAAGCATATGAAGAGGGGTAGCCAAAATGGCTCACTCGGCACTAAAGTAGGGGGTAGAACTAGAGCTCCCCCCACCCATGGAAACAACCTCCTTCCCCTTAGCCCTACCTAACCTCCTAAGGGCATCAGCAGCAAAATACTCAGACCAATCATCCAAAACAGGTGGGCCCGAACGACCCCACCTCCCCTCAGTCTCAGGGGAAGGGAAAGGAGCAGGGTTAGCTGGATCATAAGTCCAGTCACATCCTCCCGGCCTCTTGTAATCATAATCCCCTCCAGAGGTCCCACGAATGGCACTATGTGCCACATGTGGGCCCTCCCAATAGGGATAGTAGAGACGGGGCCCCACCGCCTTGTCATAAGGCTCCCACTGTGGGATAGGGCCCTCTTAGACCGGGAGGTACGGGTAGTTCACATAAGGCTCAATATCCCCCCTAGAAACATGATAATCATATACCCTCCTAGCATGATAATCATAGCTACCCTCCAAACAACCATTCCCCATAGAAGAGGAAGAAGACAAGGCAAAAGTAAGGGCATCAATCTTTTCATGCAAGCTAGACAAGTCATGCAAGGAAGGAGATGAAGGAGAAAGAGGAGTAGGAGAAGAAGTACTAGGGTTACCTCCCTTGAATGATGAGGCCTTAGACTTTTGAGGAGCATTTCCCGAAGGAGGCGCGGAAACCCGACGAAAAGAACTTGGAATATCCCTCTTGTGCGGCTTCCAAGGGTAGGGTGAATTTTTGTCCCTCACCATAGATCCTTCGTAGGGGATAAGGCACCAATCGGTAGTCCTAGACACTTTCCAAATGAACAAATCATCCATGATGGTGCGCTCAATGAACTTTTGGTTGATCAAGGCAAACGTGCTCAACAAGCAAGATGAAGACTTCTCTCTTGGGTCCTTAATCTCCTGAAGCTTCCCAATCATGGATGCATACTTTTTGTTAAGAGACAACACAATGATGGTAATCATACCACCTATTTGTATGCTTCCCGAGAGAAAGAAACTGTCCCTAATGTCGATGAAACGGTCGAGCAAGTGCCTTGCAAAGTCGATCACCTCCACTTCTTCATCCTTAGGTGTTGACTTGCTAACCATAACCAACTTAGTTGCTCTTGAGACATGGCTCCAAGAGATTCCTTGGAGAAAAATGCATAAGTAAGGATGCGGCTAAAATAGCGCATCGCACCATGGATTATTGAGGCCGACTTTGAAGATTGAGCACAATAGGCTTCTTCATTAGAAATGCTATCCCACCAATCATCTTCATCGTATTTATGGTCGTGATGAAGTGTTTCATAAGACGGATAAATCAAAGGCACACCTTCGATGGGCTCCGGGAAATGGAACATCTTGTTGAGGAATGAGAGGGGAATAGAATAATCCTCATTGAACACTTGGAAAAAGAGTGTTGGACATTCATTGTCGTTGTCGCTCTTGTGCACATCGAGAGATGATAGAAATTCATATGTGAGCCTTGCAAATGTGGGAGCACTAAGATCGATGAATTGCTCAAGGCCCAAATTCCGTGCTAGCATTCGGACATCATCGTCGATCCCTAGAAGAGTGGTGGTATCATGATCATAAAATCTCGTAGAATATAGCTTCCTCGATGATAGACTCTCAAATCGGTCCCAATGCTTTTGGACCCTAAACTTGATGCCGTATGTTTCCTTGATGGTAGAATGTGGATCAATGGTTCCTCTTGAATTTGCAGCCTTGGTACGTTTTGCTTGCCTTGCACCACCCATCTACAAAATAATGGACAATGAGAATGTCTTCAAAAAGAGGAATAGTATGCCAAAAACTAATCATGAATATGGGGGAAAATAAAGTGTACAATATTCAAAGGAGTGAGCAAAAATTCAATAAAATTGAATAATGAATATTCAAAGCATCATAATTGTCACAAATATTACCCCAAAACATAATTAATAGAAGCAACAATATACTACATTATAAACAAACCATTGTCTCCATTATCACCATCAACATCAACAAAAATACCCAAAAACTAATCCATATGAAAATCCAACAAAATTCATGCCAAAATTCATAATATGCTCAAATAATACCATCATCATAATTAAATTTCACAAAATCAACATCATCATTTCCATAGTCATCAACATTGGAACAAGTAGTGGTAACAATGGTGATGTGAGTGAGGGTAGTACTAATCATGCTCAAAGTCTCATGAGGTATAAAAATTGAAACTTTATCACATAAAACATGGAATTATACTCTCAATTGATAGGAAATCACAAGATTAAAGCAAGAAAAACACTACTACACATAAACATCTCCAACAACATACCAACAAGTTCCAATTGAAAAATACCCAAAATTTTCAAACTAGGAGAGAGAAAATTACCTTTAATGATGTAGAATGAAGACTTGGGTGACAAAGTAGTGAAAATTATGGAAATTTGATGAAGAAAGATGAAAATTATATGATGAAGATGAAGTAGAACAATGAGCAACTCCAATAGATCTAAGAAGGAAGTAGAATGAAGTAGGAGAGAAAGAGAGGAGGGGAGAATCGGCCTAAAAAGAAGAGAGAAAAGCATGGCTCGTACACCCAGCTAGGTGCGGCCGCACACGGGAGACGTGCGCCCGCACAAAGCTCGTGTGCGGCCGCACATAGCCCTTGTGCGCCCGCACCAAATCTGGTGTTTTTCCTCCGAACTCCTTCCTCCCTCACCTAGTGCGCACACCCCCTATGATGGTCATGGTGAACCATATAGGCAGTAGCTACACTTCATATTGGAGAGTGAAAAACATGAAAATCATGAAAATAAACACAAGTACTCACCATCCTCCATACTTACCCATTTTTCCAACTTAAGAATTGGGACAAATTTACCTCAAAATTGGCATCAAAGTTGTTGGAAATCAACTCAAACCAACCTACAACATCAAACACAACGAGATTAAATCACAAAAACATCATCAAACACAAAGAAAAATCAAGAGAAAAAGGAAGAAAAAGTTAGAGAACACGGGTTGCCTCCCGTGAAGCGCTTATTTTAGAGTCATAAGCTAGACATCCTCCACCTTTTTCAAGGTGGATCATAGAGAGTCATATCATGGATGACCCCCACAAATACTCCATCATAATAGCGCTTGAGCCTATGTCCGTAGACCTTAAAAGTCCTCGAAAAATCCAAAGGAGAAATTTCAATAGAACCATTTGAGAACACCTCTTGAACAACAAAAGGACCGGTCCAACGAGACATCAATTTTCTGGGAAAAAGCCTCATTTTGGAATTGAAAAGGAGCACCTTATCCCCCGGAACAAACTCTTTCTTCTCAATGAGCTTATCATGCACTTCCTTGGTTCTAGCTTTATACAAGCTAGCACAATCATATGCATCCAACCGAAGCTCTTCTAACTCATGAAGGTCCAACCAACGTTGCTAACCCGCACTAGCCAAATCAAAATTGATCTTTTTAATTGCCCAATGAGTGCGGTGCTCAAGCTCAACCGGAAGGTGACAAGACTTCCCATAAACCAAGAGATAAGGAGTGGTACCAATAGGAGTCTTGAAAGCCGTTCTATACGCCCACAAGGCATCATCAAGCTTGTTTGCCCAATCTTTCCTACTCCTTGCAACCGTCTTCTCATGAATCAACTTAATTTGACGATTTGATACCTCAACTTGCCCATTGGTTTGAGGGTGATAAGGAAGACCAAATCTTTGGTTCACTCCATGCTTCTTCAACATCTTCCGGAAAGCATAGTGCACAAAATGGGAGCTATTATCACTTATAACCGCCTTGGGGATACCTCACCTTGGGAATATTATCTTTTTGAACAACTTCATCACCACTTATGGTCATTAGTTGGAGAAGCAATAGCCTCCACCCACTTTGACACATAATCAACGGCAACAAGAATATATTGATTCCCATAAGAAGATAAAAAAGGACCCATAAAATCTATACCCCAAACATCAAAAATTTCCAACTCAAGAATAGGTTGTTGGGGCATCTCATTCCTTCTTGAAATATTCCCGGTCCTTTGGCATTGGTCACAACTTTTGACATAATCCCAAGAATTCTTGAAGAGGTTAGGCCACCATAATCCACATTGAAGCACCTTAGAGGCCGTTCTTGAAACACCCATATTACCACCACTAGGATCCGAGTGGCACATCTTCAAAACATTTGGTATTTCCTCATTTGGCACACACCGGCGCAACAATCCATCCACACCTCTTTTGTACAAGATTGGCTCATCCCAAACATAGTGCCTTGCTTCTCTCTTGAGCTTCCTCCTTTGATTGTTGGAAAAGGAAGGAGGGAACTCCCCACAAGCAAGAAAATTCACCAAATCGGCAAACCAAGGGAGCTCCTTCACATTGATAACTAATAATGAATCATCCAACATCCGGTCCTCTATAGGGGACCCATCATCTTAGACTTGAAAATCCTCAAGTCTAGACAAATGATCTGCAACAACATTTTCCGCACCATTTTTATCCCGGATCTCAAGATCAAAAGATTGAAGCTCAAGGACCCAACGAATCAACCTCGGTTTGGATTCCTTTTTTCCAAAGAGATACTTCAAAGCTGCATGATCGGTGAAGACTATAGTCTTAGACCCCAACAAATAACAACGGAATTTCTCAAAAGAATGAATAATAGCCAAGAATTCCTTTTCCGTTGTTGTATAGTTTCTTTGAGCACCATTAAGGGTCTTCGACATATAATAGATGACATGAAGCTTTTTGTCAATTCTTTGACCCAACACACCTCCTATGACCATATCACTTGCATCACACATAAGCTCAAAAGGCAAGTCCCATCTAGGGGCTTGGACAATAGGAGTAGAAGTCAAAGCTTTCTTCAATCTATTAAAAGCTTCCAAACAAGCATCATCAAAGACAAAATCAACTTTTTTTTGGAGAAGATCATTTAAAGGCTTAGCAATGAGAGAAAAGTCTTTGATAAACCTTCTATAAAACCCGGCATGACCCAAAAACGATCTTACTCCTTTCACATTAACCGGAGGGGGCAACTTCTCTATCACCTCAATCTTATCTTTGTCAACTTCAATGCCTTTATGAGAAATCTTATGGCCTAGCACAATCCCTTCTTCCACCATGAAGTGGCATTTTTCCCAATTAAGCACCAAATTGACCTTTTCACATCTCTCAAGACATTTTTCAAGATTTTTGAGGCAATCCTCAAATGAAACACCTTCCACGGAAAAGTCATCCATGAAAACTTCCATTTCTTCTTCAAGCATGTCCCAAAAATGCTCATCATACACCTTTGAAAAGTAGCCGGAGCATTACACAATCCAAAGGGCATTCTTCTATATGCAAAAGTACCATAGGGGCATGTGAAGGTTGTCTTTTCTTGATCCTCGGGATGAATAGGAATTTGAAAGAATCCCGAATATCCATCAAGGAAGCAATAGAATTTGTGCCTAGTCAACCTTTCAAGCATTTGGTCAATAAAAGGGAGAGGGAAGTGATCCTTTTTGGTTGATGTGTTTAGACGTCTATAGTCTATACACATCCTCCAACTGGTGACCGTTCTAGTTGGAATGAGTTCACCTTTCTCATTCTTAACTACGGTCATACCCTCCTTTTTAGGAACGACATGCACGGGGGAGACCCACCTTGAGCTTGAGATGGGGAAAATCATTCCCGCATCCAAAAGCTTGGTGATCTCTTTCTTGACTACTTCTCCCATTTGGGGATGTAGCTTCCTTTGTCGTTCAATAGAAGGTAGGGTGCCCTCATCAAGTGTTATGTGGTGTGTACACAAAGCGGGGCTTATACCTTTGAGATCATCAATTGTGTACCCCAAAGCACCTTGGTGCTTTCTCAAAACACCACATAACGCTTGAGCTTGACTCTCACTCAAGGATGCACTAACAATAACGGGATATGTAGAATTAGGGCCCAAGAATTCATACCTAAGGTGTGACAGTAGAGGTTTGAGCTCTACCATGGGAACACCTTTACCTTCTTTGGTTGAGGCCACTTGCAAAGCATCTTGACTTGATATCCCCATACAAATTTCTTCATCACTCCCTATATTGCCTCCATCAAGCAAATCTTCATACAATTGCACTTCCTTGCTTGGGATACCTATCTTTTCCTTATTCAACAAAACACACTAAAGAGGATCATTAGATGTGAGCAAGTGCTCATGCATGGAATTCACAATATTATCAAGCACTTCAACTCTCATGCAATTCTCAAAACAAGAAGAGGGATATTTCATTCCTTCATTCAAATCAAATTCAACTACCTCCTCTCAAATCTTGAGAGAAATCTTAGCACTCTTAACATCTATCATAGCCCCCGATGTAGCAAGGAATGGTCTACCTAAGATGATAGGTATTGTAGCATCTTTATCCATATCCAACACTACAAAATCAACCGGAATAACAAATTTCCCAACCCTTAAAGGCACATCTTCTACCTTCCCCTTAGGAATCTTAATCGACCTATCGGCTAATTGCAAAGTAATCTTGGAAGGTAGAAGTTCTCCTAGACCTAATCTTTGATAAACCGAATATGGAATAAGGCTAACACTAGCTCCTAAGTCACATAAGGCATTATCAATTTGAGTCTTGTTAATGGCACAAGGGATGGAAAAATTTCCGGGATCCTTCAACTTAGGAGGCATCTTGTTCATGATAATTTCACTACAATGTTCGGTAAGGCTAATTGTCTCCATCATATCACAAGTCGTTTTTCCACTCAAAATCTCCTTAAGGAACTTAGCATAGTTTGGCATTTGTTAAACAACATCGGTGAAAGGAAGAGTTAAATGAAGTTGCTTAATCATCTCTACAAATTTCCCAAATTGCTCATCCAACTTATATCTATTATATCTTTGAGGATAGGGAAGCTTTGGTTTGCAAACCTCTTTCTCTTTCTCTTTCTCTATCACCTTCTCTACTCGTCCCTCATCAACATTTTCACTAAAAGGACATTCATCACCTTCAACTTCAATGGGGGTCGCACTAGTGCTCTCTCTAGCAACACTCTTCTTAGGCACACCTACCTCAAGGACCCTACCACTTCTAGTAACAATGGCATCCATAGGGTTCCTAGAATCTAGGCTAGGTGGAGTCAAAGAAGAAGAGTTTGCATAACCCTTAAACACACTAGTCAATTGAGAAAGTTTTTCACTTAAATCCTTGTTATAAGCCAACATGTAATTAAATTTCTCCTCATTCAAATCCATATAAATTTCCAATGTTTTGTCTTGTTTCTCAATAACACTTTCCAAAAATTCCCTAGAAGAAAATGATTGATCATAGGAATTATCACTTGAACTTTGAGCATTTGGAACTAATTCAATTGGGGAACCTCTTTGAAAATTTGCTTGAAAATATCCCCTAGTTTGATTATTCCAATTACCCCTAGTTTGATTTTGGCTCCTTTGTTGACCATAGTTATCATAACCTTGATTATGATCCCCATGTCTATGGCAATGACCATGACCATTACAACCATGATGGTTATAGTTACCATGAACCCCTTGGTATCCATGATTTCTACAACCTCCATTTTGGTTATAATTATCATGATTCATATGATAATTCCTATTTCCAACATTCCTTTGAACATCAATTCTAGGTTCACAAGCATGATCATTGATATAATTCACATGTTCCATATCACTTCCATCACATTCATTACAAGGAAAATTTGGGCACATAGAAGCATTATGATCATTCATTCCACATAGTTCACAAGGCCAACATTCCACAATCATGCAACAAGAAGAAAGAATAGAGTTAGAGTGAGAAGATGTACCTCTCCCCTTAATTTGGGAGGGAAGAATTGGAGCTTGGGAAGGGGGCTTCTCAAGCTTTTCTTTGAGAGACATAACTTCTTTCCCTAAATCCGCAATCAAAGTAGTCAAATCATTGATGGCACTAAGTTGTTCGATTGAGTAACCCTTGCTTGTTGGTTCTCTCTCCACTTCTTGCTAATTCATGTAATGACGAACCACTTCATCAATTGCATCAACCACTTCTTCTTCCGTTTTGTTCATGATTGGGCCTCCGGCTTCGGCATCCAAACTTGGTCTCCCATGAGAACTCAACCCACCATAGAAGATATGTATGCTTTGATAGGTAGGAATCCCATGGTGTGGACACTCTTTTTGATAATCCTTAAATCTTTCCCATGCTTCATAGAGACTTTCATTTGGCTTTTGCTTGAACCCTTGAATCAAAGCTCTTGCCTCCGCCGTCTTCTTTTGAGGATAGAAATAGAACAAGAAAGCTTTGGTGACATCATCCCAAGTTCTCAAAGAATTGGGCTTCACTTCTTTATCTAGCCATTCCAAAGATCTTCCTATGAGAGAGAAAGGGAACAACTTAAGACGGATAAATTCTTGAGACACTCCATTGACCTTGATTGTGGTACAATATTTTTCAAACTCCTTAAGATGGTTCAATGGGCTCTCATTCTTAGCCCCACTATATTGTCTCCTCTCAATTAAGGTGATCATTGCCGGCCGAATTTCAAAGTCAATTTTCGGTGTTGTAGGTGGAGTTATGCCGCTCTCATACCTATATGCACCGGGCACTCCTAGTTCCTTCAAGGAAACTCTTGTATTTCCTCCCATGGTTCGGGATCTATGCATACAAAACTCAAAGAAAATATTAGTAGCACGGCTACAAGTGTAGCCTAAAGTGTAAAATCTTTTTGTATTTTGCAAATAGAGTGGAATAGACTCAACAACAACATGCACTCAAAGCACCATTCCCCGGCAACGGCGCCATTTTGATGGGATGAAGAACGGTAGGTCGTTGGGCTACCACCCCACCTAATCAAACAAAATTTGTAACTCAACTAACCCCTATAAAGTGTATTGGTAAGTCAAGGTCAAACCCAAAGGAATGGAGGTCGAATGTATATTGCCTAAGTCAAGCTATTCCGAAGTCTAGTAGGGGTTTATGGTAGAAACTAAAGCTAAGCTAGGCAATGCAAAAAGCTTGTACTAATCGAATGCTAAGGCATTAGGGGAATGGATCCACATGCATCAACAATGAATTTCAATCAACTTGGGGAATCAACTAATCAAGTCAAGCAATGTGAGGGAAAACCGAAATTGCAACCAAGAGAGTACATCATGCTATTCTCCTAGAGGTCCAATTAGCGTCAACTACATCAAACACTAGCTAGGAAACATCACAAGATATCTCTTTCGAGTAAATGTAAGTCACAAATCAATGGTCCGTATCAATGTGAACTCACAATGCAATCTAGTGTGAATAACAAGGGTGATCAAGCCTAATCAAGCACACACATGCACAAAATCAATCAACCAATTTAATCACATTATCAACTCAATCAATTTCCCCCAAATTAATCTCAATTCATCATCAACACATGCTTCACCACTACCCTAGCAATAAAAATACTCACAATCCATGAAAAACATCAAAATCAAAGCTAAATTAATCATCATACACAAATTCATCAATTGAAACCAACAAATTCAATCAAACTATCAATCAACCAAATTAAACAACAATACTAATGAAATAAAACATTAAATTTCATTAAAGAGTAAAGAATCCTTACAAACTTAATAGAAATCAAACCAAATGTAGCAATCTACAATCACCAATCATCAAACCCACATTTTCTCTCTCTAAAAAACTAAGAACTAGTGTTTTTCTCTCTCTAAAATCTCATCTAATCTAATTCTCCCTCATCAAGATCTAATTCTTTCCCTATAAATGGAAAGAAATAACTATCAATACAAAGGGGAAGTTAGGATTGACGTCCAAAAATAGACCCACGCCGGTGCGGGCGCTCGGAGGAGAGAGAGAAGTGCGCACGGGAACACACCCAGAAAGGTGCGCCCGCACGCACCTGGTGTGCGGCCGCACTCGACAGATGTGCGGCCGCACACTCCCCGAGTGCGCCCGCACAAAGCTGCAGCTCCCTTTCTTCTTCTTCGTCCTAGCTCATGGGGTGCACACATCCTAGATGATGGTGATGGAGGACAAGTTAGGCAGTAACTTTCTTTTAAATCTTGAAGGATACAAGCCATGAAAAGAGTATAAGCAAGGCTTTAAAGCATACTCCTTGGATCCCCTTATGACTTAAAACTCCTTGCACAAGCTTTAGGCATGAAAACAATGAAAGATCATGGAGAGGAAGCTCGGGAATTCTTGGACAATCAATCACAACCTACAAACAAGGATAAAAAGCAAGTAAAATAGAAAAATAACAAGTAAACAAGAAAATGCAAAAAATAGGGAAACTAACTACAAAAGGCATAAAATGAAGAAAACTAGAATAAAACTAAGGAAAACTAAAGAAAAGAGTAACAAAATGAAATAAAATTCATCCAAAAAGGGATCAAATGAGTGCCATAAATGTCACTCATCATGTGCCATGACAGAATCTTGAGTAATGTCAACATGTACTAGCGTAAGCTCACTGATAACCCGAAATGCTATGTGTGTGGTGCGAATGAAGAATCTTCCTTGCACATATTAAGAGATTGTCCAGCAGCCACAGCTATTTGGCGTAAGTTAGTACATCCTACCCTATTTTTTCAGTTTATGCAGGGGTCCCTTAAGGATTGGCTGACTTGCAATCTTAAGGATTCGAGCAAGCATTCAGAGGATTGGCTTACAATCTTTAGTGTTGCCCTGTGGTGGATTTGGAGATGGCGTAATTGCCGTGTTCATAATAGAGGGGATGAGATACTTGTGGATTTAGGTGCCTTCATTTGCATAAGAGTTGCTGAAACTATTCGAAGCCTGCAAAGTCATCATGAGCTTCACAATTCAGTTCAAAGCAGTAAGAGGGAGATCAATATTGCTTGGCAAAGACCTGATGTTGGATGCTATGTTCTTAATATTGATGCTGCAGCTAAGGAGAGTCCAAGCCCTGCTGGTGGAGGTGCGATTATTCGTGATCATGAGGGTCAGTTTGTTTCTGGATTCACAGCTAGCTTCGGTCATTGTACAGCTTTTAGAGCTGAAATTATGGCTGTTACTAGAGGCATAGAGCTTGCTAAAAATCTGCAAATTAAACGGCTAGAGGTGCAGCTCGACAATCTAGCTTTTGTGCATATTATAAAGTAAGGAGAAGCTGGAGGAGGCGAGAATGCGCATGATATTAACCACTGTCTGAGGATGCTGAATGATGATAGCTGGAGAGTACGAGTTGCCCACATCTATAGAGAGGGGAATCGCGTGGCGGATTGGTTGGCCAACCGCGGAGTCACTCAAGGCACAAGATTGCAAATTGTTAATTTATCCCGATAGAGCTTGGTAGGATTTTAGTGGAGGGCGGAAGAGAGGTGTCTATACCTCGTCTTGTGCCTCCCTAAGTTGGTTGTGTAGTGGATGGGGTGGAGGGGTAGTGTCTTGCTTTGACTGTGTTTTTTATTCTGTTTTTTGCTTTCGTTTTCTTTGTATTTTTGTTTCCTTTGGAGTTTCTCCTCATTCAAATCAAAAAAAAAAAAAAAAGTAAGTAATTCCTGTAATTTGATATTTTAAAATTTGATCACTCAATTCATGTAACTTGATATTTTTAAGTAACACCTAAAAACAAAGTAAGTAATTCATGTGGTAAACCTTAGCAAATTTCGTCTTATAATCCTGCTTTTAATCACAGGAAGCTTATAAGTTGTTGATCAAACAAAGTAACTAGATATTTTAAAATTAAATGATATTTTAAAATTTGATCATTGTCAAACTATTAGAAATTGATGTAGGTGCATGGAACTTGATGGAGGAAGTTGAAAAATGCCATGTGTTGTGACACGTATATGTGCTAAACTCCTTGGTGGTCACCTTTCGGGATTGACCATCTTCTATCGAGTAACAATTTGTTTTTACTTATAATAAACCTCCAATTATTCCATGTATTAGATAAAAGAGAAAACTTGTCAATGTCTAACTCAAGTTTGATTAGTCATATCTTCTTTATTTTAAGGAATTCTCACGTGATTCAAATTGCAAATGAAAGTAGCTAGAGTCCGAGAGCTTTCCAAAGATAGGTCATATGCTTAATTTGAGTACAATGAGGAAGTTATTATCGTTTGAATTTAAGTTGTCCAGGCAGTCGGGAGGAGCGCCCACTCACATAGTCGTCAATTGGAGTTTTATAGAAGCAAGGAGCGCCTACCCCTACCATCTAGAGTGGCCACTCCAGCCCCGTTTCAAGCGGACAACTTTGTTTCTTTTATGCTTATTTTTGCTATCTGACAAGGGGCGAGACTTGGTCAATGAAACTAATCTTTTCCTAGGCCAAACAAAATTTATATCAATCAACACACACTTATACTAGTATAGGAGTAAGTCGAGGGTCGAACCACTAGGAATGGGAGGTGGTTACTATTGCTAGAGTTAAGCTATTTCGAAGAGGTGAAATAGAGGTGTGCTAATTCTAAGACAACTAAACAAACAAGATGAAATCAAATATATCAAACACTAGGGTTTAGGATCCACATATACTTGCAATGGATACAACTAATTGGGATTGGAATTGATTAAGTCGAGTATTGCGAGGGAAAATCAATAATGCAATTAAAAGAGTATGATAAGCTATTCTCCTAGAGGTTAAACTAGCGTCAACTACGAGAGACTCTAGTTAAAAACTTCATAAACCAACTCAACCGACAAATTCAAACCACAAATCAATTGTCCGTATCAATGTAAACTTACAATGCAATCTAGTGCAACAATCAAAGTTAGCTAATCTTCAATCAATCACACACATGCACATAATCAATTAACCAATTTAATCACAACATCAAATCCATCAATTTCCCCCAATTAGCATCAATCCATTACTCATATATGCTTCATCATCACCCTAGCAAGTAAACTACTCACAATCCATGGAAATCAAGATCAAAACTAAGCTAAACAACAAATTCATCATCATCATATTAATCAAACTAAAATCCATCAAACTTGAACAATCAACAAAACAATTGAAATCAAAAGCTAAAGATTGCATTAAAGTAAAAGAAATCCTTACAAACTTGCTTCAAATTAATAGAAAAATGCTTAGAACCATCAATCTTCAATTATCAACCATGAATTTCTCTCTCTAAGATCTAATCAAAAACCTTTCTAATAATATCTCATCTTCTTCTCCCTCTAAAAATAGAAGTAAAAACTATATATAGAAAACTAACAAAAGGAAGTAAGTTAGATTATCCAAAAGAAACCCGTACAGGCGCGGCCGGAACAAAGGAATGCGCGGCCGTGTAGAAATGGGTACGGAACAAAGACCCTGAGAGGTGCGCCCTTGCCATGATGAGGCGCACTCGTGCCACCAGGCCGCGCTGCCGCGCTAATGCCACGCGCGCCTGAGCCTAGGAGCAAGGCAACCTCCTCCATCCTCGACAGTGCTCTTCCTCGTGCGCTTCACTTGGTGATGTTGACGAACACGGAAGGTGGCAGTCTTCAAAGAGCCCCCACGGTGGGTTCAACACCAAGAATGGTGCCCCCACCGCTTGCATGCACAAGCTAGAAGACTTGGAGATTGCACTCCTTCAATCTTGAGCTTCAAATGGTAGGCACATGGCATCTCAAACGATGTAAAACTTAGGAAGGAGACTCGGGAATCCTCGAATTATGATCATAACCTGAAAAATGAACGAAAAAAAGCAAATAAAAGAGAAAATAGCAAAAAATGCATAAAAATAGAAAACTAACTAAGAAAATTGCAAACTAAAGAAATAAGGAGTAAAACTAAGGAAAAACTAAAGAAAATAGCTATAAAAAAGCATGAATTTCACCAAGAGAACCAAATGAGTGTCATAAATGACACTTGTCACTATCTTTTAATCTTGGCCTATCATTTGTAATCCAAGAGTCGTAATTTTAAGACTCTAAGTTTATTTGTAAATTCTTTAAATAGGGCTAAGCTTGCTTTTGATAGCAACTCTCCTTAATTTTGAAATCAATGAGATTTTCTCTCTCCTTAATTTTTATGATTATTTGCTATCTTTGTGATTGCTTCTTTGTAATTTTTGTGGTTAAAAATTCTACCGTAGTCGTCAACTACGGTCGACCACGGACGACTATGGTCGACTACAATAAGAGATTAAATCTCAACCGTTTATTTATTAATTGACTAATCCTGGGCGTTCAAGTCATCAAGTCTATTAATCAAGTCATTACACAGTCATCAAGTCTAGTCAGCAAGTCATTACACAGTCATCAAGTCTAGTCAGCAAGTCATTACACAGTCATCAATTCTAGTAAGCAAGTCATTACACAGTCATCAATTCTAATCATCAAGTCATTACACGGTCATCATCAAGTCTAGTCATCAAGCAATTACACGGTCATCAACTCTAGTCATCAAGTCATTACACGGTCATCAAGTCTAGTCATCAAGTCATTAACTTTAGTTTGGTTAGATTAATTTGTTCAAAAAGGTTTTTTTTATTTTTTTTAGAAAACTTTTTTTCCTTTTTTTTTCATTTCCTCTTCATATTCTTCCTCCCTTTCAAAACTCCATGGCTCCATCAATGGCTCTCCATTTCCGACCAGCCTTTGCCCACCACAATTCCACCTCCGGCAGCAAGGAACCCCGCCCCACCAGCCATCACCTCGGTCGAAACCCACAATTCCGACACCCGAAACCCAAAAACCCCCGTCACCATCGAAACTATCGGAAACCCCCACCGCATATTGTTTTTTCAAATTTTGTTTTCCCCCAAATCCCTCTTCTTTCTTTCTCTCTCTGTTTCAATATCCATCCATTTGCAGGAGAACTTCAATGTTAAAAAATCTTAGAATTTGATTAGGATTTTGCAAGATTATACTATGGGACTTTCTTTACCCAATGAATGCCTCAAATTAAAGGTTCAATTGCTGGAAACGTCAATACATCTTCTTCGAAATTAGTATTTATGTCTACTCTCGAAATTGAAGCAGAAAGAACAAGCCCTTGTTTCTGGGTTTTGATTTGAAATTCTGGGTGTTGATTTGGGATTCTTGGGTATTGTAAGGTGAGGCGTGGCTGGGGGGGAGGGCTGGCCAGAACAACAGAAAGAGAGGGGAAGGAGGAGGGGTTCGCCGGGAAAGGGAGCTCAAGGGGAGGGAGAGGGAGTGGCCGGGCTGCCGAAATCAATGGGGGAACGAAGGGAAGGACTGAATTTTTTTTATTGTTTATTTTTAGATCATTTTAAATTTTCTAACTTAAAAAAATCTAAAATTAAAAACAAAAAAGAAAAAAAAACTGAAGAACAGGTCGCAAGTCCCTGTTGCATAATAACATGCTGATAAATTTATCAATTTAGAAAAGAATAACAATATTACTATCTGCTGCCTATTTTTTTTAAGGTATGAGTCAGGCCTTCATTCAAGGTAGCTGGGCGTAGTAGCAAATTAGCCCCAACACTTTAATTGCATGTGTAATGTAACCCATAACTTTTACTTATAGCAAATTAACCCCCACAACTTAATATAATTGTGCAATCAAAACCTATACATCAAAATTCCTAATGAAACAACCTTTTTGATAGAAAATACAACTTAGCACTATATACATATATAGATACATATACACTCCGTAATATATTAGAATTGTGTGCCAAATCTATAGGCATATATAATATGCCAATTATAGAATAAAATTTTAACACATAATCAATTTTTTGTACATGAGATTATATTTTGTATTTTTAACAAGGTTATTGACGATTCTTTTAAGTAAAGAGTTTGAAGAGAGATAGTTGGCATATTTTAAAAAAATATTTGATTTGATCCTTTTGGAAACAAAATAAATATGAATACCGGATCATTGATCAAATTGGAAAAAATAAAAGAGATGTTGTTCGAAGTCAAAGAAGGAAATTGGAGCTGGTGGGTCTGCAAGTAAGGACTTTCAGAAAAATGAGAACAAGAGATAATGCGAATTGTGACAAGTAATATAGATAAGATTTATACAAGGTCAAATGTTATTATTCGAAATAACCCCATACTTTTAAATGTTGTTATAAACCAAGAATTGAAGCACTTTGTCTATGTTTGACAAAATAAAACATCATGATCTATATTGTAGCAAACTCTTGTCTTTGTCAATTGTCCTGATCAACCAATGAAATTCGATGTTTGGGTACGCGCAAATATTATCTAGGGATATTCATATTAGAAATTTATATTATGTTAAATTGGGAATATCTAAATGAAATGTTAATATTGGGCACGCGTGAAGTTAAATTGGGGATTTTTAAAAGAAATGTCAATGTATTTACGCTTTATATGAGTTTGTTTTCTACATAAAAGTAATCATCGAAACTTTCACCAATCGGTGGATTGTTTTCTTAATAAATAGGATATAAATACCCTGTAATCATGTTGGAGTTTTGAGTCCATACTTTCTAATTTCAAATCCTAGTTCGAAGGCAATGCACTACTTCCATTAGCTATACCCTTAACGGAAAACATTTTATACATGTAATCGATATTATAGTCAAGTCTTGTCAGGGTCGTTTCTGAGATTTTAGTGGCCTGGGCAAAAACATGAATTTGGCCATAATTCACATATACTAATATAACATTAAAAAAATTAGGTATGCAAAATGAGAATACATTTTTTTATTATGATTCATAATCTTTAAATACATCAAATTTCATAAAACATTAAAATCACATTCTCGTAACTCTCGTTGAAGTAATTACACTAGCCGAACCATTCAACCAAGTATATATCCCACCAATCAATTAGATTTTTTTTTTACCAAATATTGTAATTTTTGAATGAAAGTAGTTATACAGGTTAAGAAAAATTTAATACACAGAAGAGATCTTGATGAATAAAGTCGAGTATTCACCGTTCAAAAAAAAAAAAAGGTATGCAAAGAGAATTATATATAATTAGATAAATCCCATTGAAAATTGAAGAGTAAAAGGATCGTTTATTATAGTTTTCATCTTCAATTGAATTGCGAAAGCGAAGAAATTAAACTGATTGAAAATTGTAATGAGATACATTGAAAAATAAAATTACCAAAAAAGGTGATACATTAATTAATGACATTTTTTTTGGTTAATCAAATTCACTTTGGAAAGTGAATAATTTACCAAAAATGCCATTTGATATTCTGGAATTCTACAGTACTACTCATTATAGTTTTGTACATTTTTTTTTCCTTTTTTAAAAAAATTTATATGAACATGTACGTAGTATTATGTAGTACGAAGTTCCCTTTAAAAAAAATAGTACGAAACATATTTTTTGGGGCCTTGTATTGTATTGAAGTTGGGCTTTTTAACAAGGGGCTCAGGGCAGCCGCCCCAGCTGCCTTGCCCTTGCTACGGCCCTGGTCTTGTCTTTGTTAATTGTCCTGATCAACTAATGAAATTCGATGTTTGGGTACGCCCAAATATTATTTAAGGATATCTAAATTGAAAATTTAAATTATGTATGCTAGCTCTACATAATAAAATTAAAATATTGGGCATGCCTAAAGTTAAATTGGGGATATTTAAAAGAAATGTTAATATCTTTATGTTTTATATGGGTTTGTTTTCTACAGAAGAGTAATCATCGTAACTTTCACCAATCAGTGGATTGTTTTCCTAATAAAAAGGATATAAATACCCTTTTAATCAGGTTGGAGTTTTGAGTCCATACTCTCTAATTTCAATTCCTAGTTCGAAGGCAATGCACTACTTCCATTAGCTTCCAAATTAATTTTTTTATTTATACCCTTAACGGAAAACATTTTATACATGTGATCGATATTGTAGTCAAGTCTTGTCTTTGTTAATTGTGTTAATCAACTAATGAAATTCGATGTTTGGGTACGCCCAAATATTATTTAAGGATATCTAAATTGAAATTTTAAATTATGTAGGCTAGCTCTACATAATAAAATTAAAATATTAGGCATGCCTAAAGTTAAATTGGGAATATTTAAACCAAATGTTAATGTATTTATGTTTTATATGGGTTTGTTTTCTACAGAAGAGTAATCATCGAAACTTTCACCAATCAGTGGATTGTTTTCCTAATAAAAAGGACATAAATACCCTTTAATCATGTTGGAGTTTTGAGTCCATACTCTCTAACCCTCTAGTACGAAGGCAATGCACAACTTCCTTTAGCTTCCATATTAGTTTATTTTTTATACCTGTAGGGAATATTTCAAGCATTATGACCCCAAACTTGAACCCCACTGTGATCATACACTTAAGTTTGGTGGCGTTCCAAAGGGAAAGAAAAGAGAGCGAAAAAGTCGCCAACAAGTTTTAGGAACTTGTAAACCCAAAACACAATCCAAAAGGATCATCAACTCCATAAGGTCTTGAACCAAATAGGGTCCGGGGATGAGGGTACGAATCCAATCTACAAAAGAAAGGACCCGCCCTATAAAATAGGCCTCTACTTTGTTCTGCTCGTATTCATGTGCGCTTTTTGAATATCATACAAACATTATATTAAACCTACCCTGTTTAATCTATGTTGGTTGAATATTAATGCACAAATAATACTATCATTGGCGATCACTTGAGCTAAAATCACATTAGCCTAAACCAAATTATCAATTATCTTAATAAGCATGATTTCAAGTGCAAATTCCCTTTAACAAGCATAAAAGGTGTGATCAAGCAATAACAATAAATAAATCAAGCAACATAAATAACAAGCAATAAATAATAATAACGATGATAATAACATGATAAGGCATAATAAAGCTTAATAATAATAGGAAGATCTTAGGCATGATACCTACAAGATTAATAACAAACCCTAGCATGTCACTAAACATTAAAGATCAAAGCTTTGAACCTAACATGGTACTAACATGATATTAGAAAGAGTAAAGGCATCCTAAACATGACACTAGAAAGCATAAAATAACATCCTAACATGATACTAGAAAGCATTAAAAACATCCTAATATGATACTAGGAATATTAAACAATAATAAACATGCTTTCTACATTGTGAAAGAAATAGAGAGTAAACTAATCTACTTACTTTGAAGCCTCGTACCTCTTTCTAATAACAAAATACACAAGTTAGTAAACTTCAATGGAAATAATAAAGAATAACTAAATAATTAAATTAAAATCAAATTAAAGTTTGACTAGTTTTGGACCAAACCCTCAGAAAATATCAAACCTTGCACGTCTAGGGCGAAGACAACTTCGAACTTGGCTAAGAGATTCTAAGTCTAGTGAATGCGGAATATTGTATTTTGTAAAAAGGTTGGTTTAGAAAGAGAGATAGAGATTAAGAATTAAGTAATTCTTGATGAGAGTAGATGAATAAAAACGGAGGTTTGAGACCCTATTTATAGGGAAATAGTCCAGAAAAGTATGGAATTTGATAAGGAATAAAACTACACGCTGTTGCCAGGAATTCACTCTGTCGCGAGGCGACAGCCTTGTCGTTTGGCGACAACCTGGTTTAAGCGCGTTTTTCCACGTGGAATCCGATCTTTAATCAACTTGATCTACGGAATCCGTACAGAAGATAAAAACGTATTTTTCAAAGATAATAATAATAATAATTATATTAAAATAATAATAATAATATTTTATTCCAAATAAAAGTCCACTTTAAAATAAATAATTATTAAATCTAATAATATTAGAATTAAAAGGAACCTTCTAGAAACTTCTAGAAAACTACAATTAATTCTAATAATTTTAGGAATAATAATTAACATTGGGCTCTCCTCTAGATCATTGATTGGGCCGTATGTAAATAATTAACCGAGCCCAGATTAGTATTTTGGCCATAACTTCCTCAATATTCATCGGAATTGGGTTGGAGAGATCTCTTCGAGCCCCATCCAATTACACTATTATTGGACCTTAATTATGGACCAAACTAAACTGGTTTGGCTATTTTTAAATAAACAGAGTTATTTTCGAAAACAGAGAGAAGATAATTTTAAATAAAACTAAACCGGAACACTTGACTTCAAACACTTTCACCTCATTCAATTATGGTGCGACGTGAAAGGCATTCATCACTGGGTTTGGTTTAGGGGAGACACAAATGGGTGTCTACAGAAGCCCCCACTTTGACTGAGTTTGGAGAAACTTAGGTTTCGAAAACAAAAGTCAAAGTATCGATAGGGACGGAGAATGATTCAAAACGTTCTGCGATTGCAAATCATTCTTATAACGCCGATACCTGCAGACTAATCATTGGGTAAAACAGATAAGAGAGTTAAGAAACGCATATCTTGCACCGTCGAGCACACGTCTCTGATAGTAATCATTTTGTTGTTGCATCCTATGATAACCTCCACAGTAACTCGTGAACGCCATCATTGAAGGTAACCATACGTCGTCATCTTCAATACTCTTGGTGACAATCCTCCACAGTATTTCGGGAACATCGTCGAAAATAATTGTACGTCGTCATCTCCAGGGTTGTTGCCGTACGTCGCCACGGCAGTGCACCGCCGCTATAGACAATCTCTTCTTTACCTTGAGGGACCGTCGAAGGTGACCTTATTTCGCCATCTTCAAAACTTGTGACATTACCTCGCCACGGATGTATTTCGCCACTAGACAACTCCTCTCTATGTTGGTATATCGCCAAAGAATCATTCTGTGTATTTAACATATCGTTATTTTTTTGTTCCAATGCTTCGGTGCTTCTACTTTAATGAACCATTATATCGGTGCCTTGCTATTGAGCCAATACTTAGGCGCTTTAAGCTAAGTGAGACGATCTTTCATCAAGTCGATCACTTAATGCAATTGCAATCAAGCTGACTAAATCATGTCAATTTTGCTTAAAGGGTCTAACTGGCGTACCAAGGAACCCAAACTGCTAAAATAGGTCTACAAAGTCATAATGTGGGGCCTAGTATCTTGTCGCCGCTCCAGCGCTAGCCAAAGACAGTTGTCGCCAGCAATCGCGTCTATCGCGACACGACAGGGTCTGTCGCCTCACGACAATCCTGTCGTTTGGCGCAAAATCGGGGTTTTAAAACCCGTCTTCTTCTTCTTTTTCATTTGCTGCTCTGCTTCGTTCATTTTCGCGAAAGTTTCAAAACGCTCGTTTTTACTCGTTTCTCAACCAAATTCGCTCAAACTTGTTGCAAATCGAAGCATTTCTCATCTATTTTCCCGATCTATGTAAGTTTTTCTCAAACTCTACTCGGTTTTTGATGAATCGCATGTTCTTGTTCGCGAATTTTCGAAAAAATTCGAAAATGTTTTTGCTTAATTTGCTTTGTTTGTTGAATTTTATGCCTTGAATTTGTTTAATTATGCTTGTATATTGCTTTGGGAGTATTTTGAGACTTGTTTGACTCAATTTGGTGAAGAAATGAACAATTCACCATTGTTGGACCTCTTAAGGTCGTGAAGAACAATGTGACTCGTTCTTCGCATTTTTACTGCTTTTTCTTGTACAATTTGTCACAATATTCATCATATGTTTGCAAGAAATTGTTTGTTTGCTTGAAAAATGCTTACATGCTTAGTTGAATTTCTGCTCTGTTTTAGTACTACGTACTCTTTTTTGCGAACATAGTATCATGTGGCCTAGGCAAACCTTAGATACTGTAGAGCCTTAAAATTAATTACTTTTATATACTTTATCATGGCTAGACGACGTGGTTCTGGCTCTCGATCGAGAGACTCGCGCCGAGAGGACGAGCCTACTAGCGAGGGCGAGGACGTTCCTTCTATCTCCAGGTTGGGTCTCATGCTAGATTGGGACGAGCGCACCCTCTTTCACGCACCAGTTCACCACCTGTCGGAGCGAGTCCGACGTGGTCTTGCAAGTGGGAGGACCCGTAGCCATGGCTCGGGTAACTCCACCATCGGTTCTCTCTACGACAACTTCATCAGCCGAGATGAGGGTTTGCCTCGTCTTTGGGAGTCATGTGGGTTGACTCCTCTTCTTCTGGCCGCCCGGGCCATGTTTTCATACGATGGGGGTAACCTCGTCGTTCGATCTTTGGTGGAGTTCTTATGGGACACCACCAACACTTTCCACTTTCCTTGGGGTGAGATGACGGTCACTCCAGCTGACTTCAGCCTCATCACGGGGTTAGAGTTCCAGTCTACTCCTCTGTCGTTCGACACAGACATCACTGTCTACTCACCGGAGGTTTAGGAGTTGTTGGGGTCGATTACTGTTCGGGCCCAGGCTGAGGCTCAGTCGGGACAGATGAGTTCCCGATGCATTCGTCGCTGCACACTGGCTGCAGCTTTTGAGGATGATGCCACCACCCGAGAGCACCGGGTGCGCATCTTTGTGTTGATCTTGCTGTCAGGGACGTTTTCCCCTGATCGAGGTAGTATAGTACTTCTTTACTACCTATCCGCCGTTCGCGACCTTCACCTGGTCGGGACATATGACTGGGCCAGCATGGCCTATGCGGACTTTCTACTGGGCCTACGACGTTCTTGTCGTCACAGGGCATTGTATGGAGAGGTGGCCCTTTCCAGCTTTTGAGGGTCGTAGAGGTATATCTCTTCTTTTTTTGAGATTTAACTCTAGGTTAGAAGCATAATCTTTACTGACTTTTGCCTTTCATATAGATCTGGTTTTACGAGTATTTCCCCTCACTTGCGCCTGCGAGGCCTTCTCCTCGCGTGCTCCCCGTTACTGCTAGTTGGGGAGGCCGTAGAGGTCCACCGGAGGTGCTACGCCTTCGAGAGATGATCCTCTCGGTAGGTTTCTATAACTATTACTTTTTTCTTTTATCGCCTTTTGGTATTAGTTCCTTACATAGTGATTTTGCAGGAGCCCAACCCGGTCTATCGACCCTGGGCTGCTTTTCCTATTCCTGCGCTGGCGGCGCAGTATACTGCTGAGTGTCGTTATTTTCTGGGGACGTACGACGCGGTGGTCTACCTAGGGGAGAGGGTAGCCATTTAGCACTCCTCAGACATTTTTGTAGTTCCTGCTCCTCCACCCCGGCATATGTTTCATGATGCCTTGCAGCGGGATCGAGCCAGTGGATCTTCTCGGGGTACTCCTTGGAGATCCTACATTCACCTCGAGCAGAGTTACGAGGAGGACCTGCTATCGTTGCTAGCGCCGGCTCCCGTCCTTTCAGAGGAGGCAGCGGTATGCTTTTATTTATTTCGACTTGTCTTTCTTTAGGTAGCCCCTAAGTATTTTCCTAACCTTTTATTCTTACCAGGCCGGTCCTAGGGAGTTCATTCCCCCGAGGATGTACATACGCTACCAGGGTATGTACGGGCCGATCGAGGAGCTCATTCCACCAGCTCCAGAGGGGGAGCAGTTTGTGGAGCGTTCTATTCCTCGTCACCAGACTCGGGTAAGTAACTTCACATATCTTGTCTTTATATTTCCTTATAGTTTCTACTGACTTAGTTATTTTAGCAGTTTTCTCGCGAGGTGGTGACAATTATGGCTAGGTGCATAGACGCCTTTCGCAGCCAGCTCGTGAGGTTGCGGAACCGTGCTACCTGTCGTAGCAACGACGCTGAGGAGGTATTATTTCCTACATTTAGCATCTTTATCTTGCCTTTTACTTGCATTTGCTAATTTGACATACTTTTGTAGGGACATCCTATTCCTTCTCCACGCACTCGGTCGAGACCCGAGCCTAGGAGAGAGACTGCTAGGTCTGACTCGAGGCGTCGTCGGACTACTTCAGGTGGCCGGGGTGGTCGTTCTGAGGCCGCCGCTGTAGAGGACTCAACATCATCTCCTGAGGATGCTCCAACCGGGCCGACCACCTGAGGTAGGATGGGTGGTGGGACGTACGAGGTTGGCTCGTCGTCGCAGCAGCCTTTGCAGCCCCAGCCTCTTTCTGTCGGGTACTAGGGTGAGGTTAGATGACTTGGCCCTGAGTTGCAATTTGCCCCGACTGGTGGTTCGGGGGATGGTGATGGACATACTCCACGGAGTAGGACTTTCTTTAACACTTTTGGTGTCCCTTACCATTTGCGACCTCCTGCACCGTAGTTGTATCTGTATTTTTATTTATTTTGACTTTGTAGGACTTTGTCTATTTTTATTTACATGACTCATGTATTAGACACTTTGTATATATGCACTTATTATGTATTAAACATTTTATTTTTTATTTTGTTTTTTCATTTTATTTTATGTGCGTATGAGTGTGTGAGAAAGTGTAATTTTTGCGCAAAATTTTCATCATTTGTAATATTAGTGGAGGGTACCGACTCTCTCCCACAAAAGAAAAATGAAAAAATAAAATGAAGCAACAAAAGTTTAATTACTAAAAATAAGCCTAAATTTAATTAAGCTTAATAAAATAATAATAATAATAATAATAAGGGTAAAAAAATGTATGGATAAAAGAGGAAAATAATAAGGATAAGTCAAGTCAAAGTTGAATTCGAGCAAGTAAAACACGGTTTTCAACGCGTAACAGCTGTCGATATTGAAAAAAATACTGGCGCCGCGTAATTGCACCTGTCGCCACGCGACAGACTTGTTGCTTGGCGACAAAGTTAATTTTTCTAATTCTCACAGGAGTTGAATTCTTCTGTGAAAAAAGCTTATAAATAGCCCCCAGAACTTACATTTTCTGCATAATTTGACCAGATTATTAATTAAGTAAATTAACTAGTAATCATGCCTTTAGCTAAAAGAACTTTTTGCGGATATATGAATGAGTGGTGTCGTCTTTTAACTTCCAAAGAGAAAAAAGAATTAGACTTTTTCCATATGGGGGGTATGTATGGTGTAAAGGGGGTGAGTCTTGACATAGACTTTATCTATTCTGCCGTAGAATATTGGGATATGAATACTCACTGTTTTAGATTTTTCCATGATGAAATATGCCCTTTACCGGAAGAATTTGGAGCCATTATAGGCTTTTATTCCACAGATCTTGCGGTAATGCCTAGAGTTAGTGAACATTATTACAAAGATTTCGAGCGTTTCTTTGATCTAAGGGGTATGGACTTAAAAAATATAGTGCATGGCAATGTAGTTGATTTGAAATAATTGGCACGTTATTATTTTGACAAACCTAATTCTGGATTTTTTCATGTCTATAAAAGAAGAGCTTTCCTCTTTTGCATGTTTAGCCAACTTCTTTTAATTAGTGGTAAAGATAATGAAGGCCAAGCAATAATCATATCTATTATAGAACAAGTTGAATCCGGGAGAAACCCAATGCCACTAATTGTTGGAGAGACCATGTTGTGGCTAGATGCATTGAGAAAGAATCCAAAAGCACCTTTTCGAGGTTCTCCAGTTTTATTACAAGTATAAAATAATACTATTCTTAATTACAAGGAATTAAAAATATTTTTACACTGCGATGCTAATCAAATGTATGTTTACAGATATGGCTCATGGAGAGGCTAAAATTTATTAATCCTCCTGATGATATCGAAAAATACACTCCCAATTGTGTGGTTCGGCGAAAGAAACGATTTTGAGGATAGGTCGCCGTGAGTGGAGCAAGGTGTTTGCTGCTGGTGATTTTACTCTGAACTGGGTCATCCCTTGGTGGAAGATTGAGAAGATGGTTGGTTATAATAGCCAAGCATACTGCCGTCTCCCGAGCTTATCAAAGTTGACTTTTTGTTTCCCTTGTAGAGTTAAGAGACAATATGGTCTTGCACAAACCATTCCTACAGGAGATCTCCGCCGTCCTTATGAATTTCCTGTGTCGCAAGAAGTTGAGCGTTTTGACAAATATTGGAGTGGTAGGCCCTTACGGGAGGTGATTACCCAGATGGTTCCACCTTGTTTGTCAAACAGTGTAAAGCAATGGCTTGATGGAAAACTTCAGAAATCCCAAGTCAAGGTTAAGAAGACCGATGTGAACAATCGTCTGGGTGACAAAAAGGTCCCTGCTAAAGAACGCCTAGGAGAAATAAGTGAATTTAAGACTCCTATTATGCCAAAAAGTTGATTCTACAGAAAAGAAGGCTTGGGTGGAGAAGAAACACGGGGTCTTAGCAGAGGGGGAAACTATCTATACTAAGATAGAGTGTAGATCTTCTAATGGATGTCTCCTAGAAAACGTTATGGATGAAGAGGAAGAGAATGCGGACAAAAATTGGAAAAGAATTAAGAAGGAGAAGAAAGATTAGAGCATTGCTTTTCCTTTGATTTATTAGATAATGTTAATTTGTTTTAGTTAATTATTAAGCTTTTATTTCATCAATAATGTAATTTCTTTATTAATTAATAAAATTTCAGCTTTTATTTAAATTAACTTTACATTTAAAGCAATGAAAACAATTACAACATTTATTTTTTGGGGAATTTCTCCGAGTACGGAAGTCGAACAAATTTCCAGAATATACAAAATCTGCCCAGACGCTTGCAGAAACTTAGCGCTGTTACCCAAATAATTATCGGTGACGAATTGCCTCTCTCGCCTGGCGACAAAGCTGTCGTCTGGCGACAGAGTCCTTTTTCTGGCGCCAGTCTTGAAATTTTGCAGACATGTATTTTTTAACTCTGGGGTGCGAGATTTTGAAAAATTAAAGTGGCCGCACCCTGTTGGGGTTGCCTACGTATCCTTTGTTTAAGGAATCAGGCCAAACGTAGAGTGTTTTACTCAAGTAATTATGGGTAGTATTTCTTAAGTTGGTCAAGATTTGTCATGTTTGAAAACTCGTTACCATCCATGTTAGTTAACTTAGTCGCGCCTCCTGACAGGATTGTTTTGACAATGTATGGTCCGGACCAATTAGGCCTAAATTTGCCTCTTTGGTCCAAAACATTTTTTCTTAATGCTTTTAAAACCAAGTCCCCAATCTTGATATTTCTAGTCTTGACCTTCTTATTGAAATTTCTAGCCATGCGGGTTTGATAGCATTGGGTATGATGTAGAGCTTCTAGTCGTCTTTCATCGAGTAGAATTAACTCTTCATATCGTGCTCTAGTCCATTCGACTTCATCAAGTTTACTTTCTAACACAATGCGTAGAGAAGGTATTTCTAACTCTACAGGTTGTACGGCATACATTCCATATACTAGGTTGAATGGCGTATTTCCTGTTGATGTTCGGATTGACGTGCGATAGCCCCACAGTGCGAAGTGAAGTTTGTCAGGCCAATCCTTATAATTTTCAGTCATTTTTTCGATAATCGTCTTTAAATTTTTATTAGCGGCCTCAACTGCTCCATGTGCTTGAGGTCTATAAGGGGAAGAATGATGATGTTGAATACCATACTTTTGTAGCAAATTCTTCACATTCAGCTTGAAAGTGAGTTCCATTGTCACTTATCATTTCATGTGGGACTCCGTATCGACAAATTATGTTTCTTTCGATAAAGAGTGCTACATGTTTGGCGGTGAGTTTAGCATATGATTGTGCTTCTACCCACTTTGTGAAGTAATCTATTGCGACTAGGATGTATTCATGACCTCCTATTCCGGGAGGTGTAATTTTTCCAATTATGTATATTCCCCATGTAGAGAAAGGCCATAATGAAGTGTATGTGTAGAGGAGAGATGGTGGAACATGTTGTAAATTTGCATAAATTTGGCATTTGGGGAATCTATTTACATATTGATGACAATCCCTATTCATAGTAGTCCAATAATACCCTTCTCGCATTATCTTTTGGACTAGCATTTTGCCATTAACATGTGTTCCACATATTTCTTCGTGGACTACTCTCATAGCTCTTTGAGCGTCTTTTTTGCCTACACATAATAAAGCTCGACCTTTAGGTACCCTTTTATGTAACTCATCTCCTATGAGTACAAATTGGGAAGCTAAAATCCTTAGTGCTCTTTTTGCCCTTTTGTCATGAGGAGGATATTCTCCTTTGGTGACATAATTTAGTATGTTTGTAAACCATGGTTCTTCTTCTTGTTCTTCTTCTTGAATCACTTCATCGTCTTCTATAGCTTGAATGTGTGCTGGTTTATGCTTTTTTTTCTATGGTCAAAGGCATTTGCTCAATTTCCTTAGTAATCCTAACCATTGAGGCTAGTCTTGCCAAGGCATCGGCAAATTGGTTTTCCTCTCTAGGTAGATAAGTGTATTCCACCTTTTCCAACTGATCAGTGAGGGTTTCCAAATATGTTTGGTAGGGAGCTAAGCTTTCACTCCTAACCTTCCATCTTTTCGAGATTTGATTGATGATCAATGAAGAATCTCCAAATATCCGGAGTTTCTTTAATTTACTCCTAAGGCTAAAGCAGTTTCGAGGCCTACCACGCATGCTTCATATTCGGCCGCGTTGTTGGTAACGTCGAAATCTAATTTAATGTATATAGGAACATGTTCCTCTTTAGGTGATACTAGTAAGACTCCTACGCCGCATCCCTTTTGGTTTGAGGCTCCATCAAAATATAAAGTCCATGTATCATCTTCCGTCATCATTAAATCTTCATCTGGAAATTCATTTTCTTCTAATGGTGTCGAATCTTCTATTGGAAAATCTGCTAGAAAATCCGATACCACTGATCCTTTGATTGCCTTTTGAGGCATGAATTTTATATCAAATTGGGCAAGTTTACTATCCACCTTGAGATATGCCCGTTAAGTGTAGATCTTTCGAATAGATATTTGAGAGGATCCATTCGTGATACTACGTAAACGGTATGTATAAGCATGTAATGTCTTAATTTAGTTGTGGCCCACACCAATGCGAGGCACAACTTCTCTAGTGGTGTTTAGCGTGTCTCGTACTCGAGCATTTTCTTACTTATGTAGTAGCATTTTCTTTATTTTCTACCTCTTGCGCGAGCATGGCTCCCATTGTTTCTTTTGTAACGGTTAAGTATAACCTTAGGGGTATTCCAGGGAGTGCTGGAGCTAATACAGGAGGATTCGAGAGATAGGCTTTGATCTTTTCAAAGGCTTTTTGACACTCGTCGTCCCATATGATTGGCACGTTCTTCTTAAACTTCTTGAATATTGGTTCACATATTGTGGTTAACTTGGATATGAACCTACTTATGTATTGCAACCGGCCAATGAATCCCCGAATTTGCTTTTCAGTTTTGGGTGGTGGCATGGACATGATTGCCTTGATTTTGGTGGGGTCTATCTCTATTCCTCTAGAGCTTATGACGTATCCCAAGAGCTTTCCTGAGGTTACTCCGAAAGCACATTTAGAAGGGTTTATCTCTCAAAGAACTTTCTTAAGGTTATTGGGTGTCCTGGGTGGTCTTTGGATTTTACACATAAACCTCCACTTCTTTATGCATCATGTCATGGAGTAGGGCAGTCGCTGCTCGTTGGTAAGTGGCACCCGCGTTTTTCAACCCGAATGGCATTACCGTGTAACAGTAAGTACCCCAAGGTGTTATGAACGTTGTCTTTTCCATGTCCTCTTCATCCATAAGGATTGATTGTAACCTGCGTACCCATCCATAAATGAGAGAAGCGCATGATTTGCTGTATTATCTACCAAAATATCGATGTGTGGTAAAGGGAAGTCGTCCTGTGGACTTGCCTTATTTAGATCTCGATAGTCGACACACATTCGAACTCTACCAACTTTTTTCGGAACTAGGACGACATTGGCGACCCATTCGGGGTATTTAGATACCCTAATAAAACCTGCAGTTATTTGTTTTTGTACTTCTTTTATTTTAAGAGCTACGTCGGGTTTCATTCGACGTAACTTTTGTTTTACAGGTTTCATTCCTGGAATTAATGGTATTGTGTTGAGCTATCTCTCTATCAATGCCTGGCATATCTTCGTATGACCAAGCGAATACATTAATAAATTCTTTAAGTAGATTAATTAAATCGGTTCTTTCATCTTTGCTTAGCGTTAGTCCGATTTTAACTTCTCTTTTAATGGTTGGATCTATTAAGATGTCAACCGTTTCTGTATCCTCAATTATTGGCGTTTTATTTTCAAGTGTTTCCATTGCTTTAATTATTTCTTTGTCATTTTCATCAATAGTTAAGCAATGCTCGTCATCTTTAAATAAAGAAAAGAAAGAGGAATAAGGGGAAGAAGACATATTCTTGAACTCTGAAATCATTACATCGAATAGAGAAATGTCTGTTGGGACTTGATTGCTAACTATGCTAGGAGTAGAAATAGAAGGTGGGGGTGCTACAGCTAAGGATTTGGAAGACTCGATAGGGAAAGACTCTGACTCGGACTCTGACTCAGCCGATTATTCGAATATTGGCCCTTGTCCAGTAGTTACTGAAATCTTCCTTCCATTTGTAGTGGTCACCTTCACTGTTTTGCGCCATCCTCGCTCTTGATCTCTTATTGGAGTGATGATTTTTGAGGGATCAAAGTATTCACTTTGAAGGACCGTTTGAATGAGTGAAGAGTTTGTCTTCCACATATCTTGGCTCATTCTTCTCTTCCAAATAGGAGTCCCATGACGTTAAAGTCAAAGCCAGGGGATGCTTTCTCCTTATGAATTGGAGTTGGGATTTCGTCTAAGAAATAATAATCCAAAAAGATCTCGAACCCTGGTTGTCTTATGCCATTTACAACGAAAGGTTCAGGAAATTCATGACAAGGGTAATCCTCTCCTTCTCTTATAAATTGCCCATTTAGAGTAACAGGATATTGATCCATGGGTATTTCCCTTGTTTGTGCACGAGCATTATTTCGTGCTCTCGACTTTTCCTGGGCCCGCTTAAGATCTTCGCGAGTTGGTTCAAAACCAAGTCCGAAAGTATCCAACTTAGGGAGGCCAGGTAATCCCATATGCTTGTGAAGGGAGGAGGAACGGTAGGTCGTTGGGCTACCACCCCACCCAATCAAACAATAGTTATAACTCAACAAACCCCTACGAAAGTGTAGTGGTAAGTCGAGGTCGAACCCAAAGGAATGGAAGTTGAATGTATATTGCCTAAGTCAAGCTACTCCGAAGTCAAATGCGGGGTTTATGGTAAGAACTAGAGCTAGAGCTAATCGATGCAATGAACTTGTATAAAATCAATATAAAAGACACTAGGGGAATGGATCCACATGTAATTGTAATGGAGAATGGTAATTTGGGAGGTCAAACCAACTAAGTCAAGTGATATGATGGAAGATCAAACATGTATCCAAAAGAGCATATCAAGATAATTCTCCTAGAGGTCTAACTAGCGCCAACTACGCTAAACACTGCCTAGGAAACGTCACAAGATACCTCAATCGAGAAATTGCAAGTTACTAATCAATGGTCCGTATCATAGCAAGCTTACAATGCAATCTAGTGCAACAATTAAAGATGGCCAAGCTTCAATCAATTACACACATGCACATGAATTATCAACCAAGTTTAATCATATCATCAACTCCATTAATTATCCCCAAATTACTCTAATCCATCACTCAAACATGCTTCAACATTTCCCTAGCTAGAAAACTACTCACTAGCCATAGAAATTAAGATCAAAACTACACTAATCATCAATTTCATCATCAACATATTTGAAATCAAAGATCAAATCAACAATCAATTAAACTTCAATTAAACTTCAATCAAACATCAAACAAACTTCAATCAATCAACAATAATATGGAAAACAAATGAAATTAACCAAAAACAAACTTGTATTGAAATCAAAGATGAAGATCCTTACAAACTTTGATCAAAAGATCAATTACAATGAAGAATTCTTGAACAATCAACCAAAAACCATGAGTTTCTCTCTCTTCAATCCTTGAGTTTCTCTCTCTAAAATTCTAATCAAAAACTAACAATATGAATTCTAATGTAAAAACTTATCCAAAACTAGAAGGAAATAACTATATATACAAAGAGGAGGTCGGTATTGACGCCCAAAAATAGACCCACGCCGGTGCGGTCGCACATAGGAGAGAGAGTGGCGCGCACGGGAAACACACCAAGAAAGGTGCGCCCGCACGCACCAGGTGTGCGGCCGCACTCGACATATGTGCGGTCGCACACTCCCCGAGTGCGCTCGCACCAAACTGGGTATAGCTCCTCTCTTCTCTTCATCCTAGCTCATGTGGTGCACACATCCTAGATGATGGTGATGGAGGACAAGGTAGGCAGCAACTTCCTTGGAATTCTTGAAGAATATAAGCCATGAAAAGAGCATATACAAGGTCTTGAAACTTGCTCCTTGGATCCCCTTTTGACTTGAAACTCTTTGCACAATCATTAGGCATGAAAAGCAATGAAAAACCATGGAGAGGAAGCTCGGGAATTCTTGGACAATCAATCACAACCTACAAACAAAGGATAAAAAGCAAATAAAAGGGAAAAACAACAAGTAAACTAGAAAATGCACAGAATAGAGAAACTAACTAAGAAAAGCATAAAATGAAGAAAATATAAATAAAACTAAGGAAAACTAAAGAAAAGAGTAATAAAGTGAAATGAAATTCATCCAAAAAGAGATCAAATGAGTGCCATAAATGTCACTCATCAAATTCCCCCAAGCTAAACTTTTGCTCGTCCTCGAGCAAAACAAAGCAAGAAAGATCGATGATGAAAAATTTATTGAAAATGAAAAAGAAGGACTCAAGATAAGAATATACACTAAGACTCACTGTAGTAGGAATCACGGTTGCTTTTAGCTACAACAAGCCCTTTAAACCCCAAAGTCGCCTATGAGGACGAGTGAGGTCTCGTAAGGGTATCCTAAGAGTTTGACCCATAACTCTCCACCAAACATCAATGAGGCAAACCATGAAAATAAAAGAAAAGAAAATGAAAACAAACCTTTGCGAAATGAACTCACATAAAGACTATAATGCAAATGAATGAAAATCTTTCTCAAGTAGTTAAGGTATACACTTTTCAAGATATCTAAGGTTGATTGAAACATAGGGTATGCTAGGCATAGGAACTAGACATCACAATCCACGTTCATCCCAAACAATCTTACCGCGTTCTCCCCACTAGTCTCAAATCTCCCCTTAGTGAGTATCCCAATGATTCCTCGAAGGAACCGGAAAAAGAATTTTATTTAAGCTACTCGACAATCTCGACTATGCATCCCCTTTCCTTAGGCAATGACCCATGATGCCCTCCCCCGAATAGTGACTCAACTATCTAGGTCGAAAGGTCTTTCCCCAAGGTTGTAACGTAAGGCATAAAAGGTGAAGGTAAGCTAAAATTTAAAATTTGGTGATTTTCCTAAAAAGTGAAGCAAAAGGGTGATCAATCCTTAACACCACAATCAAGAATTTACCAAACAAAAACAACACCCCCAAGCTTACTTGAAGCTATACTCACAAAGAAATATATACACAAAGCGTACACGCTTCTCTCCCAAGCTAAAATGAAGCATTGTCCTCAATGCTTAGAAGGAGAAAAGAATACATCAAAATATTTTTGAATATTTCACTTTTTCAATTTTTTGTGTTTTTTGTTATTTTGAATTTGCAATGTCCTTGCCTTTTACTTAACTCGGACGGCTTTTTCTATATGCAACTTATTAGTCCATGCCTTTATGAAGTAGGACGACTTTTTTTTTCAAACATTTGCCATTATTCACAAGGAAAATGACACCACAAACTTACATCCATAAAAACCAAAATTCCAACTCATCTACCACAAACTCCATCTCAAATGATCATTTTGCTTCACAAAAACCAAGAAAAGAAAGAAAATGAAACAAAAGGTCAAAGAACTAAAAATGTGGCTTGAAAAGAAGGGATAAGGCTCAAATGGTTGCAAGAAGGCAAATGTAAACCCAAAAATAAAGAAAATAACAAAATATAACAAAAATGAAAAATACCACCCCGAAAAATGTGCCTTTGTCCTCCATAGAAAGTTCGGTCTCGGGTTTAAGAATCATACATCAAGCTTTATTAGATTAGGTTTGCATAGTCAAGGATCCACGCCGCTCATACAAAGAATGTTGAAGGCTAGAAAAACAAGTAACCTCACAAGGATGTAGCAAAAACTCACTAATGGTGTCAAATTGACTATAGGGAGCAACTACCAAGCATGCCAAAAACAAGTAGAATCCGGCTTCATGATCCTTCTAGTTCAAACCAACTATCCTAGCATACACCTATCCTAGAGTCAACCAAACATAGTCTCAAACCGTGCATACCTTTACAACCTAGGAAGAAAATCATGCAAAAGACAAGTCAATGTGCAAAGTTCATTTCAAAAGAAAAATGAAAAATAAGGCCTCAAAATCATATCACAAATAAAAAGAAAAATAAAAGAAAATAAAAGAAAAGGAAAGTAAAAGAAAATAAAAGAAAATAAATGGAGACATAGGAAAGGAAAATAGGAGAAATAATATGAAATGGACTAGAAAGCAAGTTAAACACATAAGAATCCCAATCGACAAACAAGCGATCGATCGACATCATCGTCATCGATCCCAAACACATTACGTGTTAACAAGCATTCATCCTCGAACCATTCAACTTCCCCTAAACTAATCCTATTCTATGCAACCAAGGAAAATAAAGAGAAAAATAAGAAAGATCTCACCGGGCTCCAAGCTTAGCAAAAATTAACGAAGCAAGTAGAAACCACCTCGTTGCATTCCATATCCAAAAGCTTCTTCAAGAAACCAAGTGAGAAAAGGAAAATAAAAGAAACTATAAACAAAGAAAATGGTTAGTAACTTCAAAACAAAGAAAAGAAAACAACAAATAAAAGGAAACTAAACTAAGCAAAAAGTATATACAACTAAAGGAAATAAAAGCTAAACTAATCAAAGAATAAAAAGAATAAAAGAAAATAAACTAAGACAGTAAGAAAGTCTAAACTAACTACAGAACTAAACTAAACTACAAAATTTGGATTCAAGGGATTTGAACTAAAGGGTTTTGGATTAAAGGGAGTTGGATATTAGGGATCAACCACAACAACAACATCTCAAGCAAAGCATCATCACAAACAACATGTATCCAAACAAATCGGGCAAGCAAGCTAGCTACAAGGAAGGTAGCCTAGAGATCAAGAAAAAGAGGAAATCAAACAAGAGGAACAAAAATAAGCATGCAAACAATGTACACAACAACAAATATTGGTCACCGAGCAAAGCATTAGCTCCCCCAAGCTAGATAAAAGTACATCTCAACATCCCAAGCAAAACAAAACAAGCATCAAAAATATAGGGGATGGAGGCAAAAAGCACAAAAAGCACAAGGGAACTAATGACTACTACCATCACCACCACCACTACCACTACAACTACCACTTGGCCCGGCCCCATTGGGGTCAATGTTGCGCTCGGGGTCATCGAAGGGATGAGGGTAAGGCTCCCATCCTCTGGTATACCCCTCGGGCCACCCATAATGCCCCTTGAAAAGATCTTGTTGCCAAGGAGCAAGAGGGGTAAAGTTATCGGGCAAGGTAAGTTCGTAGGGGTGGTTGTCATGGACATGGGGGTAGTTAGGATCACCCTTATAGTCACTACCACCCAGAGCCTTGTAATCATAGTTACCATGCTCATCCGGGTAGTAGCGACGCTCGGTATCGGGGTCGGAAGGACCCGACCAATATGGATGCCCATACGAAGGTAGAGGACCTTGTTGGGGCGGGAAGTACGGATAGTTAACCGGGGGAACAATGTTCCCGCGGTCAACTTCCGCATCATAGATTTGTTGTTGTTGAGCAAACATACCTTGTTGCATTTCTTGAATACCTCTCAATTGTTCATAGATAGCCCCAAAATCTTGATCATACATGCCGTCCAAATGGATTTTCAATCCACTCATTTGCTCACTAAGAGCCCTTAAATCAGCATTTTCATAAGCATGTTGCTTTTCTTGTTGTTGTTCTTGAGGAACTTGTTATTGTGGAATTTGTTATTGTTGTTGTTATTGTTGTTGTTGTTGTTGCTCTTCATCATCATCCTCATCAGAGTTGAAGTTGGGACGCCGAAAGGACCTAGGGACATGCCACACATTGTCGGCGATCCGGGCCAACGAAGTCAATCCGGGGTTAGGCAAAAAGCACCAATGCTCATTGCCTCTTAACCACTCATATCTCCCATCCCTATAGCTCTTGGAGATGAATTGAATTTGACCCATTTGCTGTAAGTCAAGGTATAGGGATGTGCTATCTCCAATCTCCTTGCAAAAGGGAAGAAATGCATCAAGGCGAAGGCGAGTCAAGAGCCTAGTCACCATGCCCCCGCATGGGATCTCTCCCGTACTCCGGCCACGAAGATCAACACAATATTGGGCAAAAATATACCCCAATTTCAACCGGCCCACATACTCCGGGCGAGTAGACAACCACAAGACTTTGAGCTCAAGCTTGCTCAACTTCCCCAACTCTTGCTTGGGGAACACCACAAAGCCCAAAAGGCGGTGAACAACCATAAGGCAAGGTTGGTACACCGAGGAGATCTTAGCCTTGTTGGTGATGAATTCATTACCACCCGAGATGTCTTCCCACCAAGAGTTATGGTCGTACTCCGGGAAGATATAGTGTTCAACGTTCAAGATATCCCCATGGGGATCAAAGTCCAAAGCAGTGTTGAACTCTTCCAAGGAATGATCGAAGTAATGGTTGAATATTTGGAAGCGCACCCGATATTGCCCTCCCAAGGGCACAAGCTCCAAGGTAGCCAAGAACTCCAACGTTGGCTCCTTGTAGGTGCGATAGGCATTATTGATGAAAGAACCTATTCCAAGGTTCAAGAGCAAAGACCGCACATCATCATCTATCCCCAATTTTACCATGTCACGCTGGAGATAATGGCGGGTTTGTTTGAGGGTTCTTTCTTCCTTCAACTATTGGTAGAAGGTCTTTTGCTCGTTTGTAAAGTTTTTCTTTTTGGGAAGAGAGGTGGGTGGTCGTGTTTGAGAGGAAGAGGGGTTTGAAGTACTTGGCCTAGAGGAAGTGCTAGGCCTTGAAGAAGTACTTGGGCGAGGTTCATCGATGATAACATCGGTTTTTCTCTTTTTGGTGAGTTTCTTTAGGTATTTAGACATGTTTGAGGCTTTGAGAAGGGTCACCAACAATAATCAAAGAGCAAAACCAAAGAACCAAGAACACCACACCCAAAATCACCACTTATTACCAAATATTCCAATTCTCAATTTCACACTTCCTTTCACCAAAATCAATACCAATCCAATCAAAAACACCAATATTCCAAGAAAAACTCCTTTCAAACAATCAAAGATCAACCAAAAGACCAATACCAACAATCACAACATACTACCCAATTTCCAAAAATCCAACTCACAAATTATCAACCAAAGATGATGAAAATCGCTACAAAATCAACAAACAACATAATGTTATGCAAAATCAATCAACAAACATCACAAAATCACATCCAAAACAAGATCAAGCATCAAAAATCACAAAACCCATACTACACTATTCATGCTCATACAAAATTTCAATCTTTGCAAAATTATGATATAATTGACAAAATTAAAGCAAGGATAAGTGATTATACCATACAAGATGCAAGATTAACCAAATTTGAGCCAGCAATTTCAATCCCAAACAAAAGCCCCAATTTCGGTCACCAAATGTAGGAGAGAGAATGAGTGAAATTTGGGTTAAATTGTGAGGAATTTTGAGTGTAGGAAGATTTGTGAGTGAATTTGAGTGAAAATGGAGTGATTTTTGTGAGGAATTGAAGGATTTTTTAGGGTGAATGAGGAGCTTGAGGTGCGCACGAGTGAGGGTTTGAAAGGGGGATGTGCGTGAGGTAGAAGAAGAGGAATGATGAAATGAAGGGAAGAAGAAGGAGGAAGAAAGATAAGGAGAACGGCAAGCAGGACGTGCGGCCGCACCAGCGCAAGGTGTGCGCCCACACAGTGTGCGTGTGCGGCCGCACCTTGCTGTGCTTCCTCATTCCTTCTATATTTTTTATTCTTTGATTCTTACTGCCTATTTGGGTGCGCACATGAATCATGATGGTGATGAGGAACACCATAGGCAGTAGCTAAAATCATTTTAAAGATCTCAAAGTTGAAAATTCATGTGCTCACCACAAAAATTCACTAAGTATCGATTTCCTCCAACTTTCAAAACATGAAATTTCTATCTTACCTCTCTAAAATTCTTACCCCTTTTACCTCAAATTTCGATTAGAATCGAACAAAATATGATATGTGCCACGAACACCTTCCATTCACCATGCATTCTTGAAGAAATCCAATCCCGCAAAATTCATCCTAAAAATCCAAACAAGTAGAAAAGTGAAAGAAAAGACAAAGTAATAAAAGAAACAAAAACAAGAAAACTCAAAAATCAAAAAGAAAAGTTAGAATCTCCGGGTTGCCTCCCGGGAAGCGCTTGCTTAAGGTCCTAAGCTCGACCCTTCCTCCAAATCATGGAGGGTCAAAGAACACCACCTTCTTCAAGGTAGTTGAAAGAGCAAAATCTTGTTCAATATTGAGCAACTTCTCATTGTTGCTTGATGAAACCTCCACAAAATTCTTCTCAAATTCATTTTTCTCTTTTCTCAACTTCTTTCTTTTTCTCAATTTCTTTGAATCACGAGCCTTTTCTTTGGCTTTTTGTTCAATGTAGATGGAACTTCAACATCCACAACCAAAGAAGCTTTCTCTTCATCTTGAGAATTAAGCTCAAACCAATTTGGAATCTCAACTTCTTTCTCATCTTTTAGCTTGGGAATCACAATATCTTCTTCACTAACCTTCATGCTATCAAAACTTGCAAAAAAATCATCAAAATTCTCAAGAGCATTGTTAGTAGAAGAATCAACCATGCATACATCATCAATAGAACGAGAAAGACTAGCACATGCTATATCTTGCACACAAGATAGAGACTCATGCATTGGTTTCAACTTAAAACTCTCTTCTAGCTTACCACATCTCAAAGTAATGCGGCCTCCTTTCACATCAATCAAAGCTCCCGAGGTAGCTAAGAAAGGTCTCCCTAGAATGATTGGAATATGCTCATCTTCCTCAATCTCCAAAACCACAAAATCTACGGGAAAAACAAACTCTCCAATCTTAAGATGGACATCATCAACTCTCCCCTTAGGAAGCTTAATAGAGCGATCGGCCAATTGAAGGGTTATATTGGATGGTTGAAGCTCACCTAGATCAAGTCTTTTGAAAACCGAGTAGGGCATGATACTCACACTAGCCCCTAAATCACATAAAGTATTCTCAAACATCATTTTCTTAATCTTGCAAAGAATTGAAAAGTTTCCCGGATCCTCCATTTTCTCCGGAAGCTCACCATGGACAAGAGCACTAAAACATTTCCCTCCTTCCACCGAATTGCCCTCATTACAATCTTCCTTCTCCTCTAGTATCTCCCTAAGAAACTTGGAGTACTTAGGCATTTCGGGAATTGGTTCGGTAGAGGGTGTGGAAACATGAACTTCCTTAAGAACTTCAAGGAACTTCCCAAATTGCTCATCCATTTTGAACCTTAAGAATTTTTGGGGGTATGGTAGATCGGGAAATCTCTCTTCCTCAGACATCTTTTCAACAACACTTTCTTCTTTTTCCTTATCCTCACAATAGACTTCCTTAGACTCAACTTCATTCTCCAAAGCACCACTCTCATCTTCTCCCTCGATTGAACAAGAAACTCCCTCATTAAGGTCACTCCCATAACTAGTGGCAATAGAATACACGGGTTTCTTAGGTTCAACACCTTGGGAAGGTAAAGAAGAAGGACTAGCATAATCCTTAAGAGTGTTTGCTAGTTGGGTCATTTGAGTCTCAAGCATCTTATTGTGAGTCATCATTTCATTGAACTTCTTATCACTAACCGCCATATAGGTGTTAATGATCTTGGTTTGATTATCAATCAATTCTTCCAAATTAGTCCTAGGAGAAGAGGGTTGTGAATAGGAATTTTCACCTTGAGTCTTTGGAACAAACCCGAGTGGGGGACCTCTTTGAGCATTGTTTTGAAAATTGCCCCTTCCTTGATTGTTCCATGTACCCCTATTTTGATTTTGACCATAACCTTGATTATGGTTACCACCACCTTGATTATGGTTACCATTACCTTGGTTATGATTTCCATAACCTTGGTTTTGATTACCATAGCCTTGGTTTTGATTACCATAATTTTGGCTTTGATTTTGGCCACTATAACCTTGGTTATTATGGTTACCAGGAGAACCTTAATTCCCTTGGTTCCTATAACCACCACCATGATTATAGTTGTCAAAATTGCCTTGGTTTTGGTAATTCCTATTCCATTGGCCTCTTTGATTATCAAACCTTTGAACATTGTTATTTGACACAAAATTCACATGCTCACACTCATAGTTATCAAACTCATCAACACATTCATTATTGCAATTGCTAGAGTCGTGATCATATGATCCACATGCATCAAAAAACAAACATCCCATAGGCATATTATGTGAAGTGGGAGGGGTTTGAGAGTTAGAATAAGTACCTCTCCCCTTAAATTGGGAGGGAAGATTTGAAGCTTGAGAAGAGGAAGAAACACTCTCTAACTTGGCTTTGATTGCGGTCACCTCCTTTCCTAAGTTTGTCATTTGAGAGGAAAGATTGTTGATAGCATTGAGATGGTCCACCGAATACAAAGAAGATTGCTTGCTTGAAGAATCTCTTTCCCCATCTTGACAATCTCTATAGTAAGTCACCACATCCTCTATAATGTCCACAACTTCTTCTTCGGTCTTGTTCATGATAGGACCACCGGCCCCTCCATCAAGGCATGACTTGCCTTGAGGACTCAAACCACCATAGAAGATTTGGATCACTTAATATGTTAGAATTCCGTGGTGAGGACATTCTCTTTGATACTCCTTGAATCTTTCCCATGCTTCATAGAGACTCTCATTTGGCTTTTGCTTGAACCCTTGAATTAAAGCCCTTGCCTCCGCCGTCTTCTTTTGAGGGTAGAAACGGGACAAGAAAGCTTTAGTGACATCATCCCACGTTCTCAATGAATTGGGCCTCACCTCTTTGTCTAGCCATTCCAAAGATCTTCCTATGAGAGAAAAAGGGAACAACTTATGGCGGATAAACTCTTGAGACACTCCATTGACCTTGATTGTGTTGCAATATTTTTCAAACTCCTTAAGATGGTTCAATGGGCTCTCATTCTTAGCCCCACTATATTGTCTCCTCTCAATTATGGTGATCATTGCCGGCCGAATTTCAAAATCGTTTGCCGGTGTTGTAGGTGGAGCTATGCCGCTCTCGAACCTATATGCACCGGGCACTCCCAATTCCTTCAAGGCAACTCTCGGATGTTCTCCCATGACTTGCTCTTGTTCAATCTCTTCTTCGCTTGAAGAACTATAGTCCAATATCTTGTTTGCTACTCTCCTCCTTGAGAGAGTTCGTTCAATCTCCGGATCAAAGGGAACAATTGAACGATCTCGGGACCTATGCATACAAAAATCAAAGAAAATATTAGTAGCACGGCTGCAAGTGTAGCCTAAAGTGTAAAATCTTTTTGTATTTTGCAAATAAAGTGGAATAGACTCAACAACAATATGCACTCAAAGCACCATTCCCCGGCAACGGCGCCATTTTGACGGGAGGAGGAACGGTAGGTCGTTGGGCTACCACCCCACCCAATCAAACAATATTTATAACTCAACAAACCCCTATGAAAGTGTAGTGGTAAGTCGAGGTCGAACCCAAAGAAATGGAAGTTGAATGTATATTGCCTAAGTCAAGCTACTCCGAAGTCAAATGCGTGGTTTATGGTAAGAACTAGAGCTAGAGCTAATCGATGCAATGAATTTCTATAAAATCAATATAAAAGACACTAGGGGAATGGATCCACATGTAATTGTAATGGAGAATGGTAATTTGGGAGGTCAAACCAACTAAGTCAAGTGATATGAAGGAAGATCAAACATGTATCCAAAAGAGCATATCAAGATAATTCTCCTAGAGGTCTAACTAGCGCCAACTACGCTAAACACTGCATAGGAAACGTCACAAGATACCTCAATCGAGAAATTGCAAGTTACTAATCAATGGTCCGTATCATAGCAAGCTTACAATGTAATCTAGTGCAACAATTAAAGATGGCCAAGCTTCAATCAATTACACACATGCACATGAATTATCAACCAAGTTTAATCATATCATCAACTCCATTAATTATCCCCAAATTACTCTAATCCATCACTCAAACATGCTTCAACATTTCCCTAGCTAGAAAACTACTCACTAGCCATAGAAATTAAGATCAAAACTACACTAATCATCAATTTCATCATCAACATATTTGAAATCAAAGATCAAATCAACAATCAATCAAACTTCAATTAAACTTCAATCAAACATCAAACAAACTTCAATCAATCAACAATAATATGGAAAACAAATGAAATTAACCAAAAACAAACTTGTATTGAAATCAAAGATGAAGATCCTTACAAACTTTGATCAAAAGATCAATTACAATGAAGAATTCTTGAACAATCAACCAAAAACCATGAGTTTCTCTCTCTAAAATTCTAATCAAAAACTAACAATATAAATTCTAATGTAAAAACTTATCCAAAAATAGAAGGAAATAACTATATATACAAAGAGGAGGTCAGTATTGACGCCCAAAAATAAACCCCGCCGGTGCGGTGACACATAGGAGAGAGAGTGGCGCGCACGGGAAACACACCCAGAAAGGTGCGCCCGCACGCACCAGGTGTGCGGCCGCACTCGACATATGTGCGGCCGCACACTCCCCGAGTGCGCCCGCACCAAACTTGGTATAGCTCCTCTCTTCTCTTCGTCCTAGTTCATGTGGTGCACACATCCTAGATGATGGTGATGGAGGACAAGGTAGGCAGCAACTTCCTTGGAATTCTTGAAGAATATAAGCCATGAAAAGAGCATATACAAGGTCTTGAAACTTGCTCCTTGGATCCCCCTTTGACTTGAAACTCTTTGCACAAACATTAGGCATGAAAAGCAATGAAAAACCATGGAGAGGAAGCTCGGGAATTCTTGGAAAATCAATCACAACCTACAAACAAAGGATAAAAAACAAATAAAATGGAAAAACAACAAGTAAACTAGAAAATGCACAAAATAGAGAAATTAACTAAGAAAAGCATAAAATGAAGAAAATAAGAATAAAACTAAGGAAAACTAAAGAAAAGAGTAATAAAGTGAAATGAAATTCATCCAAAAAGAGATCAAATGAGTGCCATAAATGTCACTCATCAGCTTGGCTATTCCTTTCCTCTTTCCTAGAGTCATTCCAGGAAAGTGTCCTTGTTTTCTTAGAATAGCATTAGTTATCATGTTTGAGTGGAGGTCGTAATGAAGAGGGGTCCTTTCATCTTACTCTATTAAGGAGACCTGTTCGCTAAAGCCCCACAAATCTTCATCATTTTCATTGTGCTCTCTATTGATTAGTGGATTTTCCACCGTTTTGATCCTCATAGATGAAGCATCGATGGTGATTGGAATTCCTCCAACTATGACTTTCACTTGTTGGTGAAGAGATGAAGGGACGGCCTTCAGATCATGAAGCCAAGGGCGTCCCAATAGCAAGTTGAAAGATGCTTTAATGTCCACTACTTGGAACGTAGTGACATGTTCAATTGCACCCGCCGTTATGTTCATGGTGATTGTTCCTAATGCTTGACGACGTGAGTTATCATAAGCCCTTATTCCTTGAGTTGATGAGACAAATCCTCATCTCTTAGCGGTTCTAAGTGGGCAAACATTGATTGCCGAACCATTATCCACAAGAGTCATAGGAACATTCATCCTCTTACATATTACTGTGAGGTTTAGAGCTTTGTTGTGTTTGTCACCTTCCGGTGGTAAATCCTTATCCGAAAAAGTAACCAAGTTGATTGGACTTGGAAGATCACTCGTGAGGAAGTTAGCTAGTCCCTCAGGAGTGGTGTCCGAATCTATGCCTACTTTAGCCAAAGCATCCATGACTGCAACTCTATGCTCTCAGGATGTAGCTAAGAGTTTCCATACATTCATTTCGACCTTAGTCTTTTTTAGTTGATTGACAACATCGTTGTCTTCTATGATTGGTATGGGAATTTGCTGGATAGTGGGCATAGGTTGTGTTAAAATGGGAGGTTGCATTCTCCCAGACCTGGTGAGGACATCTATGGGCGAATCTTCCTCGTCCCAAATGTCACTTACTAGGTATATTGTTGATAGAGGAGTCTCTTCGATATCTTTGAGGTAGACATCCTCATCATCACTGTCCCACACTCCATTGATTGCAGCATCCTGTGGGAGTTGAACCAGTTTCTTATCATCAATCAATCGTTGAACCAAATCTTTGAACTTAAAGCAATTCTCTATTGTATGTCCCCCTGATTGATGGCATGAACAATAATATTTGTCCACCCTTTTTAGTGACTCAAATGGTCTCGGTTCAAGAGGTTGGATTTCACCATTCTCGGAGAGCATTTTGAACATGTTAGCATATGACGTCCCAATTGGAGTATAACGTTTGTTATTTTTCTTGGGAGTGTAAATTACTTGGAGAGAAAAGGGTTTCTTCTCCTTGGGTGGAGGTCTACTCTTGAGTAACTCATTTTTCTCTTTTAAAGCCTCATAGGTTTGGAACAACAACTTGTACATTTCCGACAATACTAGTGTTAATACATAGACGCCTTGCTTAGTTGCAGGTTCTTGGTCATGAGATTCAACAGCATCTTCGAAGATTTCTTCTTCAATAGTCTCAATAGGTTCTATGAGACTAGATGGATCCGCTTGATTTTTTTCGTCAGAAATAGCCAAGGAATCCGACAGTGGTGCGGTGTTGATGCTTGGCTTCTTACTTGCAGGGGGCAATGGAAGTCTGTTGCTATCTATCATGTCTTGAAAGGCTTCCTTTAGCCTCCAACAATTTTCCATAGGATGGCCCCTGCCTTGGTGATATTTACAATGTGCATTTGGATTCCAGCTAGCCATTCTTCTTTCGACAGGTGGGTCCCCAAATGGTCCAATAGGAGTTATAAGACCTTTTGCGTGTAAACGGTCAAATGCGGTGTCATAACTCATACCAATAGGAGTATAGTTCTTCCTAAATGGTTTCTTTTGTCTTGATTGTTGTTCATTGCTAGAACTTCATTTAAATTAAAGGTGCTAACATTGTTTGAGTGGGTGGATTTAGATGAAGAAGGATTGTCGTTCTTCTTACCCTTCCAGCCACTATTGGAATTATTGTTAGCAGCTTTTTGTTTGGCTAGGTCATCTTCAATATTAATACCAATATCATAGACGGCCTTAAAGGTGTGCAGATTGCTTTGGTACCTAAGATGCTTAGAATATTTTTCTTGGAGGTTCTTAATGAACATCCTGACAGATTCTTTTTCACTAGGTACTTCAACCATATTTGCAGTGGTTTCCCTCCATTTATTAAAGAAGGAAGTGAAACCTTCATTTTCTTTTTGCTTTAGAATTATTTCAAGTTCTCTATGATCAGTATCAATTTGAATATTGCATTTATATCTTTCAATGAAAGCACTTACAATAGACTCCCAACTAGAGGTCTTTTTTTTATCAAGTGAAAAGTACCACTATTGACATACAGCTTCTAAAGACAAAGAAAATACAGAATGAAAAGCTTTCTTATCTATCCCCTTAATATTTATTATAGTTTCAAATGCTTTTAAATGAAAGTAAGGGTTATCCATACCCTTAAATTTAGGGATGTCATTGGGATTGAACTTCTGCGGGAGAAGGTCCTTATCCACCGAGACCCCTTGTGAGCTAATTCCTTGGAATCTAAAGTCGTTGAACAACTTGCCCAAGCTTTCCTGGATTAGGTCCATTTGTTTTTGTCTCGCAGGGTCACTTATTTGCAGAGTTAAGTTTTGCAATGTTTCAGCCAAGTTGGCTACCTGTCCCTTTACTTCATTAAGCTCTTCTTGACTAGCCATTGTCTTCTTAGCTTTCCTTTTCCTACTAACCGGTTTGTCAAAAAGTAAGATTTTCACGAAGGTGTTGTCCTTGATTAAACGCCCTTCCTTTCTTGTCCACGCGCTGTAAGTTAATACATATTTGTTTTAATACTCGACTCTAATTGACTTGACTTTATGGTCTAAAATTAAAAAGAAAAGGCAAAAAATAGGGTATATATTTTAAGGGAAGATTTAATGAAGTTTTAAATTGGAGGATTAATATCCGACTTACCCCCCTAAAAAAAATGACGGAAAACACGCATGCAAGACTCTCTAGACATGGTCATAATGTGACAGACATGTTATGTGTGTGCTTTATGAATGTGTGTGAGTGACATGCTTTGACTCTTAGTGTATGACCATTGGACTTTAAGTGCCTAGACTCGATTAAAGACTTGGACGTGGTTTAAACCATTAATAAATTGGTAAACTGATTAGTAGACAGTTTAATTAGACTCGTCGTGATGACTCGAGCAAGAAACTGGACTGTCGCTAAAACGACAGTACTGTCGCCACTGTTTAAAGCCTGTCGCTAGACGACAGAACTGTCGCCAGGCGACAGACACTAAACAGCAGCGCCACAGCCCAAATTTCTGTGCCATTGCTGGAACATCAATCTGGACTGTTTCCAGTAATTTTACTCTAAGTGGACATGCCTAAAGTCATACTAAGTCAAGTTAATTAATTTGTTAGCCTTTAATTAATTCAAGATTAATTAATTATTAGACAAAGTCCTTTTAGCGATTAGTCAATTTATTTAGTCTTAATCACAAGTCAAACAAACGGTTAACACATATATAGTATGCACAAACAAGGATGCACAAGTAGTTCACATAGTCACAATATGATGCAATGAGTTTGCAACCTAACCATGGCTCTAGTTCTCTAAAGTTCAAGGATATGGGTTAAGTCAAAAAGGTCCATGGTTGTGAATCCGTATGCATTGCACACAAGCCTACCGTGAGGGTTGGTGCGAATGGACGGGACCCCGCGAGTTCGTGATGAAATCGAACTCGACTCCATGGTTTGGTGGATTCACAAACTTTGCACGTACCCGTTGTTGCACATATAGTGGATATTCAATTGGGCAGGTGAAGCAGGAACCCCCAGAGGGTTATGTCCATATGTAGAACACATATGGGTTCAGAAAAGTGAGAAAAGGACTCAATTAATAAGTAGAATCGAGCCAACGGTACTAGAAATGGTCAAAACAAGAAGGCAGATCCCTGGCTCGGTATTGGAAGAACTTGGCGCCAGACTACAGGGACTGTCGCCGCAAAAGAACCTCTGTCGCCAAGCGACAGAACTGTCGCCAGGCGACAGAAGCTCTTTACGGGCGACAAGCCCTGCTTTCTAGACGCTAGTTCTTATATGCCTTGGCAAGTTTCTGTGTTCTTAGAATTTTCCAGATTTCGCATCGTTTTTTCGATTCTAGTCATGAAAGATATTTCTCAAATTTCCTACGTGTAAAAATCCTATGTTTTTTACTCATTGGTCTATCCAACGAGAACCTTTTAATGCATATGACAATAATGTTAATCAAATTACGCACATGAAATACTTAGAATTTTTCGAGTCTCATCCGCTCATTCTAAATAATTGCCAAAATAAATTTCAGGAATATAAATAGAAATCCTCCCCAGTGGAGTCGCCAAAAACTGTAGGGAATATTTCAAGCATTATGACCCCAAACTTGAACCCCACTGTGATCATACACTTAAGTATGGTGGCGTTCTAAAGGGAAAGAAAAGAGAGCAAAAGAGTCGCCAACAAGTTTTAGGAACTTGTAAACCCAAAAGACAATCCAAAAGGATCATCAACTCCATATGGTCTTGAACCAAATAGGGTCCGGGGATGAGGGTACGAATCCAATCTACAAAAGAAAGGACCCGCCCTATAAAATAGGCCTCTACTTTGTTCTGCTCGTATTCATGTGCGCTTTTCGAATAACATACAAACATTATATTAAACCTACCCTATTTAATCTATGTTGGTTGAATATTAATGCACAAATAATACTATCATTGGCGATCACTTGAGTTAAAATCACATTAGCCTAAACCAAATTATCAATTATCTTATTAAGCGTGATTTTAAGTACAAATTCCCTTTAACAAGCATAAAAGGTGTGATCAAGCAATAACAATAAATAAATCAAGCAACATAAATAACAAGCAATAAATAATAATAACAATGATAATAAAATGATAAGGCATAATAAAGCTTAATAATAATAGCAAGATCCTAGGCATGATACCTACAAGATTAATAACAAACCCTATCATGTCACTAAACATTAAAGATCAAAGCTTTAAACCTAACATGGTACTAACATGATATTAGAAAGAGTAAAGGCATCCTAAACATGACACTAGAAAGCATAAAATAACATCCTAACATGATACTAGAAAGCATTAAAAACATCCTAATATGATACTAGGAATATTAAACAATAATAAACATGCTTTCTACATTGTGAAAGAAATAGAGAGTAAACTAATCTACTTACTTTGAAGCCTCGTACCTCTTTCTAATAACAAAATACACAAGTTAGTAAACTTCAATGAAAATAATAAAGAATAACTAAATAATTAAATTAAAATCAAATTAAAGTTTCACTAGTTTTGGACCAAACCCTCAGAAAATATCAAACCTTGCACGTCTAGGGCGAAGGCAACTTCGAACTTGGCTAAGAGATTCTAAGTCTAGTGAATGCGGAATATTGTATTTTGTAAAAAGGTTGGTTTAGAAAGAGAGAGAGAGATTAAGAATTAAGTAATTCTTGATGAGAGTTGATGAATAAAAACGGAGGTTTGAGACCCTATTTATAAGGAAATAGTCCGGAAAAGTATGGAATTTGATAAGGAATAAAACTACACGCTGTCACCAGGAAGTCGCGACGCGACAGGGTCTGTCGCGAGGCGACAGCCTTGTCGTTCGGCAACAACCTGGTTTAAGCGCGTTTTTTCACACGGAATCCGATCTTTAATCAACTTGATCTACGGAATCAGTACAGAAGATAAAAAACGTATTTTTCAAAGATAATAATAATAATAATGATATTAAAATAATAATGATAATATTTTATTCCAAATAAAAGTCCACTTTAAAATAAATAATTATTAAATCTAATAATATTAGAATTAAAAGGAACCTTCTAGAAACTTCTAGAAAACTACAATTAATCATAATAATTTTAGGAATAATAATTAACATTGGGCCCTCCTCTAGATCATTGGGTCGTATGTAAATAATTAACCGGGCCTAGTTTAGTATTTTGGCCATAACTTCCTCAATATTCATGGGAATTGGGCTTATAATATATCGTTGGAAAGATCTCTTCGAGCCCCATCCAATTACACTATTATTGGACCTTAATTATGGACCAACTGGTTTGGCTATTTTTAAATAAACAGAGTTATTTTCGAAAACAAAGAGAAGAGAATTTTAAATAAAACTAAATCGCAACACTTGACTTTCAAACACTTTCACCTCATTCGATTATGGTTCGACGTGAAAGGCATTCATCACTGGGTTTGATTTTGGGGAGACACAAATGGGTGTCTAAAATACCTTTAATACAAAACTATAGGGTTATTTCGGATAATCACATTTGACCTTGTATAAATCTTATCTAGATTACTTGCCACAATTCACATTATTTGTTGTTCTCTTTCTTCTGAAAGACCCAACTTCCAAACCCACCAACTCAACTTTCCTTTGCTGACTTCCAACTACCTGCAGCTTGTCTTCCTTTTAATCCTCCAAGAGCTGTAAACACATCTCCGTTGGCTTTACCAGTGCCCTAACCACAAGGGCTTATTACAATTTTCCTTTTTGAGACCTCCATTCATCAGCACTACTTCCATTGTTCTTATAGCGTCCAAAAACCCTTTAATTTGAGTAAGGTTCCACCGATTGGTGACAACTTAGGCAATTACTTTTCCGTAGAAAACAACCCATATAAAGCGTAAATACATTAACATTACTTTTACATATCCCCAATTTAACTTCAGACGTGCCCATTATTTGAGTTTTATTATGTAGAGCTAGCATACATAATTTAAATTTCGCATTAGATATCCCTAGTTAATATTTAGGCGTACCCAAACATCAAACTTCATATATTATTTAATTATGTCAATTGAGAAAGACAATGCTTGACTAGAATATAGATCATGGTGTATAAAATGTTTTTATTATAAACCAAGAATTGAACCACTTTGTCTATGTTTGCCAAAATAAATCATCATTTCGTTATACCTCATAACTATTATCCCAAAATGACCCTGCATTTATAACAAAATTACCTTTCAATCGATCTACGCATCAATCAAGCCTAATCTTTGTAAATTGTACTGGTAGACGAATAAAAGTCAAATATTGGGCACGCCTAAAGTTAAATTGGGGATATCTAAAGAATTTTTTAAGGTATTTACACTTCATATGAGTTTGCTTTTGCTTTCTACGGAAGAGTAATCATCGAAACTTTCAACAATCGGCGGATTCTTTTCCAAAGTTTTTAGACCCTATAATCATGTTGGTGTTTTGAGTCCATACTCCGTATGTACTTCCTTAGTTCGAAGGCGATGCACAACTTCCATTAGCTTCCATATTAATTTCATTTTTATACCCTTAATGGAAAACATTTATACACGTGCTCTATATTGTAGTCAAGTCATGTCTTTGTCAATTGTCCTGATCAACCAATAAAGTTGATCTATATTGTATGCCCAAATAGTATTTAGGGATATCTAAATTGGAATTTTATAATATTTTAAATTGGGGATATCTAAAAGAAATGTTAATATTGGGCACGCCTGAAATTAAATTGGGGATATCTAAAAGAAATGTTAATATTGGGCACGCCTGAAATTAAATTGGGGATATCTAAAAGAATGTTAATGTATTTACGCTTTACATGGTTTTGTTTTCTACAGAAGAGTAATCATCGAAACTTTCACCAATCGGTGGATTGTTTTCCTAATAAAAAGGACATAAATACCTTTTTAATCATGTTGGAGTTTTGAGTACGTAATCTCTAATTTCAATTCCTAGTTCGAAGGCAATGCACCACTTCCATTAGCTTCCATATGAATTTCTTATTTTATACCCTTGGAAAACATTTTATACACGTGATCGATATTGTAGTCAAGTCTTGTGTTCGTCAATTATCCTGATCAACCGAAATTCGATATTATTTAGAGATATCTAAATTGGAAATTTAAATTATGTATGCTAGCTCTACATAATACTTTTCAAATATTGGGCACGCTTGAAGTTAAATTGGGGATATTTAAAAGAAATGTCAATGTATTTACGCTTTTATATGGGTTTGTTTTCTATACTCTCTAACCCCCTAGTACGAAGGCAATGCACAACTTCCTTTAGCTTCCACATTAATTTCTTTTTTTATACCTTTAATGGAAAACATTTTATACACCGTGATCTATATTCTAGTCAAGTGTTGTCTTTCTCAATTGTCCTAATTAAATAATGAAGTTTGATGTTTGGGTACGCCTAAATATTATCTAGCTAGGGATATTTGTTTTTAGATCTGATTTTTTTTAACCTCTTAACCAACATAACCAACATACATAGTATAGTATTCTTAGTTACCTATTTTTACTGTAAAGAATTGGTTATGATATATAGTTTCCATTTTCTAAATGGTCTATATTGGTTATGATACATAGTATTATATGATTCTAACAATCCGACCTTTGTGTGGTTCTTTTTTTATGAATCTGATTTTAACTCTATGTTCAAACTACCCCCTTAATTGTTAATTATAGCAAATGGACCCCAAAACTTAACATATCATGCAACGTACATTTAAGCATCATTATTTAACAATAAATTCATCACAACATGCTAATTTTTTGTATTAATAATAAAAATTAAGAGTATTATACCAGCGTTATATTTCTTACTATTTCAACTAAATGTGAGCAATTGAAGAGATTAATCAAGTATGATGGTTTGCTAAATTCCGTTAATTTTTTCGCCCTTTGTCATATTTTAGTGTCGATGATTTTTATATTTTATAGTGTGTATTTAATATGTATGATAATGTATATGCACAATATTTTGGATGTAATTATTTTATTTTGTTTTTTTTTTTTGTTTTTTTTTTTTTTGTCTTTTAATGGAGTACTCCCTCCGCCCCTAAATTACATTCCTGTTTCTCTCTATTATGTGAGGAATAGGAATGTAATTTAGGGACGGAGGGAGTATATTTTTATGAAATTTATGTATTTTTAATGTGATTTTTCTCAAATTTGATGTATAGGTTTTGATTGCACAATTATATTAAGTTGTGGGGTTAATTTGCTATAAGTAAAAGTTATGGATTACTTTACACATGCAAATAAAGTGTTGGGGCTAATTTGCTACTGCGCCCAGCTACCTTGAATGAAGGCCTGACTCATACCTTAAAAAAAATAGGCAGCAGATAGTAATATTGTTATTCTTTTCTAAATTGATAAATTTATCAGCATGTTATTATGCAACAGGGACTTGCGACCTGTTCTTCAGTTTTTTTTTCTTTTTTTTTCATTTTAGATTTTTTTAAGTTATAAAATTTAAAATGATTTAAAAATAAAAAAAAAAAAATCAGTCCTTCCCTTCGTTCCCCCATTGATTCTGGCAGCCCGGCCACTCCCTCTCCCTCCCCTTGAGCTCCCTTTCCCAGCGAACCCCTCCTCCTTCCCCTCTCTTTCTGTTGTTCTGGCCAGCCCTCCCCCCCCCCCCAGCCACGCCTCACCTTACAAAACCCAAGAATCCCAAATCAACACCAAGAATTTCAAATCAAAACCCATAAACAAGGGCTTGTTCTTTCTGCTTCAATTTCGAGAGTAGACATAAATACTAATTTCGAAGAAGATGTTTTGATGTTTCCAGCAATTGAACCTTTAATTTGAGTCATTCATTGGGTAAAGAAAGTCCCATAGTATAATCTTGCAAAATCCTAATCAAATTCTAAGAATTTTGAACATTGAAGTTCTCCTGCAAATGGATGGATATTGAAACAGAGAGAGAAAGAAAGAAGAGGGATTTAGGGGAAAACAGAATTTGAAAAAACAATCTGCGGTGAGGGTTTCCAATAGTTTCGATGGTGACGGGGGTTTCTGGATTTCGGGTGTCGGAATTCTGGGTTTGGGGTGTCGAGATTCTAGGTTTCGACCAAGGTGATGGCTGGTGGGGCGGGGTTCCTTGCTGCCGGAGGTGGAGGTGTGGTGGGCAAAGGCTGGCCGGAAATGGAGAGCCATTGATGGAGCCATGGAGTTTTGAAAGGGAGGAAGAATATGAAGAGGAAATGAAAAAAAAAAGGAAAAAAAGTTTTCTAAAAAAATTAAATAAAAAATGAAAAAACCCTTTTTGAACAAATTAATCTAACTAAACTAAAGTTAATGACTTGATGTCCGTGTAATGACTTGATGACTAGACTTGATGACTGTGTAATGACTTGATGACTAGAATTGATGACTGTGTAATGACTTGTTGACTAGACTTAATGACTGTGTAATGACTTAATGACTAGACTTGATGACTGTGTAATGACTTGCTGACTAGACTTGATGACTATGTAATGACTTGATTAATAGACTTGATGACTTGAACGCCTAGGATTAGTCAATTAATAAATAAACGGTTGAGATTTAATCTCTTATTGTAGTCGACCATAGTCGTTCATAGTCGACCGTAGTTGACGACTACGGTAGAAGCTTCGTTTTGTGTTACGCCTTAATCCTAGATTTACTTGGTGTTAGTTTTGATTAAGAACCCTTATTTTATAGATCTTGGTGATTTTTAAGATAGGGTTATCTTGTGTTGTTGCATAAGAATTGTTGTTAATTAGTTGATATTCCCCCCCCCCCTCTTTCCATGGTTATTTCTTATCTATGTTGTCTAATAGTACAATTAGTATAATTCATCACTATATTATGAAATTCAAATGCGTCAATGCTAATGCACTAGATATATCACATGCATTATTTATAAAAGAAAGCGATGATGGAGCCTGGAAGTTAAAATATAACGCATTGGATATCTCACATACTTAAAATCAACGTTTTTTTCTCTTTTTTTTTCTCTTTTTAAGAAAAGAGGGAGTACACAAAAATTGAGGATTAAGGTTCTTAAGGTTCATAAACAATAATTTTTACTACTATACAGCATGCGTTTCTTTTTAGTTGACATTGTAGGCACGAAAAATTTATAAAAGTGCCACATCGGATATTATATGGGTCAAAAGTCAATTTGTTGACTTAATGGTTTGACTACTAATTTAAATTATTTAATTTGGGTGAAATATATTAAAATAGCCCATTGTATTTAATTAAATTATAAAACCCAATATATAAGCTAGACCATCATAAATGGGTTATATTGTCAAGCCCAATTTCTAATAAATGTCAAATCCTAACCCTAAGAGTCACTTACTCTATAAATAGAGGTTCTCTATTTCATTGAGGAAAGGGAGAAAAACCTACAGAGAGAAATAGAGGAGGAAATCCTAGAGAGAAAAACCTAGAGTAAACAAGGAGATCAAAATAAAGAGAAAGCCTCTCAAATATTCAAAACCTTTCCAAAGAAACCTCTCAAACACTCTAAACCTCTCTTTAGAGAAAATCTCTCAAACACTCTAAACCTCTCCGGAGAAAGTCTCTCAAAACCTAGAAGAACAACAAGCATTCGGCGTGCCGTTCTACTCTAGAAGATCACCCGTGGAAGAGATCAAGCCTCGACGGCCCTCAACACGAAGGAAAGAAGGAATTCAAATCATCAAGAACACCGGTTCAACCTCCACATCAAATATTCGTTGATCGAGATCAAGCCTCGTCGGCCCTAATTCAAGAATCAAGTCTAGTTGTGAATTACATCAAAGTCAAAGTGAAGATCGAATTAGAGGAGCAAATTAGAGATTGTAACCTAAATTATCAAATTAATAAAATTAACACTTTGTTGCATTTGTTTTGAATTCGTGTTTACAAACAAATTTGTAAACACAAATTTTAAATCCGCAAAATAAAATTAACACTTTTATAAATTTTTCGTGCCTACAAATTGCCCCCTTCGAGTTCGGTCACAGACACGACTTTGGAGTGTTTGATCGTGAACGAGCTGGAAATCCTTTTTTTTTATGAAATCGGCTAATTTTAATTAGCCAAATTTGCCATACAAAGTATAAGCATGTACTGGTTTTAATTGTTTAATCTATGATAGTAATGAACATATCATGATTAAGCAACTAAATAACATTTCACATTTTCTTTATTGTTTTTATTTGTGAAATATACTTCAATTGTTTGAAGCCTTCCAATACCCATGTGTATCTTCTTTTTTTTCATTCTTTGGACTTAGGATAAAGCTCTAGTAACCAATTCCCATGAAAGGCTCCAACAATATTGAAGATAAGTTTGGCTTCAACCACTACAAATTCCAAAAGCATCCAAAGCCACGCCACACTTGATGTTCATCATTTTTTTTTTAAAAAAAAAAATTGTAGATAAACTTATTGAAAGCTCACTGCTTGATCAAAGGCACGGAATGCTCAACCACCTTCAAAGATAAATTTGGAAGTCATCTCAATCTAGTTGAGAGTTTGTTTACACCATCAAGTTTTTCCTATAAATATAAGGCTCTGGCGAAGATTATTCTTTGCCAATATATCGAACTTCGCCAATATATCAAAAGAAAGGAGAAGTTGCTATCTTCACTCCATGATACGATAGAGCTACTACTTGAAGGTCTTGAACGGAAGCCATGGAGCAACAGATCAGAGGAACGCCAATCATCATCAACAGCACGAAGGAGCCATCACCATGATGCTAAGGAGCCACATAAGAAGAGATGCCACGCAACTTTCATTGGCCAACATGTAGGAGGAGCCGCCAAGCCACGCCGTAACGCAACACTGACTTTGATGCCACGCCGTGACTCAAATCGATGCTACGCTGGAGGGAGCCGCCATGCCACACCGCAACACAACATTGATATTACTTTGATGCTATGCCGCGACTTAAATGGATAAAACACTAAAGAGAGCCGCCATGCCACGCCACAACAACTGGTTTGATACCACGCCGCAACACCACGCCAAGAAGATGAGGAGCTAACATTGAAAGTCGTTGTCTTGTTGATGCCTTGGCGATGACTTTTTTTGTTTTGGTTTTTGTTTCAGGTTCATCAGTTCGTGATAGTCTGTGTCCTTCATCAATGGAGAGATACATCCTTCATCACGGAGCGTGCTGAGGTATTGGAGAAGTTACACCTTAGAGTTACATGTCGAGCACTCGAGCGTCATGAAGAACTTTGTCACCCCGGTGTTATGTAATCGAGCCTCACAACTCGAGCCTTGACACCTTGAAGTTGGCATTGAAGGAATTATGTCTTCGATAAGTGCAATTACTAGATATATCAAGGATCACTATTATGGAGATAATAAGTTCATTCTATAGGGTCGTCAATATCTGGTGCTAAATATGATAATTGATCTTTGGGTTAGTTAAATAGCCCAAAGCCTTATAGAATGGATCCTATGAGGTCACACAACAAGGGTATTGAGTTAAACAAGTAAGAGGCCCATTAATGGGTCTCATGAGATTATGACTTACCATGTAGAGTGTTGGGCTAGAGTAGTGTGTTTAGGATAAGGGTTATGGGCTTTTGACATGGGCTCTTATTTAGAGATGTGATCTATAAATAAGATCCATGCCTAGGGTTGCTAGTAAGCAGTAACAATCAACATACAGTAGATTGTGAAAGAAGCAACCAAGCCCCAAAAACCCTAAACACTCTCCTCACTCACGGCCCTCTTCTCTCCCCTTCACGTCCGTACGTGCGGCGCCCCTCATGGTGGCTCGTGGTGTTCGTCGTGGTGGTTCGTGGTTAGCTCGTGTCTCTCTTCTCCGTTGAAGGTTGATTGAAGCGTTCAATCACGACTAACTAGCATTAGTGAAGGTTTAACTTATGCCCGTGGACCAAGTAGAGGAATCACGCTTGGGGTTCTTTATCTCCTTTTGTTCTTGCTCGTTCGCACGTTGAATCACGCTTCAAAGGTATGATTATGTGTTCTTTATGTGTTGTGCAAAGATCTTTGGATTAGGTACTGTATGAATATGATTCATGTTTATTTCCGCTGCGTAGCACCTATAAACTCCTACAGGCATCGCATCATAAACTTTGACATTGGAGTGTTTCATTCTCGAGCCTTGCATCCCAAACTCGACAGATTGGAGTTACATAAGGAGCCTCACAGCCGAACTTTGTCACATTGGAGTCTACTTGGACCTCGCAAAGTTGTTCATGTATGCACGCACATCTCAAAGGTTAAGCTTCTGTCCAGCCGTCATTCACGACGAACCAGAGAATATTTGCACGATTACACCGTCCAGATTGCAGCTCTATGTTTTGTCAACGATGTGCTAAAATTTCAAGTAAATCGGACCACATTTGCCCATCCGATTGAAGCATGGATCAAAGTTGCTCATGGAATATCGTGGCTGTGATGTTGCGCTACTCGCTTCTTTCAATTCTTTTCTTTTTTTCTTTTTTTTTATTTTTTTTGTATTATGATGATCATGATAATGATGAGATCATGACATTCACGTGACTTTTCTTTTGTTTTTCTTTCTTCTTTTTTTTCTTTTTTTTTGGTGGGTAATATGAAATCAAATATACTAGGTGCAGCAATCATGATTTTGGACAACTCGATCGACTTTCAACTCGAAGGGAACCATGTCAATCATAATGCAACGATAAAATGTATTGCCAAAGTAGCTTTGATTAGTTTACTTCCCATACATTGTCTTGTTGATGCTTACCAAGTAATGGTTTGACAACATGAGTGAGAGACCATATCGCCAAGAAGTAGAGATGACAATTTTTAAAAAAAAAAGCTCTTATGGTCTTCGATGAGTGCCACTTAATTAGATCCGTCTTCACGATTGGCTTTTTTTAAAATAGTGGCACTCATCGAAGACCATAAGAGCTTTTTTTTAAAATTGTCATCTCTACTTCTTGGCGATATGGTCTCTCACTCATGTTGTCAAACCATTACTTGGTAAGCATCAACAAGACAATGTATGGGAAGTAAACTAATCAAAGCTACTTTGGCAATACATTTTATCGTTGCATTACGATTGACATGGTTCCCTTCGAGTTGAAAGTCAATCGAGTTGTCCAAAATCATGATTGTTGCACCTAGTATATTTGATTTCGATTACCCACAAAAAAAAAAAAAAAAAAAAAAAAAAAAAAAAAAAAAGAAAGAAAAAGAAAAGAAAAGTCACGTGAATGTCATGATCTCATCATGATCATGATCATCATAATTCAAAAAAAAAATAAAAAAAAATAAAAAAATTGGCAGAAGCGAGTAGCGCAACATCACAGCCACGATATTCCATGAGCAACTTTGATCCATGCTTCAATCGGATGGGCAAATGTGGTCCGATTTACTTGAAATTTTGGCACATGGTTGACAAAACATAGAGCTGCAATCTGGATGGTGTAATCGTGCAAATATCCTCTAGTTTGTCGTGAAAGACGGCTGGACATAAGTTTAAACTTTGAGTTGTGCGTGCATACATGTACAACTTTGCGAGGTCCAAGTAGACTCCAATGTGACAAAGTTCGGCTGTGAGGCTCCTTATGTAACTCCAATATGTCGAGTTTGGGATGCAAGGCTCGAGAATGAAACACTCCAATGTCAAAGTTGATGATGCGATGCCAACTTCAAGGTGTCAAGGCTCGAGTTGTGAGGCTCGATTACATAACACCGGGGTGACAAAGTTCTTCGTGACGCTCGAGTGCTAGGCATGTAACTCTAAGCTGTAACTTCTCCAATACCTCAGCACGCTCCGTGATGAAGGATGTATCTCTCCATTGATGAAGGACACAGACTATCACGAACTGACGAACCTGAAACAAAAACCAAAACAAAAAAAGTCATCGCCAAGGCATCAACAAGACAACGACTTTCGATGTTAGCTCCTCATCTTCTTGGCGTGGTGTTGCGGCGTGGTATCAAACCAGTTGTTGTGGCGTGGCATGGCGGCTCTCTTTAGTGTGTTATCCATTTAAGTCGCGGCATAGCATCAAAGTAATATCAGTGTTGTGTTGCGGTGTGGCGCGGCGGCTCCCTCTAGCGTAGCATCGATTTGAGTCGCGGCGTGGCATCAAAGTCAGTGTTGCGTTACGGCGTGGCTTGGCAGCTCCTCCTACATGTTGGCCAATGAAAGTTGCGTGGCATCTCTTCTTATGTGGCTCCTTGGCATCATGGTGATGGCTCCTTCGTGCTATTGATGATGATTGGCGTTCCTCTGATCTGTGGCTCCATAAGACCTTCAAGTAGTAGCTCTGTCGTATCATGGAGTGAAGATAGCAACTTATCCTTTCTTTTGATATATTGGCAAAGTTTGATATATTGGCAAAGAATAATCTTCGCTAGAGCCTTATATTTATAGGAAAAACTTGATGGTATAAACAAACTCTCAACTAGATTGAGATGACTTCCAAGTTTATCTTTGAAGGTGGTTGAGCATTCCGTGCCTTTGATCAAGCAGTGAGCTTTCAATAAGTTTATCTACAATTTTTTTTTTTTTTTTAAAAAAAAAAATAATGAACATCAAGTGTGGCGTGGCTTTGGATGCTTATGGAATTTTTAATGGTTGAAGCCAAACTTATCTTCAATATTGTTGGAGCCTTTCATGGGAATTGGTTACTAGAGCTTTATCCTAAGTCCAAAGAATGAAAATAAAAAAAGAAGATACACATGGGTATTGGAAGGCATCAAAAAAAGAAGATACACATGGGTATTGGAAGGCTTCAAACAATTGAAGTATATTCCACAAATAAAAAGAATAAAGAAAATGTGAAATGTTATTTAGTTGCTTAATTAATCATGATATGTTCATTAATATCATAGATTAAACAATTAAAACCAGTACATGCTTATACTTTGTATGGAAAATTTGGCTAATTAAAATTAGCCGATTTGGCAAAAAAAAAACAAGGATTTCCAGCTCGTTCATGATCAAACACTCCAAAGTCGTGTCCGT